>NC_056683.1:50382907-50984782 GCF_018350215.1 Panthera leo
TTATATGAAAACAATGGCAAAAATCAGTCCTGGGAACTTTCTCCCTTTGGGTGAGTGCCATGAATTTGCTGGCACTCAACATATTTATGGCACATATTCCTCAGAAAAGGAAGCTCAAAAAAAATGTTAAAAATGACAAAATGAGCTTTTTTTTTCTTTTCATTTTGAGAGAAGGCATGAGTAGGGGGCAGGCAGAGAGAGAGAGAGAGAGAGAGAGAGAGAGAGAGAGAATCCCAAGCAGGCTCCGCGCCCGGTGCAAAGCCTGACACGGGGCTCGATCTCACAACTGTGATATCATGAGCTGAGCCGAAATCAAGAGTTGGACGCTTAACCGATGGAGCCACCCAGGCACCCCAATAGGTAATAGTTTTAAGAGATGAGTGAACAGAACAGGATCTTGAAGGTAACAGCTAAAAACTTAGTTTACTCTGTGCTTGATGTGGTTCCAAGGGCTCTGTGTTGTATTTGCCTAAAGGCCATACAGGCAGAACAACAACCAGGCAATTAGGCCTCCACATTGTGCTTCTCACATGAGGCTGCACTGCCCCTCCACATACATGGGATGGCTGCTAAGAAGAAGGGAGATGTGAATCCTCCCTCCCCACCCCATCCTCTCCCGCCCTCCCAATTCCCTATATAATAGAGAGAAAAGGATGGGAACAGGTGTGGCCTCACTCTGCTCTCTTACCCACTTACATCTCTGAGGGGAGGAGGGCGATTCTGGCTGCCGAGATTGGGAGATACACTGAACATACTTTCTCAGCACGGCAACGTCACTAGGACAGAATCTGACGGTGCAAGGGGAGCTTGGAGTTAAGGTGGGTCAATTACTGGTCAATGCAAAATATTTTAATGACCTCATCACCAGACCAACAAATACCACAAACCACTGGTGTGCTAGAGCCAGCCCTGCTAAGTTTACGTCAGTAGGGTTATCGGCCAGGGTAATAAGTAAGCCCTATTGTAATCTTAGCTTCACCCAGCCAGTCTTTCCAGTGAGATGAACTATTTTGATCTTCGTTCATCTGATTTCTAGGTCTTGTGTTTTTTTCAAAGTGTTCTGGATTTAGAGGGGAAGGGCATGGATCGGACTAATCACCACCACCAAACCCCCATAGCCCTCTGTATTTTTCAGACGATATCCCAAATACTGAATGCAGTCTCACATGACGTTTTTAAGGTGATATTGACAAGCTGGAAGGCATTCAAAAGCTAAGATTCCAAGGGCGACTGGGTGGCTCAGTTGGTTAAGCATCCGACTTCAGCTCAGGTCACTATCTCACGGTCCGTAAGTTTGAGCCCCGTGTCGGGCTCTGGGCTGATGGCTCAGAGCCTGGAGCCTGCTTTGGATTCTGTGTCTCCCTCTCTCTCTGCCCCTCCCCCACTCATGCTCCCTCAGAAATAAATAAATGTTAAAAAAAAAATTAAAAAAGAAAAAAAAGCTAAGATTCCAGCCTACACTGGGGACCATGTGGTACGAAGGAGATGGAAGGAACATGTCAGTGCTCTGTGTACATGGTTGGATCTGTAGGTCAGACTTGGGGACACGAAATGGTCTTTGGCAAAGAAAGCGATAGGGCTTTGGGACTAAGGTGGGTTCTCATTACTCTAGAGAAGGGGTCAGCAAATTACGGCTGCGCAGGTCTGGTGTTTTGCAAGTAAAGCTTTATTGGAACACAGCCACGTCCATCCATACACGTATTGTCTATGGCTGCTTTTGCTCTACACAACGGCATAGAAAGTCACAGCAGAGACTGTATGGACTGCGAAACCTAAAATTTGTATTCTCTGGCTCTTTACAGAAAAAATGTGCAGACCTCTGGTCTAGACCTAGGAAAGTAACTAATCGCCTGAAGGTGTGGGGAGGGAGAGAGGATGGGAGGAAGGGGGAAGAGGAGAATTTTGGTAGGGGAAGAGGTGAAAGTGGGGAGAAGGGTGGAATGGAGGATGGGAGGAAAGGGGGAAGGGGGGCATGGAGGGGAGGGGGGGAGGGGGAAAGGGTGGGCTTAGAAAGCTGGGACCTTTGGTTGGGATATCAGAAAAAGGCCGAGACGAAACCATTAGGGGGACTGACCACCATGCCTCACTACATGGGGATCTGTCCTCATGTGAGCTGAGCAACAGGATAACCTTTCCCACTAAATTATTTACATCTACCTGGGTGAGTTCCTACAAGGTGAAGAAAGTGGGTTTTCCTCCAATGTGTCCGAATTGGTAGCATACAAACAACGTAAAACGCGAGCACAGGTAATCAAAAATGTTTTAATGATTAATGTTCAGACATTATTTAACAGTGTGGATATACCCAGGTGAGCTAAAGCACACTTTGACAGCACACTATTGAATGTTATAGTTTCTGTATTGAAATATGTAAAGACATTCGCAAACTAGTACCTAGGAAGACACACATTTACAAATATACACATTCTAGATTTGATAAGGTAAATGTAAACAGATGCTGTGACTCCTTCCAAACAGAAAACCCACAAGACTAAGAAGAGAACCAATCGGCTCCCTATAATATGAATGTGCAAAATTAAAGCATGATAAACTGATATTTACATAAATATCAAACCAACAATTAGTTTATACATTGTCGATGACCTTCTCAGATGCGTCACGAGTGGTTCAATGACTGTTTTTTCCCCGAATGCAGAAGATATTCAGAGACTAAATTTCAACACTTTAAAATGACACACACAATAGTCCTTATTTGTTTGACCACTGCCTCAAGTGTGATAGACATGATTTTATGATAAGCAGTCTTATTTTTAAATAAGCAGTTCTACACAAATCTTTAGATTCTAAGAAAAAAAAATGACATACCATTAGATTTACATTAAACAAATTATCTCTATCCAATTTCCCAGTTCTCTTAGGCTATAGCTATCTGTTTAATTTTACCTTAAAACTTTTTAAGGTCCCTTTTCCCCCCATTTATTCATTTTAATAAGCTAGGCACATTTTAAAAGAAGTTTGTGTCAAAACAGACAGCAGCACAGGAATCAACCCAAATTTGGACCCTGGCCAACTAGTTCCCCATTGTTCATCTATGGGATTCCGTCAAATGGTAAATATTCAATATCTCTTTTGAAAAGTGTACATCCTCCCTCTGACGAGTGGAAAGCAAAATGGGCGTTGTTTCCTGTATAAAAACACTTAGCACTTCAGATATTTTAAATGTCCCACTCGCCCTACATACTTCCTAAAATCTTGAAGACAAAGAATATATACTTAGGTTTCATCAAAACTGCTTTAGAGCCCCCCCTCCCTTTTTACATTATTAATAGTGGCACTCAAAATAAAAAAATAAGATCTGTTAAAAAGTTAAACTGACTGTTCCACTAGAATTGAGCCTGCCTGATTTAAAGCCAATATTATAAAACTGAAGGTGCCATTTCTGATTTCACATATACAAGTCACTTGACATTATGTGTCACACGCTAGTTCAATAAATCATGGTCTTTGATTTTTCTAAACAGAGCTATTAAAAATGAATAAAAACTTGAGACATATCCTAATTTAAATTAATAAGCTTTGGGCCCTGCTTTTTAAATTTTAAGGCATGTGTGTTTTTCTACTGTAACAACATTGTACAAATTTACAGTCACATGCATGATCTACAGTAAAAAAAAAAAAAAAAGTTTGGATTACAGTGTTTTTAAATTGTGAATCACAATTCAGCACCTATCATGTTATAACTAATAAGGCAACAGCAGTGTCGTATACTACAATAATACGCCCTCCATAGTCTAGCGCAGGGTCGGTGAGAGCCCAGAAATGTTAAAAATCTTATGCCTACATGTATAATCTGTATAGGTATTCTAGGGGTTTTGAACTGATGAAAGAGGTCCTACATGAGTCACACTATTGTAGGCCGGACTAGTTACAGCAGCTGTTAACGAGCATCGGGCACAACTCATACTGTGCTTACAATCAGACGATGGGTTTTGGAGGTCTTCAACTCTTCCGCTTCAATCCTTGCGCTGCTTCCTTGGCTTCACATGGTTTTCCAGGGAAGAAAAGCTGTTGGTGTGTCCGTTCACAGCAGCCACGGACCCATTCTGGTGGTCTTTCAGGTGCTCTTTCCTCCGCGAGGCCCCCTTCTTGTTGTAAGTCTGAAATGAAGAAGGGCAGACAGGCCGTGTGAATGGGTGCTCTGCTGGTGGATGGGGGCGCCCTGCTTCCCTAACTCCAACCTAGTTTCCTGCTAGCATCCAATACCGCGAGGTCTGCAGTCAGGCGACCCTGGGTACATTTTTTGCCACCGGTTTTAATCACTTTTTCTTTTTTGAGGCGTAGCATGAGCTGAGTTCAGGGAGGTATAGGCTGCGATATAAGTGCTATTCTAAAAATTAAGTAGAAAATTCCATTTGCGCTTTATTTGGCTTCGCCCTGTCTGTATCCGGATGGCAGGTTATCGAGGTTACAAGGCCACACCAGCTTCTCCCTCTCTGTAGTAGTAGCTCTCCCGTCACTCACATCTCTTATCTTCAAGGTCTGCTCACGAGCTCACTCAAACACACCATGTGCAGGGGTGTGTGAAGAAAGGTGCCTGTGGGCACAGGGAAGGGGCTGAGCCCCCAGGTGGCTGGTCGACGGACTGGGCTTTACTGCCTCCACATCCATGGCCTCTGCCCTTGCTCCTGACCTCTGGTGCCTGCCCAGAACCAGGCACTGCACGGGAGCAGGAACACACGTCATCCAGGGGTGGCGGGGAGCCACCAAGTGATCCATGGGAGACAATCTACCCTAAATGGACCCTTCTGTGAGTAAAACTTACCTCACATCATGCACTTCGGAATGAACTGAGCCCCCAAACCCAAGCAGTGGACGTGTGAGAAAACTGGGACAAAGAGGCAGATTTCTATCTACAGCTGAGAGCTGTGAGGGAAATTTCTTTGGACATTTAATTTCGTCACAAAGTTCTGAGCAGTAGGGCTGTGAGACTGACTGAAATCACCCATCACGTGTCTGCAGGGGGCCCTGAGCAATCCAACACGGAGCTTGTTCAACAGCTCTGCTTTCCCACGTGAATCCCGAGCCCTCTTTCCAAAGATGGAGCCCTCTGGAGGTTTGGGACAGATTTCAGCATCTCCTATGTTGGCAGAAGTCCCCCTCCTGTAGGCAGGGGCTGCCCTGTCACTGTGACAGCAAGGGTCCCACGTGTTGTGATGGCCCCCTGAAATGAACAGATGAGGGGCTTTTTAGCAAAGGCCACAGAAGAGTGAGATTTACCTGAATGTAGAAGTTTGTGAAGAAAGCAATTAGAGAGATCATATATCCAATCTGGAAGTACAGCCACCCAAGAGGGAATGAACACGGCCAGATGACCCCGCAGCTGGTCTGGATGATTGTCAGCACAAACTGAAGCTGGTGGGAGAGAGGGGATACAGCTGATCAGCCATGGCCCATGGACACAGTGCCACCCCAGACTGGCTCTCCATCCAGCACTCCTCAGTCTGTGAATAAACACTTACAGGCCTTTCTGGTGCAGAAGTCAGTCACTGCATAAACACTATGCATACATTTATACATAAATTTATCCTACACTATGTATTTGCCTTTGTCTTAAAAAAAATGTTTATTTATTTATTTGGGGGGGAGGGGCAGACAGAGAGGAAGAGAGAGAATCCCAAGCAGGCTTCAGGCTGTCAGTGCAGAGCCCGATGTAGGGCTCGAACCCATGAACTGTGAGACCATTACCTGAGCCAATACCAAGAGTCAGAAGCTTAACTCACTGAGCCACCCAGGGACCCTGTGCCTTTGTCTTATATATATTCTTCTCCCCTTCCAGGCTACTTCAATCACCTTTTCTCTAATTCAGAAAATAGGGATGCCTGGGTGGCTTAGTCAGTTAAGTGTTGGACTCTTGATTTCAGCTCAGGTCATGGTCTCAAGGTTCATGGGTTCAAGCCTCATGTCGGACTCTGCACAGACAGCATGGAGCCTGCTTGGGATTCTCTTCTTCAATCTCTGCCCCTCCCCTGCTTGCACTCACATGCACATGTATAAGCATGCTCTCTCTCTAAAGTAAAATTTAAAAAAATGCAGAGAATAGTTAAAAATACTATATTGTACATACGCAAGCTGTTAAAAGAGAGTAGATCTTAGAAGTGCTCACAGCAAGAAAAAAATTGGGAGCTATGTATAGTGACTCTAGAGGTTAATTGAACTTAATTGTCCTAATCATCTCACAATACATACATATATCCAATCATTATACCATATACTTCATACAATGCTACAAGCTTATTATATCTCAATGAAGCTGGGTAAAGAAATGAAAACTTAATCCCCCCTCCACATACAAACTTTAGGGACCCTGTATAGAGAGATGCAAGGTATTTAAAAACAATGTTTACTTATTGAGAGAGAGCAAGTGGGGGAGGGGCAGAAAGAGAGAGAGAGAGAGAGGGAGAGAGAGAATCCCAAGCAGGCTCCACACTGTCAGCGCAGAGCCCAAAGCAGAGCTCGAACCCACGAACTACGAGATCATGACCTGAACAGAAATCCAGAGCTGGATGCTTAATTGACTGAGTCACCCAGGTGCCTCATAGAGATGAAAGATATTTTTTTGTTTGCTTTACCTTTTTAGGGGAGAAAGGAAGGGTGTGGGGGGTGTATGTTTAAAGATAACAGTGGTATCTCTGTGGGATATGCAATCCCACTGGACACTCTTCTGATTCCTTATCCATGTACCATTTGGGTTTGAAGAAGGCTGGTCTGAACTTCTATCGGGATTTAATGCTAAGTTCATAGATAATTTCTGATGAATAAATCTTGAAAAGCATGTGGAATTGCTTGGAGAAACAGGGAAAAGGAGTGAAAATGAGGTGTGGCTCCTGAAGGGTGTTGTCTTCTAGAGGAATAACAACAGGGGGCAGGTTTCTGTCCATCACATATCCCAGCTCCCAGGGTTTTTATGTAGAACTGTTTTTTGTTTTCTTTCCCTTCTTCTCGTTTTTAAGGTTAAGTATTCCCGGCTAAGAAATAACTAGGAGTGGTGCTTAAATCTAAGCAAACTGAGTGCAATCTTCTACTTCAAAGGGCAGAGCTTAAATGGGGAACCAATTTTCCCAGTCTGTTCTTTTAAATGCTGCTTCTGCGTAGCCAGGGCTGGGTGGTATAAATCAATTTCGGCATCACTTCTCAAGTGTAACAAGAAAGTTAAAGAACAATTATCCCTTCTCACAGGTGACTGAAAAAATTAACAAGGACTGCAGAGCAGCTGGCAAAGAGGTGATAATGAAATGTCAAACACATAAGTAGTTCAGACCATCTTCTCAGATTTTTTTTTGCCAGATTATTTTTAAATATTGGAAAATCATAATTGACTTGGAAAGATTGGAATCAGCTTGGTTTCTTTAGAAAAATGTGTTGATAGGGCAGGGCTAGGGCTAAGGGTTTAATGTCTAAACCCTCAATCAGCTAGCATTGGCCTATTGCCTCAGCGTCCTCATCCACAAAATGGGGATAACAACATGAAATGAGACTATTGGAATAGTCCACGTAAAACTGCTTCCTTACATAGACTCAACAAATGTCAGTGTTTAAGATTAGTAGTAATATTAATAATTAGTTCACGAAAGAATTCACAAGGGGAGAGAAGTATGCATCTGTAATATGCTGACAGCTCAGGGAAGCTTAACAAAGGATGGTGAGACAAAACCACCAATGCAACAGTTGCCCCGGTGTGGTGAATCTCAGGAAGGAGGCTGTCATCTGAAGCACAGCAGGTGCCATTCTCACCAACAGGTGCTTTGCTACACGGGGGCTGAGAGGTCACCTGGCACCTGCCTTAACAGACATCCTCACTGCCTAACAGCTACAAGTAGCTGGGACTCCTGCTACCTCGCCCCCCAGCTCCTTCTAAAACTCCTGGAAACGGAAACACACACACACACACACACACACACACACTTTGTGCACAAACTAAGGACAAAGGGCCTAACTTGAAGTCAGAAAATTAGATTCTAGTTCTCATTCTACAACCCAATTAGCTGTGCGCCCACAGGCACAATTTCCTCACCAATTAAAATTAAGAAAATTTTCCTCTCTGCAAGTAGTTTAACTGGATCAAATAAGAAAGGGCGCGAGAGGCACATGTTAGATGCTATTACTTTATTTTTATTTTTAAAAATTTTTAATCTTTATTTACTTTTGAGTGAGAGAGAGAGAGAGAGAGAGAGAGAGAGACAGAGAGACAGAGAGAGAGAGAGTGTGTGTCTGTGCGCGTGCAAGCAGGGGAGGAACAGAGAGAGAGAGGGAGACACAAATCGGAAGCAGGCTCCAGGCTCTGAGCTGTCAGCACAGAGGCAGACGCAGGGCTCCAACTCACAAACCGCGAGTTCATGAACTGAGCCGAAATCGGATGCTTAACCGACTGAGCCACCCAGGCGCCCCTATTTTTAATTTTTTTTTTTTTAACGTTTCTTTATTTTTGACAGACAGAGCATGAGCAGGGGAGGAGCAGAGAGAGAGGGAGACACAGAAACCGAAGCAGGCTCCAGGCTCTGAGCTGTCAGCACAGAGCCTGATGTGGGGCTGGAACCCACAAACTGCAAGATCATGACCTGAGCCAAAGTTGGACGCTTAACCGAATGAGCCACCCAGGCGCCCCCTAGAGGCTATTAAATAACAATACAGCCAGGAAGAGGCGGGAGGAGCCACCGAGTCCTGGGAGGAGAGTCCTGGGAGGGAGAGTTACGTACCAGCTGGCCCTGAGTGATGTACTTCTTCCACCAGAGGTATGGGCGCATGGAAGGGACAGATGACAGACCGTAGTACGAGTACATGAGGACGTGGATGAAGCTGTTAAGTGTGGCACCAAAATAAGCTGAAAGAACAGAGGGGATTTGGGAAGGAGAATGCATCAGTGTTTTACACATAACAAGTTAAAAAAAAATCCAAAATTCTTTTCAAATCCCCCAAAAAGATGCTTTCGAATAGGGGCTGGCAGATACTGCAGCAATAAGCACTTCACGGACCTGTACTCAGAATTCAGTTGGCACTTGGGCAGGCAGCTGCTGGGATGCTTTAAGGCCAGGGTCAGCTGGAGCTGCCAGGGAGGCACTGAATACAAGAGTCAGGAGGCCGCCACCCCATTCTGGCACCAAATGGTTTTGTCGCCAGACTCCTATCACCTAGCTGCTTTTCTTTACATGCCCAAGTGCCTCAGACTGCTGTGCTGAAGGCCTGGGGAAGGGAGCAGACGAGCAGTATGTTCACAGCTGGTTGTCTAATACACGTGCTTAGGTTTGAAGAGGCCTTGGAAGGCCTGCACACACATATATGTGTGTTTATATATACATACATTTTTTTTCAGTAATACAGAGTCCAGTTCCTTAGAGACAAAAGACTCCTCTTTTATCGCATGATTTTTAAATTCCAGTAGAATCACCAATTCTTTTTTTTAGATTGTCCTCCTCCCCCACAGCAGGCAACCCAACAGAGCTCTCCAGCTTTCCCACAAGCCACGGTCCACAAGGCTGGGATCAGGGAGTGCATTTCTACTCCTGGCTAGCACAGTAACTGGCTGTGTGACCTTGGGCCAGTCACGTGCAGTTCCTGTGGTTGTTCCTCATGGGCCCAGTGGGGCTTGTTAAAATCCACTATCCTGCCAGTTCTTTGAAAATGTAACCCACTCTTCAAATGCAATGAGACACTGTTTCTATTAGAAAGTTAAGTCATTAATCCTGAGCCATAAGATGTGATGGTGGGGGAAAGAAAAAAAAAAAAACATGAGAGGGGGCCCTGGAACCTGAGCTCTACCAAACCTTCTACTATCTCCATTTCTCCCAAACCCAAAGGGAGCTGAGTTTGGCAAGTTCCCTTTCTAGTCTTAAAATTCTATGACTGCGTGAACCTTGCTGGGCCGAATTAATCAAGGTCAGTGCTATCCTAGGAAAAAACACATGAATAGACCCAAAGGTTCTCAAATTCCTCAGTGCTGGATGGCAGAAATTTTGATCAGAACATTTGTTAGAACTCCCAAGCTAAATCTAATGGTGACAATTTAATCTCTGAAAATTATGAGACTTCAGACCATAAGCTTTCTAAAAACAACACCCATCCTTCTTTGAGCATTTACTTCAAATGCTGGTGCCTGCCCCTGATGATGCCCTGGGAGGGTCATTGTATTAGCGTATATGCAAGACTTCTTAGGTGCCCCTCAGCTAAATCTGCGTTTCACCAGTAGTCTTACTCCCTGGTACTCCCTCAAGGTTGTGCTTCTGTCTTTTTGGCCTGCCTGTATCAGTCAAACACCTTCCACACTGTAGAGAAACAAGGACTAGAAATTACCTGGAACAGCTGCCCTATATGACAGAGGACACTGTCCCTATTTATTAACATGCCCCAGGCTGGAAATCTGGTCTTTCCCTCACTTTGCCAAGTTAGCAGAGGATGGTTTATTAGCTAGAAAAAGGTTCTATCAGCTCAATGAGTGCACAGCCACACTATCATGAAAGCAACTCAGACACAAAGTTCAAATGCTTGACCTAGAAATCTACAGAGGCAGCACCTTCTCTAAAAGCCTTGGTTTTAATTCAGCCCCTCTGCTCACACCTGTTCCCAGACCCCGCCTCAATTTAAGTCTTACAGTGGCCACAGGGGACCCAGTTCATCACAAACCACCAGATGTTCAGCATGGAGGCATGGTGGTAGACGTGCAGGACCGTGATCTGGTGGTTATTCTTCCGCAAGATGAAGAAGAAGGTGTCCATGAATTCGATGAGCTTGGAAAAATAGTACCACCAGAGGACACGGATAATCTAAGAGAAAGAGGTCATCAATGTTTCTCTGGAATACCACCCCTGACATGTTTTACTAACATCTCAGAATCCCAGGTTCACTCAAAGCCCCACTGGCTCAAGTTCTTCAGCAGCTAGGAGCTCTGGTCATTTGGAGAGCATTGCTAACTAAAGAATACTGGGGGTGGGGGCAGGGGGCGAGGAGCTTGGAAATGACAACAGGGAAAAATTTTAAAAGAACCACTGACATCCTCCAAGATGAACAAAAAAAACGACACGTTGAGATGATGTCCTGAGCTGAAGAGTCGGACATTTAACCAACTGAGCCACCAAGCGCCCCATCAAATAGTTTTAAGGAGAGGAAGGACTGCCATGCTGAACATATAGCAGCAGCCTTTTATGTAAAACACTCAGCATGGAAGTCACAATGTACAAATAGACCACTCTCCCAAGGCACTCTGAGGAATGATTATAGCATTTAAGGCATTATTCATAAGATCCTGTTTATATAAATGCTGAGAAATGCATGCGTTTCTAACCCCCCCTCCCGCCCCCCCGGAAACTAAAATTAATAGGACTCAATTTTACTAAATGAAACTGCAGTTTTTATCTTAAACCTTTCATGTTGTTCTAATTTTCATACCATGTGTATGTTAAAAAAAATTCTTTTAAAAATGTCAGTAGGAATTACCTTGGGCAGTGAAGTCATGAACTTTTTGTTTTTTGTACGATTTGTTAAAAAGAAAAACTATTAAAAAAAAGAGAGACCATACCTTCATATCTGCTTCTCCTGCGCTGCGTGTGCCCTGACAGAAGAAGTTGTACCTGCCTTCCCATACTCCTGTCACTAACTAAAATAAAACAAAACAAAACAAAACAGAAAAAGCCAATCACCAACAATATCAGAACATATAAAGCCCTATTCAATTAAACTTCAATTAGTTTCTGAATTTGCGACAACTGACCTTGGGCTGGCTGAGGCAAGTCTGCTCTTTGCTCCTGAGCAAAAATCAGGATGACAGGGAGTGTGGACAAAGGGAAGTTTAGATGACCTAAGCCTCAATTTCACAAGGGGTGAACTGGGAGTCACTCCAGGGTGCTGCCTTACCAAGCTGGCTCTCTCCACAATTTTCAATTCCCCAGGCTGTCACAAGGCCTTGACCAGCTTGGTGGCAGGCTCTCTGGGTCCTGCCCACCAGGCAGCTTCAGCCCTTCCCTAAACCAGGGGCTTCTCAAACTTGACCTTGGGGCATCAGAATCCCTGAAAGGGTGTGTTAAAACAGGATCACTGGGGAATGTTTTTGATCCAGTAGGCCTGGGGTGGGGTCCAAGAATTCCTAGGTTCCCAGGCAATATGGATGGTGCTGGTCTAGAGACCACACTCCCAGAACCGGTGCTGTAAAACCTAGGATCATTCAGTAAGCCTCGCCTTCATTATTTCCTGTTGCTGTATCATCCCCTGGGTCCACGAAGCAGACCTCCACAGTGTCACAGAAAGGACCCCAGAATTGAGCTGCAAGCTCCAGGTATCACCAGTTCAATATGACGGCCTCAGTTTCCTCATCTGTACACAGTGAGGACACCTGGTCTAGATGAGACTTAAGGATCCACTGTAATGTCCAGAGAAGAGATTTAATTTGAACACCTGTGCATGTCCACAGTATTTTTTTTTTTTAAGTTTGTTTATTTTTGAGAGAGAGAAAGACAGAGTGTGAGCAGGGGAGGAGCAGAGAGAGGGAGACACAGAATCCCAAGCAGGCTCCAGGTTCTGAGCTGTCATCACAGATCCCAATGTGGAACTTGAACTCATGAACTGTGAGATCATGACCTGAGCCGAAGTTGGATGCTCAACCAACTGAGCCACCCAGGTGCCCCCACACTATGTTCTAAACAAACACCTACGAGGTGCTACTCCTTGTCCAGGTAAACTGTAGCTCACTACTTCCTCCCAAAGCCTATGGTGACCTTGAGTTTTCCTGGTGACTTTCTCTCTGGTGGCCAACTGGCACTAGATGGGTACAAATGTTGTGGCCTGCCTCGTGCCTGATCTCATCTGGTATCCAGCATAAAAAACTGGCCTTGGGTCTCAAACTGTGTTCTCCAGTCCAGCTGCATTCACATCCCATGGGAACTTACAAGACATGGAAATTCTTGAGCCTACCCTGGACCTTCAAAATCAAAACTCTGGGGGCAGATCATCAAGATAGGGCTTCAGAGTCATGATCACAGACCTTTGGAGAATCTAATACTGTGGTTTATCAAGTGTGGTCCCTAACCTAGAAGCATCGGTATCTGCCAGAAATTTGTTAGAAAAACAAAACCACAAGCCCCACCCTAGACCTACTGAATCAGAAATTTCTGGGTGCAAAGCCCAGCAGTGTGGTAACAGGCTGTTTTACAGGTGACTTTGATGTAGCTAAAGTTTGAGAACCACTGGCTCAAAGCTGTGGTTCCCATTCTAGTTGCATAACAGGATCACCTGGGGAGTTTCTAAAAACTAATGCCTGGCCTCGCCCCAGATCATTAAACCAGAATCTTGAGGGGCCTTTTACAAAGCTCTCAAGCTATTTCAACATGCAACTAGGAGTGGAAACCACGGGTTTCATGGTGGGTGAGCCACGAAGGATGACAAGGGCCTGAAGACAAACGGTTAAATTTCTACCCAGTCTGACCTCAGAAATGTCGGTAGTGGGTGTGGCCACTGCACTCTCACTGGACACCCAGCTTAGAAACTGCTTTTTTTCCTATTAACTTCCTTTCTGTGGTTTGCTTTCTGGCTTTGTCATCGTCTATACATAAAAAAGCATCAGGCATTAACATGGTCTTCGTGGCCAAAGACCAGCACAGGGGTTTGGGGCACACACGAGGGAGGCATCATTATGTGATGAAGAGTCTGCATTAGGAAGCGAAAGGCTGGAGCGCTGGGCTAGCTAGGCTGCTATCCTATCCACCAAGGCCCAGGACCTGAGACGAGCCCGCTGAGTTCCTCAGGCCCTGGGTACTTTAAAGTAAAAAGATGAGGTTGGACTAAATTATCTCTAAAGGTTCTGTTCTAACTTTCTACAATTTCTATGTTAAGACTTAAAAAAAATAAACCACATACAAACTACACTGCACTATCTTTTAAATAAATTTTTTAATGTTTATTTATTTTTGAGAGAGAGAGACCAAGTGTGACTGGGGAAGGGGCAGAGAGAGAGGGGGACATAGAATCTGAAGCAGGCTCCAGGCTCTGAGCTGTCAGCACAGAGCCCAATGCGGGGCTCGAACTCACAGAATGAGAGATCGTGACCTAAGCCGAAGTCGGATGCCTACCGAATGAGCTACCTAGGTGCCCCTACACTGCACTATCTTTGAAAAACCAACATCCACAAGGTAATTTATAAGGTCTATTGTCCTCTTAAGTCACAGCCAGTGAAGCACACCACATGCAGACCTTATTTCAAGTTCCAAGAATCAAGACACAAAGCCTGAACCCCAAGAGGGGTTGGGAGTCAGTGGTGTTGGCATGTGTGCCCTCAGAAGAGCTGCCGCCTTTCCTTTTACCCCCTGAGGGAACCAATGAATTCTCTTCTGTGACGATACAGAAAGGGAACTAATGGTTCTCGATGAGATTTTCACAGGACTCCTGAAAATGATAAAAAGTAAGGACAATACAGCAAAGTTCTTCATGAAGATAAATTTATGCCATTTAAAAGATACATTAACAATGATAGCCTTACTGAAATTTATTAACAGTGACTGTCCTCATGTATCTAGGACATATTTTTGAAATTTTAGCATCTTATTAATTTAAAATTCTAGGACCTACCATCACTGTTTTCCAGCTACTGTTTTGGTTTATAGTGTCTTGAGATACCCTGGGTTGCTTTTGCCAACTTGAGAACAGAATGGTGTGTGTGTGTGTGTGTGTGTGCGCGCGCGCACAAAATTAAAGATGGTTGCATCCATGAATGCCTGCCTTGGTGGTAGAGGGGAAAAGCAAGGGAGCTCTCTCTCTGAGGAAGAAGAGGACTAATCCTTCCCTGTAATCCTGCAGCCACTTTGACTGAGGAAGGGTCTGTTAACTCCAGCAGAAGGGACTGACACATGCCTTTCTTTCAAAATGTCTTTCAGAAGGCAGCCAGGTTGGACTGCCTTGCTCCTTAAGCTAATTACCTTAAAATTCCATTTGTCCCTTTTCCTTTAAATGGGGGGAAATATCCTTATCTAAAATACCCACCATCTCTAGAAGCTCAAGAACTTCAGGTCTTGGGTGGATGAACTTCCCCAGCACTGAAACGTGAAGCAGGTACACCAACCAGAAGCTCTTATCCGTCCAGTGCCATTTCAAACTGCCCCAGGCCCGCCATCCTGATCTCCTAGTAGAGACTCCCTGACAACCAGGCATCTCTCCCTTGCTCACCACTGCCACTCAGCACTTCCACTGGGGCCCCAGGGTCTCCCAAACCACTGAATTCTGGGTTTAAAACCCTTCAGACTCTCAGTGCCTTCAGAACCCAATCCCAAACCCTAGGCAAAGCATTCACGTTCTTCCACACACTCCCCCAAGCTGACTTCCCCTGCTCCCTGACCTAAAGTCAGACGGGCCCCCTTTCCTTCTCCAAGCATGCCACTCCTCACCCACCTCGATATGACCAAGGGCACAGAGCACAGGTTTGGGCACTAGCCAGGAGGAGGTTAAATCCTAGCATCCCACATTTAGCTAGGTGACCTTAGACCAAGTATGTCCATCTCTATACACCTGTTTCTTCATTCCCCAAACAGGACAAAAATAGCAGTCCCACCTCTTCAGGATGCCCTGAGAAATAAATGAGATGCATGGAGTGTACAAATGCTTATCCTATCCAAGCTGGCACATGGGACAAACACAATGAAGTTAGCAGTGACCATGAACTTATTCTTTTCAACCTGAGTGCTGTCTGCACCCAGGTACCCCCATCTCTAGCTCTAAAAATCCTATCTACCTTCAAAGTTTGGTTAAAATTCTCTTCGTGATCGCTTGCTTGAGCACTCCAGCTGAAGTCTATCCTTCTTCCTCTAAGCTCACCCTTGTGAGCTTGTGGTATGTGCTCATATGCTCCTCCTTTCAACGCTTTGTTAAAGGGTCTGTTTTGCGCCCTTTGGTAAGCTCACAGAGGTGGGGACTGTGGCTCCTGCATCCACAGAACCCAGCACAGGGACTTGTACACCAGAGGTGCTGAATAAATATTTGCTAAACTAATGATAAAGAGGTCAAGCCATGGCTTTTTGCCCCTCAAATTGAGGCCTAATGTGTTATTCATAGCCAAAAAACCCCCACCAAAACAAAAAAACCCCAAACCCCAAAAGGTGTCATTTGTAAATGGAGAAATTGAAACAAAGTATTTTAGTGAAACTTGAATTTGACAATATTCGTCTGAATTCTTCTGTTCACAAGATGGAAAAACCAGTCCCCATCAAATGTCATAGTGGGGGGATATGGAAAGTTGAATTCTCAAGTATCCTCTGCTTTTGAAGGGATAGAATAATTTAACACACGAGGACCAAGCACCTGACTTAAAGTTTCTCCATAAGACTCTCAGCAATTCTCCATAAAATGGGCCAGTGCCAGAAGGTTCTGTTCCCTCCATCCCCCATCAGAGGGAAACAGCATGGGGTTTTCAAGGCTATTCCCTCCAGCTCCACTAGGAACACATCAGAGGAGACAATGCTCTAGTCAAAGTCACCTTAGCTACCACTTCCCTTCAGGACTCAGGCCTGGCTTCTTTCCAGAGAGCTGCTTTGGTCAGGTCCCCAGAAATCTGACACACTGCTGCAGACACTGCAAAGCAAGAGGGCCCAGGAGGCTGGACAAAGGTGAGGCACTGAAAGTAAGGGTAGGTCTCTCTGTCTTGGGCTTCTGGGAATCAGCTCAAAAGAGGGCAGGACTATACCTCAATGAAAAAGTGGTCACAACGCACAGCTTGCCACTACCTGCACAGTACAGCTACTCCAAGAGCAACAGTGTGCGTTATTTACCTGGCTTTTCCCAAGTAATCAAAATACAAATAGCACTACTACAAACCATATGTGCTTTCCCCTTCCTTGGAGTAAGGCAAACTTTAATTAAGCCAGGAGCATGGAAAGGGCTATAATTAAAGCTGAGCTAGAAGCTTTTTCTTCTTAGGAGACAAATTCAATAACCAAAGGTGGTTTCATGCATCTTTTCATTTAAAGAAGAAAAGTTAGGTGAATAGCACAGCTAGGTCTGGATGATTCACTTCGTGGAGTTAATAATTTCTAATAATGAGAGAGGTGACTTTTCTCATCTAACACCACAGTTAGCCACAAATGAGGCATAAACTCTAGCGTGATAACCACTTCCAGAGCACTTTCTGGAATGCCACCAAAGCATCTCAAGAAACAAGGTCACTTAACATTTAAAGAATAAGCAGAAGAATGTCTTCTTGGGTGACCATGATCAGCCATTCACCCCACTACTCCAAGATGTCAGAGCCACAAGATAACCCTTTTCCAAAAGGGCTGGCTGCTTTTAGTGATAGGGGCTTGGTAAGCTGTGTGGTCATTACCCCCAAGCAGACATCCATCCAATAGAAGACAATGAGACTAGAGACTGTCCTTACTGGAATTCAATTGCATCTATAGGACCCAAAGGGCATTTCTAAGCAACACCAAGTGTGTGATTGACATGTTCATAGTTTTTATGGTTTCCATGTGAATGTCCAAGTGTGTGTTTTTTAGATTTGTGTATAAGTTCATGTTTTCAATAGGGAAACAAAGATGAGAAGTGATATGGGTGCCCCAAGGTCACACAACTTTTTGGTGATACCACCAGGCACCCAGAATTCTGGCTCTCAGTTCACTTGCAATCTCAAACGGCAGTTCAATCCTTAATAAGAGCACGATGGGGGTGCTCTACCCATGAAGAATTCTCTGGAAAAGTGTTTTGTTTTTTTTCCTTATTACCAGAAACACCCTTGGGTTACTGCTGAATGAAATACTCTTAAGTCATAAGGACAGGCTCTATACACTAGAAAAGTCTTCAGAACAAAGCACAAAGAAACAGCTTGTCCTCATCCAAACCCAAAATAGGTATGTCTGGCATTTTTCCCTGAACCCTACACCCTGCCCTCTTAAGCTGGTAGTCCTTTTCTCTCACTTTTCAGGCCTCCTGAGGAGTGGCTTCTACTAAGTTGCTTTCACGTGTACAGCCAGAAATGCTCATTTTATATTTCATGGGGATGTTAGTGGCTAGGGAGAGCAAGACCTCAAGCTAAGACTCAGCATCCTGAGACAGTGGTGCACAATGGTTTAAGGCACAGGCCTGAATCCCAGGCCTACCTGGGAAATCTCCGTCCACAGAGAGGGCAGTGGCAGTGTGATGAACAGTCAATGAGCTAGCCCACTACCTGGCGTAAGGCAGGCACCTATATAAATCTTTGCCAAGATTCTAGCCAGATGTTTGCTCCTTCTGCTTCCAGAGCATGAAAGCCCATGAGTAGGCCTGAGGTGGTGTTGCCCCTCCTGTTACAGAAGCCCCAGCCAGGGCATCCTTTGAATAATTTAAAGAGAGATCTCCATCTCTCCATCTACCAACTCTTGCTTTGCAGATTAAGTCTGCTTTGGTCGAGGATTTGTAAAGTAATGTGTTTTCTCGTGCCGCCGGGCCGCCAGGCCGCCAGGCCGCCAGGCCAAGTTATACCAAAGGCTTGTGGGGTCAGTTTAGAGGTGTCAGGCCTGGCTTTGGACCAACTCCAAAGCTTGCTCTCAACTGGCAGGTAATCCTCCCCTTTCTGCTGGGTGTGGGAAGTGAAGGGAAGGCTGCATCCTTTTCTCCATTTGCCCAATATAAGGCATTCTCTCAGGGCAGTGCCAGATCAACTGAGGGCGCATAACTGCGTGGGGTGTTTCCACTCATTGAGATAAGTTTCCTTCTGAGCAAAGAGCTTCTGTTGCAGGGGAACCGAGAGTGAGAACTATTTTATGGCAATCATCAGGCCTTTCTGAGAAGTATTAATCTCACCAGATGATTGAACTTCTCTATACCTCTGTTAAATGAGAAAAGCAGAATAGTAAATATTGTTTTCAAAGTACTTTAGTAAACAAAATCTTTTTTTTTTTTTTTTTTAATAAAATTCAATGATCAACTACCAGGTCTTTTCAGTGTTTTTCCAAATCCTATTTCCCCACAATAATATTTCTATTTTAGGAAAGACTGAAGGGAAAGAAAACAAGACAGTTTAGAATATAGTGTTTCCAAAGCAACTGCTCTGTGGTTCTATCAGGACCTTCAAAGCCAGAGCCCTGGGAGGAACAGGCTGTCAGGTGCTTGCCCAGCTGCTTCAACAGTGTCAACCCCACAATTACAGAGAGGTCAGAAGGCACAAGCAGAACACCCATCTCGCAAACTTCTTTCATCTTTCCAATAAAGAAGCATCAGAAGCATCAGAAGTCTTCAAAAGAAGATGCAAAGGAAAAAAAAAGTACGGACATCTGGTTCTGGCAATGCAGCAAACTGAACAAAAACAGAACCCACTCCCCCACTACAAACTCATATACAGAAAAGCTGCACAGAACCCTCCAAAACAAGTGCATCACCTCTGATGCTTAAATGTAAGGTGAGGCCCCTCCCCAACGCATTATTCAGAAAGGAGGAAGTTTGCCTACATTGAAGTCCTTTTAAGATCTTTGACTTGGGGAAGACACATTACCTGAGATAACCCCACCCAGCAAAACTAGTTTGGGATGCTTATCCAGAACACCAAACTCTTTTTGTTTTCAAAGAAGAGATTTCACTAAGATTTAATAATTATTCCCAGAGGTATGACCTCACAAATGTGGCTGAAAACAAATGGTTAAGTTTGGAGAGAACTGTCATATCTCGATCACAGAGAAAAAAAGACCCGCGATGCTCCTACGTTATGGAGTGAAAAAAAGACAAGTGGCAAACTTTCAGAAATGAATGATATACAGCCATTTGAACTTAAAAACTCAATAGATGGATGAGACAGGAGACACAAATGAAAATGTGGGTGAATCAGAAGAATGCAGAGGACAGAGATAAAGAGGCACAAATATTCAAAAGACAGCATGTGTGGAGTCTGGGACTATCTAGCATGTGTCTAACCGCGGAGAGAGGAGGAGAAGCCAGAATCTAGCAAACGATGGCAAAGTACTTTCCTCAACTCATGGAATATGTAAACTTTTGGACTGAAGGCTCACAAGTCCTGAATGAGTTACATGAAAGCAGAGGGCTACCCAGGCAACTGTTTTTAGTTTTTTAGGCAACTTAACAAGTACCTGGAACAAAAAAGATTACTTACAAATGAACAAAAACAAGACTGCAGCTGACCTCCCTGGAATAAATCTTCAAAGCACTGAAGAAAAATAATCTAGAATTCTATGCCCCACTAAAATACTATTCAAGCTTAGAGACAAATAAAATGATGCTCAAATGGAGACTAAGAGTTTAGTCTTCACAGGAAAGAACTACTCTAGAAGAAGAAAACAGAGACTCAAAGGCAAGAATGAATTTCACAGGTCAATAGCACAGAGAAGAGCAACCCCAGAGTGTAAAGATGACTGTTCAGGACCTTGGAACACGCTGGGACTCAACACGACAACCGAGACATGGAAGATGGGATCAGAGCAGAAACTTCTAAGGTCCTGTGTTACTCAGGAAGATAGAAAGAATAATTCATTTTAGACTTTATGAAATCATAAAGGCATATTCAAAACTTATGGGTAACACTAAAATATACAATTAGAAGGAATGATTTTTAAATCAGTAAATGAAAAAAGAAATGTACACACATAAAAAAGGTCAAAGAAATTATTCCAAAATAATCACTACACTAAATGAAAATAGGTTAAATTTCCCCACTAAAAGACAAGTGACTATCAGATTCAGTCATTAAAGTCCTCCTACGTATATATCTGGTAAAACAAACAAAAACAAGCAATATTTGCACAAGGAGACCAAGAGTACTCAATATAACACTGTCAACTGGAAACCTGTATGTCCATGCAAAGAGAACTGCACAAAATGGTATGATAAATTGTAAAACTGAAATAATAAAGAAGTTAAAATTAATTACCTAAATCTGTAAGTTTCAACATGGATTGATCTCAAAATACAATGACTAAAAGGAGGCTATTTGAAAGAGTAGACACAGTAAACCATTTACATAAGTTAAAAAAATTCCTCACAATATATTACGTGCTATCAAGTATACATACATATGTATTGAAAAATATAAAAATATATCCAGAGAAGAAACATAGGAACTTTGGAGGGAAGTTATATTTGGGAAGGGACTGTACTTCAGATGCATTTTTGTAATATTTTCTTTTTTAAGTAAACAATTCAAACTGATAATAAAAGATCAATATTTATGAGGTAGATATTGTTTATGTGATTTTATTTTTCATATTCTGAAGTAGTTCTGAAATTACAATTTATTTATTTATTTTTAACGTTTATTTATTTTTGAGACAGAGACAGAGCATGAACAGGGGAGGGGCAGAGAGAGAGGGAGACACAGAATCTGAAACGGGCTCCAGGCTCTGAGGTGTCAGCACAGAGCCTGACGCGGGGCTCAAACTCATGGACCGTGAGATCATGACCTGAGCCGAAGTCAGACGCTTAACCAACTGAGCCACCCAGGCACCCCTGAAGTTACAATTTAAAATAAAAAATTCAGAGGGTAAAAAAGAATATGTTTTAGATCTATGCCAATCCAGATCCATCTATTCAGTCAGCTATCAATCATTGCTTGCTTGCTTATGTATGTATGTATATCTTTGAGAGAGAGAGAGAGAGAGAGAGAGAGAGAGAGAGAGACAGACACAAAGTGAGAGCAGGGGAGGGGCAGAGAGAAAGGGAGACACAGAATCTGAAGCAGGTTCCAGGCTTGTTGTCAGCACAAAGCCCGATGTGGGGCTCGAACCCACGAATTGTGAGATCTTGACCTGAGCTGAAGTAAGAGGCAAACGGCTGAGCCACCCAGGTGCCCCTCAATTGTTGTATTAAAATTACACGTTAAATGTTCTGAATGCTCGAGACAGTTCTAACTGCAAGGGAATACAGATACGTAAGTACTTGAAAAATAATCTTGTTTGTAATCTGTGATTTTTGTTGTTAATAAAGTAAAATGGTGGTTGAGGCCTTTTCTTTTTTCTTTTAGCATTTGCAACTGTTCTATCCCAATGCTCAGGATACATCTGATGGAGCCCTACTAACAAAGGGAAGAGACATGGAGATTACAGCCATTCTGTAAGTGCATCATCTGTGTGAGGGACAGGAGGCAGAGGCCACACCCACAGAGTGGTTTAATGGAAAGCCATGTGTCATGTTTGTTGGGAATAGCAGGAAGACAAGAGAGGCTAAAGAATCACTGCCTTTTAGAGCTTGAGTCTTCTGACTCAGTGTCCTCCTGCCTTCACAGGGGAACTGATCTTTGAGTAGTTTTCAAGAATGAGATGGAGACTGTCAAATAAAGGTGGGCTTGGTTAGGTCTGAAAGGAAGTTTCTTGGGGGTAGATGGGAAAAATGAAAGACACTGGTATTGGGGGGTTTGAGTAGAGCTAAGCAGAAGGCGCAGGCTGAGAGATTAGTATCTCCTCCTGAGGAAAGGGGCCAGAAGTTCTTAAAGTTCAAAGCCTACCATGCAGTACTGACCCTGCTTCCTCTGCAGCTACTGCTGAGTCCCAGGATGAGTGCATGAGACCCAGGCTGATCAACAGGGATGCTCCCTTTTGGACTGTAACAAACCAAGCAATGAGGTTCTCTCAGCTTAGGGGGACAAGAGGCCAGAGGCAGGTGGAGAGCAGATATACCAAAATGGTTGGCATACAGCAGCTGCCCGAGTGGGACTCCCATGTTTGGCACACTAACAAAGGAGTCAGAAGTGGCTCAGAAAGCCTGCCAGAGGGGACAGTGGAAACAAGTCCAACTTGGACATACACCACATGTTGAGGAAAAGCCACATCTGGCATTATCTGGTTGGGGGTTCTCAATCTGGACCTCGGGGACATACAGATAGTTTGGAGAAACAGTGGGGCTTCGATAAAGCATGACATATGCCCTGCCTCTCAGAGGCACATAAGATTTTTATATTTGCTACTAAGGATAGAGATTTACAATGGTGAGTGACACAAGCCAAGCTGTTTTCTATTAACTGAAATTTTATTTCTGAGCCTCGTCACTGACTGTGATTTTAGGTAACACCTAATTTAATACGTAAAAGTTAAAAGGCTTGCCATAAAGCCCTAGACTTTCAATCTAAAACATACCACTGTTCAAATCAGGGATCCAGAAACATTTTCTTAGAAATAAAACACCAAGCTCATGAGGTAATAAGAAGTAATGCCATGTCTCTCCTTTCAATTTTCTTGCTATCAAATGCATTAACTATAAACAAGTCTAAATTTTTTCTACATTTTAAACTCCGTTTCACAGTTTTAAAAGTCATTGTTATTTTCCTTCTTCTGGTAATTTTAAAGCTATAATGACTCTCCCCCTTTTACTTCCTTGTTACCTTCCTTCTTTCAAGATTTCTCTTTGTCTCCTGTGAGTGACAGTTAATTTTATTTGTATTAGCCTAGAACTTGCCAAGGCAGCTGTGAATTCATGCCACAGGATTAAATACACACAAATATCAATGACTACGTATTTATTTTTTAAATTCCTTACGGACCCAAGTATACAGATAAGCAGAAGGGTAAATAACGACTAATAATCATGACCCTGCCAACCCTGCCAACCGTGTGACCGCAGACAAATGGCTCCAGCTCTTGGGACCTTTCTGTGGGATGAGGGGCCCAAATGGGATCTGTCCCCTCCTCACTTTGGTCATAAAACCCCATGACTACCCTCCTATGTTTTAATATTCAGTGGAACATAAATGCTAAGTTAAAGAAAAACAGTAGCTAAAATGAAATGAAAAAATTGACAAAGGTTATGTTACAGTGATATTATTGATGGGTTTATGTAAATACAGAAAAAAAGTCACACAAACATCAAATGTAAATACTATCTAACTTGGGAAGTACCAGGGCTTGTTTTAAACTCAGGCAGATCTGATTTGGGTTTATTTTTAGAAACTTGATTAAGGAATTTTTTTTTTGAAACACTTTTTAAAATCTTTTTTAACATTTATTAATTTTTGAGAGAAGGAGACAGAGCATGAGCGGGGAGGGAAACAGAGAGGGAGACACAGAATCTGAAGCAGGCTCCAGGCTCTGAGCTGTCAGCACATAGCCTGATACGGGGCTCAAACTCATGAGCTGTGAGATCATGATCAAAGCTGAAGTTGGACACTTAACCAACTGAGCCACCCAGGCACCCCAAGGAATTATTATTATTACTGCTTAATGTACTCACTCTAAATCAGGAGTTAAAATTGTTTTCCGACTGTATATTTCTTAAGCCTCTTTATCCAGTGCTGAGACTGCTCAACGTCTTCTCTAGTCCTCACCAAACTGTCAGGGAAAATCTGTATTTCCTACCACGGTGCTTCTCGACCCTTCCAAGTTCAGTCACCTGCATACAGCAGCAATTTATACAACACTTTGCTTCCCCTCTTTACCCAAGAATTATCTGTTTGAGAGAGGTGAAATGATGAGGTTATAGCTCTGTCTCCAGGGTTTGGGAAACAGAAAAGGCAGATCCTTAACCACTAGAAGATTTAATAATCTTAAATATTTTTTTGTCTAGAATATTGTTATGCATAATAATAAACTCTATAAAAGCTTTCTTAAAGAAACAGCTGTATCATCTATCAATTGTGGGAAAGTAAACAGTTCACTCTGAAAACCTGACAACCTGCTGCACTTTTGTTCCTTAAACACAGAGATGTGCACAGTGCTGGGCCCGGGAGACACTCCTGCGCACTGTCCCTGCCTCCAGTCCTGCAATATCCACCTTGGAGGCTAATTAAACTGCCTTCATTCTAGAACAGGACAGAAAAAAGCAAAAAGGGAGGTTGTAAGCATTTCACAGAGTACCAAGCATAAAAGTAATGATAGTAGCATCTACCGTTCTAATCATAAACTCTTTCGCTGCCTTCTGAAACCTACCTGGGAGAACAGGACACAGACCTGGCCCAGGTCCAATCAATACCTCTCGCAATCAGACAGTGTTTCACACCGGCGTATGAACCCAGACACGCTCTTGCACACGGCCACATGCAGACAGAGATGGAGAAGCCTGCGGCTGATGGGGGGGGTTCATGCTTTCCTCTAAACACTAATTTCAAGATTCATCCTGGTTTCTCCCCTCCCTCACCTCCCCTATTTCTTCTTTACTATCCCATGGAGAATTAAAGCCACCATAAAAGGTTAAAAAGCTAAATGGAAGTGCTTGCAAATGTTTATGTATGGCTTAATTCCCCACCCAGAGATTCAGCGACACTTTTGTGTGGTGAGGCATTTGTGTTGCAAGCCTGAAAGGTGAAGTCCCCTCCCCTAAAAACGTACAGAGGCCGTGCTTACCCTTGGAGGGCAGCTTCCCTCCCCCGCTTGGCTTTGAAGGCTGTTTTACATAACTGCGGGAAAGAGGGAGGACCTAAGTTTTGATTCCAGTTTCTTTCCTTTTTACTTCAGCTACAATGCTAGCCTTTGAGATCATCAAACATGGCTTTCAACATCCCAGTTACACAGAAAAAATAACTTGGCCCAAACTTAGACCATTCAAATCCTAAACGCAGATCTCACTATCCTCTCTTCTTAGCTTCTAAAAAAATAACTTGTCAAATCTCAAAGCTATTTACAGTTATCAGACCAGGCAAGAGGCTGACTTACCATAAAGCACACTGAACACAACTGCCACCCACTTCCTTCCTCACCACCTCCAAACAAGAACCCTGCATTTATTAAATGCTCAACAATAAAACGTTCACAGGTCTGTTTTTTTCACATTTTGTTCATTTGCCATTCTTTGCTCTGCTTGCGTAAAAGTATTTCTGAAAATATTTAATTCTGAATATGAAACATAACCAAAGAATCGATAGCAAAGTCTTCTATTTTAGATGTTCTAAAAGGCGTATTTGTACAAACAACTCTTGCATTTTGAAAAATCAATTTTAAAACATACTCAAAATGGAGTCATGTATTTGACCTCCAGGTGCACCCATCCCACCCCCGACACACTGCCCTTCTTCATTTAGGAACACAATTCAGGACGGTGACTGGAACGCATTTAAGAGACCTACCTCACAGAACATATAGAGAGACAGCAATGTGAGGCCAAGGTTATACACCACTAAAATTCCCCGGCAAGAGAATGGCTGCCTATTCTTCATGTATTTTGGTCCCAGCCATACAATTAGTAAGTATATGACAGAGCAGATAAAAGTAGGTATATAATTGTCCAGAAGAAACCATCCTTTTACTCTGGTATCTGGAAAATAATAAAAGGAAAACACACAGTGATTAATAAGGCAGATAAAAAAACCACAACTTTTTTCAAACATTAAAAATCTTTCCCCATAATTTTGTAACAGTCATCTAATACTCAAGCTCCTAATGCCAGCAAAGCAGTTGGAAGAGGAAGCAGGAGTTTTCAATATTTGTCATATAAGGTGAAGCTCTTTGTTACATGTTCTGAATAATAACATGTATATCATGCATGGCTTCTACATAAAATAAAAACATTAAAAAAAATCCTTTCCAAAGCATCTTAAAGAAAGCAAGGACAAAGCTAAAGTTTCTACTAACTGTATTTATGGACCAGATCTGCTGAATGATGCACAGACAGGGTAATGAAACTCCAGAAATGGCAGTCTTTGAACTCCAAAGTCCTCATCTTAAGTCAAGTGTCTGCCAGTCTGCCCAGCATGTGCAGACTCAGAGAAAACATGTTATTTATCTAGCTTAGCAACAATTACTGATTAGAAAGGCAGCATCTGCTATGAGTGCAATGGTCAACAGCAGAGAGGACAATAATTTTAAAGAAAAAAAAAAAGATGAGGCAGTAATGACAGTGAAGTGACTATTTAAGGAACCATGTGAGCAGCAGAAGCTTGAGAGGGAAGACCTACACTGATTCGGGGCAGGGGAGGGGGCGCTACATGTGCAGGACAGATCTCCCTTCCCCCACCCTTTTCCTAGGCAGAGAGGAGGAAGATTAGTTCCACAGAGCTGCCAGCAGCAATCTGACAGCCCTCTCCTTGGATGGGGAGAAACTCTCTGGCAGCCAGACCCCCTAGGCGTTAACCTGTCCCCTGCAAGAGTCAACTTCTGCCTGTGGCTGACTCCCAGGAAGCCACTTCCGCAGCATGTTCCCGTCTGCATGCTACTTTGATGAGCCCCCAAAACCTATTGCTCCTCAATCTGATCTACCCTCTAAGGCCACTCACTCTGGAGCTCAGAGGCGCATGCAGTTTTCGCCTTCTGCAGCTTCAGAGAAGCAGCATCTAGTGGGGAAAGTCTCTGTTCCTTCTTGGACCTCCTGACTGGACCATCTTGCTACATTCTCCAATGCTTTTTCTCTTGATCTTGCAGGAAAAGCACCCATCCATTTGGGGAATGGACTGTCAATCTCCTTTCTTAGAGACATTCTAAATTCTCCCTGGGTTTCTCTGTAGTGCTCCTCTCTTGGCTTAAGAGGATATGCCCTCCACCCTCTCCCCGATACTTATGCTAAGGTGGTAGAGGGGGTTACCACAGTTCTGCTGAACTGGTAGTTCTTAGAAGTCCTTCAGGGAGGTGGCTGGCCACAGTGAACTTAAGGAGGAGATTCGTAGCACCTTTTGTTCTCAGCTCTAGGCCCTGGTTGTCAACTGTGAGAAAGCAAGTTCCCACACAGCAACTAACATTAGACAGTTACATATGCTTGTGTGTACATACATATCACAAACACAATAAATGTACACACAAAACCCTCTCATTTCCTTTTATTTGATGTTCTATCTTACATCTTATTTTTTTACACCTTGCTTTTAAAATCTTGTAAGGCCGTATCTGCAAGTATCCAGCCTCCATCCATACTGCCAAGTGCTGCCAGAGCGGCTGGCTGCCCCAACGGTGCCCCCAGGCAGTAAATCTTTAGGGATCTAGCCAACCATGGCAGTCCTTGCCCACTCTCTGGTGACTTGTTCAGACAACGGCATGTGAAGCAATTGTGGCCACTGAGCTTTGAGGAGATGACAGCTGGGTGAAAGGCCCTGGTGAAGAGTTTCCTTCTTAAAGGCATGCAAATGAACAGATTTTTCCCTCCTCCTCCGTAGGTGCTGCCTGGAGCTGCTGTGGTCATCCAGTAACCATGAAAGGTGGAAGGATTTTTCCAAGGGCAGAACTGCTGATATACTGAGCATGTGAAGTAGAAAATG
This sequence comes from Panthera leo, assembly GCF_018350215.1. NCBI lineage: Eukaryota > Metazoa > Chordata > Mammalia > Carnivora > Felidae > Panthera > Panthera leo. Next base: position 50,410,974 of record NC_056683.1, read on the forward strand.
ACAAGAACAAGTGTGCTGGGTCCCTGAAATAACTCAGGAGTTGCTCAATCTTGATAATGTAAACGGATCATTTTTGTTACTGTTTCAGCCATTTAAAGTTGGACTTTTTTTGTTCTATGAAGCTGAAATAAGGCATTATCTCAACCCAAGAACACATAAAAAAATGATCTAATTTGGTTTTGCTCATTTGGCTGTACGCTAACTTACTGAATCAGTTCCCCTACTGATGGGCATGTAGATTATTTCCAATCTTTACAAGCAATGCTATAAAGGAGTATCCTTATTCACATCTTTGCAATAATGATCAAGATTAGCTATAGGATCAAGTCTTAGGAGTCAAATAGCAGAGTCGAAAGGCATGTGCTTTTTGATTTCAATGGAAGACACGACTACCCTCCAAAGAGGTCTTATCAATTAGACTGTTTCTCCACACCCTCATGTTTTAACTCTACCATACTAAGAAATGCAGTTTCTTTTGTTTTCTTTTGTACTTTAAAAATCGTAAATGAAACTGACAACCTTTTCATTTGTTTAAAAGCTTCTTGCAGTTTTTTAATGACTCTTTCTGTAAACCTATAAAGTTCCTTCTTTATAGACACATCAAGAGACATGACAGATGACGTTCAAAAAAAGCAACATGGAGCCGATTTACTTCCTAAAAGGAAACAAAACGATTAAGCATAAAAAGTGAGATCAGGTGTATCTATTTACCCACTGATGTGACACAACGTGAAAGGACAACAAGCCCTGAAAATTATAAAAGGGGAAGAGTTTTAAACCACCACAGCAGTGCATTTTGGAAACCAGTTTCAGCTGGATACTCAGAAGAACTGAGGAAAACCCAGCACCAATAATGGTGAAATGTGCAGCATTCTCAGGCTACAAGCTTTCCAGCACAATATGATCTCCAGCTAACGTCACCAGAGGGTCACAGCAGCTGTGTCACAGGGGACACTGCACTGCTTCAAGAGTGTCACAGGACTTCTCCAAGCCCCTTGTTATCCAGGACAAAGCACTGGTCTTATCACAGAAGACGCTAATGTTTTCTAGAATCTCTTCATGCAATATTTATAAGTGTCTCTAAAGGGAGGGGAGCAAAACCAAAAACCACCTTACCTCGGGGGCCTAGCAATGCCTTGAAATAGGTACTAAGTGATGCATCAAAATTTTCCATTTTAAAACCTATTAAGAAAAACAGACATTGATTAATCTCTACTCAAAATGCTTTTTATACAGTGTTTTTTTCATAAAAGAACAAGAACAAATTCTTTTCAAAGATGTGCTATGGACAAGGTTATGTTCAAGCTTTTTTTTTTTTTTTGAATTCCCAAAGTAACTTGTGTGCTAGGTCTAATTTGGAAATCAAAAGTAAAGACAGAATCTCGTGAATTCACGTTATAAATGAAGTGCCAGTTTTCTGAACTTCTTTTCGCAGTTCCATAAAAATGCTTCCCGTGAAGCTGGAATCTCAGTGGGGAGAAAAGTGGAACCGGGCTGAAAAAGGTGGCAGACGGGAGACAATCCCATCTGGGCAAGAACCAAAGCTTGAAGAAAGACTGTAGCCAAGATGGGAAGAGCCATGTTAGGAAAGGAAGGCCACAGTACAGAGATTTGCTATTTGCATCAATTACTATTTAAAAATACTTCATATCCATGATAAAAAATTCAAATATTAAAAATGAAAAGAGACGGTAAAAAAAATTTCATCGCTTTGCTCCAACCACAATCCCAAAGCCCCACTTTTCAAAGGAACCTAATGGTAACTTTTCTTGGACATACCTCTAGAGATTTTTCTCTTCTGAGCACAAAAGGAGTGATGCCAAATGGGTGTTTTTACAATTGTGGATTTCAATCCATTAATAGATGACAGGTCACCTTAGCATTAATAATTTTATTAGTAATAATAGAAATAATAACCAAGACTGCTTTGCCCCTAGTGAGAACGAATATTTTCCTGTCTTCAGTGTTACTGTATTACATTAGTATGATGATGTATAAGTACTATGTACTCTGTTGTAATATAAAATATACTCTTGCTGTGGAGGTCACAGTAAAAAAAAATTACACGGAAAACAACGTTATATCAAGGGGAGTACATACTACCTGCTTGCCTTCACTTGAAACATCTTGGAGATACGGTCTCCTACCAGTAGTTACACGTCTACCTTCATCTTCTAAGACTTTATAGCTCCCTCCAACCCCTCCATTTAAGATTTCCATTTATAGTATAGCTAAGCATCTTTTCACATGTATATTGACTAGATTTTCTACATTAAAGTTAGAAGGCATACACTTTCAATTTTCCTGGTCACTACTCTTACAGAAATAACCACAAATGTTTTACCTGCAAAGGGCAAAGGCAAAATTGGTTTTATTAACTAAGTAAGCTGTCAATAACTTAATGATACTTCTCTTCTTTGGCTTATGGCACTGAAGTATACATATTCTTTGACGATTTATCCATGGACTCTAGTAGTTACAACTGAGTCAGTCCAGCCGGCAGTGAGACAGAGAATCCAGCCGGGAGTGAGAAAGAGACAGGTGGAACCAGCAAGAACACTTAGAAAGTAGTAGTTACCAGGTTCTGTTCTGACATCTGTGCTGCCCCCCAGGGTGGGGGTGAGGGTGAGCAGGGAACATACTGACTCTCTCAACCCATGGCTGGAAACCATGAAGCCACCAACTCCCACATGTTGAAGTGTCAACAATTAGGTCCCTTAATAAGTATACAATCACAGTACTAGGTCCCTTCTGAAACTCAGAAATTAGACAGCTTTTTAACATACTATATTCCTAAGACCATTCTGGTCCTGAGTCATCTTCCTCTCCCAGACGGAACCTCTTTGGGGGATAGATAATTCTAAAAAATCTTGAGAGGGGTAGCTGGGTGGCTCCTTCAGCCAAGTATCCAACTTCAGCTCAGGTCATGATCTCACAGTTCATGAGTTCGAGCTCCACATGGGCTCTGTGCTGACAGCTCAGAGCCTGGAGCCTGCTTGGGATTCTGTGTCTCCCTCTCTCTCTGCCCCTCCCCCGCTTGTGCTCGCTCTCTCTCTCTCTCTCTCTCTCTCTCTCTCTCAAAAACAAAAAATTGCTTTATCTATTAAAAGTCCTGCAGTTAAAAAATAAATTAACCATATCCAATTATTTTTCATCATCTACTGGAAATCATCTAAAATACGTAAGTTTTAGAAGACAAACATCATGTTTTTGTGTAACCAAAATCACTCTAATACAGTTAGCTTCAACTGTGATGGACTGTGGACCGTCCCCTTTGCCTCCAATCAGAGCAAACAAGCACAAGGAGGAACGAGGTGGTGAACACCATGACTACTGGATGAATTACTGATGGATAAGCTGCCCACTGGGGACAAACCCACCTCTTCCACAACAGTTTGAAATCTACATCCGGCTATTACTTAATGGGTATATAGCTTATAATGGAGCTCATTACACATATAAAACTCAGGTATTAAACACAAAGGGGCTGAGAGCAGGTATAGAGGTGTAATAGGTTAGCAGGTGATTAGGTGGCCCAGTGCTGGGCTCTTCATCACACAGCTTGGGTTTGAAACCCATTTTTCCACCTATTAGCAATGTAACTTTGGACAAGTTATTTAACCTCCTATCTATAAAATGGGGGGAAATGTAAAGTAATTGTCTCAAAGGTTAAGAAAATCAAATGACTTAATATACGTAAGACCTTGAGAGCAGTGCCAGGCATGTAGTGAGCCCTCAATAAAGGTCTCCTACTGTATGTCTGCAATAGGTTCAACTCCATAATGAATACTGCCAACCATCTGTGGCCATTGGCACTTCTCAGGAGGGGCACTGCTGGCCTTCCATCCCTGATCCCTGTGTACTCAATACTATCAGTGAGCCCCCAGTCATCATGAAACCCACCCACAATGCCCCTTCAAGTCCTAACACCCCCTATGGGGACAGCAATGGAAGGTGGGTACGTTGATAACATCACATGAGAGAGGAGCTGGTCAGTGTGAGGCATTGTCTGAACAGGGAAGACAAGGCTAAAATGAACGTACTAATCAGATACACAAATTATCAAGCACTTACTATGTACGAGGGATAGGAACAGACACAAAGGAGCATACCTAGACACCCAGAACAAACTAGACATTCGTGGTGCAGGAAGAAGCCAGATGCTATAAACCAAGACCAAAACTCATGTAGCAAATGAGTAGATGTTAGAATAATGCATACTAAAACAAGTTGCATACTTAATAGCAAGCCATGAAGATAACACTCAAGTAACAGTATTCTGGGATCTAACATTAGGAAACTACCTGACAAAAGCAATAAGGGAATAATTCTAAATTTTAACCAAGAGGACTTTCAGAGGGGCTGGAGCCACTTTTTCTTTTTTAATGTTTATTTTTTGAGAGAGAGAGAGAGACAGACAGACAGAGCATGAGTGGGAGAGGGGCAGAGAGAGAAGGAGACACAGAATCTGAAGCAGGATCCAGGCTCCAAGCTGTCAGCACAGAGCCTGATGTGGGGCTTGAACTCATGGACTGCAAGATCATGACCTGAGCCAAAGTCGGACACTGAGCCACCCAGGCACACCCCACCCTTTTTAAACATAAGAATACAAGAACAACATAAGAAGGAAGAAGGAAAAAATGTTAAAAACGATTGGAAACAGATCCATGGGAAGGGGTTGGCAGGGGGTAGGGGGTAGGGGGTAGGGGGTAGGGGGTAGGGGGTGGGGGGTGGGGTGGGGACATCAGCGGTCTTGGAGAAAATGGTAGAATGACCTATCGTCCTAAGACCAATGCCTAGCACATAGTTCAATGTGACAATCCAGGCTACTGTCACAGCAACAGAAAAGCAGCTTGACTAAACATAAGGTAAAGTTTCAGTCCAAGAATATGGAAGCCAGCAGCAGGTTACCAGAAGAAACTGTGAAATTTAGTATTTGGAGATATTAAAGAATTCTGTCACAAGCCATCTGTCCTGAGTAATCCCAGGCTAAACCCATGCTGCACAGAAACCCCTCAGAAGCTGGCAGGCACAGGAGCACTCTTCTGTCTTTCTAAGATGAAACGTCCTTAAAAAAGCACACACAAGAGGTGGTTTTCTCACAAACAGCACATCTGTTCTTAGACTGCATTTCTTCTTAGCTTGGGAATTCTTGTCTTAGGTTGGCAGAACTTCTCCCAGTCAAATTTAGGAACATACGAAGCAGCCAGCCAAACCTCTCTGAAAGGACACACATGGGGAGTAACAAGAGAGTGGTGCATTACTCCTGAAACGTCTACAGTGAAGGGGGAGAAAGGAAGGGCAGAGGAGGCGCCTGGCACACAGGTCCTCAGTCAGCAGAGTCCTGACTGTGAACCACAGGCCCAATTCTGGGCTGGACTCTTGACGTGTTAAATGTTTCCCCCAAACTCTCCCCCACCACGCCCACAGCCGGACACATACCGTAGACACGGTTGTTTGTTATTTTCACAGGTTACCAAGAGACAGTCGCCCAAGGTTTACTTTCATTGTTGACTCAGCGTAAGCTCCGGTTCTGTCCAGCCAACCACGCATCCAGCATCCCCCGGCACCATATAGTCACTTTTCTCACCCACACCGTCCACTTACCAAGCGCCTACTACATGCCGGGCATGAAGGCCCTGAGGGATGGAACAGGGAACAAGACAGAATTCCAGGCTGACGGAGAAATACACACACACACACACGCATACACATGTACAGATAATCTGTTATGTAGAGTGACTATCAGCAAGAACATCATATAGCAGGGGAAAGGGGGTAGGACCATGGAGCACGAACTACTTTGGAAAACGTAGTTAGAGAAAGTGACAAGAGAGCAGGCAGGCACCCGGGTGGACAGAGCACCAAAGCACAGGGCATTCCAGTTAGAGTGACAGGAGGATGCAATGGCTCCAAGGCCAGCAGGTGCCTGGCATGCTCAGAGGCTCCAGGCTAGGCCAGGGGTAGTGGATGACAGCAGTGAAGGAGGCCTTCTGTCCCCCACTCCACGCCTGGCACCCGGAGCTCACTCAGTGCTGGTCCACAGAAAGCAACCACATGGCACAACTTGCAGAGAGCATGTGCCCCAAAGGCGGAGAACAGAAGATGCCAAACCTTAATTGCTCTTGCTGCCACCGTCCCCTCATCCTCCTGGCTGCAGCCTGCCTGCCAGCACCATGCCCTTTTTCTCCTCATCTCCCTTGCTGAGCCTATCTGCCGTGCCACGGGAACAGTACAAAAGGTCTCAGCAAATGAATTCTTCACTGCCAGGCTGGGCTGGTGCACCCTGCTGGGTGAATTGGGCACTTGCTGAGTGGCCTGTGGGCCCACCTCGACAGTCTTGCACTTTTCTAAAGGAACAGGAGGGGCAAAGGGCCCTGCAAAACCCCTGACACTTTGCTAGTGATCTGGAATCCTGGGAATGGCATGACCCACTTTGCACAAGACATCCAAACGTACTGCCAGGTCTGCGGCTTGTCCCCTGTCATCCAAGCCACCCACGGGCCAGAGACATCACTTCTCAATAACCTGAATCATCCTACCAGCAGCTTGGGCAAGCTGGGCCAAGTGGGAACACAGCTGTTCCGTACAATTGTACTACCAGGGGCCAAGCCCAGGCACTGGGCCCATGGAAGAGGAGCTTGGGTCCTAAATGAAGCAAAAGAATAAGCCATTCTTTGGTCTGGCTGGTTCCCCACACAGACAGGAAAAGGGCATGGTCAGCACCTCTCAGGAACCCGATCATACTGAAATCAAGCCAAGCATCGCTTCCCCATCCTCTGTAACCCTAAGTCTCTGATGCCCACTCAAACTACAAGGCTTCCCAGAATTACAGGTCACGATAGGGAGGAACAGGATCTATTAAAAATAAATTCCAATCTAAACAGTATTCAAAGTGTTCACCAGTTCATAGGCCACACACAGAAAATAAGTTCAATAAAAATGGGATAAGGGTAGGAAACAGAGGCAGGTAAATTAGATTTTAAATTATTCCTCTTTTATGCACATTTTCCAAAAGACACCCTGAGTTGAAAGCCACTTCCTACTATCAAATTCTGGAATGTCTTTGGTAACAATGCAACTGTATTATAACTGTGCCTCACTGTAAGGATCTCACTAAGGAAACGGATTAATCAAGGCTGGTCACTTTCCATAAATTACTAGATTATAAGAGGGTGTGAGAGAGTTTAGCATACCTGCATCTGAATCAAGTATTAACTCTGTGTCCTGGTGCAAGTTTCTGCCACATATACTAAGAGTTTTAGGACTGAGGTGAGCCTCAGGCCTGAAAGTAAGAGAAAACATCGGAACTACCACTGCACAAAATGCAGAAACCTGGACGTACTGACGAAAGCAGAACAAAAAAAAAGGGCAAAAACGGCATCCTCCAAAGAGAGCCCTGCTTATGTGGAAAATCCACCTGTCAGCTCCCTCCATAAGGGGGTTATGCCCAGGTGAATCACCTGCATGAGTTTAAATAAGCATTAGTGTTCTCTTTGATCTATTATCAAAGAATTTGCTAGAGGCCTGTTTGGGGAAAAAAAAAAAAAAAAAAAAGACATCAAAATAAGCTTTAAGCAAATCAGTGTGCCCCTCTCTCTATTTGGTCCCAAGAGGGGCAACAAAATGTGACAGAATGGAGGTGTGTGTGACAACAAAAGGGTGCTGGGGTAAATGAGAGACAGTGTAGAAAGTTGCTTCCATCACAGTTCTCAAGATGAGCTTTTGGTTTTGATAAGAATGCAAACGCTGGGGCGCCTGGGTGGCTTGGTTGGTTAGGCAGCTAACTTCGGCTCAGGTCATGGTCTCACAGCTTGTGAGTTCGAGCCCTGTGCTGGGCTCTGTGCTAACAGCTTGGAGCCTGGAGCCTGCTTCAGATTCTGTGTCTCCCTCTCTCTGCCTCTCCCCTGCTCGTGCTCTCTGAAAAATAAATCAATGTTAAAAAAAAAAAAAAAAAAAAAAAAAAAGAGAGAGAGAATGCAAACATGAATCATGTTGGCTGTTTACCTCTGGAGCAGGAGGAAGCGGGAAGGCTGATCACCAACTGTAAAGTACTAAGATCTTAGGGCAAATTGGTCTTAAAAGACAAGGTTTTTAAAAAAATGATGATAGTAAAGAAAGTTAATTTCCTAAACTCACAGCAGGAAAAATCTTCAGAGTCAAGTCTTGGCTTTTCTTGCTGCTAAGGCAATGGTAGCAGGCAGCTTGCTGTGAAAACTCCTTTTCCTGTGGTATCATTCGAGTCACGTTGTTTTTGGCTTAAAAATGTGTTTACTGCAGACGTTTAACTACTGTTTAGCATAACTTCCATCATATCCTGTTGTATTTATTTTTTGAATTGTCACAGTTCATCTAAAAATGAGTCATTGGAGCTGATGAGCTGTAAGCGTTCAGGATGAAATTTCCCTCCGTTTTTTCTTCTCCTACCCATTCATCTCTTTAACAGTCAACGTGCATTAAGCAGGCATGGGAACATTCTTCAGGTTGGCTGCCAATAACACGAAAAATCAAATAGTGCTTTAATTTGGTAGTCACAACACTGTTTCCGGAACGTAAAAAGGTTTCTCTAGGTTGGAGAAAATCAGGTCCAGAATGAGAGGAGGAACATGAGCCATACCTTGCTCAGAAATGTTAACATTAAAATATAAAATATGAAACTCTTGTTAACGCTCTGACACAAGCATGTGTCTTATCATACATGTACAGAAAACACAGTTCTATTTGGAGCTTCAGATAAATAACTGCCAAATTCGGGTGCTGATATGCACTACAAAGGACTGCTTCAGGTTAGCCACATGGCTAAAGAAAGCTGAACAGCTTCATTCTGGTATGTTTAATTTGGGGAGGGGTGGATTTTAAATATTGCAATAATCAGGTTTCCTTAGTACATGGGTAAGATCAGACAGGTTAAAAGAGAAGTGCCCATCTCCCCATCCTTGGTTGCCACCAGTTTATTAAGAGGTACTATTTTCGCCACTGTGGGAGGACAGTCTTCCAAAGGAGTAGAGTCACTCTGGTGGCTTTGCCCTCCAGTGAATCAATCATCTATGGGTCTTTCTCTCTGCTCTCCCTGGTCTTCACTTCCAACCCCTCTCTAAGGCCCAGATCAGGTGTTACAAAGGCTCTCCCATTGACCTCTTACAGCTTTGCTGTCTTGACAACTCATTTAGCAAACAGCAAACTTCAACTTGGATACTTATGTTTCCAGGTATTACAGAACATACTCTGCACTTCCTCAGGTAAAGCCCACATCCCTCAAAGGGCAAGTACGCCAGTTTGTTCTATGTGTGCAATGATTATGTATTGGTGATACCTAAATGAGGAGATAAACCTTCTATTACAAAATAAAACAGAGGGAAGACAGCATCAAGCAGTGGCACACACTAACCCACAATAACAGCTTCCTAAAACACGGACTAAGTCCTAGTTGTAGAAGGTGTTCCCCAGAGAAGAGCTCTTCCGTGCTAGGGATGTGGAGCTCTGACAGAGATGTTCTCCTCATAAGGTGTGAAACAAACAATAACAAAATACCACAATGATTAACACACACACCCTTAAACAGCAGAAGGAATTTCTTCAGAGAGAGAGATGGGTTTTTCTAATTTTGGAAGGCAATACAAAAATATACTCAATCTGAGAATTCAGATGTAGATACATTTTTCAGCAGTGTGAAGAGGGAGAGTAACATAACCTTCCAACTTTTCTCTAGGGGAATTCTTATCTATAGCTAAAGAAAAGACTGTGCCACCAAGTTCAAAGTCCCCCCCCCCCCCCAGTCCTCAGGAGGGGGAGGAAAGGGCCCCCACAAACCAACCCATTTACCCAACAAGTGTTTGGAGAGGGGTTCACTGGAAAAAAAAAATTACTCTTGTAGAATTCTATTACCTTAAAGATGACAACTTCATCCTCACTTAACACCAAAATTAAGAACTGGTGATGACTTCTACTTGGGTGAAGCACACAGTCATTGGGAAAAAGACCATGCTAATGTACACAGAGAATACTCCTTGCAGGTGGATGAAGGCCAGATGGCTGCAGATGGCTCAGAATTCTGCTCTCACGGTCTTGCTGACAATAAATAATTAATCCCCATAAGGCTGCAAGTGAGAGACCAAGGCAAAAAAGATCAAGTGCAGGGATTGGGTCAACCCCGTGACTGGTTTTATTTTTGCACTCCCAAAAATTCTCACAGGACTGCTCTTCACTCTACCAGTCATCTGAGTTAACAAATGCCTACCATGTGCCACACAGCAGATTGAAGCAACAGTGACCAATACAGACGTGACCCTATCTTCTTGAAACGCATAGTACTAGATGGTGTGAGTCAATCATTTTGGGGAAGCAGTGGTTAGGAGCACATGCTCTGGAGTCACACAACCTGGGTTCAAATCCCTGCTCCACCATTTACTAGCCATGTGAGCTTGGGCAAGGGACTCACCCTTTCACGCATGCCTTTGTAAAATAAATATAATTACAGTACATTCCTCATACGATTAAATAAATCAATACATGTCAAATACTTGGAATAGTGAGTGCATGGCACACAATACATGTTGCATATATATGTGTTATTATCATCATTACAAAAGCCTTTGGCATTGGCCAACTTCACACTCAGTATTTATGAAAGTTTTGCTAAGTCATAATCGGAATTCCCCACAAAGGTCATGGGCAACAAAACATGCTCATATCCACCGCTCACAGCTCTGATATTCTATATTTTGGACGGATCACATGCCATAATGACACTTATGAATATGGAGATTTTTAAGAGACTCTAGGTAAATCTCTCCGGAATGTAAAGGGGATGTTGTCATAGACTCCTCTGTGAGTGGAAGAGAAGATCGGAGTTCATACCATCTTCAGTACAGAGTGAAAGGCCGTCTGTATCTGAGACGCCTTTTTTGTATTCCCAGCAACTAGCATGTGGAAGATGCCCTATGAATTTATTCATTTATTACAACTGGAGAGGTAGCTGAGTTGACAAAGGTCACAGGGCTTGGGTGGAGACAAAATGTGAAGCCAGTTTTCCTACGCTATGATCTATTGCTCTTAACACAGCCCATGTAAACTTTCACAGAAGCATTTTCATATGCTTATTAAAAGGATGGTGACAATATGTATAAAGATTGTCTGAGTTCATATCCATGAGATAATTAACTTTTGTTTTTTTCAAAAATTTATTTATTTTTGAGAGACAGAGAGAGAGAGAGAACACACATTCACAAGAACAAGTGCAGGGGAGTGTCAGAGAGAGAATCCCAAGTAGGCTCTGTGCTGTCAGCGCAGAGCCAAAAGTGGGGCTCAAACTCGTGAGTGGGACACTTAACTGACTGAGCCACCCAGGCACCCCGATTAACTTTCTTTTAAACAACATCATCAAGTTAAAAAACCTCACCTATGATGCTTAGTAACAGAGGCCCCAGACATCTTCCCTAGATGGGAAGATGATGGAAAAGAGAGCAGCAAAATCCTCCTTGCCTCCTTTTCATGTGCCCATCACCACTTCCACTATATCTCAATCAGTGATAAAATTATAGGCTTATATTTTAAATGATGTGATTATCAGTTATACTGTAATTATCTGTTCATTTGTTCACAATCCTAATTAAGCGTTAAGCTCTTCAAGGGCAACCTTCTGATGTTCCCATTTGTTATCTCCAAAGAGCCTCCTGGATCAATGCCCGACAGATGGCTGATTACTGGTTGAAACCATGAATGAATGAGTGAATGAATGCCTTCTTGCCTTTTAGAGTTTCTTATCAGAGTTCTCAAATTCGTGTGCATCTGAGAATCACCTAGGAGCTTTAAAAAATACAACGCTATGGTCCCACCCCTAGAAATGTCTGGCACCCACTCTTAGAAATTCTGATTCAATAGTCTAGAGACTGAGAAATTTGTCTTTTTGAAAAGTTACTGAGGTAATTAAGATGAACAGCCATCTTTGGGAACCACTGTTTTATATATCTATATCTATATCTATATCTATATCTATATCTATATCTATCTATTGGGCTTGTGAACGCTAGTAAATCCCCTGTAGTTCTTCAACTTCTGTCACCCAGACAGTATCCATATATTGCATTACACCAACAGAGTCTAGACAAGGACTGTGGTCTCAAGGACAAACTATTTTTCATTGTAACAAATTTTGTTACAATTCCCGGTTTGCTCTAACTCCACCCACCAGAAAAACACAACAACAAAAAATCATTTCAACTCATCTCTCAAGCTGAAATAAAACTCCATTAAGTTAGAAATCAGTTCTCTTATCTTTCAAACACTGTGTTACACAGTACACATCACATATAACCAGCATGCATTAAATCACTCTAAATTCTCTTTCCCCATTCTGGAATGTCTGTCAGTAAGAAAGAGCCCTAATGCCTATCACCACCTCCTGAACCAGGCATCAGTGGTGGCTAAGTATGCAAAGCTCCATGAGGGCAGCAAACTTCTCTCTCACTCCCTACAATCCCCAGCAGGTGTTCTTGGCACACAGAAGGAATTGAGTAACTACTTGTTTAACTGGATTGGACTAGGCAATGTGGGATGCCACTGAATGGGTGCCACCACCAGAAATCATGGTACATACTTACTTGGCCACAGCCAATTGTGTGTCTTCCTTGGAAGGAGAAGAAGTGGGCAACCGTTAGAATGTAGACACTGGCTGGTATGTAGGCTCTGGCTTGGACCCTGTTACCATCAGTCCTAAACTGAGCCTTTTCTTTCTTTTTTTTTTTTTTTTTTTTTAAGTGTTTGTTTATTTTTGAGAGAGAGAGAGACAGAGCGTGAATGGTGGAGGGGCAGAGAGTGAGGGAGACACAGAATCCAAAGCAGGCTCCAGGCTCTGAGCTGTCAGCACAGAGCCTGATGCGGGGCTTGAACTCATAAACTGCAAGATCATGACCTGGGCTGAAGTCAGACACTTAACCAACTGAGCCACCCAGGTGCCCCGAAACGGAGCCATTTCTTACTGGTTTCATTATCTGGATTAGATGGTCAAGGTTCCTGGGTGCCTGAGTTGGTAAAGTATCCGACTTCGGCTCAGGCCATGATCTTACGGTTTGTGGGTTCAAGCCCCACATCATGCTCTGTGCTGACAGCTCAGAGCCTGGAGCCTGCTTTGGATTTTGTGTCTTTCTCTGCCCCTCCCCTGCTCGTACTCTGTCTCTGTCTCTCAACAATAATACAATAAATGAATGTTAAAAAAAAAAACAAATTTAGATGGTCAAGGTTCCTTACAGTGAATGTGGTATCTGTGAAAGGGCGGCCTTTAAGATGTCCACCCCCAAACAATCCACTCCCACAGTGAACAAGGGTTCTGTGCACGACCAACAGAAAACAGCAAAAGGGATGGCATGACCCTTCTTGGATTAGGCTTTTAAAATCACCATAACTTCCATAATTGTCAGTCCCTGTGTTTCTCTGTCTCTTTTTCAGATCACTAGCCCTGGAAAGAGCCAGCTACATGCTGTGAGCAGTCCTATGGGGGAGGCCAGCATGGCAAGAACTGAGGCCCTCTGCTGATGACCACCTGAGTGAGTCTGGCAGCAGACCTCTGGCCCCAGGGGGCTTCAGACGGGGGCAGCACACCTTTAGCTGCTTGAAACACCCTGAGCCAGAACCACTGGGCTAAGCCTCTGTGGGATTCCTGAACCCCACAGACTGAGGGAGACAAAGGATTGCTGGCTTCAGCTGTTAAACTTCACAATAATTTGTTACTCAGCAACAGATGCAAGCAACGCTTAGAAACTAACAGGTCAGTGGGGTTGGGAGGGGAGGTTCTTCCATATCTACTCTCCTTTCTCCCTTGTTAGCATTCCTGTTGCTTATTGACACATGATCAAGGCACCAACTGTCAGGACAGCCCTTAAGAATAAATGCTCCCCTCATCCTGATTGAGTTGGCACTGCTAAGAAAATGAAAAGGTTTGTTATCTAAAGTATAGAATTGGGTTATGAAAACAACATAATACTTTTGTTACTAGCCTGAGGCTTAACAGACAAGGAAGCTAACTTTTTTTGATTAACTGCATACCCAGCTTTTCAAAGACTCAGTAAGGAATTATCCTTATTTTTTAGATGAGGAAACTAAAAGTTCAGAGTTTAGGTAACTTGGTCAAACAACAGTCATTTACTTATCTGCAGGTTTAAAAAAAATTTTTTTTAACGTTTACTTATTTTTGAGAGCGGGCGGGGGGGGGGGGGGGGGGGGGGAGGGGGAGACTGAGGGAGGGAGAGAGAGAACGTGAGCAGGGGAGGGACAGAGAGAGAGGGAGACACAGAATATGAAGCAGGCTCCAGGCTCCGAGCTGTCAGCACAAAGCCTGACGCTGGGCTCAAACTCACAAACCGTGAGATCATGACCTGAGCCGAAGTCGGATGTCCAACTGATGGGGCCACCCAGTTGCCTCTCTGTAGGTTTTATAACTAGGGGTGGCCTACTGTCCTGGTTATTGGAATTCCAGGGTTTCCTGAGATACAAAGTAAGTGGGGAAAAAAGACCCAGGAAAGTCCCAGGCACACTGAGAAGAGTTGATTACTATATTCACATCTTGGGCTCTTTGCAGATCACCCTGCAGTTGATTTTGTTTTAAGTATATTTTAAAACTATAATTTTGTCAGCTCATGACCTGCAAAATATATTTTGAAATGTCCTCTATGAAAATAAAAACCACAAACCTTTCTATATCTCAAGCCCATTTCTAGATTACCAGGCATTTAGAGAAATGAAAACCCATGTTCACACAAAAACCTATACCTGATCACAGCTTTATTCATAATAGCCCCAAACTGGAAAAAATCATACCATGAACATTACTCAGCAGTTTAAAAAAAAAAAAAAAGAGCACTCTAGTGATACACATTAACAACCTAGATGAAGTTCCAGAGAATTATGCTGAGTGAAAAATGCCAATCCATGTACATGATAATTTTGAAATGACAAACTTACAGAGGTGAAGAAGAGATGAGCGGCTGCCTGGGGTTAGAGATGGTGCAAAGGCAGGAGACAAGCAGATGTGGCTAGAAGTCTGTATACTGACTGTGACAATGTCAGTATCCTGCTTGTGACACGAGACTACAGTTCCGCAGGGAAACTGGGAAAAGGGTACTTGGGATCTTTCATTATTTCTTACAACTGCTTGGGGATCTAGAATAATCTCAAAATAAAGTTTAATTAAAAAAAGAAAGATCCACAAAAGTGAGGAAAACAAACCAATAAATAAGACTAAGCTGTGTGATTAAAAAAAAAACAACTCAAAACACCATTCCCTACAACCCCTCCCCAATCCAATGACACACGGCTCTGACCTTCTGACATCTGTTAATAGTAAAGGAAGGTTTGTGCTGGGAAAGAACTGTGTGAAATATGATTCCATTTATGAAAGATTAACCCTTGACCTAAATACTGGTATTTTACCTTAAGTTTTATTTTCACAGTCTAACAGAACTTCTCAGTAAATGCTTATTTATATCCAGACTACCCAGGCAATGGGGAATACTTTTTTTAAAAAATATTTTACTTATTTTTTGGGAGAGTGCAAATGGGGAAGGGGCGGGGGGGTGGTGGAGAGAGGATCCGAAGTAGGTTCTGTGCTGACAGGCTGACAGCAGGGAGGTCGATGCGGGGCTCCAACTCACGAACCCCAAGATCATGACCTGGGCCCAAATCAGGACATTCAACTGACTGAGCCACCCAGGTGCCCCGGGAATACTTTTTGGATCAGCCTCATGTTCTGATTCACTTCGAGGGATCATACAGCTTACATGGGCCAGTATTCATAGCATAAGAAAATGACTAAATATATCAAATAAAATCTACCTAGGGGTACTCAGCTGGCTCAGCGAGTACAGCATGTGACCCTTGATCTCAGGGTCATGAGTTCAAGCCCCACGGTGGGTGTCGAGCTTAAACAACAACCAAAAACTAATAAAATCTTCCTAAATAAAATTTAATCTCTCACAATTCTGAGGCATTTTGTGATCTGAGTGTTTCAGAGTCTGAATGATGAATGCCGAATCCCGTTTTATTGGACTGCAGATGAGCAGGCATGGAGAATTGGGATAAACCTGTAAATACACTATGCCTCTATAGTTTAAATAAGTTCCTGCAACCTGTCGTTTCCTTGCAACTTTCCATCCTCATAAATGGAATGCAGAAAACTTTAGATAGCAATCGCTGTGAGCTGTCAGATTCTAGATGTTTTATGATAATGAAAGATATTAATAAAAGGTTTATTGCACTATGAAAGATAAAAACTGTGGTTTCGTCTACCTTTTGGGTCATTTTCGTGTCAATGCACTGAGAAGGAAAAGTGGTAAAGAAGCACTTTTATAACATGAAGGAGTCCTTTGTGACATGCTTTTGCGCTTCGGTGGGGTGAGCTGCACGCAGTGGTCACACGTGTGATCCGTAGAGGCTCTCCGGAGGACAGCTTTCCAGAAAAGGCTGAGATGACCTCTTCTGCAGCTCTCTGGAAATTCTCTGACAAATCTCCATCTCTTCCTAGCAATGCTTTGCTTCTTTTCACCAAGTGCTACTTTCAACAGGTGCACCACTGTGTTTAACCCCCCCCTTGACAACCATTACAGATGAAGTGCTGAGAATTGGGCCCTAAGGTGATTACATTTTAGTGGAAATGCAAGCATTTTAGCAAGTCATATTAACGTAACTGGATATTCTGACTGGTTAATAACAAGACTTCCCCTTCATTTCAATTCTCCCCAAGTACCAATATTCAACTCTGAGCTGTCATAAAAGCCATTTTTTGCTGTAACAAAATGAAAAAAAGGGAAGCCAGCGATCAAATTAACATGGAGTCAATTAGGTGCTCACCTACAGCCAGAACACCAAGAGAGAGACACTAACAAGTCCCCAAATGAAAATTAAGAACATAGTTAAGGAGGAAAAAACAAACACCTATTTGTGCACAGAGCTTATCAAAAATTCTTTCTGGGAGATGTCGATCAGGTGAAAATTTTAGGCAAAGAATTTAGGTTGCAGAATGGCATATATCATTGTTTAACAACGTGCCTTTACTGAATACTAGATATGTTTACGGGATTACGGTAGGTGGTAGAGACAAGAGAACACAGTCCTTTCCCATAAGCTCAGAAATCTAGCTTTGGAATCCATGTTTGTCAGTTCACTTCAAAACACAAATTTAGCACAAATCAGCAAAACAGCTCAACAGCCCCCCCATCTCTGAAAGGCAAGAACATTTAGTTAGTGGTGGTGGTGGGAGGGGGCGATACATATAAAATGATACTTAATATCAAATTTTCCTATGAAGAATCAAAGGAAAACAGTTACTTGAAGAAAATTAATGTGACTACAGAAGCAGTGACATGTTTACAAATGTACTATGGGTTTTTCCAGTGATTTTTTTTCACAGACAAGAACAATACAGGGCACCATCTAGGAGAAGGGAAGGGAGAGGGTTTTAGCTCAGGCTGCTATAATAAAATCCCACAGACGGGTGGTTTCAATAACGGCCATTTATTTCTCACAGTTCTGGAGGCTGAGACATCCAAAATAAGGTGCCAGCAGATAAAGTTCCTGTTGAGTGCTCTCCTCCTGGCTTGCAGACAGCCAGGCACCTTCCAACAGTCTCCTCACAAAGTGGGGGACACAGCACTCTGGTCTCTTCTTAGAAGGGTACGAATCCTATCATGGGCATCCTCATGACCTCCCCTAACCCTAATTACCTCCCAAAGGCCTCACCTCCAAATACCAAATCACTGGGGGTAGGGATGGGGTGACAGGCTGGGGGGTGGTGTTAAAACTTCAACATATGAATTTGGTGGGGAGGGATACACACATTCAGTCCATACCAGAGAGGCAACTTGCCACTTAAGATCTAACAAGGCACCTAGGTAGCTTAGTTTTCTTTAGACACTGTAAAACAGTAATTCTCATTAGGGCTTTTTTTTTTTTTGAGAGAGAGAGACAGCGAGAGCAGGGGAGAGGCAAAGGGAGAGGAGGGAGAGAGAGAATGTTAAGCAGATATCACACCCAGCGCAGAGCCTGAAACGGGGCTCGATTCCACCACAAGATCATGACCTGAGCTGAAATCAAGAGTCGGGACACTTAACTGACTGAGCCACCCAGGTTCTCCAAAAACAAATACTTAAAAAAAAAAACAACAACAAAACACCTGATATCTGAGGTGAGTCATTTTTATTCATCTAAGTTATCAAAACACATAATCTTGGTGAAAGAAAAGGCTATGTTCCAGATGTTAACTTGTAAACTAATCTTCTGGTCTTTGGAAAATTCTATTTTCTATAGAAATAATGCTATATCAGTAGTTATTAACCTTTTGGGGATCCCACACCAATTGTAAAAATTTGACTAAAGCAAAAGAGACCTCCTCTCTCTCTCCAAATGATAAAACTACCATTTAGAGTCTTCTAAATCCTAGGGGACCCCCTGTCGCCAAATTAAGAACCCTAGCTGTAAGTGGCTGATAGATCTCCAGATCGGCCCTACATCACCTAACTGATAGTGAAATGGCACCTGTAGGACTACAGAGTCTCAATATTTCTGTAAGAAAATATAATCTGTAATATTTATAAACTGAATTATAATCCTGTGCTCTGACACAACACTGTAACATAAAAGGCTTGGAAAGCTGCTACCTTGTATAGACCTCAGTTTCCTGATCTATAAACATGTGCAAAATAATGCTTATACCTCATGGGGTTGTTGGGAGAATTAAATGAGATTATATAAAACACCTGGCACAATGCACAGTCCCTCAATTCATCGCAGCTCTGTTATTATCAGCAGCAAACATCCATCAAACATACACTGAATGCATCACGACAGAGAAATCCACAAGACAATAACTCTGCCTCCAGAGAGGTCAGAGTCTAGCAAGGGAGAGAGAAGTGATAAATAACTGTAATAAAGTGACAGAGGTGCCTTGACAAAGGACGTACAGGGGGAAATGGGAGAATAAAAAAAGAACAATTTTACGTAGGGACAAGTGGGTCAGGTGAGGCTTCACAGAGTAATGCTTGGGTTAAGGCTTGCCAGTGGAGGATGGGATAGAGGGGAGAGGGGTGAAAAATGCTGGACAGCAGGTAATGGCTCTAGTGTTTTAAGCTGGGGAGGGACAGCAGGAGTGGGGGTGTGCAGGAGGCTGTAAAGAAGGGGAGATGAAGGTCACATCACTTAGAAGACTACTGCCATGGACAGAAGACTCTCTAAGGCCATGTCAGGGAGGGAATGCAGGTGCCAGAGGGAAGAGATGTCCAGGGGCGGGCCAAGTGAGGGAGAAGAAGGAGTCCAAGCTCTGGCTTCCCACTCTGCACCCTGGATGGGGTGCTGCTACTCAAAGGAGTCAGGGAGCACTGGGGCAAGCAGGCTGGAAGAAAGGAGCAGGGAAAGTTCTGGCCATCTAGAAATGTACTGCTCTACTACTAGTCTAGTTAATCACAGATCGATGATACAGTTTCAGATGTGCCTGTTGAATTACTGGGGTGCAAATTACTGAAAATTCACTACACTGACATGTTCTCTTCCAGGGAAGACATTTAGAAGATGAGCTGTGCACTGAGTTCATGACGTTAATTACAAGAAGTTCAAACTTATGCTGGGACCTACGCCATACCTTTATTTAGGGATTCACGCAACCTTGTCCAAAAAAACGACATTAAGCCCGCTATGTTACTACGTGAATTACAACACACCTCTCAAGGCTGAATTCTTTAGCAAGCTGCTATTCCCCTTTACTAAATGGTCTGCTAATCACTGCTACAAGGTGGCTTCTCAAGCCACTCTCCTATCACATTAACATCTCTCCATGCGAAGCTAATAACCACTGAGAACCTAACCAGCCCACCATTTCAAGTGATTTTTTTCTTATTTTCAAATCCATTTCTTTGAGGATCATAATGATTGTAATAGCAACTAATACTCAGTCCCTACAATGAGTCAGTAGTTTTTCTGCTATAAATATCCAAGGATGATTTCACTTAATTCTCCTATCACTCTTTCACACATCCCCTTTGCACAGATAAGTACACTGAGGCAGAGAGCAGCTGAGCCACTTATCCAGGCCAACGCCAGGGCCTGCTCTCTTAACTACCACACCTACTGCCCCTCCAATGTTACAATAAAAATAAAAAAGAGATATTTACTGCAGGAAATTTGGAAAAGCAAAGGGTTTTTTGTTTGTTTGTTTGTCTTGTATCATTTTAAAGTAAAAACAGGGGCACCTGGGTGGCTCAGTTAGTTAAGCATCTGACTTCAGCTCAGGTCATGATCTCGCAGTTCGTGAGTTCAAGCCCCGCATCAGGCTCTGTGCTGACAGCTCAGAGCCTGAAGCCTGCTTCAGATTCTGTGTCTCCCTCACTTTCTGCCTTCCCCTGTTCACACAGTCTCTCCCTCTCTCTCAAAAATAAACATTAAAAAATTAAAAAAAAAAAGTAAAAGCAACGAAGAATGTAGCAGAATCCGTATTTCCCTTCTACCATTTATTAGAGTGATGGTGCACAAGTTAACTTCTGAAAGCCTCAGTCTCATCTGGGATATTCCCTTCAACTAGGAATAAAAATCATACTTTCAGATGAGATGATTCATGTAAAACATTTAGCAAGGAGCTATGCTAATATTCTATAATGTACATATAAATATTTAAAATACAAATCTATTTCTTCTACTTTTTTCTGTACTTTAAGAAAGCCCATTCTAGGGGTGTCTGGGTGGTTCAGTCGGTTAAGGATCTGCCTCTTGATTTCGGCTCAGGTCATGATCTCACAGTTAGTGGGTTCCAGCCCTGTGTCAGGCTCTGTGCTGCCAGGGAGCCTCCTTAGGATTCTTTCTCTCTCTCTCTCTCTCCCTCTCTCTCTCTGCCCCTCCCCTGCTAGCACACTCTCTCTCAAAATAAACATTAAAAAAAATTTTTTTTAAATAAGTAGAAAATAAAAAAGCCCATACTTATAATCTTGCATTTCAACACTGTAGCAATCATTTTCCTCAGGAACCTAATTTGAGTTCTGGAACAAGACTTCTATAAATGCTTTAATTATTCCTCTATTATTAGCCATTTAATCTGTTTTCAATTTTTACTATTCTTTTTTTCTAACGTTTATTTATTTTGAGAGAGAGAGAGAGTGCACACAAGTGGGGAGAGGGGCAGAGAGAGAGAATCCCAAGCAGGCTCTGCATTGTGAGCCCAGAGCCCGACATGGGGCTCAAACTCATCACCCATGAGATCATGACCTGAGCTAAAGTCAAGATTTGGCTGCTTAATGAACTGAACCACCCAGGTGGTCCCCAACCTTTTTTTTTTTTTTTTTTTTAAGTCTGTTCATTTTTGTGAGAGAGCAAGAGAGAGCGAGAAACAAAGAGAGAATGTGCCTGTGCTCCCCCCACCAGGGGAGGGGGAAAGAGAGGGAGACAAGATATCCCAAGCAGGCTCTATGCTGTAAACCTAGAGCCCAACATGGGACTCAGGGCTTAAACTCGCAAACCATGAGATCACGATCTGAGCTGAAATCAAGAGTCAGATGTTTAACCCACTGAGCCACCCAGGCACCCCTAAGTTTTACTCTTTTAAAATAACACTGCAATGAACATTTCTGCATGCTAAACTTTAGCTACAACAAGCATGGATTTTAAAAAGCATAGTTATGGGAATGCAAGCTGGTGTAGCCACTCTGGGAAACAGTATGGAGGTTCCTCAAAAAACTAAAAATAGAACTACCTTACGACCCACCAATTGCACTACTAGGTATTTATCCAAGGGATACAGGTGTGCTGTTTCGAAGGGACACATGCACCCCCATGTTTATAGCAGCACTATCCACAATAGCCAAAGTATGGAAAGAGCCCAAATGTCCATCGATGGATGAATGGATAAAGAAGATGTGGTGTATACACACACACACACACACACACACACACACACACACACACACACACACATACATACAATGGAGTATTACTCGGCAATCAAAAAGAATGAAATCTTGCCATTTGTAACTACATGGATGGAACTAGAGGGTATTATGCTAAGTGAAATTAGAGAAAGACAAAAATCATATGACTTCACTCATATGAGGACTTTAAGAGACAAAACAGATGAACATAAGGGAAGGTAAACAAAAATATAAAAACATGGAGGGGGACAAAACAGAAGAGACATAAATATGGAGAACAAACTGAGGGTTACTGGAGGGGTTGTGGGAAGGGGGATGGGCTAAATAGTGCCCCTTAGGGGCACTAAGGAATCTATTCCTGAAATCATTGTTGCACTATATGCTAACTAATTTGGATGTAAATTTCAAAAAAAAAAAATTAACAAAAAAGGATAAAGCATTTGTTGAGTTTCTATTTTGTCTAGGCACATGGACTATTCTTTTTAAAAATTTTATCTATAACCCAACCACAAAGGAGCCCTATAAAACAACAGTAAATTTGATTCTAGTAAGAGAGGGTCATTAAAGTAGCTTTAAAATAAGCAAATGTTAAAAAGAAGCAAAAAAACGCACCCAAATGTTTCATGAATTTAATAACTCAAAGTAAGAAGACTACCAGTTGGGTTTTTAAACTGTGTACATAACATTTTGCAGAAGATAGGTCATTTTTTGCTAATCAGTAGCAGAAACAGCCAAATTCAGTTTATGTCATTACTAGTGTTGTCAATAAAGTATCATGAAACAGCCTGATTTTTCTCAATCCATGAGGGAGGAACTGATTAGGCAATTAGAAAAATATTTTGACTTGCTCACAGAGAATTTCATACACATTTCACAGGACGCAAATGAAAAACCCCAAAGAGTCCTCTCTCTTGCCCACACTTTTTAGCTCAGTCACCACATCCAGAATAAATAAGTGGCATAAGACCCAACGGCTTCAATTTAGAAATGAACCACCTGCTACTTGGGTCACAAAAATCCTCATGACGACAAGAGGCACACAATCCAAGAATTAAGTCACAATGAGAGGAAAACTTGATCAGCAAAATGTCAGGCAGGCCCTAGGATAAGCTATCCAAGGTCTAATAGGATGAAATGGCATTAACTCTGGCCTAATTTGTTCCAGCATCAAACAAATCTCCCATCATTCTAGATTGTAATGCCTCACTAATGAGTTAAGAGGATTTCATTATGAAACCATAATATTCTTCCTTTAGAGAGTCCCTGGCTTGGGGATGGTAACATCATTAAAAATAGAAAACACAACAATGATAATCATAATTGTAACTAACACTGAACACTTAGTACTGCTAAGCATCATATCACGCATTTCACATGCACTATTTAATTTTCTCAGTAACCCTGTAAAGGGTTATTTCCTCACTTTACAGAAAAGAAAATGGAGGCTTACACACTAGAAGTTACTGCACACTACCACTGAGCCTGTGCCTGGTTTATGGGATTCAAACCCTGGCCGCCTGCTTCTACAACTTGAGCTCTTTTTTTTTTTTTTTTTTAATGTTTGTTTATTTTTGAGAGAGAGAGAGAGAGGCAGAGCATGAGTGGAGGAGGAACCTAGGTGGCTCAGTCGGGTGAGTGTCTGACTTCCACTCAGGTCGTAATCTCACAGTTCGTGAGTTTGAGTCCCCTGTTGGGCTCTGTGCTGACAGGTAGGAGCCTAGAGCCTGCTTGGGATTTTCTCTGTCTGTCTCTCTCTCTCTCTGCTCCACCCCTGCTCATGTAAACTCTCCCTCTTAATAATAATAATCAAAATTTATCTACAAAGAAAATAAAAGTATTTGCATAGGTTTGACATATGAAAGAACAGGCCCATGGGGATGTTGCATAAGTAACATCCTACCTCTCTTCAATGGCTGGGAGCACAAATCCACCTGAAGACAAGGATTTTGTCAGACATGGATAACCCTATTCCACACAGCCTGAATAAAGGCAGGAGAGCACTGTGTTAAAGTCTCCCAATTTTGCCCCACCCTCCAGGTCTACTTTCTAATGTGAAAATCCTATCCCATAGTTAAGTTCTTTCAGGTAGGTCAGTTTCCAACTTCTCTTCCAAAATTCCATTTGTTTCCCACTCAATTTACTACTGACCAACTTCTCACATGTTTAGATGTTCTATCCCAGCACAAAATAATTTATGGAAAGAAACAGCAAGTAGAATCATTTGGGCATTAATCATCTGAAACACAAATTCTAGGCTACCCATTACCATGTCACAAGCCAAATGTATGATATTTATATCCAAGTGCTGATTTTTTTGAAGTGCCCATATCTTATCTATCACTTGTAGGAATTTATTAGGACTAGAAGCCATGTGTAAATACTTGCACATGCCAACTATTTACAGGTACTCTTTTGGATGGAGAAAACTTTGAAAGAGTCTGTAATTATCTACCATAACTGGGATTACATATACATGGAAAGTCAACACCACAAAAGCAACCAGTAAGAGGAGAGCCAAAGAGGTGAGGGCTGTGGTAAGAAGAGAGAGAGAGATCTGGTGTTGGGACATGAAGAGAGCCCAGAGCAATGGCTTGACCTGACACAGGATTAGTAGGTGTAGGCAGGACAAGGAATGAGGGAAGGGTATTCTAAATACCAAGGGGTGGAGGGATAAACAGGCTGCCATACTGTGGGAAGAACTACAATACTGGGCGGGCCTGAGGAATGTTTCAGATTTTACCTCAACTTGATCAAGCAGCTTGAATAATTGACATGCAGGTGACAACACCCCGCCTTCACTAGAAGATCAAGTCAGCAACGAGTTAAAGCACTTTGAAACATGTGACAGCCCCCTAAATATTTGTGAAGTACACTGCTTCTGAACAGGACACAGGGGAAGCCTACACACAGGTGGTATGTGACCAGGTTATGAAGGGTTTTACAAGGTGGAAGGCCCAGGAGGCCAAGTGTTGATGGGTACTTCAAGCTGAAGGCACAGGACCAAAAGGGGTATGGAGACATGAAAAGATACAGTAGGAAGAAGGGGCAGGGTAGCAGAGCACTTGAGTCATCTCCTCACCTGCTGGTACCATCTCCTGCTATCCTTATCACATCCGCTTCCCATCTGTGCAACAATTCCAGACCAGGGCACCATTGTGTTTCACATGGACCCCAGTGGGATTCCAGGCACCCCGTCCCATCCCTGCCCATCCATCTCTGCAATGCACCACAGTATTCTTTTTAAACCAGCAAAGTTGATCAGGCCACTCCTGCCCCATCTTGGATGCAACTATGTCCCTTGATCTTGGATGTAACGTACAATCGCTCACTTAGCTTATGAGTGCCCTCTTCATGCACTGGCTCACCCCGGCTTCCAGCTCAGCTTCTGCCCTCCCCTCCTTCACTCTGCACCCCAACCACACCTGCTTCCTTCTCTCTTCTCCAATGCAGCCTTTACTCTGGCAGATCCTGTGCATGGAAATGCCGTTGTCTGCCTGCCCCACTTCCTACTTCCCTTTATTTAGTCTGCAACCCTCCTATTAAAGATCAGTTACCCCAGAGAAATCTTCCCTGACTCCTCCCTCAAAGCCCCAGGCTAGGTTAGGTCCTTCAGTTTACTCTCCAATCACACCCCAAATGCAAATGAATATTTAATCAGTATCTAAGGCTTGAGGGCTGTGCCTGGTCTGGTACACCAGATCCCAACAGCTCAGTGCTTGAGACACAGGGGGTACCCATGGTCTATCTGCGGAATGGGTGGTGTGCTGGGTCGTGAGGCTGGAAAGCAGACTCGGGACAAAATGGGGGAAGGTCCTGTAAAGCCAGTAAGTCCTTAAAACTTTATTCTGTAGACAGTCAGGAATGCAGACTTGCTGTCAACACTACTGGCCTCCATCACTAATCTCAGCACCAACCAGAATGGCTGACTCGACTTCATCAGAGGAAGCACAAAGAAACTCTAGGTCCGCTTCCTACCACCCTGCTTCCAGCTGAGTGAGCAGACCTGACAGCAGCAGGCTCTGCGTCACCACCCGGGAGGCCTTCCACCTTACTTGCCTCCTTAGAAACTTGGGTCTGCCCACCTGCTCACCGCAGTGAGCAGTCCTGGGGGACCCTGAGTGACAAACACACGACATTAACCCCCACTTTACATGGGCTCCTATTTCCACATCTATTCTCTAACTTGTGACCCTAAATTTACCCTATTTTGAAACAGGACATTCCGTTCCCTCTTAAAGCAAGTTCCTTCCTATCCACTCCTTCCCATTTCCCCCATGGCAGTCATTTTGCTCCTGGTTATTAGCATCAGGAGATTCAGACCTCGGCTCCCCACCTCCCCTGCTCTGGCCCCTGGGAATGCATTTCTCTGCTCAGACTGGACCTCATGGTCGGCCACTCCATAAATGCTCTTGATCCTCATCTATCTCTGTGGAGCCTTAATTCTAGGTAACTCCAACTGGATGAACTGATGGTTTTGCTGAGACTCAGGGATGCCAAGATGACCTCCTTAAAACTCCATTTTTTTTTTAAATGTTAAACACTTCTTTTTAAAAAAATTTTTTTTTACATTTATTTGCTTATTTTTGAGAGACAGAGCACAAACAGGGGATGGGCAGACAGAGACAGAGACACAGAATCCGAAGCAGGCTCCAGGCCCTGAGCTGTCAGCACAAAGCCCGGCGCGGGGCTGGAACTCACAAACCGCAAGATCATGACCTGAGCCGAAGTCGGATGCTCAACCGATTGAGCCACCCAGGCACCCCAAAACTCCTTCTCTTTAAGTCATGTCACTTTTTACATGCTGCTACCTGGATGAACCTCAAAAACATTATGCTAAATCAAAGAGGCCAGATACAAAAAGTCACATTTTTTTAAGGGTTTTTTGTTTTTGTTTTGTTTTGTTTTGAGAGAGAGCATGCGTGACTGAGAGCACACAAGCAGGGAAGGGGCAGAGGGAGATGGAGGGAGAGAATCCCAAGCAGGCTCCATGCCAAGTGCAGTGCCTAACATGGGGCTCGATGTCACAATCGTTAAGATTTTGCCCCAAGCCAAGAGTCAGATGCTTAACTGATTGAGCCACCCACAAAAGGTTACATATTGTAGGATTCGACTTAAATATGCAGAACAGGCAAATCCAGAAAGATAAAAAGATAAGCTGTTGCTCAGAGGCTGCAGGGCAGGGAGAACAGAGTGACCACTATTGGGCACAGGGTCTCCTTTGGGGGTGGATAACAATGTTCTGAAATCAGAAGTGATGGAGCACAGGAGCGCCTAGGTGGCTCAGTCAGTTAAGCTTCTGACTTTGGCTCAAGTCATGATCTCGCAGATCATGAATTTGAGCCCTACATCAGGCTCTGTGCTGACAGCTCAGAGCCTGCAGCCTGCCTTGCATTCTGTGTCTCCCTCTCTATCTGTCCCTCCCCTGCTCCCACTCTGTCTCTCTCCTTCAAATATAAACAAACATTAAAAAAAAAAAATTAGAAAAAAAGTGACGGAGCACAACATTGTGGTTCAACTAAACACCACTGAATTGTCCACTTTAAAATGGTTATTATGTGAATTTCAAAAAAATTCAAATACTTAAAAAAAAATCATTCTTTACCTTCAAATTCATAAAGAGTGGCTCTCCTTCCTCCTACTTGCAATCTGGATCCTTTTCTGCCTCTTTCAAGAATTTATTCAACTCTCATTTTTTTTCATGTTTATTTATTTTGAAAGAGAAAGAGTGAGAGTGGGTGAGGGGCAGAGAGACAGGGAGACAGAATACCAAGCGGGCTCTGTGCTGTCAGCACAAGAGCGTGATGCAGGGCTCGATCCCATGAACCGAGATCATGATATGAGCCGAAATCAACAGTTGGATGTTTAACCGAATGAGCCACCCAGGTGCCCCAACTTTCATTTCCTTTTACCTTTAAATTCCCTTTTTCTGCTGACAGATCCGTTCACCCCTTCCCAGCCTAAAAATCATTCCCTTAACTTTCTTTTCCCCTTAAATCTCATCTAGAAGCATCTCAACACCTCATAAAAAGCAGCCAACATCAACAGCCTCCATTTCTTCAGCTCCAATACTCCCTCTAGTTCCCTCTCCAGTGATAAGGCAGTCTACAGATAGTGAAACTTAACTGCTCTAAAATTGGTAAGATATACAAAAAGGGTTGTAAAAATGAATAGATGAGCCTGCAAGAAACTGAGGTCAGGAATGAGCCAGGCATGAGTCATTAAAAAGAAACATCCAGATATCCCTGGAGCTGCACTGCCCCATAAGAGGGACAGGAGCCCCACGCGGCTGAATGTAAATTAAGGGAAAAACTCAGTTCCTCAGTTGCCCTAGCGATATTTCAAGTGCTCAATAACTACCTGTGGCTATTAGTGACTATTACATTGGTCAGTGCAAAATATATCCCTTAGAAAATCTTGGTATATAGAAATAGTGCAGCTCAATATGCACCCGATGTAGACAACATAGAACTGGAGATGATAAACATTTTGAAAGAATCCGCTAGAGTAAAATAAAGGAGGCACACATAGGGTTTACTAGTTCCCAAACTAGAGCTCTACATGATCAGATATTACACAAAAAAGGCTAGAGAAACCTTTAACACATGAAATTATTAAGGTTAAATGGGTAAACAGAACAAGATGGAGAAGTGGGACAGGATGCAGCAAATTTTTATTAAAGCAAAAGCACTGCCCAAAATCAACAGTTAACAACAAGAGCAACAAAAAGTAGTATCAAATAGGCATGAACAAAAGAAACTACCTATTTTAAAAACTATTCCAAAAGACACCCAACCCGAAAGCCCAAATACTATAATGCATAAATAGCAAACAGGATAAATAAAAAAATAAAATGAACATCTACAAAGCTCTATTTATGCTATTGAGACCTTAATCTTTTTCTTTTTTAAGCATTATTTATTTTTGAGAGACAGAATGCAAGCAGGGGAGGGGCAGACGGGGGGGGGGGGGGGGGGGGGGGACAGAGGACCTGAAACAGGCTCCAGGCTCTGTGCTGACAGCAGCGAGCCTGACATGGAGCTTGAGCTCACAAACCACGATATCAAGACCTGAGCCAAAGTTGCATGCTCACCCAGGTGCCCCAAGACTATAATCCTGGAATTTACCCCTTTCTACTTTGGATTTAAAAAAACTGACTAATACAGTCTTTCATGAGCATCCACAAAAGTGACCAATACTGTTAGAGGACATGGATTTACTTTTAAATATTATCCTAAATAGGGTACCCCACACATTTATTTGATAAAATGACCAAAACGAGTCTACCTAATGATGTTCAAATATGAAGATGACATTTAGAGATCCTGTGGCATAAATCAAGAAATTTACTCAGGCAGAGAGAAACAGGAGGTAATCGGTGCTGAAATAAGGAAAAAAAAAAATGTTTTCATAGCAAAGTAGAAAAGTAGTCCTTATTTAAAAACCAAATAGGGGTGCCTGGGTGGCTTGGTTGAGCATTTGACTCTTGATTTTGGCTCATGTCATGATCCCAGGGCCGTGGGATGAGCCCTGTGTTGGGCTCCATGCAGAGCATAGAGCCTGCTTAAGATTCTCTTTCTTTCTCTCTCCCGGCCCCCCAGCCGCTCTCTCCCACTTGCACACTAAAAAATTTAAAATAAAATAAATAGGATCTGATTAGAACAGAGGTTCTCAAAATATAGCACAGATACCACTAAGGGTCCTTGGGCCCTTTTTTTGGGTTCCACAGGACCAAAACTATTTGTGTTACATTACCAAGAGATTACTTGCTTAATCTCATCTCTCTCATCATTGTAAAGTGTCTCAGAGACTGCATGATGTATGATAGCTCAAAACACTGAATGTAGAAGCAGATAAAAGAACCCAGCTCTCTTTCCTTAAGCCAGATATGTAATATGTTGGCAAAAATGTCAAAACAATGCCTGTTTGCACTAATTTTCTTGTTTTGGAAAATATATTTTTCATGAAAATATAGTTTTTTTAGGTTTTCATGTAATGGGCTCATTATTTTTAGATGTATTATTCAAATCGTTACTTAAAAACAATCTAAGAATAATTTCGGATAGAGTAAATAGTAAAATATAACCCACATAAACAACAGCTCTGACTTCTCAATACTTTTTAAAAGTGTAGGTCCTAAGACCAAAAGTTTGAGAGCTAATGTATTAAGAATTGCATACAGAATCTTTCCTTCTTTATAAGGTTTTATTTCTAAAAAGATATTATAAATTTATATGAATTTATATTATAAATTTAGCGGCAAATATCCCAAATACACTTCAAAAAGATTTTGTCTTTATACTTTAGTAGGGGTTAAATTTAACTTAGGAGTACAAAGTTTAAGAAGTCATTATACAGTCGGTTGAGCGTCTGACTTCAGCTCAGGTCATGATCTCATGGTTCGTGGGTTTGAGCCCCACATCGGGCTCTGTGCTGACAACTCAGAGCCTGGAGCCCGTTCTGTGTCTCCCTCTCTCTGCCTCTCCTCTGCTCATGCTTTGTCTCTCAAAAATGAATAAACATTAAAAAAAAATTTTTTTTAATGTAGTCATTGTGAAAGGAGGCTAACAATAATGAATAAACCTTATAATAAACATATTTTAAAGTACTCCATGAGATAATGAAGTTCTTACTGGTTCTCCACCAGCTCATCACATTATACATAATATGGTACGCTGAGACACCCAACACAAACAGGATGAGCTGATTTTCACGTTACTACGTGGACATAAAAACTCTGAAAGTTCCTTTAGTCAAAGTGTGATACTAACTTCCCTTTCAAATGAGGATACTCCTTGTGGAAACTCTTACCAAAAACTAAAATTTTAAGTCATAAATTACGAGAGATCCAAATTCGCTGTGGCTAAATCACATCAGACAGTTCTGCAAACAGAGTATGTTCACTCATCAACCACTATATAAAAAGCTGATGCCTTTATACATTTTTGTAGAAAGAGAAAATGCTAGCTTAGAAAGTCAAAAATTCATTTTCCTGACTTCGATTTGCCACAGCAAAACACCTTTTACAAAAACACTTTCCTTTTGTCTGCTGTCACCTCAGTTGTCCAATTTTCACCAGGTCCCAGGTTTCTTTGACTCATTTAGCAATTCAGTTCAAGCCAGCAAGTAGGAGGTTTTTCAAAACTTCAAAATGCCGCCTCCTCAGACAGAAAGCTTCCCCCCCACGGGCTGCGGCACGGCCACGATCTACTGGCGGCATCACTGGCTGGCCTGTGGGCTCACCTACTTTCTTCCTCTAAATGGGGTGTCAGGTGCAGGCACGGCCCTGGTATTGTACAGGAATATAATTACCAGAAGCAAAGCAGAGTCCCAGCCGAAGGAAGAAAAAGCAGGTCAGCACAGAGAGACAGAGAATGAATATGACTGAAAGAAGGGGAAAATTACATGACACTCCCTTCTCCTCTAAAATAAGAATCTGAGAGTGACATTTCACCTCTCCAAGCATGACTTCCACTGTTTGAAGCATATTTATTTGAAAAGAGCAGTGACAATGAGAGAACAAATCTTGTGTGAAGCTTAACACTTACTTGGGAGTACATTACATACTCCCATCTGTTATGAAGACTCCATCATGCTTTTCAACTAGAGCTCAGAGCATTCACCTTCAGGTCATAGCCACAGAGCAGTCATTTGTAGGTTTCTCTCTACAAAATGTTATCTCTAGTTGCTTTCTTAGTTTGGAAAATGTTACAGAGAAAGGCCTATAAGCCAAGCAGACTGTTTCATTAGGGGAAACGAGAATTCAATTCAAGGGGGAGAAAAGCCACACGACCTTGTTTACAGTGGAGAGTATAGTTGAACTGTTAAAGCACGCAGCACAGGATCAACATTTCCTCCTCCCTCACCTCCTTCTCAACAGGACTGCAAACTGTGGTGCACTTGGTGACTGCTCTCCGGATGTTTCGGGAGCTCTGTCTTACAGAGATACTGATTAATGTAAATGACAACCCACGATTTAGCATGCATAAATCTTAATCGAATCAAAGGGCAGAAAGAAAGTTTAGTTGGTCAATGAATGAGATCTCTTGTTTCAATCTTACTTCCTTTTCTGGAGAATGAAGTAGAAGTATCTCATTGAAATCAAAGTGATTTCACGTGTGGCTTATGGAAGTAATTATTAGTCATACCTCCTATCTTTATAGGCTTAAAAAAAACTTAAGTTGTATTCAGCACAGTCTTCATTGAAACATCTTTCTTCTCTCTTTTAAGCTTCGATTACATGGTGCAAATGCCACCAAGTGGAAGGACACTGATGAAACAGATAAAACAGCAACGACAGACAGGTCAGAAGGCAATGTGATACACAGAAAAAAATTTTGTAATCTCAACACATTCTACATAGTTGCCATGAGATGGTTTCTCTCCCATTTCTCAGAAATAGGCTGTAATTTCAATCATTACAACTAAGCACTTTATGAAGAAACAAGAAATTTGGAAACCATAACTTTCCAGATGTAACCACATCTAAACTAAGTGTACATATAGTTCAACAGCAAATTGATACTTATTTTTATTTGGCTTATTTAAATGTATTGGTCATTTACTTAGTATTACCTTAATTGTATTTATTAAAAAATTTCAGGGTATAAGGAATTCGAATGGCAGCAAAAATAATTTGGTAGAATACTAGGAAAAACTCCTTAATTTTAAGGAATATAATGTAACTGGATTTTTAAAAAAGGGTTGCCAAGTCTCTATACTGGAGAAATTTCAAGAAACAGTACAGATAAAAATCACAACCAATGACGCACATTTCTGCATCCCAATCCCAGACATCAAGGGCCAGTTTGCCTCTGATCTCTCTCCACCTACACATGTGTGGTGCTCCTGAACTTCAGAGTCAGTAAGCCAGAAACTGAATTCATTATACTTGTATAACCTTCTCTTCCGATTCCCCTATTTCTGTTACTAGCCCCATAACCTTCCCCAGAGTCCAGCACCCAAAGTATGCTCCATTCCTCGCCTGCCCTGGATACCAGGCCACCAGGGCTTTGGGTCCGAGTCCTGTAAAGGTTCTGCAGTTTCACCCACCCACATCCCCACCCCTTCCCCCTCCAGTCTCACCCCATCACCTCTCTACCAGAACAGTTTTCTACTTGGCCCCCAGAACCTCCTCCTTGCCAATCCCTGTTACAAGTGAATCTGTCCCATTGATCTTTCTTAAAGCACAGCTCTCATTCACTAGGTAAACAAATACCGACCACTGTTTTAGTTTTCTATGGCTACTGTAACACACTGCCACAAAGTAAGCAGCTTAAAACAACACAATTTTGGGGCACCTGGGTGGCTCAGTCGGTCAAGCGTCCGACTTCAGCTCAGGTCATGATCTCGCGGTCCGTGAGTTCGAGCCCCGTGTCAGGCTCTGGGCTGATGGCTCAGAGCCTGGAGCCTGCTTCAGATTCTGTGTCTGGCTCTCTCTCTGCCCCTCCCTGACTCATGCTCTGTCTCTCTCTGTCTGTCTCTCTCTGTCTCAAAAATAAATAAATGTTAAAAAAAAATTTAAAAAAAACAACAAACAACACAATTTTTCCCTTACATTTCAGGAGATCAGAAGTCCCAAATGAGTCTCAATAGACTAAAATCAGAGGTGGCAGGAAGGCTGCACTCTTTTCTGAAGCCTCTATAGGAGAATCCTCTTCCTGCCTGTATTTCTTGGTTCCCAGTCCTTACATCCACCTTCAAAGCAAGCAACACTGGGCCAAGTCTCCCTGTGCTGCCACTGTTCTGGTTCTCTCCTGCCTCCTTCTTCCACATTTTAGGACACCTGTGATTACACTGAGCTCACGTGGATAATCCGGGCTAGTTTCCCTATTTCAGTCAGCTGATCAACAATCTTAATTCCATCTGCAACCTTAATTGTCCTTTGCCTGTAACCTAACATATTCACAGGTGCTGGGACTTAGGACGCAGCCATCTTCGGGGGGCCGCTGTTCCGCTGACCGCAACCACCCGCAAAAGCACCGAGACAGGCAAAAGTTAAACAAAATGCAGACGCTGCTGTCAAGATGACATTAAGTCCTCTGATACTAAGCGTTAACTGGCTCCCTGTTGCTTAAGGAATTAAGTCTAATCCACTTAGTCTTATATTAAAGGCTTCCATGATTTCAAAATACTTCTGCAGCATTATCTTCTACTACTTCCTTGAAGTTTTCTAGAGCTGTACTCACACTGCAGAACCCAGGAGCACCAAACACAGCTGAGCTCCACACCCAGGCTCAGGTAATCTGCTCTATCCAGAGGCCCCTGTCCATTCTCCTGTGCACATTATTCTCATCTCTTAAGGCCCAGCTCCAGAGTGGCTTAGCTTCTCTTTAACTCTGCCTTCTCTGAATGCCCACAATGCCCTGTTCTGCCAAACTGGCATATCAAGCAGTGACCTAAGGGAACGAGTTCAGGCAGAGAAAGTTTCCAGGTGCTGCTCCACAGCTAGCTGGGTGACCCTGAGCAAGCTATTTAAATGCTTAACCTTGCTTTCATCATCTCTCAAGTGAAAAAGCAGACTATGGTTATTTCTAAATTCTTTCCCAGTTCTTAAACTCCATGAAACTGATAGGAGTTGTATCCATCCACTTCTCTCTATCCCCAAAGCCACGGTTCTGGTAATGCCCTCCCTCCTGATGGATCATCTCTGCCTCAAGGCTTATTCTGCTCCCCACCCCCAAAAGACATCTTTCTAGGTTACTCACCTCCTCACTATCGGTTAAAAGTTTTCAGAAAAATGTCCAAACTCCTCAGTGTGGTTCCCAGGGCTCACATGATCAGGCCTCTGCTTCCTCCTCTGGTTTTCCTTACTGATTTTTTCAGTTCCTCACATGTTCCTCCCTTCCCTAGCCACCTGCCTCTCTCTCTTCAGAGCCTTTGCTAGAATATTTGGCCTATTTCCTCTTTCCATCAGACAGATTCCTGCTTCTCCAGGCAAGCTTTCCTGATCCCGTATTAATTTGGTGTCCTTCTTGTTTGTTCTCATTCACATGAAGTCACATAGTCCCCATCACTGCAGTACTCGTATCTGTTCATCTGTCAGTATCTTCTCCTGAATCTAAATTCCACATGGGCAGGACTGTCAATCTCATCCACCACCTGTGGTACAGACTGAGCGTTATTGCCTAATTTCTGTATATAGAGTAGCAGACTTCTGGCTGCCTATGGCCAGGATCAAATGAGACTTTGCCAGCTTCACGTGACCACATGCTGAAGTTCTGGCCAAGGAAACAAGCAAAATTATCCAGGGGCAGTTTCTGGGAACTTCTCCTAAAAGAAGGCACAATACAAATCAAAACCACACCGAGATACCACCTCACACTGGTCAGAGTTGCTAAAATTAACAACTCAAGAAACAACAGATGCTCACAAGGATGTGGAGAAACGGGAACCCTCTTACACTGTTGGTGGGAATGCAAACTGCTGCAGCCTCTCTGGAAAACAGTGTGGAGGTTCCTCAAAAAATTAAAAAGAGAATTACCGTATGATCCAGCAACAGCACTACTAGGAATTTATCCAAGGGATACAGGAGTGTTGATTCAAGGGGCACATGTACCCCAATGTTTATAGCAGCACTTTCAACAACAGCCAAATTATGGAAAGAGCCTAAATGTCCATCAACTGACGAATGGATAAAGAA
This sequence comes from Panthera leo, assembly GCF_018350215.1. Lineage (NCBI taxonomy): Eukaryota > Metazoa > Chordata > Mammalia > Carnivora > Felidae > Panthera > Panthera leo. The sequence continues at coordinate 50,446,506 of NC_056683.1, forward strand.
GATGTGGTTCATATATACAATGGAATACTACTTGGCAATGAGAAAGAATGAAATCTGGCCATTTGCAGCAACATGGATGAAACTGGAGGGTATTATGCTAAGTGAAATAAGTCAGGCAGAGAAAGACAGACATCATATGTTTTCACGCATATGTGGATCTTGAGAAACTTAACAGAAGACCATGGGGGAAGGGAAGGGGAAAAAATAGTTACAGAGAGGGAGGGAGGCAAACCATAAGAGACTCTTAAATACAGAGAGCAAACTGAGGGTTGATTGGAGGGGGCGGGGGGGGGGGATGGGTGATGGGCATTGAGGAGGGCACTTGTTGGGATGAGCACTGGATGTTGTATGTTAGCGATGAATCATGGGAATCTACCCCCGAAACCAAGGGCACACTGTATGTTAGCCAACTTGACAATAAGTTATATTAAAAAATAATAAAATAAAAGAAGGCCTGGATGACCCCTGTGTCCCTTCTTTGGTCTCTTCCTTCATCCTGCTAGTTGGAAGACAGGGATCACAACCTAGGCCTGATGCACAGTGAGCTAGAAGTGAGTCTATGGAAGGTTAAACCAGCCCTGGACCGCCTCAGCAACTTTTTATGGGAGATAATGAATTTCTATTTTATTTTAAGATCCCACTGTTGAAGCCACTATTATTTTGGAAGCTTCATCACTTACAGCCAAACCTTACGGCAAAAAAAAAAAAAAAAAGGGCATATCTGCAATACCAGTAATTATGATGACTCAAGTACATACTTCACCTCTTCTCCTGAACTACAATCTCTTTGCCAGTGGGTGTATGGTCATGTGTTACTACAGGATTTACGGTCCTTAGCAGAGGGTAGCACACAAAAATCCTCAATGGGGAGTGTGAATGATCAATGAACTAATGACCATGGGGCTACTAACACAGATAGGCTCTGTCCAACTTATATGGTCTACTTCAACCTCAGATCGATGTTGTGGCCCACCAAAACAAGGTTAGAAAAGTATGTCAGTCTCCATCATTATTTTCTCATGGAATAGCCAGGTGCCTAAGACACCAGAATTTACTATTCCTTCCTTGGGCGCAGTGCCACTGGTGTGGTATATCACTGTCATGCTCTACTTGAATGCTTAACAAGGTTAATATGCAAATAAGCAAAGCTCTTTAAAATAATAGCATGTGTCACCTTTGCTCCTGGGTGAGTGGATATTTAGCAATTTGTATGGTCTGAGGTTATTGCTGCTTTACTCCCACAGCTTAGAGTGGGAGGATGGAAACATTACAGGCAGGGAAGCCCATCCTTCAGAGTCTCCTGCCCAAGTGGGCTCCTCATTCATGAATTATGTATTCTCAGGCTACCCAGGTACACTCATCTTCACACAGCCATTAGCACAGATTACTGTGCTGTACTGTACTGAATTGATCCTTGAAAGCTACATCTTTAGAGACTCATTTGTGCAAATAATTTCTAGACAGCTACCACATGCCTGATGGCATATAGGTACCGAGGACACAGAGATAAACATGCCAGACACTGAGCAAAAAGAAAAGCAAAGCACTAGTTATTCTCACTTTAAGAATGAGGAAACTGAGGCACACGAAGGTTGGTATCAGAACCAAGAGCATTTGATTCAATCAAAAGGATCAAAAGCTCTATGCTGTGAGGATTTGAAGAATTCATGAAAAACAGGGCTTTTTTTTGCCATTAAATTTACTTTGCTCTTGTGTTCGTTTTTTTGGTGGGGAGCAATCCATGAGGAGGCATCCAAATACAGCCTATGTGGAGTAGAAATGGGACATTTGTTCTATTTTTTCTTTTATTTAAATTTTTTTGAAGTTTATTTATCTTGGGAGAGGGAGAGGAAGAGAAAGAGAATCCTGAGCCAGGCTCCACACTGCCAGCACAGAGCCCAATGTGGGGCTTGAACCCACGAACTGTGAGATCATGACCTGAGTTGAAACCAAGAGTCAGACGCTTAACCAAATGAGCCACCCAGACACCCCTAGACCAGGCACATTTGGAGAAATGAAGTCTGTGGTGTGTACAGAGTGAGAAGTGCAGGCAGGAAATGAAGCTGGATGAAGGATGGCCCAGAAGAGGGGGAGAATGAAATTTTTAGGATGAAGTGAAATGATCCTATTAACGTGTCAGGAGACCACTGTGGCAACAGAGTAGGAACCGGACCACAGGGAAGACCAGAAGGAGCCAGGGAGAAACTGTAGTTGTTCAGTTATCCAAAAACTGACACGCTGCAAGGGTTGGGCCCTAGGACAGAGACGGACAGAGAGGAGCCTGAATGGACAATACTTGGTGACTGACAGCTGGAGTAGAAGGAAGGACATGGCTGATGAGAGAGAAGGACTCAAACACTGCTGCCAGCTTGAAGGCTTGGGCAAACTGGTAGATGGTAGTGCTCTTCACCATGCTGGCCAACAGGACAGAGCAATTAGTAGGACATCTAGGTGAAAACTAGCTGATGAGAGGTTCAGTCTGGAGCCCAGATGTGGATTAGAAATCAAATGAACAGTGGGTGGATACTCAAGTCTATGGACAAGGAGAACACCCACCGAGATCGGTCTTCCAACGATACTTTGCAACTACTCACCTAAATCTCAAATTTGGGGAAGTCCTTTAACATATGCCAGTCCCGTTTCTCAAAGATGATGAACTGAAGCATGAGGCTCTATCTCTATCAATGCTCAGTGAGAAGCACCTATCTCACGGCACGCTGCAGTCACAGCCGTCTTCCTTTGGGGTCACTGAGCCTATTCCAGACCTACCACTCCTTGCCAAATCAACAAAAAGGAGCTGCTCTGAAGAGGAAGTGAGTGCAGTATTTAAGGGGTTCATCTGGAAAAGCTCCAACGTGCTTCACAGGGCAACCACCGTCTCCTCTACAAGCATGATTCAAGAAAATCAATGGCCAAAGCAGATCATGGCCATCAAGACCTTCTGCATGCCTCTAATGGTTGCCTTAAAGACTAAGCTTAAAGAGGCTGAGAAATGCTTCATATTCCTAAACGTCTGAGACTGCCAATTGCAAATAACTGGGAGACAAGGGGGCCTTTAAGCAACATTTTCTGCCACGAGCAACTACTTATAATTCTTATCTGATTGCAGTCTCTTAAGTGATGTGATTACTTGAATATTCAAAATAAATTATCATGTTCTTCAAGCTAATTTGTACAAATACACAAAGGCAGCATCACAGCCTCAGCTGAAATTAAAAGAGGGTGGAAAAACATAATTAACAAAGATAAGTTATGCAACCCCCAAGAGTAAAGGTCTTGAAAGATTTAAATTCAAACCTGTGTAACATAAATAAGGCATGTGACATGAGAACACATTTCTTTGTTTAAACTGAATCTAAACACCCACATTTTACAAAGGTTATTGGGTAAGGAAGTGAATGGGGAGAAGCAGAGTTAAAATGTTTAAAAAAAAAAAACAGCTTGCTACAATGTGGCACTTTAAAAAGCAAACACAATCTAGTAATCATTTATTCATCTCCTCTAAAGAGTGTCTCCAAAGTCAACAGTTATCACCTGGACACATTTCATGTTACTATGTAGGCCACTCTGGGAATTTTGTGATTATCTTATTTGAGGAACCGTGGTACTCATAATCATCATAATGTTGTCAGATCTACTGACCCAAACCCAGAAAGAAAATGAAGTTCTAAAAGAGTCTAATAATCCCAAGAGAACTAAGGATGGTGATAAACGTATCTATCTTGAGCCTGAACAGGTGGCCATTAACGGGGCCTGTGTCAGAATGACCTAGTAGATGTTTTCAAAATACAGATGACTTACACCTCCGTCCAAGGGAAATCAGACAATCTGGAGACAGAGGCCCTCTAGAGGATTTGGGTGCCCTCCCCTCCCAGCCCACACCTCTCAGGTCTTACACACCTTGTAAATCAAACCCAGGTGGAACGAAGGCCAGGTAAGGAAACTGATGCTGGATGTCCTTGGGCAGTCACACTGGTCCAGCCTACTGGCAACTGGGCTTTTGATCACTGATTTTTTTTTTTTTTTTACACCAAATAATTATAGAGCTCTTCTGTGGTCTATGCTTCTGATTACACCAAGAAGAGAATGCTTCAGTGCAGAATTTTGAAAAAAAGACTCAGAATAAACAAAAGGTTACTCTTTCAAGGACTAATCATAAGTATTATTCTTTTAGCTTTCTTTCTAAAAACTTTACTGTCAAAAGTCCTATATTGGTTATGCTGTTAACCTCTCAGAATGTAATGATGAAGAAACTCAACTTTGTTTCTTCTAGTTCTATGGGTAGAACTGCAAATGCAAAGATGACTACTTAGGGTCTAATAAGCATACAGCGTAGCAGGGTAGCTAAGGTGACTGCAGCTGGACTGCCTGGGTTCAAATCCTGGCTCTGCCAGCTACTGGCTGTGGAGCCTTGAACAAGTCACTTAACCTTTCTGTGCCTTAATTTTCTCATCTGTAAAATTGGAGTACCTACCTTGTGGGGGTTTTGTGAAGCCAAAATAAATCAATGTATGTAGAGCACCTTAGAAAAGTGTCCAGTACACTTCTCCAAAGAAGACATCCAGATAGCGAACAGACACATGAAAAAATGCTCAACATCACTCATCATCAGGGAAATACAAATCAAAACCACAATGAGATACCTCACACCTGCCAACAGGTGTCAGAATGGCTACCATTAACAACTCAGGCAACAACAGATGTTGGTGAGGATGCAGAGAAAGAGATCTCTTTTGCACTACTGGTGGGAATGCAAACTGGTGCAGCCACTCTGGAAAACATACGGAGGTTCTTCAAAAAATTAAAAATAGAATTTCCCTATGACCCAGCAATTGCACTACTAGGTATTTATCCAAAGGACACAGGTATGCTGTTTCGAAGGAGCACGTGCACCCCAATGTTTATAGCAGCACTATTGACAATAGCCGAAGTATGAAAGAGTCCAAATGTCCATTGACAGATGAGTGAATAAAGATGTGGTATATATGTACAATGGAGTATTACTTGGCAATCAAAAAGAATGAAATCTTGCCATTTGCAACTAAGTGGATGGAATTGGAGGGTATTATGCTAAGTGAAATTAGATAAAGACAAATATATGACTTCACTCGTATGAGGACTTTAAGATAGAAAACATGAACACAAGGGAAGGGAAGCAAATATAATATAAAAACAGGGAGAGAGAGAATAGAGGGTTGCTGGAAGGGTTGTGCGAGGGGGAATGGTCTAAATGGGCAAGTGGCATTAAGGAATCTACTCCTGAAATCATTGTTGCACCATATGCTAACTAACTTGGATGTAAATTAAACAATAAATAATTTTTTTTTAATTTTTTCAATGTTTTTTATTTATTTTTGGGACAGAGAGAGACAGAGCATGAACGGGGGAGGGGCAGAGAGAGAGGGAGACACAGAATCGGAAACAGGCTCCAGGCTCTGAGCCATCAGCCCAGAGCCTGACGCGGGGCTCGAACTCATGGACCGCGAGATCGTGACCTGGCTGAAGTCGGACGCTTAACCGACTGCGCCACCCAGGTGCCCCAACAATAAATAAATTTTTAAAAAAAGAAGAAAAGTGTCGAATATATGCTATTGAGCAGCTACATTCAGTATATACAGAAGAGGTTCATTCTTTTTACAAGTTGCAAAGTATATTCCATTGGCCAGCTGTAATTTATTCTTCTGAAAGGCATTTATTGTATCTTTCAATCTTTTATTATAAACAATGTTTCAGTGGACATTCTGTACAATAGAGAGATCTTTTTACCATAATCATCAAATTCAGTCCCCTACTTAACTTTCATGTTTAACATTGATGGTTTGAACACCCTTCCAAAGTAGGCACCCGTATTATCACCTCCAAGTTCTACATACGAGTCTCAAAGAGAGGAAATGACTTACCTACCACAGCCTACCCAATCCTAAGTGGCAGAGTTGGAACCCCATCCAGATGTGTGGCTGCTAACCTACAAGGCATCTTCTTCAATCTGCTTCCTATGGCTTTGCTTACTTAAAAAAAACATGATAGTTTCTCTTATAAACACACCTCAGATCCACAGTAAATATCTACAAGTTCTGAAAGAAGTAAAATTCAAATTTTCAGAGCTGCATATCAGCTCACAAATATAGCAGATGGAGGTGTCAACAACTTCTGTAAATATCAGTAATTTATTTCTTCTGCCAAAGACCGAAGCAGAGGTACCCTGAACACTATCCCCTAAGGATGCACACCACACTGCCAAACTCCCAGAGAAGTAAATGAATATTATTGAATTTGGTATCATGAGAACTGTTCTTTGGGGAAAGAGAAATTCCTAACGATTACTCTGTAGTAGTATTTGCTATTCCAAGACAAGAGGAGAATAGATACTCTGGGGTTTAGCATTAACAGATTCGGTAAAGACCTGAATGGCCAATTCTCCAGCGTGGCTTTAATTAGGTCTTTTTAGTATGGGCTTATAAAGATTTGTTTTGACTGGGTGAAACTGTGACAATGGGGATAGGAAAGGGCAAAGGGAGAAGTTCACAGAGATGTAAACTTTAACCAGAATGTGCTAGCAGGAGGGTTCTAACCAAGTATTAGGATTATAGTTAGAAATCATAGGCGTGGATTCGTCCGGAAGATGGCGGCGTAGGAGGACGCGGGGCTCACAGCGCGTCCTGCCGATCACTTAGATTCCACCTACACCTGCCTAAAGAACCCAGAAAACCGCCAGAGGATTACACGGAAGAGGGTAGGAAGGGCGGCGAGGCGGTGCGCGCTCCACAGACTGGCGGGAGGGAGCCGGGGCGGAGGGGCGGCTCGCCGGCCAAGCAGAGCCCCCGAGTCTGGCTGGCAAAAGCGGAGGGGCCGGACAGACTGTGTTCCGACAGCAAGCGCGACTTAGCGTCTGGGAGGTCATAAGTTAACAGCTCTGCTCGGAAAGCGGGAAGGCTGGAGGACAAAGGGAGGGAGAGCTGCTGAGCCCCCGGACGGCAGAGCTCAGCTTGGCGGGGAACAAAGGCGCCAGCGCCATCTCCCCCGCCCATCCCCCAGCCAAAATCCCAAAGGGAACCAGTTCCTGCCAGGGAACTTGCTCGCTCCGCGCAAACACCCAACTCTGTGCTTCTGCGGAGCCAAACCTCCGGCAGCGGATCTGACTCCCTCCCGCTGCCACAGGGCTCCTCCTGAAGTGGATCACCTAAGGAGAAGCGAGCTAAGCCTGCCCCTCCACCCCCCGTGCACCTTGCCTACCCACCCCAGCTAATACGCCAGATCCCCAGCAACACAAGCCTGGCAGTGTGCAAGTAGCCCAGACGGGACACGCCACCCCACAGTGAATCCCGCCCCTAGGAGAGGGGAAGAGAAGGCACACACCAGTCTGACTGTGGCCCCAGCAGTGGGCTGGGGGCAGACATCGGGTCGGACTGCGGCCCCGCCCACTAACTCCAGTTATACACCACAGCACAGGGGAAGTGCCCTGCAGGTCCTCACCACGCCAGGGACTCTCCAAAATGACCAAACGGAAGAATTCCCCTCAGAAGAATCTCCAGGAAATAACAACAGCTAATGAACTGATCAAAAAGGATTTAAATAATATAACAGAAAGTGAATTTAGAATAATAGTCATAAAATTAATCACTGGGCTTGAAAACAGTATACAGGACAGCAGAGAATCTCTTGCCACAAAGATCGAGGGACTAAGGAACAGTCACGAGGAGTTGAAAAACGCTTTAAACGAAATGCAAAACAAAATGGAATCCACGATGGCTCGGCTTGAAGAGGCAGAGGAGAGAATAGGTGAACTAGAAGATAAAGTTCTGGAGAAAGAGGAAGCTGAAAGAAAGAGAGATAAAAAAATCCAGGAGTATGAGGGGAAAATTAGAGAACTAAGTGATACACTAAAAAAAAAATAATATACGCATAATTGGTATCCCAGAGGAGGAAGAGAGAGGGAAAGGTGCTGAAGGGGTACTTGAACAAATTATAGCTGAGAACTTCCCTGAACTGGGGAAGGAAAAAGGCATTGAAATCCAAGAGGCACAGAGAACTCCCTTCAGACGTAACTTGAATCGATCTTCTGCACGACATATCATAGTGAAACTGGCAAAATACAAGGATAAAGAGAAAATTCTGAAAGCAGCAAGGGATAAACGTGCCCTCACATATAAAGGGAGACCTATAAGACTCGTGACTGATCTCTCCTTTGAAACTTGGCAGGCCAGAAAGGCTTGGCACGATATCTACAGTGTGCTAAACAGAAAAAATATGCAGCCGAGAATCCTTTATCCAGCAAGTCTGTCATTTAGAATAGAAGGAGAGATAAAGGTCTTCCCAAACAAACAAAAACTGAAGGAATTTGTCACCACGAAACCAGCCCTACAAGAGATCCTAAGGGGGATCCTGTGAGACAAAGTACCAGAGACATCACTACAAGCATAAAACATACAGACATCACAATGACTCTAAACCCTTATCTTTCTATAATAACACTGAATGTAAATGGATTAAATGCGCCAACTAAAAGACACAGGGTATCAGAATGGATAAAAAAACAAGACCCATCTATTTGCTGTCTACAAGAGACTCATTTTAGATCTGAGGACACCTTTAGATTGAGAGTGAGGGGATGGAGAACTATTTATCATGCTCCTGGAAGCCAAAAGAAAGCTGGAGTAGCCATACTTATATCAGACAAACTAGACTTTAAATTAAAGGCTGTAACAAGAGATGAAGAAGGGCATTATATAATAATCACAGGGTCTATCCACCAGGAAGAGCTAACTATTATAAATGTCTATGCGCCAAATACCCGAGCCCCCAGATATATAAAACAATTACTCATAAACATAAGCAACCTTATTGATAAGAATGTGGTCATTGCAGGGGACTTTAACACCCCACTTACAGAAATGGATAGATCATCTAGACACACAGTCAATAAAGAAACAAGGGCCCTGAATGATACATTGGATCAGATGGACTTGACAGATATATTTAGAACTCTGCATCCCAAAGCAACAGAATATACTTTCTTCTCGAGTGCACATGGAACATTCTCCAAGATAGATCATATACTGGGTCACAAAACAGCCCTTCATAAGTTTACAAGAATTGAAATTATACCATGCATACTTTCAGACCACAATGCTATGAAGCTTGAAATCAACCACAGGAAAAAGTCTGGAAAACCTCCAAAAGCATGGAGGTTAAAGAACACCCTACTAACGAATGAGTGGGTCAACCAGGCAATTAGAGAAGAAATTAAAACATATATGGAAACAAACGAAAATGAAAATACAACAATCCAAACGCTTTGGGATGCAGCGAAGGCAGTCCTGAGAGGAAAATACATTGCAATCCAGGCCTATCTCAAGAAACAAGAAAAATCCCAAATACAAAATCTAACAGCACACCTAAAGGAAATAGAAGCAGAACAGCAAAGGCAGCCTAAACCCAGCAGAAGAAGAGAAATAATAAAGATCAGAGCAGAAATAAACAATATAGAATCTAAAAAAACTGTAGAGCAGATCAACGAAACCAAGAGTTGGTTTTTTGAAAAAATAAACAAAATTGACAAACCTCTACCCAGGCTTCTCAAAAAGAAAAGGGAGATGACCCAAATAGATAAAATCATGAATGAAAATGGAATGATTACAACCAATCCCTCAGAGATACAAACAATTATCAGGGAATACTATGAAAAATTATATGCCAGCAAATTGGACAACCTGGAAGAAATGGACAAATTTCTAAACACCCACACTCTTCCAAAACTCAATCAGGAGGAAACAGAAAGCTTGAACAGACCCATAACCAGCGAAGAAATTGAATCGGTTATCAAAAATCTCCCAACAAATAAGAGTCCAGGACCAGATGGCTTCCCAGGGGAGTTCTACCAGACATTTAAAGCAGAGATAATACCTATCCTTCTCAAGCTATTCCAAGAAATAGAAAGGGAAGGAAAACTTCCAGACTCATTCTATGAAGCCAGTATTACTTTGATTCCTAAACCAGACAGAGACCCAGTAAAAAAAGAGAACTACAGGCCAATATCCCTGATGAATATGGATGCAAAAATTCTTAATAAGATACTAGCAAATCGAATTCAACAGCATATAAAAAGAATTATTCACCATGATCAAGTGGGATTCATTCCTGGGATGCAGGGCTGGTTCAACATTCGCAAATCGATCAACGTGATACATCACATTAACAAAAAAAAAGAGAAGAACCATATGATCCTGTCAATCGATGCAGAAAAGGCCTTTGACAAAATCCAGCACCCTTTCTTAATAAAAACCCTTGAGAAAGTCGGGATAGAAGGAACATACTTAAAGATCATAAAGGCCATTTATGAAAAGCCCACAGCTAACATCATCCTCAACGGGGAAAAACTGAGAGCTTTTTCCCTGAGATCAGGAACACGACAGGGATGCCCACTGTCACCGCTGCTGTTTAATATAGTGCTGGAAGTTCTAGCATCAGCAATCAGACAACAAAAGGAAATCAAAGGCATCAAAATTGGCAAAGATGAAGTCAAGCTTTCGCTTTTTGCAGATGACATGATATTATACATGGAAAATCCGATAGACTCCACCAAAAGTCTGCTAGAACTGATACATGAATTCAGCAAAGTTGCAGGATACAAAATCAATGTGCAGAAATCAGTTGCATTCTTATACACTAACAGTGAAGCAACAGAAAGACAAATGAAGAAACTGATCCCATTCACAATTGCACCAAGAAGCATAAAATACCTAGGAATAAATCTAACCAAAGATGTAAAAGATCTGTATGCTGAAAACTATAGAAAGCTTATGCAGGTAATTGAAGAAGATATAAAGAAATGGAAAGACATTCCCTGCTCATGGATTGGAAGAATAAATATTGTCAAAATGTCAATACTACCCAAAGCTATCTACACATTCAATGCAATCCCAATCAAAATTGCACCAGCATTCTTCTCGAAACTAGAACAAGCAATCCTAAAATTCATATGGAACCACAAAAGGCCCCGAATAGCCAAAGTAATTTTGAAGAAGAAGACCAAAGCAGGAGGCATCACAATCCCAGACTTTAGCCTCTACTACAAAGCTGTCATCATCAAGTCAGCATGGTATTGGCATAAAAACAGACACATAGACCAATGGAATAGAATAGAAACCCCAGAACTAGACCCACAAACGTATGGCCAACTCATCTTTGACAAAGCAGGAAAGAACATCCAATGGAAAAAAGACAGTCTCTTTAACAAATGGTGCTGGGAGAACTGGACAGCAACATGCAGAAGGTTGAAACTAGACCACTTTCTCACACCATTCACAAAAATAAACTCAAAATGGATAAAGGACCTGAATGTGAGACAGAAAACCATCAAAACCTTAGAGGAGAAAGCAGGAAAAGACCTCTCTGACCTCAGCCGCAGCAATCTCTTACTTGGCACATCCCCAAAGGCAAGGGAATTAAAAGCAAAAGTGAAGTACTGGGACCTTATGAAGATAAAAAGCTTCTGCACAGCAAAGGAAACAACCAACAAAACTAAAAGGCAACCAACGGAATGGGAAAAGATATTTGCAAATGACACATCGGACAAAGGGCTAGTATCCAAAATCTATAAAGAGCTCATCAAACTCCACACCCGAAAAACAAATAACCCAGTGAAGAAATGGGCAGAAAACATGAATAGACACTTCTCTAAAGAAGACATCCGGATGGCCAACAGGCACATGAAAAGATGTTCAACGTCGCTCCTTATCAGGGAAATACAAATCAAAACCACACTCAGATATCACCTCACGCCAGTCAGAGTGGCCAAAATGAAGAAATCAGGAGACTATAGATGCTGGAGAGGATGTGGAGAAACAGGAACCCTCTTGCACTGTTGGTGGGAATGCAAATTGGTGCAGCCGCTCTGGAAAGCAGTGTGGAGGTTCCTCAGAAAATTAAAAATAGACCTACCCTATGACCCAGCAATAGCACTGCTAGGAATTTATCCAAGGGATACAGGAGTACTGATGCATAGGGGCACCTGTACCCCAATGTTTATAGCGGCACTCTCAACAATAGCCAAATTATGGAAAGAGCCTAAATGTCCATCAACTGATGAATGGATAAAGAAATTGTGGTTTATATACACAATGGAATACTACGTGGCAATGAGAAAAAATGAAATATGGCCTTTTGTAGCAACATGGATGGAACTGGAGAGTGTGATGCTAAGTGAAATAAGCCATACAGAGAAAGACAGATACCATATGGTTTCACTCTTATGTGGATCCTGAGAAACATAACAGAAACCCATGGGGGAGGGGAAGAAAAAAAAAAAAAAAAAGAGGTTAGAGTGGGAGAGAGCCAAAGCATAAGAGACTGTTAAAAACTGAGAACAAACTGAGGGTTGATGGGGGGTGGGAGGGAGGGCAGGGTGGGAGGGAGGGCAGGGTGGGTGATGGGTATTGAGGAGGGCACCTTTTGGGATGAGCACTGGGTGTTGTATGGAAACCAAGTTGAGAGTAAATTTCATATATTAAAAAAAAAAAAAAAAGAAATCATAGGCGTTTCAAGAAAATGGTTATTTTCCTAACTAGAGAAAACATGACTGTACCAGGACTAAAAATATTTTTTAAAAAAGAAAATATTTCCTAAATCCCTGTCAGCAAAGACATCAAACAAAAGGTACAAAAGTCTAATTTAAGAAAGGTTACATACCACTTTACTTCAAATACAACTGGCAAGGGCTGGGGAGAAGGAAGGGTGGGAATTCAGTCTTTCTGAACATTCAGCAAGTACAAATAATTTATATCCAGGGACCATACAATTCTAAAAGGAAATACACATGAGACCAAAAAAAAAAGTTCCCATTGAGAAAATATGCCAGCAGGAACCCAGTGGGAACCAAACAGTTTGGAAATGATAACATTTATGAGTTCAAATAGGGGTCAGGGATGTGTGTCAGGGGAAGGAGGGGTTCTATTACACAAACTCAAAATTAGGTCAGGTTATCTTCCTAAATATAATTCACTTTGCTAGGCCAGAACATGTCCAGTAGTTATGGTTAACAACTAACTTCCATCACTGATTCTGATGTTGCCTAAGACCTAAATGATTTCAACTTTCCCTCTCTATCCCTAGTCAAACAGAAACAAAGGGTTTGTTCTTGGCAAAAGTGAAAATAAAAAATTTTAGTTCTGAAAGGGACTTGGAAAGCACCTCAGTTTAATCTTTTAAAGAAAGAAACCAATACCCAGAGTTGATCTGCTCACGGTTGGTGGCAAATTAGGACAAGGAATCATGGCAGCCAGGTTCTATACAAGGATGAGGCACCCTACTTAAACTATGCCTTCCCATCTTCTCAAATTATTTCAGTTGTAATAAAGAAACATGCATAAGTTTTACTATAATCCTGTATCATGAGGCAACACTGATTTTAATATCTGTCATATGAACTGAGGAAACTCAGCTGATGGATGGAGCCCAGAAGTCATGGTTCTTCTTCCTGGCTCTGCCAAGCAATCAGCTGCACAAGATTTACCAATACAGGATTTTCCTTCTCTCACCAATGACACTTGATTAAAAGTTGGGAGGCAGTCGGATAAAATGTGAAGTACCTGCAGTGATTTTACGATGCCACTGATTATAAGCTGCATCTCTACCAAGATATGTTAAAATACGAAAAACTGTCTGAAAACGGATGAAACATGGAAACACATACTTGTAGACGGGCAACAAAAAAAAGTGGTTGCAAAGACTGGGGGAAGAAGCAACCTGTCCAGATATGTGTCTGGGCCGTTAGGATATTACACCTGATTGCAAAGCTTCCTCCTTCTCTCTTTGTAACACCATGTTTCTTCTACCACCCAGTCTTACAAGACTTCTTTGTCTTGTTGGCCCTCAAATCCAACTGGTCTCCAGGTCTCATAGATCTTAACCTAGAAATAATCTTGTACAATTGATCAGTGCTCTCCAGTCTGTGCTCATGGCTGTAGTTCCCGGTGGGGCTTTATTGTTCTCCTAGGCTACCTCTAACAGCTTCCCAACCCCTCTCTACATTCTTAGCCTCTGTCCAGGCCAATCCATCTTACACATTCTGATAAGAGTCATATTCCTGGAGTACAGCATTCATAACACTCAGTTCAAAAGCTTCAGTGTTACTGTTACCTCAGGAGAGAGGGCAGGCTAGGGGATCAAGATGATATGGGCTGGAATGTTTTGTGAAATTGGCCAAGTATCTAAACTTCTCTGAGCCTCCATTTCTTCACCCGTAAATGGGGAATGCTCACAGTACCAATTAATAGTAATTGAGACAGGGGTGCCTGGGTGGCTCAGTCAGTTAAACGTACAACTTTGGCTCAGGTCATGATCTCATGGTTCGTGGGTTGGAGCCCTGCATTGGGCTCTGTGCTGACAGCTTGGAGCCTGGAGCCTGGAGCCTGCTTTGAATTCTGTGTCTCCCTCTCTCTGCCCCTCCCCTGCTCACGCTCTGTCTCTGTCTCTCACTCTCAAAAATAAACATTAAAAAAAGTTGTTTAAATAAAAAAAAAAATGAATAAACATTAAAAAAATTCTTTTTAATAAAATAAAAAGTAGTAATTGTGATAAATCCATATAAAGTGTCCACTGCAGGGTTTGACACATAAGAGCTCAATAAAAGATAGCCATTATTATTATCATCAACAATTTGCCTTTCTAACTTTTTTTTCCACTTCTGCACTGTCAACTTCAGCCAGCTGGGCTACTTGCTTCTTGCCCAATGATTCCACATTGTTCTCCAAACTCCTCCTCTCCTAGAATGCCTGTTTTCTCTCTCCAAATCAGTAAGATTCCTCTATGAAATGTAAGGCTACATTCAAATGTTGATTCAGTTCTACTTACTTTAATCTATTCATCTCTTTAGAACTGGCATCTTTGGAGGCCTTTACAGTCCCCATAGTGGCTGACTTCCGCCATGTCCACACTGGCCCTTAGTGAAGGTATGGCAGCGGCCAAACAGGTGAGGTGGGATTTAAACCGACTTCTTCAGTTCTGAGATGGGGCCCCCAGGTTATCAGATTTCCATTGTTCTAGTTACTAGTTCAAGTGACCAGGCCGAAGTTAATCACCTCAACACCAAGGGCCCTCTTTGGAAGGTGGTGGGAAGTGAAGTTCCCATATGAGAATATGTTAACGGGGGTCCAGACTGTTGCTGGCAGTCATCTTGCAAAATCAGCCTGTGGACGTGACACCTAAAAGGACCACAGAGAAACTGATAGAAAGTTTTGCCCTCATGACCTTTCAGGTGGTCATTTAAGCCCATCCGAGTTGGGTTTCCAGTTTCCTGTACTGAAAGCATCCTAACCAATCTTGCAGTGGTAGGCACTGGTATGTCTCATGTGGATAGCTCTGCCACAGAAAGCTTACCCAGACAAAGTTACACAAGTCTCCCAGAAATCTGCTTCTGAACCCTTTTCAGTCCAAGGTATAGGTTTAGTATGGGTATGAAAGGATTAAAGTGTAAACTAATGCAGGAAGACCTTTGGAGTCAGAACGATGTCATTAAACTTCATATATAAACCTCTCCCAACACACACACACACACACACACACACACACACACACACACACACACACAAACTACACATTCAATTAACTGACAAGCCAATGGATTTGTAAAAAGTGCATTAAGTAAGGAAAAAAAGGATGGGAACAGATTTCAGGTAGATCGGAAAGATGACAAACTGTTAATCTTGTGTTGACTACCTTAGGTTTTTAAGTTACAGAGTAACAGGACTTCACAAATGGCACACAGCTGACTGAACAAATCCTGGCAGTACAAGGATAGAAGAAGGAGCAGTACGATACTGGAGACAGAGCTTTGTGAATTTGGAAAAGTCACTTGCCATCTCTAGGACTCAGGTCTCAATTTTTTTTGTTGTTTTTTTAAAGTAGGCTTCATACCCTGCGCGGAGTCCAATGCGGAGCTTGAACCCATGACCTGAGCTGAGATCAAAAGTAGGGCACTTAACTGACTGAGCAACCCAGGGACCCCGGGTCTCAATTCATTAAAAAAAGGAGGCAGGGGATAAGGATGTTATTAAGAATTATTTATGGCAAACAACTATTAATTGAAAGGCGCTCACATCAGCAATACCTGAAACTGAACGCACACACACAAAGGACACATTTATGGATAACTAATGGAAAGATAATCCCATCAGTAACAGAAGAGTTAGTAGCTCAGATGAGGAATTAAAAAACAACATTTCTTAGGGGAGAGGAAGAATGTGGACAAATAAAAAAGTAAAACTGTTGCTCACACTCTATTATCTACTTGAGCACCAAAGTTATCTGAAACGAAGTTAACAGTTTTGCCTTGATTTGTATAATTCATGTTGGAAATAAGACGCCCAAGGACTGAGACTCACCTCTAGAAGCAAGAGGACAATCAATAATTATGCTGAGAGTAAAAGAAAAAGGTAGTGAAAAAAAGATCCTTGCAAATCCCCAAAATTAAGGTCTCTAACCAGGGAATAAAAAAAAAAAAAAAAAAAAAAAAAGAGGCTCTGCTGATCCAAGGGAATAACTTACCTCATTTTCAAAAGTGACTCCATAGGCATACAGGAATAAGTGTAAAAAACCTAAGGTTTTGAATATTTTCCCAGTTATTTAAAATTCTTGAGCTTTATTCTTGGCCACATCCTATAAATCTCAGTTCCTCTTCCCCAAGAATAAGGAAGCATTTATTAAACCACTATTTGGTGGACCCCAAGACGGGCTTTCATTTGTATCCATCTCCTGAAATCCATAAAAATTCTGCATCAGAGGGGCGCCTGGGTGGCTCAGTCGGTTGGGCTTCGGACTTCAGCTCAGGTCATGATCTCACTGTCGGTGAGTTTGAGCCCCATGTCTGGCTCTGTGCTGTCAGTTCAGAGCCTGGAGCCTGCTTCAGATTCTGTGTCTCCCTCTCTCTCCACCCCTCCCCCACTCATGCTCTGTCTCTATCAAAAAATGAATAAACGTTAAAAAAATTTTTTAAAAGTTGTGCATCAGAAAACACCCACGTATACACAAGGAAACTGAGTCAAGGGGATGAGGTCAGCGTTTGAAGTTATGAGGTACTTTTCTTGAAAAATCTGACGAATTTTAATACGCTTTCCACTTTCACTTTTCAGCAAAATTCTATATTCTGTAAAATTAGCCATCTGTAGCCATCAATAACATTTTCCTTTTTGTCTTCAGTTAGAAATGGAAAAGAAAATGCAAAAAGAGAAAACAATACAGGAAAAGCTCCTGGCAATGAGAAGTTACAACTTTGGGGGTAAGAACCTAAAAGGGACATGAGTTACATTTCTCTTTCAAGTGCGGGGCTTTCTGGGAGAATCCCAGGCAGCATCTGAGCTGACTAAAAAAGTGATTCACTTGTGTCCTAACCGAAGATGTAAAGTTCAAGTGTTTGTCCACAGCCATCGAATGCAAAACTCGCTACGTCGGTATCTGCAGATTCTGCACCAAATGTTGTTGGCTGAGACATGCAAGCAAAACAAGTGCAAACCAACAGGTTATCTACCTAAGTGGTTAGGAGAACACGTTACAAAACCTAACAAGCAAATTAGCTCCTCCGTACACCTCTAAAAAGCACTTCCTGCCAAGGGTCGGTTCTTAAAGAATTAAGGCTGCTCGCTCGCCGCAATTACCTCCTCACCCGAACCTCCTGGTTTCCCAGCCCAGCTAATAAGTCAAGCACTGAATTCTTTCATACAGGACCTCTACCCCCACTCCAAAATTGGCCTAATACGCTCTCCAAATCTGCAATCAAGAAGCCGGGAAATGAGCTTAACTACAGTTGTGAGAAGAGGAAACCAACACCCTCAAAGTGCAAGAGCACGGAACGGTTGCAAGAGACAGTTTAAAAGAACTCTTGCTCCAGGCACGACCTCCCCCACCCGGACGCAGGCGGGCAGACGCGGCAGAGAAGGGCAGGTCTTACTGGCGTGGAGACTGTACAAGGACACTTTTCCTTACAACCCCCAACAAGCCGCGACCCTAAGGCTTCCCCGGCCCGGAGCCGCTCCCGCGCCGCGCGCCTCCCTCCCAGTCCGCCGCTCCCGCGCCCGGATTCCCCAAAGGGCCGCCCAGGTCGCCCTCGAGTCCCCGCCCCCCGCTTCCCCGTCGGCCTTATCCCTCCCGGAGTACCGCTGGGCTGCAGTTCTCTGGTTTTAATAAAACCCGAGTGGCCCCGGGCTAGCGGGCTTTCCTCCTGGAGGCAGAGGCGGGGAGAGGAAAGGAAAAAAGGAAAGGCCGGAGGGTCCCCTCACCGCCCTCCCTGAGCTCCGCGTGGGGCGAGGGCGGGCGCGCCCCGGCTCTCGGTGCCGACCCGCCCCGCGACCCCGCAGAGGCTCTCTGAACTCAGTCAGGTTTTGTTCTGCCCGAAGAAAGCACTCGCTCTCCCAGACCGCGCTTCCCTGGACCTCCCATCCGCGAGTTCGTCCCGACAGGGCGGGCGGACCCGAGCTTACAGACCCATCCCTGCCGCCCGCACTCAGGGCACAGCGTGCGGCCCCGCGGCGTCTGTCAGCATGCAAACCCATCTGCCAGCTGCTTCCTCCGCCGAACAGGTGAGACTGCGGCGCGGTGGGAACTCCCGAGACGCCCAGATTCTCCCTGGCGGCCGGCGAGCCGCCTCGCGCCCGCCCGGAGCTCCCGCGCCCGCCGTCCGTGCCCGGGGAGCTGGGCTGGGGCCCGACAGGCTTCTCCGCCACGCGGGCGGAGCGCGGGCCGCGCGGGGGGCTGTAACTCGGCACTGGGTCTGGTCCTAACGGCGGTTCGCAGCCGTCGCGTCCCGGCCGCGCGCTCGCACCGGTGTCATGGCCGAGCGGCGGCCCCAGGCGAAGTTTCCAGGAGCTGACGGCTTACCTCGTAGTCCGAGAGGGCAGCGGTAGCTTTGCGAGGCGGCGCGGCAGCCAAGAGCGCCCGCGACCAGCGGAGCGAAGGAAGATGTGGGAGGGAGGCACCGGTAGCGAGGAACCGCGGCGATGGGAAGAGGAAGGCGCCGGGTATCTACAATCAGAACGTGGGCTGACCGTGACGTCACAATGGCGCGGCCAGCCAATCCGGGCCCGAGGGATGAATCAAGCGCTATGATGTCATGCGGCCCTGGAGCCAATAGCGAGACAATAGAACTTTCGTGATTGTAAATTCCAGAACCCGTTGCAGTGGGGAGCCAAGGCCGGGGTTGGTGCCCCCGGGTTCACATGTGTCCTGGCAGTTTTATCCCTTTTCTTCCTAACAAGGCTGCGCGGAACGCAGAGCCTGCGCAATAGCTGCCGTGAAGTTCCTGATGCCCTGAACTCTGAATCTCTCCAAGCCAGGCAGGGCAAGGTTGAGTTGCCGCGTTTTGGACCGCAGAAGCCCACTCTCGGAGCCATCTCCTTTACAATTGTGGAAAGGGATCAGTTCTCGGTTTTAGTTGAAAGGGTTAGTGCATACGGGAGACCACTGGAGCGAAAGTCTGCTGTTGAACAAGATAAGGCAACAGCGAAAAGCACTCAAAATTGATGTTACAGCTTCACTCCCTTATGATAGACTTAATGTGATTTTTATTAAGGATTCATACTTTTTCTTAGAGGTCACTGCCAACTTTATGTCTGCTCCAGAGATTATTCCAAAGGTGTTTAAAAGGAGGAAAGGTGAAGTAAGCAACGCCTTTTTCAGCTAGACAAATGTAAATACTTTTAAGACAGTGCGTTGTGGTCAAGGCACGAATAGAAGATCCTTGCTGTTTTTCATTGATATTGGATAACTTTGGGCCTTCATCATCCTAATATCCCACACTTTCCCCATCTCAAGCCCCAGAAATTATGTCTCTCCCTTTGTGCCCTCTTATTAATCCATGCGCATTGTCTCAACATAGTCAACCAGTTAATGTAGGCAAATTTATTCTTTTACATAATTACAATGTAATGTTTATCCTGTGCCAGCTGTGTTGTTCCAGGCACTGGGCCATTGCACTAAGAATACAGGTGTACAAACTGTACACAAATTAGGTAATTTAAACATACACAAATAATTGAGATTTTTGATAGTCAATTGTCATTCAACTCCATAAACACTGAATGGTTTCAGTTTGTTAGATATGACCCTAGGTTTTAGGAGTAAAAAACTTCAAGGACCCCTGGTGCCTGTGAAGTGATACAGTCAGGAAACAACTACTGTGCAGTGGTAAATGCTACAATGGAAACCAAGATACACAGATTAAGAGATTTCTGATAAAGGACATGTGAAAAGCCTCAAAGAGTTTGGTGAAGGAATTTCCTCTGTTCTTCACTCTTCTTCTTTTTGTTTTTAAATATTTATTTTTTTAAATGTTTATTTATTTTTGACAGGAGAGACAGAGCATGAGCAGGGGAGGGACAGAGAGAGAGATGGAGACACAGAATCTGAAGCAGGCTCCAGGCTCTGAGCTGTCAGTATATGTTTATTTATTTGAAAAAGAGAGCACTAGATGGGGAAGAGGCAGAGAGAGAGGGAGACACAGAATCCAAAGTAGGCTGCAGGCTCTGAGCTGTCAGTAAAGAGCAGAGCCTGTCTTGGGGCTCACACTCACCAACCATGAGATCATGACCTGAACCAAAGTCTGATGCTCAACTGACTGAGCCACGCAGGCACCCCTGTTCGTGACTTCTGCTATCAGCCCAAGGCCAGAACTTGTTCAGCTCTCTATTACCCTATCCAAGTCCTGTCTTTCCAGGTTTTAAAAGTTTCAAATTTAACTTAGTATTCCAAAAATCTCAAGTTTTACACTACAGTTGCTTTTATTGTGCTCACTTATCAATAAAGTATTTTAAGCCTATACTACCAAAATATTTGTGTTTGTTTTTAAATTATGGACTCATGTAACTGTCAAGTGATACATGAAATATTAAACTTTTTTTCTTATTTTAAGGTAAAGGTAAATATAAAGTGATACTATTTTATGCATGTTGCTTTCTGACTACCATCTTGCTCAATCCATGGGATGCCTGTACCCCCACTTTAAAGATCACTGCTTTAGGTTGTAAATTCCATTAGAAGGGGAAACATGTTGAATTTTGCTCATTGTTTATCTGCTGATCTTAGTACAGTCCCCGGTATATAATATGAGCTTAATAAATATGTTTTGAGTGAGTGAATGAGCGAATTCTTACTCCCTCTCATCCTCACCATCATCCCCCTGGTGCTTCCATTTTCTGTTCTAGAATTCCAACACCCCCCCCACCCCCCCCACCGATAGTCATGTCCCAGGACTATTGATTCCTCTTAATCCTAAATTAGTGAACTCATGTTCTCTTTCTTCCTCCAGCCAGAGACTTAGGGTTCTGAATACATATATGATTTAAGGAGAGTTTCCACCCCCCCTCCCACAACCACACCTCATCTTACACCCTACAGTGTAAACTACCATGACCACAGTACGAATTACTATAGATTGCAGCACCATCACATTCATGGATGAAGCTTCAAGGAAAGCAGTAGAACTGAAATGAATCCCCAACTTAACTGTGAGTATTTTTTTTTTCAAAATAAATCAAAAGAATGCCTAGGATTCAATGCCAGCATTCAAGAAAGGTGTTTTAGTTAGAGTCAGAATCAGATTCTTGGCCAACCAGGTTCTAGACACTGCTGGAGCCATCCCAGTCCTTATAACCAACATATCCAAAGTAAGCCCACGTAGGGTGCAATAAAAAAACAAACAAGAAAACCTGTAGCTCTTGCCTTTTCCTTTACAATGTCCATATGATAGCCCCCCCAAGAAGTGATTACTGAATTATTTTATTCCTTTTAATCTTCCTCCTCCTGCTTTTCTTAATTTTTAAATTCTGGTAGCAGAGTTTCTGCTCTTAGTTTTCATCAACAGTTTGAAACCTCCTGCAACCACACACTTCCAAGCATCTGGGAAAGTCACTTCAATGTTGCTCTTGAGAAAGAAAGTATTTAACATCCTGGAAAATACGTTCCGTTACTATAGCATCTGTAGTTGAATTAAGAAATACAATTGAAAGTTTCATTAGAATGCAATTCTGATGAATGAGACGTGTTTCATGTAAGGATGAAATACTATATCGCTTAGGGGATATTTGTATAACATAATATCTGACTTTTGAGTAATGTTTGCCTGTGGATGTTTGACAGTTGACTAAAATATAGGCCAAGTATAAGCTAGTTTATGTTAAGGATGTCGCTATGAAGTCTCTGTTGGCTCCTACTGTTTCTTTCTCCCTATTCTTTATGATCTTTTTTTCTTATCTTCTAATTTGTATTTTCTGTTATCTTGGGTTCCCATTGGCCTGGCTTGTCTTTGTGGGAAGCAGATAGAGACTAAAGGCAGTTTCCTTTCCTCCCCAGAACAAGGAGTAATTTCTAGACTTCCATTGTTACTTTGCTGCTACTCGTCTTCACTGTACTGGGGTTTATCTATATTCTTGTCCTTGCATGTTCATCTTGACAGATGTGAACTACTTGAAGGCACTGTCCAGGCCTGGTCTACCATAT
The DNA here is from genome assembly GCF_018350215.1 of Panthera leo. Taxonomy (NCBI): domain Eukaryota; kingdom Metazoa; phylum Chordata; class Mammalia; order Carnivora; family Felidae; genus Panthera; species Panthera leo. The sequence continues at coordinate 50,468,988 of NC_056683.1, forward strand.
TGTTTTCCCAATGGCTAGTAGAACCTCTGGCAAACAGTGTATGTCCATAAATATCTGTTGAGTCAATGAACAGTTTGAACTATTTCTGGATTCTCTAGCTTTCTTCTCCCCTTCTTCTAATACTCTTTAGTACTCTATCCAGGAGTGAGTGGACAACAAAAGGGGTCTGCATCCTCAGTCCTCTCTATATACATTTACTTCCTAGGTGTTATTATCACCTCTTTCATGGCTTTGGATTTTATCTATACTCTGCTGACTCCCAAATGTTTTTCTCCCAAATGTATTTTTCCCTGAATTCTAGACCTACATACATAACTGCCTATTAATGACTTCTCCTCTTGGGTGTCTAAAAGGCATCTCAAACTGAAAATAATAAAAAATGAACCCTTGATTTTTTCCTCAAATCCATGGTCTATCCCTCCTTTATAAATGACAATTCCATTCATTCGTTTTCTCAAGCCAAACACCTTGGCATTCTGTTTAGCTCCTCTCTTTCTCTCACATCCTACGTCCATGCATTGGCAAAATTCTGTCTACTCGGTTTTCAAAATATATCCAGAATCTTACTACTTTTCACCATGTTTACCACAACCACTGGTTTGAGTCACTATACACTGATGCCCAGAATTTTGCAATAGCCTGGACCTCTACTTGTGGTTTTGCCTCCTACAGTCTATTTTCAACCCGGCAGCCTGAGGGATTCTCTTAAACCAAAGCCAAATCATGTTACTTGTCTACTTACCATCAATCAACCTTTCCTCTCAGTAAGAGTACAAATCAAAACCCTTACAATGGCTTATCGGGTCCTTCATGTCTTAGCACCAGACCATTTCTCTGACCTAATGCTACTTTGTCTTCACCCACAATAGCCTCCTTGGCACTAGACTTGCCTCAGGGCCTTTACACATACTCTTCTGCCATGCCTAGAATAATGTCACCCAGAAATCTCCAAGGCTTATATTCTTGCTTCATTCTGATCTCTATAAATGTCATTTTAGAGAATTCTCCTTAAACTCTCTAAATTTGCAACATCTCCCTCCCTGCCTCCCATTTTCTGGAACTCTTTCACTCTGCTTAATTTGTCTCCTTAAGCACTTATCACTATCTGACATACTATAGATTTATTTTTATTATTACGATTGAATTCAAGTTTCAGTTCTCAACTTTTTCAAAGGCTTAACTGTGTTAAAGATTTTAAACCAGGACAGATTCTCAATATGTCTTTTACTTTGCTGGCTATCAACAGATAACTTTCATAATTGATTTTTTAAAATTCTATAACATATTAAAGAGCTAAAGATTTTTAGGGAGTAGCCAAAACCAGACAATAACCAAACTTCTAGCCAAAAACTATGTGCAGCTGGCAAAGAATAGCCATATGGTGTCTGTTGTTAAGGAGTATGTCTAGTAAAGCAGAGTGTTCTGGTAAAGCAGTGTGTTCTGAAAGTGCGCTATATGATTTTGGCGCTGGTGATACAGTATGGAATATGCTTTGCTCTTTTCTATCATTTATGAAACAAGTTCTCCAATAATTAGTCATATGCTTTGCCTTTTTCTATCATTTATGAAACAAGTTCTCCATAATTAGGTCATGTTATATTTTAGTTATATGCGCTATAAAAGACCTGGCTTGTGTGCACCTGCAATATTAGACATGCTCTTACATGTCACAAAACCGGTAGTACAATTTCTTTTTGCAATCTTAAATTCACGGTTTGCCAAGAGTGAATGTGGCAAGTGTGTGAAGTTATGAAATTCTACAAGTGTGTGTTGCACTTCAGTTATTTTTGCAAACTATTGCTTGGCACCTGATTGTGAAGCACATTTTTGTTTTTCAAATTTATGTGAATGTCCTAATGTTAGGTTCACTAAGTCAATTCTCTTTCAGCTAAATAGCATGCAGGATTGTCTTCTAATCCGAGTGATTAAATGACACACTGCACTCTATCAGATGTATCTCAATAGAATAAAACTTAGGCATGAAACTTAAAAAGCTGTCAGATACCCTATATGCATCTATCAGATGTGTCTCAATAGAATAACACTCAGGCATAAAACTGAAAAAGCTGTCAGATACCCTATATGCATGACATCGAGGCAATTTTAAGCTATTTAAGGTCTAGAAATAAAAGGTACGATAGTATGTCATTACTTCTGCATTTTGCTGATCAGTAAGATTAACTTCTACATAGTCTTAAACTTTTTTTTTAAGTTTATTTATTTATTTTGAGAGAGACAGAGACAGGGTGAATGGGGGAGGGGCAGAGAGAGAGGGAGAGAGAGAATCCCAAGCAAGCTCTGAGCTGCCAGCACAGAGCCTGATGCAGGGCTCAACCTCATGAAACCACGAGATCATGGCCTGAACCAAAACCAAGAGCCAGACTCTCACCTAACTGAGCCACCCAGGTGCCCCAACTTCTACATAGTTCTTGAAGTATATGTAATCTTTTCATTTTTTACCATTTTCATTTCTCCACCTCTCCTATTCTTTCTACTCCCTTGAATGTGACCTGGAACAGAATGTTTCTTTAAGATTCTCCCCATAATCAGTGCATTCTATGCAGGCCTTTTTTTTTCTTTTGATGACTTATAATATTAACATTACAATTATTTGCTTATACTTCTCTTCCCCAGCTCAAGGTGAGAAAATGTGTCATGTGTCATCTTTGTTCCTCTAGTTTTGTGCTATGCCAGATATTTAGCAGGCATTCAATAAATGTTTACTAAACTAGATTCTCAAAAGACCATTTACATTCTTGATAATAAAAACAGTAAATGAGACATGGTAAGCTGTTTCACATTACACAGGAAAGACTTTTGGAGCCCCAAGTTTCTATCATCAGTTTAATGTGCTCTGATAATATGATTAGCAACTTCTGAAAGTGCTCCCAAAGATCTTTGGCACCTGATCTTCATGCCCGTGGACTGGACCTAGTGACTTACTTGCTCCTAACAGATAGAAAGAACATGGCTAAAATGATGGAATGGCTTTTCAAGATTAGGTTAGAAAAGAATTGACTGCTATCTTACTGGCATTCTCTATCTAGTTGTTTGGATTACATACTTAAAAAAAATGTTTATTTATTTTTGAGAGAGAGAACACGTGAGCATGAGCGGGGAAGGGGCAGAGAGAGAGGGAGAGACAGAATCTGAAGCAAACTCCAGGCTCTGATCTGTCAGCACAGAACCCCACCTTGGGCTCAAACCCACCAACCATGAGATGGTGACCTGAGACAAAGGTAGACACTTGACTGACTGAGCCACCCAGGTGCTCCTGGATTGCATACTTTGGTGAAGCAAGGTGCCACATTGGAGATGCTCACAGGACAAGAAACTAAGTATGGCTTCTGGCTAGGAACAGAGGTCCTCAGTATGACAGCACACAAGGAACTGAATCCTGCCAATGACCACGTGAGTGAACTTGGAAGTGCCTCCTCATCAAAGCCTTAAGATGACTACAGGCCCAGTGGAGATCTTGACTGCAGTCTGTGAGAAACCCTGAAACATAAAACCCAGCTAAGTAAGCAATGCCCAAATTCTTCACTTACAGAAAGTTTGAGAGAAAAGAATGTTGTTTTAAGCCACTGTTTTGGGATAATTTGTTACAAAGCAATAGATAACTGATGCAAAGAAAATCAATAGTTTTACTTTTTAAAACAATCAGAGACAGAATAATTGCAGTAAAGTTTATCTACATGTCAGAACAGTCAAGGAATGCCTAGTATTTTGATAACTATGTCAATATTTTAGTTACAAGAAATTTGCCTTTCCCAATATGGTTTTTCTCCTATCTCAGAAAAACATTTACACATATGGCAATAGGTTGCCAAATTGCAGTAGAAGGAGGTAGAGATCAAGGCAGGCCACTTTGGAAACAAATCAAGGTACTGACTGCGCCAAAGAAGAGGGCTTACGGTGAAGGGACCTACATTCCCAGCCCAACGTCAGTAAACACTTCTGAATGCAGGGGGCTAGTCAAGTGCTTTAAATTTTCATTTATTACTTTGAGTTAAGGGATTGCAGGTTACTAATAAAACACAAACAAAAACAAACACATTCTATAAGAAGAATGATCCACTGTACTTTCATTCACTAATAGATAGGCCTAATTAGTTTATTGGATGAGCCAATTAAGCTCTGAAAGTGTGAAAGCCTGGTAAATTTACTTGTGGTTAAGTAATCAAGAAAAATCTCAAAGGCCAAGGATAAAGGGTGCCACGGTGGATGTACAGGACAGGTATAAAAATACAAAATTAATATTCAGGAAGCAGTTATGAATGCTCAGTCCACTTTTTAAATTACTTTGGGCACCTCACCTCGCAGCATATCTGGAATCAGTGGATGCTGAGTATATATTTACTGAATATTCTTTGGGGACCTGGTATGTGCCAGGAATTGAGATAACGAAACCACAATACTTGGTGAAAAGTGATGTATCTTAAGAAGTGCAGAAAAAGTGCCATGAAAATTCAGATGTTGCAGAAGATGAGAAAAAGGGAGTGAAGCAGCAAGGCCTTTGGGAAGGCTACGCTCTCTCCTTAAAACTGCTCGACTTAGAAGTCGCCTTTTCAGATAGGTCTTTCCCATTATCCCGGGTGAAAGGAGTCACCTCTTTTCATTTCAGCTTCCTTGGCCACTAGTCAATACTTAGTTCTTAGGACTTTGCACAATCCGTAATTGTTCTGGTTATTTTTATCACTACCTTACTAATTAGCCTTTAAACTTGAGGATGTGCGAAACAAGTCTACCTTGCCTACTGGGGTGTGACAAGCATAAAGTATGCACACAATAGATACTTGTTGAATGACCGAATGTAAAATATGAAGTCAAAAAAGGGTACCGGTGTAGGAATGGGAAAAAGCTGCGTGTCCAGACAGGGATGTCCAGACATGGATTCCAATCATAGCTCTTACTCCGGTGAGCGAGGCCCTCTTTTGCACAAGGTGCTTCGAGCACCCGGGAGGGATTCTCAGGGGCGGGGACGCCCTTTGCCAGTGGCTTGAGTAGCAGGCGCGGCTTCTCCTTTCCCCACCCCCACCCTCCTAGTCAGAACCGCAGCTCCTCTGGGGCCCCCATCGCTCCCGAGCCCCCACTCGCAGGCCCAGCCTGGGGACCAGAACCCGCCCAGCGGGTCCCCTCCTCCACTCGCACGCTTTGGGGACCGTTAGCCGCCCGCGGCACAAGGGCGGTGCCGCCTTCGGCGCGCGCCCCTCGACCGCTCTCCCCCGCCCGGCGCTCTCCGCGTCCCCGCCCCGCTCCCCCACCGCGGTCACCCCATTCATCCCGCGGCCGCACCCGCCAATCACCGCGCACCAACGGCGCCGCATCTGGCGATAGGGCGGGGCCTCGCCAGGCGCGCGCTCGCCCCTGCCCCGCTCCGAGCTCGCGCTCGGGCCGGGTTATTCCCGGGCATTGACCGGCCTCGTCCCAGCACTGACCCGGCCGGGGACTTAGGGTGGGGGAGGCGCTGAGCGAAGGAGCGGAGAGTCGTGCGGTCCGGACTGCCGAGATCGGAGAGATCGGAGGGTGGCCCGGGCCTTGGGAGAAGAATGGAAAGTGGCTTTGACTCCAGGGGTCCCCACGCCCCTCACATCCAGCCCAGAGCTTCCAGATGGGCGCGTATTACGTTCTCAGTCCGGAGACGCGCGACTGGGTGCAACTACGTGGGCGGGAGAAAAGGGGGAGATGAGGCAGCAAAAAAAAAAAAAAAAAAAAAAAAAAAAAAATGTGTGTCTGGGCAGCTCAGCCCAAGGCTGGTGCTGGGAAAAGCCTCTAGAGAGAAGCTTTAAATCGTTACTCATCTTTTGGTCATTTTTTAATAATCTGTGAATTAGCCCTGTGCTGTATAGACTTCGTTAACGTGTGTCCTCTGCTGTGAGAGAGGTATAACAAAAAGCTGCTTCTGTCGAGGTTAAAATTGTATTTAATTGTTGTATCCTCATAAATTGAGATATTGAAAATATTTCTCTTGGATTATTTCATAAATGCGCTCCTTCGCCGCCGCCGTCTGATTTATCTTCCATAACGTCTTATTCACCAGGAAGGAAAAGAGGAAACCTAGTGGCTTTTCTATTGGCGGCAAAGGTCACTCCCTCACTGCCCCCCCCCCCCCAACCCCCGAAACACTTAAAGGCACAGAAAGCAGTTTGATCGCAAACTGCTGGCTAGATATTTTCACTTCTCTTTTTAATTCTGCTAACCAGTCTGTAGGAATAGGTATTATCACTCTTTTCAGATGTCAGAACAGGCTCAGAGATTAATCCGGCCAAGATCACAAGTTTGTAAATTAGAGTTTGGTCCCTGTCCACATTTCCTTCCCCCAGGTTATGAAATTTCAATCCACAATAAGTGTAAGGTGGAAAGGAATCCAACGCTTTGAGGGTCCTTAGCTAAAGATGGTGCATCTAGCCAAGTGCAAACACCTCTTGGAGATGGGTTTGTGTTTCTTGAGAACTCTGTTAAGTGCATAGTTTTCTATGAACTTTGAAGGGTTCTGGAAGGAGAGTTCCTTGAAGTTCTGAAATACCGGGGTCACATATGGGCCAATGCTTTTTGCAACCCTAGCTTGACCTGAAACAAAACTCCTTTTTGTAATTAAGTATTGCCAGTGGGGATGCTGGAAGGCTGCCCAGGTCTTCAGGGACTTCAGTCTTTGTGACAAGCAGAGTACAGAAAAGTTGGATCAAAGACAGAGTTAATTAGGTCACAGAATGCTTTTTGTGGGTAGAAAGTAGCAAACTATGATCAGACTTTTAACTCAATCTGATTTAAAAGATTGGCTGAGTATATCTGCTCCATTCTGCATGCTGTGGGTACACAAAGATGAGTGAGAAGCTCTTCCTGCCTGCTGGAAAGGATCACAGTTGGCTTAAGCGTATTATTGAGTCCAGTGTATGAATAACAGTAAAGGAAGGCAGCACATAAAGTGACAATAGCTAAATGCAAGGCAAGAATTATGGATGAGTTTTTACCAAGCAGTGTAGGTCAAAATGCAGAAGGAAAGGAGGCCCCTTTAGGCTCCAAGTTGAAAAGTCAGGACTTTCTTCACCAACCAGCCAGAATGGCCTTGGTGAAAAAAAAAAAAAAGCCAACCCAATATCATTAAGCACTCTTTAATAGTGTTCCCATTGCACTTGGTACTAAATCCCAAATCCTTACCATGATGTGAAGCCCTGCATGAACTGGGTCCTGCTTACCTGCCCATCCTCCTGGGACACCACTGTCTGTACTTGTACCGTACTCTCATCTCCTTGTTTCTCAGAGATGAGACTTTTTCTTACCCTGGCCTTTTACACATGCTGTCCCCTCTGCCTGGTCACCTCACTACCCTGTCCCCTGTCTATACCCCTTTCCCTAGCTCATTTGTTCTTCCATCTCAGCTTCAAGTTGCTTCCTCTGAGAAGTTCCCCTTCTAAATAAAGCCCACTGTTATAACTCTCATCAGATCTTTTTGGCCAGTGCACTTATCAAAATTTGTAATATATTGTTATTTGTGTGATTATCTCTTTGATATCTGCCTGTACTGTCATGGAACCATTTTTTCCTCATAGGGCTTATAACAATTTATAACATATATTTATTTGGAAAATGATTTGTTTTTTATCTGCTGGCCCCACCTGTTTTGGGCTCTGTGCAGACATGGTTTTATTTCTTATCATGTCCTGTGGTTAGCACAATGCTTAGCACATTGTCAGTGCTCAATAAATATTTCTTGAGTTAATGCTCAGGGGGTGCCTGGGTGGCTCAGTCAGTTGAGCGTCTGACTTCAGCTCAGGTCATGATCTCATGGTTCATGAGTTCAAGCCCTGTGTCAAGCTCTGTGCTGACAGCTCAGAGCCTGGAGCCTGCTTCAGATTCTGTGTCTCCCTCTCTCTTTGCCCCTCCCTCACTCACGCTCTGTCTGTCATTCTCTCTCTCTCTCTCTCTCTCTCTCTCTCTCAAAAATAAATAACCATTAAAAAATTTTAAATTAAAGCTCAGAATCTGTCCACCTAGAATACATGCTGAGGAAGAGTGGGAGGCAGGCTGAGAATGTTGGATGGAGCAGATGCAGGGGGCAGAGAGAAGTGTTTCTACCCTATTGTTTGGATCTGCCCTGTTCAGTATGGAAGGGTAATGAAATGTGACTGAGGAACTGAATTTTAAATTCTGTTTAATTTTAATTAATTTGCATGTCCTAAACTATATCTGGAACAACATGGATATGTAAATCTACTTTTTCAACTATAAATTTTGGGAAATCTAAATACAGATGAATTTTGGTGAAAATTTATCATCTGGAACTGGATTTTGACCTCATAGAAAAGAAGATTATAAAGGATCTCATTTTTCTCTACTGATTACATGTTGAAATGGTCCTATTTTGGATATATTGGTCTAAGTAAAGTATATGTTTAGAGTTAGTTTCACTAATTTTGGTATATACCCAAAGGATTGAAAACAGGGATTCAAACAGATACTTGTACACCACTGTTCATAACAGCATTATTGATAACAGTTAAAAGTTGGTCAAACCTAAATATCTACCAACAGATGAATCCATAAACAAAACAATATATGTATGAATATATGAATATTATTCAGCCTTAAAAAGGAATGAAAAAAATTTTAACAATCTTTTTCTTTTTAAAATTTTAAAAATATTTATTTTTGAGAGAGAGAGAGAGAGAGAGAGAGAGCACCAGCAGAGGAGGAGCAGAGAGAGAGGGAGACAGAGGATTCAAAGCAGGCTCTGTGCTGACAGCAGAGAGATCAATGCAGAGCTGGAACTCACAAACTGTGAGATCATGACCTGTGTGGGAATCAGACATTTAATTGACTGAGCCACCAAGACACCCCAGGAATGAAATTTCAATACGTGTTACAACACAGATGAACCTGGGCAGTGAAATAGATGAAATAAGCCAGTCACAAAAGCACAAACATTGTTTGATTCCTCTTATATGAGGTACTTAGAATAGGCAAATTCATAGAGGCAGAAAGTACAATAGAGGTTACCTGGGGCTGGAGGTATTGAGGAATTATTGCTTAATGGGTATGCAATTTCTGTTTGGGATAATGACAATGTTCTGGAAATGGAGAGTGGTGACATTTGCACAGCATTGTGAATATACTTAATGCCTCTGAATTGTATACTTAAATATGGTTAAAATGTGAAAGGTATGTACATTTTACCACATTTAAAAATTATATTCACATATTCCTTTTTACTTTTAAAAATGAAGTTACTAGAAATATTTTATTTTTTATTTTTTAAAATATAATTTATTATCAAGTTAGCTAACATACAGTGTATACAGTGTGCTCTTGATATTAGGGGTAGATTCCCATGATTCATCACTTACATACAACACCCAGTGCTCATCCCAACAAGTGCCCTCCTCAATGCCCATCACCCATTTTCTCCTCTCCCCTACCCCCCCATCCACCCTCAGTGTGTTCTCTGTATTTAAGTCTCTTGTGGTTTGCCTCCCTCCCTCTCTGTTTGTAACTATTTTTTCCCCTTCCCTTCCCCCATGGTCTTCTGTTAAGTTTCTCAAGATCCACATATGGGTGAAAACATATGATATCTTCTTTCTCTGACTGACTTATTTCACTTAGCATAATACCCTCCAGTTTCATCCACGTTGCTGCAAATGGCAGGATTTCATTCTTTCTCGTTGCCAAGTAGTATTCCATTGTGTATATAAGCTACATCTTCTTTATCCATTTATCAGTTGATGGACATTTAGGCTCTTTCCATAATTTGGCTATTGTTGAAAGCGCTGCTATAAACATTGGGATACATATGCCCCTATAAATCAGCACTCCTGTATCCTTGGATAAATTCCTTGTAGTGCTATTGCTGGGTCATAGGGTAGTTCTATTTTTAATATTTTGAGGAACCTCCACACCATTTTCCAGAGTAGCTGTACCAGTTTGCATTCCCACCAACAGTGCAAGAGAGTTCCCATTTCTCCACATCCTCGCCAGCAGAAAAATTTTTAATTGTGTATGTGGCTTCCTTGTTATGTTCTATTGGACAGCACTGGGTTGGGTTAGACAATGGAGACCTTGGGAGAGAATGTGTAAATTTCTGTGGTGAAGGTTTCACTAATGTCTGTGGCACCAGGAAGGCTACTTGTAAGGAAGGCAAGAGGGTAGCACATTATGATGAATCTAAGTATTTAAGAATTGGCAGAATAAGTTATGTATAAAAAGATACATACAGAAAAGCCTAGATGGGCAATGGGGGAGGGGGGGCGGGTGATACACAATAGGACTAATCTGGGAAGGGCTTTCTTTATGGCCGTAGTGGGAACCTTCTAGAGGTAGTGTTTTCTCTGCTGTAATGGGATAACTTGGCAGTTATCCCAGCGTGATGTTCCTTAATTGTTGTGGGATCAAATGAGTACCATGTGTGAAAGAGCTTTCCGATCTGAGGTGAGAGGTACAGGTGAGGTGAGAGGCAAGGGTGAGGCACAGGTAAGGTTAATCACAGGCATGGGATTTCTTCAGTGTGTTCATGGTGATGCTTTCCATCTGCTCCAGTTTCTGTAAAGCACTAGTTTAGGAGGATTTCAACAAGCGCCACATGATCTTTGGTATAAAACTGTGAACAGGCTCCTCCATCTTGACTCCCTCCGTGATAAAACCCACTCCTCCAAAATTGCACCAGCATGATATTGCTCTTGGAGATGGCCTGTCTGCACACATTCAGCATTGTCCTGTTAATCATGAAGTTTTCAATCACCCAGAAGCCAGGTAAGTACTGACCCGAACTCAGGAAGGAACACTGGGCCCAAGGAGAAGAGGTATAGGAGAAGGTGACAGTAGGAGATGAATTTGATTGTTCAATTTTGTTTGCCACTCAGGGGAGCCAGTGTAAGATGCATGATCCAGAACTGCCTGAGGGCTGATCTTGTGGGTTCTTGGGGGTCTGAGTTACACTGGCCACCTGGACTTGACTCCTTATGACCCTCCAACACTTTAGGAAACAGTCTGGTTCTTTGGACTTGCCCCAAATTAAGAATGGCCATTGCTGGGGCTACAACACCAAGTCCACCCTGGGTGGAATAACATGTGCCCCTCCAGAACTAAAATTTCACCTGAGTTGGGCCGAAAACGGCTCTGGCACGGGAAGAGGCCTATAAGGGGAGAAAGGGAAGTTCATTGGAGAAAAATGCATATACTCAAAATATGAGTTTAATATTCTGCAAAACAATGCAGGGACATTTTCTGCCCAAATGAAATCAGAAGCATGGTAGGACTGCTAAAACATTTGTACCAAATAAGTTTTTTTTTTTTTTTTAAATCTATGTACATTTATATTTATTGCTGTTTTTAGGTTAGTTTGGTGTGGCTCAGTTCTTTTAAAAGATCCCTGGAAGTCCTAAGATTATGGTCTGGTCTGACCATTTCAATAGTTATCAGAAGTTAGTTCCTGAACCAACTGTGTATAGCATGGTTGCTGGTATGGGATGAAAGAGTAGGTTTTTAATACCATCCAAATTCCTACATCCCAGCTCTGGCATAAATAGTGCCTTTGGTGGGACTTTACCCTTAGCTCCGGTTGTGTTGGCCAGATCATGGCTAAGAGTTTTCTGTTTCTAGATATCACAACTTACTAGAGTAAATTGTTCCTTTTTGTCAGTTCTGAGAAGAAAGCTATTAGTGTGCTCCACTATATCTAAGGCATTTCATGGCTAGGTTTGCTCTGAATAAAGTAAGAATTAGAGGTGGTTACCTGAAAATAGAGAAGATCTACTTTGGCTTGAATCTCTGAAGTCACAGCTGATTTTATTCAACCTGGTAATGATTCCAGCATCCACCAATTCCCACTTCAATGGGACATATAAGCATGACACAGATTCCCAGGGAAATGAAGAGGCATGGGGAAAAAGTACTCATCTATTAAATACTTAAATTGCCCGAGATTAACTACTGAGATTGGGATCCAAAGTAGTAGGAGACTACTAAACACTATTTTATAAATTAGCAAACTTGTTGATTCATCCTTTTTTTTTGTTTTTAAGCATATTTATTTATTTTTGAGAGAAAGAGGGGTGGGTGGGGAGCAGAGCAAGAGGGAAAGACAGAATCCCAAACGGGCTCGGCACTGTAAGTGCAGAGCACAATGCAGGGCTCGAAACTCACAAACCACGAGATCATGACCTGAGCCAAAATCAAGAGTCTGATGCTTACCAGCTGAGCCACCCAGGTGCCCCAAACTTCTGGATTCATCTTAACTGCAGTGTAGAGAATACATTGCAGGTAAAGGTGCAAAAGGATTAAAATCTAGCAACACCAGTGAACGTTAAAGTCAAAGTTCCTTAATCTTTTGAATGGTTCTGGGAGAGCCACAGTGGTCTTACATGCGTGCGACTGTAATATCTGCACACTAAATTGTCAAGATGCCAACATTTCTGGGTTCTAAATTTCTGGTAACAGTTGCTGTAGTTGTCCCTTTGTTCTTTCAGAGGTTAATGGCATGATCTGTATTGTGTTTTGTTCTCTTATCTACTGACAAATCTAACCTATTTTGCTGAAGCCCAGTATTTACTCACTACACTAATTAGAAGTCTTTATGGGAAAGGCAGAAACCACTGCTATTAGCTGTTTTTTTAATGAAGGATTCATAAAATCTCAAATCCACATATTGCTTGGTTCTGAATGAATACAGATTTTTAAATTCTATAAGTAATTACAATTAGTGTTTTTCCATGTGCTACATTATCTTTTTAAAAATGTCCATTTAATAATTGTCCCATACTGTTGCTTAAGCCATTGTTGCTCAATGCACATTTTTAGGTGTTGAACCAAATCTACTGAATCCAAATATTGGGGGTGAGCTAAAGAATCTCTGTTACATAACTTGTGGTTTTATAGAGCTGGCTATGAAAGTCATGATTTTCCATTGTTGTAAATTAATTTTGCAATAAATGTCTTTGTAAACTTTTGTTTTCTTTGGATAATTTCCTTATTTTTTGACATATCTTTTTTTTTCTAAATGAGATGAACCAAAAGTATGTATGACTTTTAATCTATTTTCCTAAGTTTCTTGAATTATTTTGTCCTATTAATCAACAGATATTTCCAATAATCTTGATTTTTTTTTTTTTTAGCCACATTTTAAATTCTAGACGTGAGACAGCCAATAGTTTAAATCTAAGGAGGTAAAGAGACAAAAGACCATGTTTCCACACTCTACTTGATTGACTAGGTTAGGAAAGAAGGCAGTGAAGATGCAAAGTGGATTTGTAGCCAGCCACATAGTGGTCATAATATTCACTAATGTTAGCGAATGTTCTTCATACTTAGAGAGCAATTTCATGTTCATTATCTGCTGATGCTCTCTTAATGCTGTGAGCTAGGTATGATGATTCTAGTACTACGTATAAGGTAGCCAAGGCTCAAAGTTACTAAGAAACTGCTCAAAGCAGGAGTCCTTATCTGAATGTGAAAGCTTCTCTGCCTGTTCTGTTCTGTGCTGCCTCACCTCAAAGGATTTCTTTATTGGGGGTACCCTTTTCTTAAGAGAATTATCAGAGATACTCTTTATCTCTAATTTTGTTTTAAAAATTACACAGTTGTGGCCCAGTCAGTTTAATGACAAAACCAGATAATAGCAACAACTAATTACAAGGTATTCTGCTAGGTACTGTAGGGAATATAAAGATGAGAGGGCACAGCCCAGGCCTCTAGGGACATTCATCTGGGAAATACAAACCACATGTTTAAGACAAGAAGACACCAGGGAACATAGGAGATTGAGAGGATTTCTTCCTTGACAGTTGAGTAAACACACGCCTAACATCAAGGATTCCCCACTTGAGTTACTCCAAATAATTACTCTATGCTGGTCTCCTTTCATGAAGTCAAAGCTCCCCAAGAGTGAGGCATGGATTGCCTATGCCTTTGGCTGTCTCCAGGGCTCATTCACTGCCAGCTACAGAGTGGGCACACATTAAATGCATCTTGACCTCAATTTCTTCCATACACAATATGCTTCATGACCTTTACCCTCATGTAACAGGTATTTATGTAGTTTCTACTATGTGGCAGGCACTGTTCTAAGAACTTGGGAGATAGGGAACATAATAGACCAGAATCCCTGCCCTCAGAGAGTCAAAATGTATAATCATAGTTGTGTTTTCCAGGAGTTTGATACCTGCATGATGTATAGCACAGGGGAACTGTTGAGCGTCTAGGCTTCCAGCTTTAGTTCTTCTGTACTCCGTCAGCTAAAGAAATGCATGACTACTAATAGCTGGAGAAGTTTCAGGTATCTTGCTTTCACTCTGTTAAACTTGACTCTACATAAATCAGCTTCATTTGAAATTGTAGGGACATGTCTGGGGAAGGACATAGAATGATGAAGGGTCTGTTTGGAGGGCGTGGCTCGTAATGATGATTAGCTGGAAATTAGGGCCCAGCTAAATCAGACTAGAGGGCCTTGGAGAAGCCATTTGGGTTTTGGGTAAGTGAGAGTGCTTTGAAGTTTTGAGGAAGAAAACTAAAGTCTCACCTGTACGAGGAAGGCTTCCTTGGTGGTGGTGAGAAGGGTTCACCAGAGAGGACTAAGACAAATTAGGGTCTTCCACAAAGCCTGTTAGAAAAAAATAATCCTGCAGCAGGACAGAGGAAATGAGCAAGAGGGGAAGATGCACCAGTAAAAACAAAACAACTAGGGGCTGCTGGGAAGAATTGGGGAGAGTGATAGGTATCTGGGAGAATGTGGATGACATTTGCCATTAAAAATGCAGGGCAAGGGGTGCCTGGGTGGTCAGTTGGTTAAGTGTCTGACTTCAGCTCAGGTCATGATCTCAGAGTTTGTGGATTTGAGCCCCACATCTGGCTCTCTGTTATCAGTGTGGAGTTTACTTCAGGTGCCCCTCCCTGCTCATGCTCTCCCTCTCTCTCTCAGAAATAAAAACCTTTAAAAAAAAAAAAAATGGAGGGCAATGAACAGGCTTTTAATTCACAAATGTGAATGATATAATGAATGCAATTTTGGATATTTTGCGCCAGTTCTGTAGGACAGTATAATTCCTATCATTTATGCCAAATAATTACATTAAATTCATCTCCATGCACATTTCTAGGGTTCCTACCACTTGCTAAGTATTGCAGATCACACAAAGATGAATAAGACAAATCTTGCCTCAAACAGCTTTCAGCTTAATGAAGGAAATACAAAAACAATGATAAAGGTAAACCACACTATTTCATGTGAGAAGTATAAGAACCATGCAGACCTGAAGAAGATTATAGTCCTTTAGGGGCAAGCTGTTGATGGTTAGGAAACAATTTTTTTTTTTTTTTTTTTAGTTAAAAACCCTTTTTCCCCCTTAAATGCCAAAAATATTCATTGAAATAATCAAGTTCAGAAATATTAACGAATGTTAACTCTTTGCACTCAAGTGTAGTGAATAGACTATGAAAATCTTAGTGAATTCCTTCCAGGGGGATGGTATGGGATGCTGTTGGTTTATAATGCCCCTGAATTTCTCTGGTGAAATCTGAAACAGCAGCTGTACCCAGAGGGCAGGGAGAGACTGAAGAAGAAAGAGGCAGGACGCCTCAGGTTCATAGATGGCAATTTTAATAAGCAAAAGGGACTTGCATACAAGGTTTATCTTAGAAGGCAGGAAGATGAGATTTTTTTTTTTTTCCTGAATACAGATATGGAAGTTTGCTTGTTTTGCAAATACTGCTTCAAAGCAACATTTCTATATACAGCACCTTCTGTTCTGACAGCTTGTAAACATAGATGTGTATCCACAGTGCAATGTTGGCACATCAAGGGTCCACCTTGCATAACACCTATCATTTGAAGAAACAATGGTTCATCAAACCAGAACTGTTTTTGTCCAGGCAGTTTGTTTTGTTTTGTTTTGTTTTTTTAAGGTGAATAGTTTTTCTCAAAAGAAAACTTAGGTAGTGTACACATTTTGAAATGGTAACAGTAATCTTTGCAAATAACAGTTTCCAGTGCTCCAAAGTGGGGTTAATTCACCTTGACCCAGGAATTGGGGATGGAGCCCCTCCACATGGCTTTAAATTAGAGAAGCACACTGAGGTTATCAGAACTTGGAATCTGCCCTGTTTCCCTAAGGACAAATGTCACAATGAGTGAAATAGGATTATTTCCTTGATGGAATTTAAGCAATAAACCCAATAGCCACTCTGCAAAATGAAGGTAATTCAGGTTCCACTTCCATTTTTGAAAAACACATGAGATTGACTCCCTTAAAGTTGTAGCTTCCCCGGATGTGATGCTTAATGTATTTTCAGAGAAGAAAGATCAGTAATCTAATATAACAGTCATACCTCATACCTTTTGGCTTGCACAGACAGGCCAAATCTTAAAGTTAATAAAGTGGCCTTCACCGGGTTCAGTCATGTGTATGGTGTCAGTGTTCTCAATAACCACATCACTATCTCAAGGTTATGTCCTTGGAGCAGCCTCTGGGAGAGGCAAGCACAACCCACATCCCAGGGACAGAGGTGGGAGTGATGAGCCTCCGGCAATCATGTCTTTTTTGATGACGTTCCCCTACAGATCTGTGAGTGAAAATCCAAGCCTATAAACAGCTAAGAAAAAAACTGGCAAAGTTGATCTGGGAAATTTCAACTTACTGTGGTCTATACACTTGGAGCCTGTAGGCGTACACACTTGAGCAGCCTCTACTGGTCTTGAACACTGACCTAAACACCACAGTTGAGGCTTCCTTTGGTCTGGTCCATCCCCAGGCAACTTGGCTGATGAGGGCAGCCTCTTTAAAGACTGCCAGGGACATTGTAAGCACTGGGACAAACCTCTTTTGAAACTCGTGGGTCTTTCAGTACTATTTTCCCTAGTTTGAGAAAAAAGATGCATTTTCTTCTAAACTGTTGGTAGTAAGTTCTTCAGTAAATGGTATGTGATAGCCAGGTTGTATAGCAAACTGGCCAGTGTCTATTTCCTTCCGCATATATAGGTGTCTCTAGAAGTTCATGCCTAGTTGAGCCTGATACAGGTACAGATAGTGTATTTTTTAAGTTTATTTTGAGAGACCGAGAAGGAGAATCTTAAGCAGGCTCCACACTGTCAGCACAGAGTCTGATGAGGGGCTTGAACTCACCAACCGTTGAGATTGGTGGCCTGAACTGAAATCGAGAGTCAGTTAGATGTACGGGGCACCTGGGTGGCTCTGTAGGTTAAACTTCCAACTTTGGCTCAGGTCATGATCCCACGGTTCCTGAGTTCGAGCCCCGCAACGGGCCCTTTGCTGACAGCTCAGAGCCTGGAGCCTGCTTCGGATTCTGTGTTTCCCTCTCTGTCTGCCCCTCCCCTGCTCACACTCTGTCTCTCTCTCAAAAATAAGTAATCATTAAAAAAAAAAAAAAAGAAAAGTGTAGGATATTCAACTAAGACACCCAGGCACCCCCAGATAGTGTATTTTTAATTTTTCCTTAAAATATTCAACCATTGCCTTAGAGTAGACAAATACTTCAGCAAGTATCAAGCATTACATCAGGTCCTGCTCTTTTTTTTTTTTTTTTTTTTTTTTTTTAAAGTTTATTTATTTTGAAAGAGGGTGGGGAGGGGCGGAGAGAGAGAATCCCCAGCAGGTTCTAGGCTGTCAGTGCAGAGCCTGACTTGGGGCTCCAAGTCACGAACCATGAGATCATGACTTAATCCAAAGTTGGACACTTGACTGAGCCACCCAGGTGCCCCAGCTTCTGCTCTTTCTGACCAGGAATGCTTCAATCCATGTACTTTCTCCACCTCTCCTCATGCAGTTTTGTAGTGGACTCTTGCCTTTGCAGAATAGCAAGCTGTCTCATGTCTTCTAGCCTGGCAATATTTTTTTTAACACTTCTAGGTTCTTTGCTTTATTTAATAATCGTGCGGCTGGCTGCTAATGACACAATCATTACTTGAAGACTGAGATCGGGAGGTATGATTCTGTGTCCTCATAATAGAGCTGATGAGTCATTGATTTCAATTTGATTGTCATTTGACCATCAAGCAAGAGAACCTGTACTCTCATGCTTTTCCAAGTCTCAGGACTAGGAGGGTTATTGGGAACACTAGCCAAACCAGACTTCCCATAATCTGGCAGCCAAAGCCTCTGCCCCATCCCAGACAGGATGCTGGAGTTAGCTTTGGCTAAGAATCGTGATAGGGGCTCTATAGCAAGTGTTGAATTTAAATTTCGTTTTTTTACTTTTTAATTTTTAAAGTGATTTTTTAAATTATTGTTTTAATGTTTATTTATTTTTGAAGGAGAGAAAGACCGAGCATGAGCGGGGAAGGGGCAGAGGGAGAGAGGTGAGACGGAGACACAGAATCCGAAGCAGTGAGCTGTTAGCACAGAGCCTGACTCTAGGCTTAAACTCATGAAGAGCCATGAGATCATGACCTGAGCCAAAGTTGGATACTTAACTGACTGAGCCACCCAGGTGCCCCTTTGCTTTTTAGTTTTTAAAATTATTATTTTTTTGCTTTTAAATATGCACTGATTCCAGCTGTTTGGATTGAGCATCTATTTAGTTAAAAATCCTATTTCCTTTTTGTGTGTGTTTTGGTATATAAAGTAATATAGATTCATTGTAGAAAACTTGAACTATAGAATGCTAAAGTGTGAAGAAAATAACCGAAACTACCCATCATATCGTAACCCATTATTTTCTTTCCAGTCTTCATAAAAACATAATTTATACCTATACGTTAGCCATATATGGATGGATATATATATATATGCATATGTATATGGATATATATATCCATCATATATATGCCTAATTTTTCTTTCTAACTTTGCTTAGCAAATTCTGTGTTTTTTGTGTTTTTTACATTTAAACACCTGATCCTTTGCACCCTGGTCACCTTTGGAGTTGTCTGTTTCCTTCTCTTATACATTTACTCAATACCTGGGCCTTTGTGTCTGGTCCGCATGGGACCTTTGGCCACATTTCATTAATAAGGCAAATGCCCAGGATAGGGGAATTACACCACTTTTCCAATTCTGATTAAAGTATCCTAGTGCAGAAGCTTTCATTTTAATAGCATAATGTAGACTTTGATTATTCTTCTATAGGATGAGTTGTGCCAGGAGCTGTGAATTTCATAAAGGATTTTGACCTGACCAGAGGCTATTCCGTCAAACAAACCCATACAATGCATGCCTGAAAAATGACTTGCAGAGAATTTATCATTGTTTGGTCAGATGCTCAAAATCCCCAGTTGCTGTTGTCATATTTATATAAACTCAATAGTCTCATGGTTGATGATTGGCTGCAGCTGTGGGTGGAAACTAGTGCATTCAGGGGGTATGAAATTAAGGGAATCACCTACCATCATCTCCACATTTTTTCTCTTTTGGAACTTTGCTCATGGCCACTTCAGTGAAGCCCAGGCCTAGAACTTCAATTGTGTGATTGTGTTTCTAGAAACCATATGTAAGAGGTCACTGTGATCAGTTCTTAACAGGTTCAGCTGGAAAGAAGGAAAGACCATTTCTGAGCTTTATTGATGTGTGGAATTTTCTAAGCAAGGGTATCTGAAAATTCAGAAAAGACACCATTTTCACCTTACTCCCTTGAAGAACATCCTGCTTAGCTGAAACTGGCTGTAAAGTCAGCTTACGCATTGCTAAATCCATGCTTCGTGTCCACTCAATTGCCAACTGTAAGCATTATGTACTTCTATAGTTGATATTTAGACAAAAAAGCTTATGTTTTCAAAATGTCTTGTTTTAATTGATTTTGGTTTTCTGTGTAGTGTTGGCTCAAGAGTGCTTCACTTCCTGACAGAGAAAGATGCTATTACAGAACCTAGCAAATATCAATATTCTCTAACATTGTACCCAGTGCAAACTAGAAGAGAACATGGCACAGGTGTGTATGTGTGGCTCATGACAACAGCAGACACTGGCCAATCTCAGAAGTGACTCTGTAGTTGAAGGCCTCCGAGACATCATCTCACCCTAGAAATCACTGGAGAAGCCAGATGTGTGAAGACACCATCAGTGCGAGGGCAGTTGGCCTCCATGAAGTCAGGGCAGCACGTAGGTGCTGAGCTGGTCTTCTCCGCTGCCTTGAACATCGGATAACTGCTGGCCAGAGAAACCCTTGAATTGCAGACAGCTGCTGTTTGCAGTCCTCTTTGCAATAGCAAAACACTGGAGACAATCCATTGAGATAAATTACAGAACAAGATAACAAGAGCATTCTACCTGGTGGTTGAGAAAGAAGGAGACGTCTCCTTAAGTTCTGACACAGGAATGTATTTCAGTGTATTTTTAAACAAATGAAAAAGATTACATAATGGTATATATGTTATGATCCCATGGCGGAGGGGGCAGTGGAGAATAATACTCTATGTGCCTGTGCCTGCATATAAGAGTTCTCTAAGGATATAGAGAAAACCTGTTGGCAGATAATCGTTGAAAGCTCTGAGGAGAGAAGTGGGGAAGGTAAGGGGAGGGCAGATTTTGACTCTTTACCTTAGGCACATCTGTAGTACTTGAATTATTTTGAATGCACACACACCATTTTTTTTTTTTTTTTAACATTTATTTTCGAGAGTGACCACGAACAGGGGAGGGATATAGAGAGAAAGGAGACAGAGAATCTGAAGCAGGCTCTGCGCTGAGAGTAGAGACCAGATGTGGGGCTCGAACTCATGAACCGTGAGATCATGACCTGAACCGAAGTCTGCTGAACCACCCAGGTGCCCCCACACATACCGTTTTCAAAATGAAAATAAAACGGGAAAGGAAACACTGTGTTTGTCGTTAACAATATTGTTTTGTATACTTAAAAAATGCAAGAGAGTAGATCTCATGTGTTCTTACCACAATAACATAAAGTATAAATGAGACATGCTTGAGGTAGAAACTTAAAAATGTAAAGAAGTATAAAGAAAAATGGAATTCATCTGTGAGTCTATCAACTAGAGACAACCACTGTTAATATTTTGTGATGTTCCTTCCAGTGTATGTTCTGTAGACATAATTAGAATTTTATTTTGCACAAGAGCATACATATGTATGGTTCATCACGCTACATTTTATTGAGTCTCCTTTTCCAGATTAAAGAAAACCTCTCTAAAACACCATTTATGATTATATAATATTTGGTTTTGTGGCGATACTATAATTTGTTTACCCATTTATCTGTTTCTTCACTAGATTTTAAGCTCTTTTCCTGTATCCCTTAAACAATCAAATGTGCCTGTTACTGGCAAAGCTCTGGGCTTTAACCACACTGTGTTGACTTACTCCTCAGACCAGGGTGAGGATGGCCTCGGGGACCTCCTGGCAGCATTTCATGCACAGGTTAGCATCCCCTTAGAGGGAACTACCTACCTGATTACCATTCCCAAATATCGGTGCCCTTTATCACTCTTTAGCTACTTACCCAGCTTTCCATTGTTACTAGTAGTGTAGTGGGTAATGTTTTTGATTGCCAGCATTGTGGCCACCTGGCCATGCCATGTATGCCTTTGTCTATTGTCTGTCTCCCCACCTGACTGTAAGCTCCACAGATGGAAGGCCTTTGAGTGGTTTTGTTCTCTGCTATATCCCTTGTGCTTAGATCAGTGTTGGGCATGTGATGGGTTGTCAACAAGCACAAGCATACAGGAGGAGGATCTCCATTGCTCCTACTTCTTTTGTTTTTAAAAAAGGTAATCACTGTTTGGTTCCTGAGTATAAATACTACCTAAGCAGCCCTTGTGAAGTCCGTATGATGTACTTCTTGGGTTCCTACTGTTTGCTCTTAGAGTTACCAAATGTTAGACCCAATCTGCCTTTCACAGATAGAACGATAACCTAGGTTCATCACAACTGTAAGGGTTGAAGAAGTCAAAGAGGGAACAAAATGATTTAACTCTTCAAAAAGTTCACAATCTAGATGGAAAGATTAAGACCTATGAACAAATAAATGTAAACAGTTTGTGGTGACAAATCATTATGTGTCAGATTTGGCGTGTAACTCCATTTCTACCTTTGGGGATTTTATAATCTGGTAAGAAACTATTTAAACAAAGGATGCATTTACAGTGTTAAATAAGGCTGAAGCAATAAGAATTGGAATAGAGAGGTAAGTTGGGGAGCAGACTGGAAGAGTTCATTTTACCTGGAAAGGTCGAGATGGTTTCGAGTTGAGAAGGAATATTTCAGCTGGTGTTGAGGCCTATGTAAGGAGTACAGGTCAGAGGTGGGGTGTGGGGAGGAAACTATCAGGGGCAGAGGATACTATACAAGCAAAAGACAGAAATAAAAACCCTTGGTGTGATTGAAAAATGGCCACTCTGTTGCACTTAGAAGACAGAAGGAGAGGGATATGGGTGATGAGGGCTGGCCCAAGAGGGAAGGAGTGATGGACTATGAGGCAGAAAATGGTCTTGGGCCAGATGCCTCTGTGCTGTGGGTTTGGATTTACCAGTGATGTAGTGGGGAGACAGGGTTTCTCAGCAGAGATGTGACAAAAAAGGATCTGTGTCTTAGATGATTGATAGGATCAATTCCATTCTGGGATTGAGGTAGAGAGAAGAGCTAGAAACAGTGGAAAAATGAAGACTCTTGCAGTTGAAGGTGATAGCGTAATGGAGGACTGAATGAGGGAACCCCTTGAAATGAAGCAGAGATGGTTTTAGATCCTCCCAAAGTAAACTGATTGGAAGGCCTTGGAGACTTCCGGAAGCCCTCCGAGTGTTTGTTTTAGGTGACATAATGATGGACTGTGCTATCGGGTCTGGAGAATCTAAGTTTTCAGATTGCTGCCTTGGCCAAGCAAACTAGGGGAGCAGCAAAACAAAACAACACAACAAAACCATAATAGGAAATGCTGAAAAGTAAAAGGAAACAAAGTGAATCTCTACCTTCACCGGGACCTCAAGTAACTGACCTCAAGTAGTTTGGATCCTTTGTGTTCTGAGTCCCAACACAAAAGCTGCAGGTTGAAATGCCCAGGGAGTCTGATTCAGCTTTTCCTCTTCCTTGCATCCCTGGTTTCTTCTCAGAATATGCTTCCAAGAGTCTCTGCCTGAGGCAGAAAAGCCTTTCCTGGTTTGCACAGTCTTCTCCCTGCATTGGGTAGATCCTTTCCTTGGCCATATTGGGAAAGAGCCCATTGCTGCCCAGGATGGCGACCACTGGGGAATGCTCTGTGACTAATCCAAAAGCAGGTGTTCACGAGGCTAGAGTCATCCTAGGGATTTGGCTTTGAGCTGTTAGAAACTATGTTAATGTTTGTCCAAGTCTTTACAG
This sequence comes from Panthera leo, assembly GCF_018350215.1. Taxonomy (NCBI): domain Eukaryota; kingdom Metazoa; phylum Chordata; class Mammalia; order Carnivora; family Felidae; genus Panthera; species Panthera leo. Next base: position 50,492,231 of record NC_056683.1, read on the forward strand.
GTTAAGATGGGGACCTAGTGAGGGGAAGGGCTCAGAAACCTGGCTAGAGTTTGGATCAAGCAGAGAATCTTTGTCAATAGGTTAAGAAAATAAAGAAAAAGTGGGAAAATGTCTACTTGGATCTCCATAGAAAGTTTTGAGCGAGACCAAGAGAGGAACACTATAAAGAAACAAGGGATAGTTTTAATTACACCATCCACCGAAATGACTGCTAAATTCTAATCACCAAAAACTAGGTTTATCGTCCATATGGTGTGCTGCTAAAATCCAAACAAATAAACTGTTTACTTCATCTATATCTAGTTTCTAAAATGAATAAAAATTAATATTGTGAGTGGTATTTTAAATACCTTGCACATTGTTAATTAGTTCCTAATGAAGCACAGAAGTAACGGTACAGATTATGACTTGTTAAAGACATTGCTCCCTTAAAACTAAAGAAAAGTGACCTTTGCTTTCAGATATCCAGATTGATCATTTACAAATAGTTACATATTAGCTCATTAGCCTTTATTATGTGTACTTTGTAAATGTACAACGTTCCTTTTTATTTCATGTTTCTTTCTATTTGAAATTGGTAATTCAATTTAAGTTACTTGAGCTTCTGGACTGCTGGTGGTTTATAGCCAGTGACATAGGGACCCCTATTGCCCCACATGGTGTTCCTGATAACTCCCTTCATCATGGTCCAAAAGGCAAAAAGGTGAAGTGGGTGTGTATAGGAATAGACTTCAAATATTTATGTATTCTTTATTGAAAACAAAAGTATTAAAGTGCTAGAGAATGCACAATGCAGCTCTTTGCAGGAAATGAGTTGTTGTTTGATGGAGATAGAATTCATACATAGTGAAATGCACATACCTCAAGCCTACAGTTAAACCAGTTTTACAAATGTTTACACCCATATAACTCACACCTCTATCAAGATAATCAAGATAGAAATATATTTCAATCAACCAGGAAGGTCCCGCACACCCTTTCCCAGTCAACACCCAATACTTACAGAAGTAACCACTATTCTGTTTTCTTATAAATTGATTTTTTCAGCTACAGAACTTCATATACCTGGAATTATACATTTTGTACTCTTTTGTTTCTGACTTCTTAAACTTGGTATAAAGTTTTTGAGATTCATTCATGTTGCTAGTAGTTTGTCAATTTTTATTATTGAATAGTATTCTATTGTATAAATATACCAGAGTTATTCAATTGATGGACACTTGGGCTGTTTCCAGCTTGGGGCTATTATGAATAAAGCTGTTATGCACATTCTCATACAAGGCTTTTTGTGGACCTACATCTTATCTCCTTTGGATAAACAGTAGCATTAGCATTGCTGGGTCATAGGATTAGATGTATGTTTAACTATTTAAGAAATTTCCAATTTTCCAAAGTAGATGTAGCATTTTACATTCCCACAAGCAATGATAAAAGTTCTGTTTGAAAAAAAAAAAAATTCTTGTGGCTCCACATCCTTGATGGTAGGTGATGTTTCCACTCTTCAAGTTTTTATCCTCCTAGTGAATTTGCAATGATACCTTATTAGTTTACATTTCCCTAACAAATAATCCTCTTGGGTACCTCTTTGTGTGTTTATTAGACATTCATGTGTTTTCTTTTGTGAAGTGTCTGTTCAAGTCTTGTAACCATTTAAAAAATTGGGTTGTTGATCTTTTTATCAAAAGTGGTCTAGTTTCAGTCTTTTGCATGTAGGTCTCCAGCTTTCCCAGCACCATTTATTGCAGAGAGTGAATTTTCCCCATTGCATATTCTTGCCTCCTTTGTTGTGGGTTAATTGACCATATAAGTGACCATATTGAGCTCTCTATTCTGTTCCATTGATCTACGCATCTCTTTTTGTACTGGTGCCTTTTGATTACCATACCTTTGTAGTGTATCTTGAAATCTGGGATTGTGATAGCTCCATCTTTGTTCTTCTTTCTCAAGATTGCTTTAGTTATTTGGAGTTTTTGTGATTCCACACAAATTTTAGTGTTTGTTGTAGTTCTGTGAAAAAAATGCTGTCGATATTTTGATTGGGACTGCACGGATTCTGTAGATTGCTTTGAGACGTATGGACATTTTAACAATCAACATTAATTCTTTAAACCTATAAGCCATAATATGTCTTTGTGTTGCCTTCAATTTCTTTCATTCGTGTCTTATAGTTTACAGAATGCTTTTCTTTCACCTGTTTGGTTAAATTTATTCCTAGGTATTTTATTGTTTTTTGATGCAATTGTAAATTGAATTGTTTTCTTAACTTATCTTTCTGCTACTTCTGTTATTAGCATATAAAAATACAACAGATTTCTGTATAATTTGTATCCTTAACTTTGCTGAATTCATTAATTACTTTTAATAGTTTCTTGGTGGAATCTTCAGGGTTTCTAAGTATAGTATCCTATCATCTGTAAATAGTCATAGTTTAACTTCCTCTTTACGAATTTGGGTTCCTTCTATTTATTTTCCTTCTCTTACTGCTGCAGCTAGGATTTCCAGTACTGTGCTGAATAAAAGTGATGGCAGTGGACATCCTTGTTTTCCCTAGAGAAACTTTCAGTTTGTCTCTATTGAGTATGATATTAGCTATATAGTTTTCATATATGGTCTTTATTATGGTGTGGTATAGTCCCTCTAAACCCACTTTGAGAGTAGAGAGTTTTTATCATGAATGGATGTTGAATTTTGTCAAATGCTTTTTCTGCATCTAGTGAGATAATATGACTTATATCATTTGATTTTATTAGTGTGGTGTATCACATTGATTTTGTGAATATTGAACCAGTCTTGCATCTCCAGAATAAATCCCATTTGATCGTGGTTAATGGTCCTTTTAATATATGGTTGAACGTGGTTTGCTAATATTTTATTGAGGATTTTTATATTAAAACAATTTTTTAAGTTTATTTACTTTGAGGGAGAGAGTGAGAGGAGGAGGAGGAGGAGAAGTAGTAGTAGTAATGGGGGAGGAGCAGAGAGGAGAGCTAGAAACCCAAGCAGGCTCTGCACCGTCAGCGCACAGCCTGATGTGCTCAACTCACGAGCGTGAGATCATGAGCTGAGATCAAGAGTTGGTCACTTAACCAACTGCTCCATCCGGGTGTCCCTTATTGGAGATTTTTATATCTCGGTTCAATATGGCTGTGCATTTCTTTTTATATTTTATAAAATTCCTCATTTACTCACTCTTCATCCTTATCCTTCTCCCTGACTTCTATTGTCATCCATACTGTTCTTTTAACTATTTACTTTTTTCTCTTAGTATACCATTTTCATTCCCTAGTGTTCATCCTACAAACCATATTGCTATCTCCCCCACTAGACTGCAAGCTTTGTGAGGGAAATAACCATGTGTGTTTTATTCATGACCATGTTCATAGGCTCTACTAAGTGCCTGACAAATGACATTTCTTAGTAAATCTTGCCAAATGAAGAAATAAATGAAAAAATAAGATCTATTATATGCAATTCCTTCCCTGTTTTATGAGGCAGGTTTTAAATTTTAAAGAAATAAATTATTTTATCTGGGTTAGGTTGGGGCCAGAAGATATTTTGTTTGAACTTAAGCATACTGTAGTACCTAGCATACGCCTATATGAAAGTGACTATACATGTTTTTTTAAATCTGATAATACTGATTTAAAAATGTTAAATAATTCAGGTTTGTGTATATGAATAGTTTGAGAATACACTTTGAAAAAATTATTTTAGAGAGAGTGTGAGCAGGGGAGAGGGGCAGAGAGAGAGAATCTTAAGTAGGCTCCGTACTCAGTGCAGAGCCTGATGCAGGGCTCAAACCCACCACTCTGGGATCATGACCTGAGCCAACATCAAGAGTTGGATGCCCAACTGACTGAACCACCCAGCTGCCCCTGAGAACATACTTTTAAAAGCAGAGCATGGAGCACCTGGGTGGCTCAGTTGAAGTGCCTGACTCTTGGTTTCAGCTCAGGCCATGATCTCACAGTTGGTGAGTTGAAGCCCTGCATCAGGCTCTGCTCTGCCCATGTGGAGCCTGCTTAGGATTTTCTGTCTCCCTCTCTCTCTGTCCTTCCCCAATGCATGCTCTCTCTTTGTCTCTCAAAATAAATTTTAAAAAACTTAAAAAAAAAAATCAAAGCAGAAATAGGTATACTTATTTCTTGACTCTTTAATGGTAGCCATCCAAGACAACATCTGTGAAGGACCAGCTTCCTCTGCAAACAAAAGTTTCTGCTATCTGATTCTGTTCTTGATGCATTTGGTCTCAGGAGGCATCCCTGGACAGGCACATCAATTTTGGTAAAAGGAAATCAGGTTAAAACAAGTGTGAAGGAGAGCACTAAAGAGAGAATAGAAGCTTTAAAATGATCAAAGACAACAGATAGTCTTTTATGCTCAGTCCTTACCCTTTTTCTGGCTATACTAAGTCATGCCATGGTTTCGACCTAGCACGCTGTTGATGACTCCCATCTCTCCAACCACTTTGTTCTCTCTGATATCTCAGATTCAACATGTCTAAAACAGAACTCACTATTTTGCCTCTCCCCTCACAAAAGTTTAGCTCTCTCTGCATTTCCATCTCCCTTCCGTCACTAAAGGAAGATGCTGCTGAGTCATACTTGATCTCTTCCTCTCTTCCTCTGCCGTGCTGCTAAAGCTCCAGTGAGTTAAACTCTAAAACTCCTCAGTCTTAAGTGTTATGCTAAGTGAAATAAGTCATACAGAGAAAGATAACATGTTTTCACTCCTATGTGGATCCTGAGAAACTTAACAGAAGACTGTGGGAGAGGGGAAGGAAAAAAAAAAAAAAAAAGGTTAGGGAGGGAGGGAGCCAAAACATAAGAGACTCTTAAAAACTGAGAACAAAGTGAGGGTTGATGGGGGGTGGGAGGGAGGGGAGGGTGGGTGAAGGGTATTGAGGAGGGCACCTGTTGGGATGAGCACTGGGTGTTGTATGGAAATCAATTTGACACTAAATTTCATATTAAAAAAATAACAAAATAAAACTCCTCAGTCTTTTCTCCTTGTCCCCTTTCTCGTTTCTCTGGCCTTGATTCAAGATTTCATTAATCTCGTTGCAATACTTTTTCACTGGCATGCCTGCTCTGACCTAATCCATATGACCTTTGTTCATTTATTCAAAGTGGAGATATTTGGTTCTTATTGGGTGCCAAGAAGTAGGCCAGGCACTTGAAGTGTCAAGGACACTAAGACAGCCCTGGGCCTCAAAGGGCCACAGTCCTTACCACATGGTAGATAAGTGAGCGAGTGAGTAGAGAATCATTTGATAATTGTAGTGATAGAAAAATACCTAGGGTATTATGGCAGCATCGAGAAGGGTACACAACCTAGCTGGGGTGGGAAGTGTGTACACATATATATGTGTGTTCAGATTAGTGAGGATGTCTTATAAGGTGATGACTTGGTTGGGACTTGGAGGAAGGTTTGAGTGAGGTTGTGAAGACTGATGAGACCATAGGAGGTTGGAGAGAAGAGACGTTTCATGCTGAGGAATAATCCTACCAAAAGCGCAGGAGCAAGAAACAAGACGGTATGTGTGTGGATCTACAAATATTTTTAAAAATATTTTTTTAATGTTTATTTATTTTTGAGAGAGACAGAGACAGAATGCGAGTGGGTTAGGGGCAGAGAGAGAGGGAGACACAGAATCAGAAACAGGCCCCAGGCTCCGAGCTGTCAGCACTGAGCCCATCATGGGGCTCGAACTCATGAGGTGTGAGATCATGACCTGAGCCAAAGCCAGACACTCAACTGACTGAGCCACCCAGGTGCCCCTACAAATATTTTTTATACTGCTGGTACATGTAATGTCCAAAGGGGGTGGTGAAAGATGAGACTAAGTAGGCAAAGGCCAGATTATAGAGGGCCTTGTATAGCCAGTAAAGGAGTTGGGACTTAATCTAGAAAAATGAAGGAGATCCATTGACAGTTCAATGCCTCAGGATAACATGGACTAAACACTTTAGGTAGATTATTCTGCTAAAGTGTGGCGGGTGGATTTGAAGAGACATCTGCTGTAGTAGAAAACTTGAGCTGTGACACAGAGATAGGCATGGAGTTGGGAAACATACAGGCCATGTCCTCAGCAGGACCTGGCAATTCCCTAGATGTACAGTTTGAGGAAAAGAGAGAGTAAGGATAACACCTAGATTAGGTGTATGGAGGTACCATCATTAGAGCTAGAACATGTAACAGGAGGAGAAGGTTTAGTAGAAAAAAAATGATAGTCACTTTTGGATGAGTCTGAGGTATTTGTGGGATGTTGAAAAACAGCTGGATATAAATAAATATCTGCAAAGGAAGGGATGAGCCCCAGACATCCTGGTGAGAGGTCATCAGTTGCCTTCATGCAGCTGTCCTGCTAAGGTGCTCAGTGGCAGGCAGGTACAGCCCTCAGTGGACAGGTGCAAAGTGAAGGAGGTGCTGATTCCCTCCAAGCACTTCTATGGGATTTAAACCTGACAGCATGATCCTTGCTCTCCAGCTAACTCCTACAAAAATGGCAGATCGTTGGTTAGTTAAGGGTGAATTTTCATTGGTGATCATGGTACCTTTGATCCTAGAAAGAATATGGGTTAATAATTTTAAAAACCTCTCTGCACATAACAAACCTGTTTCTGACTTTTTTTTTGGTCCCTGGCCGATTTGCCCATTATAATTTATCCAGTGTGTCTGGAGGATAAGTGGAGTGGACCTAAAATGACGACTGTTTTCCCTTTGGTTGAGGAGGAGGTTGGGTGACAGAAGAGGATGTGGTGAAGCTGGTGCAGAGGGCCATTGGGCAGGCTGCAGTTTCTTAGTTTACCTGGTCTTCATTTGAGGTTGCAATATTTCTTCAGTCTTCCTCATCTTCCCCATGTCCAGTAAAAATACAGAGTGCTATCCTTATGATTTCAGTAAACATTCAATGTTACAGAGACTGTGCTATGTGCCCAGTACTGCTTGAAATATAAAAAGGACCATGACCTAGCTTTCATCCTTAAGGAACTCAGCCTGTAGTGTTAGTTCTCAATGATAGCTATACTCTAGAATTAACTGGAGCTTTAAAAACCTCCCAGTTCCCCATCCCAGACCAATTGAATAAGAACCTCTGGCATAATGTTTGAATATTAGAATTAAAAAAAACCTTTACAATGGAAAAGTTAAAAATAGAACTTTAACTATCAAGATAAAGGTAGAATAGTGTAATGATGCCCTTCCCTCTATATATATCATCCAGATTCAACAATTATCAACGAATGGCCAATTTTACTTCTTCCATAATCTCCCCTACTCCTCATCACTATTGAATTGTTCTATAGAAAATCCCCCAAAGCATATATCATCTTTGATGACTTAGATATGTATATCTAAAATGATATGTAAAGCATGGTATCTTTATCATACCTCAAATAATAAAATCCCTAATGTAATAAAATATCCAGTCAGTTGTCACATTTCCCCAATTGTCTCATAAACAATTTTTTGAGGTAGGTTTATTTTAATTAGGATCCATGCAATGTTTACACATTGCATTTGGTTAGTGTACCTCATACATTTATTTTAATCTAGAGGTTCCTCTACACTCTTTTTTTCTTTGTCACTTTTTTTTTTTTTTTAAGGAAACTGGTCATTGGTTTTGTGGAGTTTCCCACATTTTGGATTAAAAAAATATATATATATATGTACAATTTTTGTCAATTATGCCTCAAAGCTCGGGGGGAAGAAAGAAAGCTCTGGGTACAAACGGCTTTTCTTGTGAATTGTATCAAACACTTAAGGAGGGGTGCCTGCGTGGCTCAGTTGATTAAGTGTACGACTTTGGCTCAGGTCATGATCTCTTGGTTTGTGAGTTTGAACCCCGCATTGGGCTCTTTGCTGACAGTGTGGAGACTGTGTGGGATTCTCTCTCTCTCTCTCTCTCTCTCTCTCTCTCTCTCTCTCTCTCTCTCTCTCTCTCTCTCTCTGCCCTTGTTCACTTATGCTCTCTCTCTCTCAAAAAAAAAAAAAAAAACACAACCAAACAACCCCGAAGAACATTTAAGGAAGATATAATTCTATGATACACAAACTCTTCCAGAAAATTGAAGAGAGAGAATATTTCCCAACTCATTCTATAAGACTATCAAATCTTGATAGAGGCCGGAAAAAGATAACACAAGAAAACTACAGATGAATGTCCTTTATAAACATAAATTAAAAAATTCTAAACAAAATTTTAGTACGTCAAATCCAAAAATATGCAAAAAGGATGATACTTCAGGATCAACTAGAGTTTCCCAGGAATGTGAAGTTGTTTTTTCCCTCATTTAAAAAATGGTGTGTTTTGTTTTTTATTCAAGTATAATTAACATGCAGTTTATATTAGTTGCAAGTGTACAGCACATTGATTTGACATAGATTAATTGACCATATAGGTGTGGGTTTATTTCTGAGCTCTCTGTTCTATTGATGTATGTGTCAGTACCATACTGCTTTGATTACTTTAAGCTTTGTAGTATATCTTGAAATCTGGGATTTTGACACCTCCAGCTTTGTTCTTCTTTCTCAAGACTGCTTTGGCTATTCAAAGTCTTTGGGGTTCCATACAAGTCTTAAGATTATTGTGATTCTGTGAAAAATGCTGTTAGTATTTTAATAGGGATTGCATTGAATCTGTAGATTGCTTGGGGTAGTATGGACATTTTAATGATATGAATTCTTCTAATCCATAAGCACGGGATATCTTTCCATTAGTGTTATCTTCAATTTCTTTCATCAATGTCTTAAAGTTTTCAGAGTACAGATTTTTCACATTTTTTGTTAAGTTTATTTGTAGGTATTTTATTTTTGGTGCAATTTTAAACGGAATTGTTTTCTTAATTTCTTTTTCTGCAACTTGATTGTTAGTTTAGAGAAATGGAAAATATTTTAGTATATTCATTTTGTATCCCACAGCTTTCCTAAATTAACTTTTCAGTTGTAATAGTTTTTTGGTGGAGTTTTTAGGGTTTTCTATATATAGTGTCATGTCATCTGCAAACAGTGACAGTTTTACTTTTTCCTTATCAGTTGGGATGCTTTTTATTTCTTTTTCTTGTCTTGTTGCTGTGGCTAGGAATTCCAGTACATGTTTAATAAAAATGGTGAGAGTGGACATCCTTGTCTTGTTCCTGATATTAGAAAAAAGCATTCACCGTTGAGTATGATGTTAGCCGTGAGTGTCATATATGGTCTTTAATAGGGTGTGTTTTCTCTAAACCCATTTTCTTTAGTGTTTTTATCATGAACAAATGTTGGAGTCTGTCAAATGCTTTCCCTGCATCTATTGAGATGATTTTATGGTTTTTATTCTTCCGCTTGGAAATATGATGTATCACATTCATTGATTTGTGAATATTGAACCATACTTGGAACCCTGGAATAAATCCCTCTTGATCATGGCAAATGTTTTTTCAAAGGTATCATTGAATTTAGTTTGCTAATATTTTGTTGAGGATTTTGCATTTATGTTCATTGGATATATTGGCCTGTGGTTTTGGTTTTGTTTTGTCTTTAATGTCTTTGTCTGGTTTTGGTATCAGTGTAATGCTGGCCTTGTAGAATAAATTCAGAAGCTTTCCTTTCTCTCCCTCTGTCTCTCTCTCTCTTGCAGTAGTTTGCAAAGAATATGTAATAACTCTTCTTTATATGTTTTGTAGAATTCACCTGTGAATACATCTGGTCTTGGACTCTTGTTTGTTGGGAGGTTTTTGATTACTGATATAATTTCATTATAAGTAATCACTCTGTTCAGATACTCTATTCCTGATGCAGTTTTGGAAGATTGTGTGTTTCTAGAAATTTATCCATTTCTTCCAGTTGTCCACTTTGTTGACACATTATTTTTCATAACATTCTCTTGTAATCCTTTGTATTTCTGTGGTATCAGTTACTGCCACTTTTTTGTTTCTGATTTTATTTATTTGTGTCCTCTCCTTTTCTTGATTAATCTGGCTGAAAGTTTATCAATTTTTTTTATCTTCTTTAAGAACTAGCTCTTGGTTTCATTGATTCTCCCCCCCACCCCATTATTTTGGTCTCTATTTCATTTATTTATGCTCTGTCTGATATTATTTTCTTCTTTTAGTTAGCTTTGAGCTTAGTTCTTTTTCTACTTCTTTTTAGATGTAAGTTTAGGTTGTTAATTTGAGATTTTTCTTATTTCTTGAGGTAGGCCTCTTTCTCTATAAACTTTCATCTTAGTACTGTTTTTGCTGCATCCCAAAGATTTTGGACTGTTGTGTCTTCATTTTCATTTGTCTCCATGTATTTTTTTAAATTTTCTCTTTGGTTTCTTGGTTGCCACATTTGTGTTTAGTAGTGTGTTTTTTGGCCACCACAATTTTTTAGTCTGATTTTTCTCCTTTAATTGATTTCTAGTTTTGTATTTTTGTGGTCAAGAAAGATGCATGATATGATTTTAATCTCCTTGAATTTATTGAGACTTGTTTTGAGGCCTAACGTGATCTATCCTGGAGAATGTTCCATGTGCACTTGCAAAGAATGTGTATTCTGTTTTTGGGTGGAATGTTCTGTATCTCTTAGGTCTATCTGGTCCAGTGTGTCATTCAAAACCACTTGTCTTGTTGACTTTCTGGATGATCTATCAGTTGCTCTGAGTGAGGTGTTAAAATCCCCTACTATTATTGTATTACTGTCAGTTGCTCTTTTTATATGTTAATTTTTTCTTTATGTACTTAGGTGTTCCTATGTTGAGTGCATAGATATTTATCATTGTCTTATCTTCTTGTTGGATTGATCCCTTTATCATTATGTAGTGCCCTTCTTCGTTTCTCATTACAGTCTTTCGTTTTTTTTTTTTTTAATTTTTTTTTAACGTTTATTTATTTTTGAGACGGAGAGAGACACAGCATGAACGGGGGAGGGGCAGAGAGAGAGGGAAATACAGAATTGGAAGCAGGCTCCAGGCTCTGAGCCATCAGCCCAGAGCCCGACGCGGGGCTCGAATTCGTGGACCGCGAGATCGTGACCTGAGCCGAAGTCGGATGCTCAACAGACTGAGCCACCCAGGCGCCCCTACAGTCTTTGTTTTAAAGTGTATTTCATCTAAGGATTGGTACCCCAGTTTTTTTTTTTTCTACTTCCATCCCTTCTCTAGTAGTCTGTATGTCTCTTTAGGTCTGTAGTGAGTCTCTTGAACACACCATATAGATGGGTTCTGTTTTTTCATCCATTCCATCATTCTATATCTTTTGAATGGAGCATTTAGTTAATTTACATTTAAAATCATTATTGATATGTATGTACTTACTGCCATTTGCTAGTTGTTGATGGTTGCTTTTGTAGTTCTCTCTTCCTCTTTTGCTCTCTTCCCTTGTGGTTTAATGGCTATCTTTAGTGTTATGCTTGGTTTTCTTTCTTTTTATTTTTTGTGTATCTATTATAGATTTTTAATTTATGGTTACGATCGGGTTCATACATAACATCTTATGTGTATAGCAGTTCACATTAAGTTGATGGTTGCTTAAGCTGAAGCATATTCTCAAGGCTCTAAATTTGGGGTGCCTGGGTGGCTCAGTTGGTGGTTGTCCTACTCTTGATTTTGCTCAGGTCATGATCCCAGGGTCATGGGATTGAGCTCCACATTGGGCTCCATGCTGAGCCTGGAGCCTGCTTGAGGTTTCTCTCTGTCTCCCTCTGCCCCTCTCCCCCCCTCCTTCCCTCTCTCCCCCCCTCCTTCCCTCTCTCCCCCCTCCTTCCCTCTCTCCCCCCTCCTTCCCTCTCTCCCCCCTCCTTCCCTCTCTCCCCCCTCCTTCCCTCTCTCCCCCCTTCCCTCTCTCCCCCCTTCCCTCTCTCCCCCCTTCCCTCTCTCCCCCCTCTCTCTATCAAAAAATAAATAAAATCTCTAAATTTTACCCCTCATTTTATGTATATAATGTCACTTTTTACTTTTTTATTGGCATACCCCTTGACTATTTTTTATAGATAATTGATTTTACTACATTTGTGTTTTAACCTCCACGAATGACTTATAAGTGATTAATCTACTTCCTTTGTTATATGTTTACTTTTACCAGCGAATTTTTATCCTTTCATAATGTCCTTCTCCTTATGGCATTTTATTTTTTTTACACTTAAAGAATTCCCCCTAACATTTATTACAAGGTTGGTTTAGTAGTGATAAACTCCTTTAACTTTTTTTGTTTGGGACTCTCTTTCTGCTTCAATTCTGAATGATCATCTTGCTGTGTAGAGTATTCTTGGTAGTAGATTTTTACATTTCAACACTCTGAATATATCATGCTACTCCCTTTGGCCTGCAAATTTTCTGCTGAAAAATCATCTGATAACTTTATGGGGGCTCCTTTGTATGTATCTGTTTTCTCTTCCTGCTCTTTAAATGCTCTCTTTATCACCACTTTTGCCATTTTGATTATCATGTGTCTTGGTGTGGACTTATTGGGTTCATCTTGTTTGGAGATCTCTGTGATTCCTGAACCTGGATGTCTCTTTCCCCAGATTATGGAAGTTTCAGCTATTATTTCTTTAAATATGCTTTCTGTTCCTTTCTCTCTGTCTTCTTCTTCTGGGATTCCTATAATGCAAATGTTACTGTGTTTGATGATATTGCTGAGTTTTCTTAACCTATTACCAGTTTTTATTACTCTTTTTACTTTTTGCTGTTCAGCTTGGTTGCTTTCCTTTACCCTGTCTTCCTGATCACTGATTTGTTCTTCTGTCCATCTAATCTGCTCTTGATTCCCTCTAGTGTATTTTTTTTTTTAATTTTAGTTACTGAGTTCTTCTCTGGTTCTTTCTTTATATATATTTTTTATCTCTCTTTTTTTTAATGCTTATGGGGTGTGTTTTATTTTCAAATGACTGTGGTGTTGACAATATATTGGTTTATTAAGATACTAAGGGAAAATTCTAAATTTACCAAAATGTGTATTTTTTTAAATTTTTTTAATATGAAAGTTATTGTCAAATTGGTTTCCATACAACACCCAGTGCTCATCCCAACAGGTGCCCTCCTCAATGCCCATCACCCACCCTCCCCTCCCTCCCACTCCCCATCAACCCTCCGCTTATTCTGTTTTTAAGAGTCTCTTATGGTTTGGCTCCCTCCCTCTCTTTTTTTTTTTCTTTCCCCTCCCCCATGGCCTTCTGTTAAGTTTCTCAGGATCTGCATAAGAGTGAAAACATATGGTATCTGTCTTTCTGTGTATGACTTATTTCACTTAGCATAACACTCTCCAGTTCCATCCAAGTTGCTACCAATGGCCAGATTTCATTCTTTCTCATTGCCAAGTAGTATTCCATTATATATATAAACCACAACTTCTTTATCCATTCATCAGTTGTTGGACATTTAGGCTCTTTCCATAATTTGGCTATTGTTGAAAGTGCTACTATAAACATTGGGGTACAAGTGCCCCTATGCACTCCTGTATCCCTTGGGAAAATTCCTAGCAGTGCTATTGCTGGGTCATAGGGTAGATCTATTTTTAATTTTTGAAGAACCTTCATACTGTTTTCCAGAGCGGCTGCACCAGTTGCATTCCCACCAACAATGCAAAAGGGTTCCTGTTTCTCCACATCCTCTCCAGCATCTATAGTCTCCTGATTTGTTTATTTTAGCCACCCTGACTGGCATAAGGTGAGATCTGAGTGCGGTTTTTATTTGTATTTCCCTGATGAGGAGTGACGTTGAGCATCTTTTCATGTGCCTGTTGGCCATCTGTATGTCTTCTTTAGAGAAGTGTCTATTCATGTCTTCTGCCCATTTCTTCACTGAATTATTTGTTTTTTTGGGTGTGGAGTTTGGTGAGTTCTCTATAGATTTTGGATACTAACCCTTTGTCCAATATGTCATTTGCAAATATCTTTTCCCATTCCGTCAGTTGCCTTTTAGTTTTGTTGATGGTTTCCTTTGCAGCGCAGAAGCTTTTTATCTTCATGAGGTCCCAATAGTTCATTTTTTGCTTTTAATTCCCTTACCTTTGGAGATGTGTCAAGTAAGAAATTGCTGTGGCTGAGGTCAGAGAGGTCTTTTCCTGCTTTCTCCTCTAGGGTTTTGAATGATTTCTTGTCTCACATTCAGGGCCTTCATCCATTTTGAGTTTATTTTTGTGAATGGTGTAAGAAAGTGGTCTAGTTTCATTCTTCTGCATGTTGCTGTCCAGTTCTCCCAGCACCATTTGTTAAAGAGACTGTCTTTTTTCCATTGGATATTCTTTCCTGCTTTGTCAAAGATTAGTTTGCCCTACATTTGTGGGTCCAGTTTTGGGTTCTCTATTCTATTCCATTGGTCTATGTGTCTGTTTTTGTGCCAATACCATGCTGTCTTGATGATTACAGCTTTGTAGTAGAGGCTAAAGTCTGGGATTGTGATGCCTCCCGCTTTGGTTTTCTTCTTCAATATTACTTTGGCTATTCAGTGTCTTTTGTGGTTCCATACAAATTTTAGGATTGCTTGTTCTAGCTTTGAGAAGAATGCTGGTGCAATTTTGATTGGGATTGCATTAAATATGCAGATTGCTTTGGGTAGTATTGACATTTTGACAATATTTATTCTTCTAATCCATGAGCATGGAATGTTTTTCCATTTCTTTGTATCTTCTTCAATTTCCTTCATAAGCTTTCTATAGTTTTCAGCATACAGATCTTGTAAATCTTTGGTTAGATTTATTCCTAGGAATTTTATGCTTCTTGGTACAATTGTGAATGGGATCAGTTTCTTTGTCTTTCTGTTGCTTCATTATTAGTGTATAAGAATGCAACTGATTTCTGTACATTGATTTGTATCCTGCAACTTTGCTGAATTCATGTATCAGTTCTAGCAGACTTTTGGTGGAGTCTGTCGGATTTTCCATGTATAATATCAGGTCATCTGCAAAAAGTGAAAGCTTGACTACATCTTTGCCAATTTTGATGCCTTTGATTTCCTTTTGTTGTCTGATTGCTGATGCTAGAACTTCCAACACTATGTTAAACATCAGTGATGAGAGTGGACATTCCTGTTTTGTTCGTGATCTCAGGGGAAAGCTCTCAGTTTTTCCTCATTGAGGATGATATTAGATGTGGGCTTTTCATAAATGGCTTTTATGATGTTTAAGTATGTTCCTTCCATCCAACTTTCTTGAGGGTTTTTATTAAGAAAGGATGCTGAATTTTGTCAAATGCTTTTTCTGCATGGATTGACAGGATCATATGGTTCTTATCTTTTCTTTTATTAATGTGATATATCACATCGATTGATTTGCGATTGTTGAACCAGCCCTGCAGCTCAGGAATGAATCCCACTTGATCATGCTGTTGATTGATTTGCTAGTATCTTGTTGAGAATTTTTGCATCCATGTTCATCAGATATATTGGCCTGTAGTTCTCTTTTGTTTCTGGGTCTCTGTCTGGTTTGGGAATCAAAGTAATACTGGCTTCATAGAATGAGTCTGGAAGTTTTCCTTCCCTTTCTATTTTTTGGAATAGCTTGAGAAGGATAGGTATTATCTCTGCTTTAAACATCTGGTAGAATTCCCCAGGGAAGCCATTTGGTCCTGGACTCTCATTTGTTGAGAGATTTTTGATAACTGATTCAATTTCTTCACTGGTTATAGGTCGGTTCAAATTTTCTATTTCTTCCTATTTGAGTTTTGGAAGTGTGTGCCTGCTTTGGAATTTGTCCATTTCTTCCAGGTTGTCCGTTTTGTTGGCATATAGTTTTTCATAGTATTCCCTGATAATTGCTTGTATTTATGAGGGATTGGTTGTAATAATTTCATTTTCATTCGTGATTTTATCTATTTGGGTTTTCTCCCTTTTCTTTTTGAGAAGCCTGGCTAGAGGTTTATCAATTTTGTTTATGTTTTCAAAAAACCAACTCTTGGTTTCATTGATCTGCTCTACAGTTTTTTTAGATTCTATATTGTTTATTTCTGCTCTGATCTTTATTATTTCTCTTCTTCTGATGGGTTTGGGGTGTCTTTGCTGTTCTTCTATTTCCTTTAGGTGTGCTGTTAGATTTTGTATTTGGGATTTTTCTTGTTTCTTGAGATAGGCCTGGATCACAATGTATTTTCCTCTCAGGACTGCCTTCGCTGCATCCAAAAGCGTCTGGATTGTTGTATTTTCATTTTCGTTGGTTTCCATATATTTTTTAATTTCTTCTCTAATTGTCTGGTTGACCCATTCATTCTTGAGTAGGGTGTTCTTTAACCTCCATTCTTTTGGAGATTTTCCAGACTTTTTCCTGTGGTTGATTTTAAGTTTCATAGCATTGTGGTCTGAAAGTGTGCATGGTATGATCTCAATTCTTTTATACTTAGAAGGGCTGTTTTGTGACCCAGTATGTGCTCTATCTTGGAGAATGTTCCATGTGCACTCGAGAAGAAAGTACATTCTGTTGCTTTGGGATGCAGAGTTCTAAATATATCTGTCAAGTCCATCTGATCCAATGTATCATTCAGGGTCCTTGTTTCTTTATTGATCCTGTGTCTAGATGATCTATCCATTGTTGTAAGTGGATTATTAAAGTCCCCTGCAATTACCACACTCCTACCAATAAGGTTGCTTATGTTTGTGATTAATTATTTTATATATTTGGGGGCTCCTGTATTCGGCACATAGACATTTATAATTGTTAGCTCTTCCTGATGGATAGACCCTGTAATTATGATATAATGCCATTCTTCATCTCTTGTTACAGACTTTAAAGTCTAGTTTGTCTGATATAAGTATGACTACTCCAGCTTTCTTTTGACTTTCACTAGCATGATAAATAGTTCTCCATCCCCTCACTTTCAATCTGAAGGTGTCCTCAGGTCTAAAAGGAGTCTCTTGTAGACAGCAAATAGTTGGGTCTTGTTTTTTTATCCATTCTGATACCCTGTGTCTTTTGGTTGGAGCATTTAGTCCATTTACATTCAGTGTTATTATAGAAAGATAGGGTTTAGAGTCATTGTGATGTCTGTAGGTTTCATGCTTGTAGTGGTGTCTCTGGTACTTTGTGGTCCTTGCAAATTTCACTCACAGAGTCACCCTTAGGATCTCTTGTAGGGCTGGTTTAGTGGTGATGAATTCCTTAAGTTTTTGTTTGTTTTGGAAAACATTTCTCTCTCCTTCTATTCTGAATGACAGACTTGCTGGATAAAGGATTCTCGACTGCATATTTTTTTCTGTTCATCACATTGAAGATTTCCTGCCATTCCTTTCTGGCCTGTCAAGTTTCAGTAGATAGGTCTGCTACTACCCTTATGTGTCTATCTTTGTATGTTAGGGTCCTTTTATCCCTACCTGCCTTTAAAATTCTCTCTTTATCCTTGTATTTTGCCAGTTTCACTACGATATGTCATGCAGAAGATTGATTCAAGTTACCTCTGAAGGGAGTTCTCTGTGCCTCTTGGATTTCAATGCCTGTTTCCTTCCCCAGATCGGAGAAGTCTCAGCTATGATTTATTCAAGTACACTTTCAGCCCCTTTCTCTCTCTCTTCTTCTTCTAGAATTCCTATGATATGGATATTGTTCCGTTTGAGCGCATCACTTAGTTCTCTAATTCTCCTCTCATACTCCTGGATTTTTTTATCTCTCGTTTTTTGTCAGCTTCCTCTTTTTCCACAATTTTACTTGTAATTCATCTATTCTCTCCTCTGCCTCTTCAATCCATGCTATGGCCGCCTCCATTTTATTTTGCACCTCATTTATAGCATTTTTTAGTTCCTCATGACTATTTTTTAGTCCTTTGATCTCTGTAGCAATAGAGTCTCTGCTGTCCTCTATGCTTTTTTCAAGCCCAGCAATTAATTTTATGACTATCATTCTAAATTCTTGTTCCGTTATATTGCTTACATTGGTTTTGATCAATTCATTAGCTGTCGCTACTTCCTAAAGTTTCTTTTGAATAGAATTCTTCCATTTCATCATTTTGGCTAGTTTTCTGTCCCTTATGCATTTTAAAAGCTTGTGTGCTCTGCACCTTGAGCACTGCTATATTAAAGGGGTGTCATACACTGTCCAGGGCCTGGCCCTTCAGGAGGCGTTTTTTTGGGGATTGTTACTCGTTCTCTGTTGTTGTGACTTTGGTTATTTTATTACCGTACTCATAGTAATATTTTGTACCCTCCACCAGGTGTGCTTTGATTTGTTCCTTGGAGTAGCCCTGTAAAGGAAAACAGACAAACAGGAGACAAAAACATGCAAACACGCAAACAAATAACACAAACAAACGAATAAAAACAAAAACCTGAAGACTAAAAACAAAAAACCCGAAAACACCGACTACAAGTAAACGAGGGTGGAGGCGGTGCTGATGGAAGACCACATGCAAAGAGAGAAATGATAGAAGTGGAGGATGGTGGGAATAAACGTTGATGAGGCAGAGAGACTAAAAGGCTTAATCTAGAGAGAGAGAAAGGAAAATAAAGAAGGAGGTGGGAGGGGCACCTGGGTGGCTCAGTAGGTTAGGCAGCCGACTTCGGCTCAGGTCATGATCTCGCGGTCTGTGAGTTCAAGCCCCGCATCGGGCTCTGTGCTGACAGCTCAGAGCCTGGAGCCTGTTTCAGATTCTGTGTCTCCCTCTCTCTCTGACCCTCCCCCGTTCATGCTCTGTCTCAAAAATAAATAAACATTAAAAATTTTTTTTTTTTTTTTAAAAAGAAGGAGGTGGGAAAAACGAAACAAAGATAAAGTTACCCAGACAGAGAAACCATATGGCTTGATTATTCCAGAGAGAGAGAGAGAAAGGAGTGTAAAGGCGGAGGTGTAGAACATGTATCAAAACAATGGATTCAATATGTCTGTTTAGACAGACCAATAACCAGCGTAACCAGCCTAGGGGAAGGAAGAGATAAGGGGGAGAAAAGGGGGGAGTGAGAATATATCTTTGTATCCAGAATTGACCTAGAGTTAATCCAGGCAATGCTTCAGCGCTTATGGGTAGTAGCTGTCCACAGGGTCTGTGCCGCTCTGGTGGATACACAGGTACCCAGTGCAAAGGGGTGTGGTTTGGCATTTTCTGGACCCACCTCCACTATGGGCCCCGGGAGTGATCCCTGAGGCCCTGCTGTGGTGGTGGTGGTGGTGGTGGCGGTGGCGGTGTTGGGGGTAATGGTGTTCCCCTAGTCTCTTCTCCACAGAGCCAGACCAGTGGACTCAGTTTGAGTTGTCCTCACTGTGCCTCGAGTGCAGATGGGGCGGTCCTTCTCGCTCTACCAACACCCCTGACCCTGTGCTTGGCTAGGATTCAAAGTCCCGCTCCATGCATTCTGGTGCTGGGGAAGCACCTCTCAGGGCAGCAATATGTGGTCCTGGCTGGCTTTGTCTTTGCCGCGGCACTTCAGGGAGGACAGCCTTCTCCTAGTGTGGACTGAGAGCTGTCGCCCTAGCCACCTCGAGCCCCCGGGGTGGTGGATGCAGGCAGGCTTTGTCTTTTCCCACAGTACTCCAAGGAAACGGCAGGCTTTTCCTCTTGCAGACTGAGCCCTCCTCCGCCCGGCCACTGCGCCCGGGGGTGGCAGACGCAGGCAGGTTCCGTGCTATTGCGCAGCGCTCCAGGGAGGGAATCCCTGGAGCTCAGCTGTGGACTGAGCCCCTGACCTACCACTGCACCCAAGGCTGGCTCCTCTCTTCCCCAGGTGCGCCAACAGGGAGCTGGCTCCAGTCAGAAGAAAGCCCCGGAGTTAGAGATCTTATCCCTCTCAGTCTCATTCTGAGGTCTTTCTCCTGTACAGCTATGGTCCTGCACTTCCCTAGCTGCTCTTTCTTTGCCCTTTGTCTCTCCGCAGAAGGGGGTCCCTCCCCTCTGTGCCTGAGGCCTTTTTTTTTTTTTTTATCTCCCCCAGTTTGCAATTACCCACTTATCTTTTTTCCAGCTTTCCCATTTTCTTCCTAGTAGTTTCAGTCTCCTTTCCTCCCATGCTCTTGTGTTCAAAGTCCTTTGGCTTCTACACTTCTTTGTTTGAGAGATGCAGGACATAGGGATCCCCCTACTTCTCTGCCATGTTGGCCCCGATCCTATATATATCTATATATAGATATATATATATCTATATATATCTATATATATATCTATTGAAGTTCTCAGTGTGTTCTCTCACTCTTACTCAAGTCCAGTGAATATTTTTATGATATAACCTTGAATTCTTTATCAAGTATATTGCTTAACTCCATGTAACTCTAGACTGTGATTTTGTTTTGTTCTTTCATGTGGGACATATTTTTGTGTCTCCTCATTTTGTTTAACTCTCTGTGTTTGTTTCTATGTATTAGGGATGTAATAGTTACAGCTATATCTTCTACTTTTGAAAGTAGTGGCCTTATATAGAAGAGGTCCTGTGATGTCATATAGTACCATCCCCTCCTAGGTCAACAGCACGTGGTGCTCCAGGAGTGTCCCCTGTGTAGGCTGTAGGGATCCTTCTGTTGTGGCTTAGCCCCGTTTGCCTTTAGCCTAGCCAGCTGCAATGATCTGGTCTGAGTACATTGGGTGGGGTTTGGTCCCTACACTGTTGCAAGGGCTCTCTGAGGCCACCGTGGAATTGGTGGTGGTTGGGGCCAGCAGTCAGCCTAGCTGTCTGCATTTAGCCTATCTGCTATGGCTGTAGGTGCACTGGAGGGCAGGGCTTGTTCCCTGCACAGCCAGCTAAGAGGCTGAGCTGCTGGAACTTCAGGCATGCAGGAGTCTGGGGTTATCTTCCCCTCTTCCCAGTGCAGGAGTCACTTTTGAGTGGTGTGGGCCTTGCAGGGGCTGCCTGCAAGGTGTGAGAAGGTAGGAGAAGCTTTGGAAGGGCACCTTGCCAAGGTGGGAGGGTTGAGTGGGCCGTCAGCAGGGCTCTGTGGGTATGGAAGACCCATGGTGCTAGCAGGGTAGATGGGAACTGCAGCTCTGGCTCCAACAAATGTCCTATCTAGCCTAAGGGAGGGGAAGAGAAATGGAGGCCGCCAGCTCTGTTCATCACTGAGTCCCAGGAGAAATCTCTTAAAGGTCCCCACCCCTCCAGCATTAAGATTAGTCAGTAAATCTCACTCACGTTTACCCCAAGCACTCTTCAAACTGCTGCTTCTGTGCTGTGTCTCAGTCTGAGTTACTTAGTTTGCTGGCTTTCTAAGGGCAGGGATACAGTTTCCCGTCAGCCTCTAGCTCTCCCAGTGCTAAGCTTACTGTTTTTAAAAAGCTCTCAGAGTTAGCTGATTTCTAAAGCTCTTGGGTTAAGCCCCGCTGTTTTTCACAGCCGGATGTTATGAAGACTGGTCTTCCCAGTGTGGGTCGCCAGTTTCTGGTGGGCTCTGATGCTCTTACTTCTCTGTGCTTGGGATGTCCTTCTTGTTAGTTGTTAGTCTCACTGGGGGTTTGGTTCCTGATTGTGTCTGCACCCTTCCTACCCTTTCTGATGCAGCCTTTTCTTTATGATTAGCCGTGGGAGGTCTGTTCTGCCAGTCCTCAGATCATTTTCTGAGTTAGTTGCATCGATGTTGCTGTTATCTTGATGTGTGTGTGTGTGTGTGTGTGTGTGTGTGTGTGTGTGTGTTGGTGTGTTGGGGGCGGAGAGAGGGACAAGGTGAGCTCAGGATCCTCCTACACTATCATCTTCCCAAACTCTTTTCGTTTTGACTTTTGCTGACTCCATCTATTTGGTCTTATGTTGGTTGGTTTGCTGTATTTTCTGAAAATCAATAATTAGATCTACTTCACATTCAGGTTGGAATTTTTAGCAAAGATATTTCTTAGGCGATGAAATATGTATTTCCTATTGTTTCATGTCAGTAAGCATGTCAGGTCTGGTTGCCTTTTCTCTTTGTGATCAGTGGGTATATCTTGGGAGGTAAGATAGAAAAAATTGATAATGATGCTAGTATCATAAAGAACTAAGTTTTCAGGAGATGAAAACATAAAACAAGATAGGTTTATAAAATCTTTTTAACCCTAAATTTGAATTGGAAAGGTCAGAATAAAATCCTAATATATTTTCTCCTTTGAAAAAATGCATATGTCCTAACTCTGTTTACAAAACAGGCATATAAAAAAAATAACCAGCTTAGAAGCAATGAGAACCGGTAAGCCATATTATGGTCTGTAAATATAATTTCTCACTAAACACCAAAACTGTTTTTGGAGAAATATATAGCCTGGATCTGGGGGCAGGAAATAAAGAAAACAAGCCTGGAATTTTCATGCCTTTCCTGTATGGTACCTCAAGATGTACAAAAAGTAGATGAAGGGAAGTTCTTTATGGAAAAATTCTAATAAATGAAAAAGGATTAAACGAATTAGACTATCACCATTTGCAATTCCCAGTGGAATAATGGAAGTAGGTAAAGTACAAAGTCAGTTTCTTCTGTTTCACCTTGCCGATTTTACTAGTTATATTCAAAAGGGAGGGAGTGTAATTTTTGGATCCTCCTTGGGTCAGTCTTGAGAGTGATCTGTGCTTTTTCCAACTCCTCTCCATCTTAGGTACTAAGTGGTTAGGTATAAGGTGAACATTCTTCAGTGATTCCAGAAAGGTACTAGTATCAGTGCTGGTTCAGTCTTCATTCAATGGAGCTGCCCACCCCTTCCTTGGAAACTCTCTTTCCAGCTTATACTAACAAAGAAATTCTATTCCAGGAGGTCTTACCCACTGGGTCTCCTGTTGCTGAGGTTCCATGAGATTCCCACAAGCAATTAGTGACTAATCATCCCAATAGCAAGCCATGCTACCCAAAGGAGATTTGTCCTATCCCCATAGTTGGACTTTGATTCCTGATCTATTGACTATTTTCCAGGAAGTCATAGTGACTGGCTGGCCAGATGCTCAGCTCATTGTACTAGCTGAGTGTAAAAATGGGCAAATGGTCAAGTAGTGTGCATATCAGGCCTGTTAGCACAGTATTCACTAGGAAAAACTCACAGACATAGGATTGGTGTCTCCTTGTCCTTTTATGCTGATCTGAATCCCAGATTCCCTTTCTTGTGATATGGGGCATTTAAGCTCAAAGATGGAGGAAGCACTGACCCCTCCCTTGTCAACATGACTGGATGCCATTGCAATACAGTGAGGTGTCTCCTAGTTTCTGGTCTGATCCTGCTAATCAGTTTTCAGGTTGCAAGAATCACCAGCCCTCCCATGATGATCAGGGCACTGGGATCCACAGCTCTTTGAGGTGGCTTCCTGATGGTAGGATTTTCCACAAAAGTGTTGAGGATTGTGTTCCAGCCCTGGCCCTGGCATCATCAGAATGAGGAGGGTGCGGGGATCTAAGCAGACAAGAATTGATCAACTGAAGCACAGGGCCCCAAAGATTTCCAGGGAGATTCACAGGAGGCCCAATGCTTTTCTAGAAAACTAGCCTGCAGGGGTTCAGTCTTAAGCATGTTAATCCTTCTTCTCTGTACAACTGGGTTGTTTCTAGGCTTTTGCTATTGGAAATAGTGCAGCAATGGATAATTTTATCCTTGCCTCCTTTTCAAAATTTACCATCACATCTTTGAAATTGAGTCCTAGAAGTATTGCTGGGTCAGAATGCAAATTTTTTACATATAACTTATTCCCTTCTGAGGGGTTGGGCTATTTCATCAGAATGAATAGATGAGTGTGTATGTGTATTTATTTTGTGAGACAGAGGGCAAAAGTGAGTGAGTGGCAGAGAGAGAGAGAATCCCAGGAGGGGGAGAGTGAGAGAGAGAGAGAAGTGTGGCTCACCCGAAGCGGGGCACAAGCTCACCTGATGTGGAACTCATGAACTGAGCTGTGAGATCATGACCTCACCGTTAGGTGCTTAATGACTGGGCCACCCAGGTGCCCTCATCAAAATTAAAAAAAATTCTCTTAGTGATTCTAAGATACAGGCAGCAATGAGAAACACAGATCTAAAATAGATTCCCCCAAATTTATATCACTTGAAAATTACTTGGCCTCTTCCCTTTCTTGGTAAATCTGTAATTAGGTCTTCAGTTAAAAAAATCCATTCAAGGCTTTAGCACTACCATTATAGGCCCTTAAATCCTAGCCAAATGTACCAGTAATACTGTATATTCAGACAGTGACTTCACTAACATCATCTTATTTGATCCTGACAGTATTTCAGTGATGTAAAGGAAACTGATTTTATCTCCATGTTATAGTTTGGTGCATAGAAAGGAGCCAGATATCTATACTGCAGAGCTTAATCTGAGGTTCATGGGTAGGCTTTGGAAAAGGACTTCTGAGCCCCTTAAATGATACGCAGTATTAATGTGGGCATATCGTGGTGGGGGTAACGGAGGGGGATTTGGCCCATAGTTATCAGCAGATTCTCAAAGGGACCTGTTGCCCCAAACAGGCTAAGTGGAAAGAACACAGGATTTGGAATGAGAAGAAAAATTCTCCTAGTATTTTCTGGCTGAGTGATCGGATTTGCAGGAGGTTTGGCAGGGCTGACTGCTGCCTAGCCGAGCTGGTTGAATTGATGGGGCTGATCTGGCTTTCCCTGTGACCCTGACCAGCACATTTACTCATTTTAAGGGTGGGAGCAGTATGATCTAAAGGCAGGTTGAGCAAGACAGAAAATAATTCGGGCACTCACTTCTTTGTCTTTGTGATGTTTAAACATTTTGGATTTAAATGATTTGGGTGGGAAATACTGTTGTTCTCTGTAGGTTCTACCACTCTCTGCTGTTTTCCAAGGTCAAGAGTCACAGTCCGCCTTAGGTGAGTTTCCACCCACAGTTTCCTCTTCCTGGGGAACTACCTCTCTCAGATCTTCACATGGTGAACTCTCTCATCTCTGAGATCTCTGCTTCTGACAGGTCAATCTGGATCAGCACCATTCAAAGAACGTATGGTGGGAGTCACAAATGTGACCCACATATGTAATTTTACATTAAAAACAAAAAGAACCAAGTGAAATTGATTTTAATAATTTATTTTATCCAATATGACTAAAATACCATTTCAACTTATAATCAACATAAAAATTATGATCAGGATATTTGATATTTTATATTTTTTTGTACTAAGTCCTTGAAATCCAGTGTGTATTTTATCTCAATGTTCTCTAGCCATATTTCAAAAGCTCAGTAGACACATGGAAGGTAGTGGCTATCATAGCAGACAATCCTGGGAAAAGTGCCTCCCACCCCCATTCAAAAGGCCTGTTTTATTGCTTTCATAGTACATATGATAATCCAAAATTGTGTTATTAATTTGTTCTTTATGAGCTTACTGTTGGTCTTTCCTCACAGAATGTGTGACCTCCACGAAGGCAAGGATTTTATACAATTCACTGCTAAATCCTTTGTCATCGATATTCCATAAATACTTCTTAAACTGATGAATGAGTAAATGCTTACTAGAGAGATAAATGAATGAATCAGTCATTGAAAAAATGGATGAAACTG
This sequence comes from Panthera leo, assembly GCF_018350215.1. Lineage (NCBI taxonomy): Eukaryota > Metazoa > Chordata > Mammalia > Carnivora > Felidae > Panthera > Panthera leo. Next base: position 50,517,551 of record NC_056683.1, read on the forward strand.
CCTGGTCTCTAGAGGCATTTGAATGTGTGACTCCTGCCTTAGCCATTCACTTGACTTTTCTGAGCATCTATAAAATGGGGGTAATTTTATCAACTTCATAGGGTTGTAAGAATTAAATAATGGTGTGAAATTGTTTCATAAACCATAAGGTCCTATGTAAATGAAGCTGTTAAGTGACCTGCCCAAATGTATATAATTAGTATTTGTGTGTAAGGAGTGTGTAAGAGCAGGGCTTTGAAATCATGGAGTCCTGGCTCTGCCATTTACCACTCACCTGTCAACAGACGTCCTAAATGATTTTTATTAAACAAGTTTGGGACACACTAGTTAGGAAATTACTTTTCTATCAGGGTTATCTCTGATACTTTTTAAGACATGGTTACCCTGTTAAGCCCATGCCTCTGGGTTAGTGTCTTTGCACAGCTTTAGAAAGATTGGTGAGCCTCCATGAGAAAGCTGATAACAACTAGATCAGTAGTATCACCTTGGCGATCAGTGGGATCACAGATATTACTGCCAACTCTATCACATGAAGGCCAGTGTCACCTCTGGTATCCATTACCTGATCATGGTGTACTTTTCAGACCAGAAACCTAACCCAAGACAGAGAACCTTAGGAATGAGCAGCAGCCTCTCTCCCTTAGAAAGGTAGTCATCAAAAAGAGGGACCCTGGTGGTGGCCACCAAGAAGGCACCTGCCACCTGATGCTAGGCTCTCAAATAGAAAGTCCGGGTCCAAAATAAAGAGACCTTGTGAGCTGTGCTAGTCCTTTTGGGATGGAGTATACAAATATCAAGGCATCCTGCAAATGGGTGCCAGGTGGCTATAATACAAATAAGATCTTTACTCTCTAAGATGAATTTTAAAAATATTTATTGCCCTTTTCTAATTTCCTTTGAGTATTCTTTAATATTTAATAAATATTTATTATTTGAAAGTGTCCCTATTTCCTACCTAAAACATACAATCCTCAACTTACAATAAGAGATTTGTAATACCATCGTTTTATCTTTTTTTCTTCTATTTATCCAGTTGGCAAATATCTAAAGTCAACTTACTGTGTTGGCAAGGATATAGGAATTAGATACTCTTATAGATTGTTGGTAGGAGTAGAAATTGCTACAAGCCCTTCACTGGGTTGTGAGGGAGTGTGCAATTCAGCAATAGACATAAATATTACAAGTGAATTTATCCTTGGATCAGTTATATATGGAATATATATGGAAAATATATTAATGTTGGTCAGCCATAAAAAAGAATGAAATTCTGATATAGCTACAATATGGATGAACTTTGTCTCCGTGAAATAGGTGAAATAAGCCATAAGTAGCTTATAAATAAATGGCTAGGTGAAAGAACCCAGAAAAAAAGGACAAATATTATATGCTCCCATTTATATGAGGTACTTAGAGTAGTCAAATACATAAAGACAGAAAGTAGAATAGTGGTTGCTAGGGCCTGGTCAGGAGGGATAAATGCGGAGTTATTGTTAAATGGGTACAGAGTTTCAGTTTGGGATGATGAAACAGTCTGGAGATGGATTGTGGTGATGGTGTTGGCACAGTAATATGCTAATGTATTTAATGCTATTGAATTGCATACTTAGAATGTAAATTTGTTATGTTCTATCATAAAAATATCATATGTGTAAGGTTATTCATTGCAGTATAGTATTGATAATGGTATTGTTTACAATCACAAGGTTGGAAGCAACCTAAATATCCAACAGCAGAGGACTGTTACATATAACTCACTGGTATAGTTATATAAAGAAATATTATGCAGTCATTAAAAATAAATTTTTATACACTGACCTGTATACTAGATATTGTTTGTTTTCTTCTCCAAATTCACTGTTTACCTTCTCTGCCCTGTTTTATTCCTTGGAAGGCTACCCTTTATGGAATGAATCAATTGGGCTCCACTGCTTTCTGGCTTCCTTCGGTTAAGGCGAGGGGGAAACACCAACAGGAGTTAGTTCCTTGGCTGTCTCTCCCCTAGGCCTCAGATTGGCAATGACAGTGCTCCTCTCCCAAAGGCCACAGCTCCTATTTGGCACAGTTCTGGCAATATTGTTCCCCACCCAAGCCTAGCGATAGAGGTAGCTCAGGGGGACTTCAACACCCCATGTTGGTATGTGGGGATGTTTTACTGAGGTCTAGAGTTAGTGTTGACATACAAACACTGACAATGATGTGTTGTAAATCCCCTGAAACACTGTACAAAGAGAGGTCCAAAGGCTTAGGAGGAGAGAAATGTTTCAAATTATTGTTTATGTGCAAATTGCTATGCCACCTGCTAATCCTATACCATAGAAGGTTTGAAGGATGGATGTTCATTTCCTAAGACATTAGAAAATACATTGTTAGTGAAAAGAGCACCAGCATCTTTGAGAAGTCCTGTGGTGGCTATTCTCTCTAGCCTGGAGGTGAGGGAAGGAGATGCTGCAGTTGGGTTTCAATGGGAATAATGGAATCCTGGAGTGGTGGAGTCCAAGTGACAGCAAGGGACAAGGAATGCATTACTACAATAAGCCATGAGGGCTTCTGAGTGGGAATCAGAGATTTTGATCTGTAGGGGTCTGTGATTGGTCGCTACTTGATCGTAGGGCTCTTAGGAATGAAATGGATAGACTTCTAAGGTTGCTTGAAGTAGTAGCTTGACCTGATAAGCAGAAAGAATTCTACGGAAGGTGGGCAGAAATCTGACCTAGTGTGTTCAGTTTCCATATATAAGACAGTGCACTGGTGTGGAGCCCGTTGATTGAGGAAGAGGTAAGACCTATTAAAGAAGGACTCTGTAGTGTGGCCACAAACCTTCCTTGGAGGAACCTGTAGTCATTTACCTGTGGCTATATGATACAATAAAATATATATACCCAGACCTCCCTGGACTTACCAGATACTGGCTCAAATATGATACTAATTTCTGGAGAACCAAAATGCCATTATAGGTCCCTCTATAGAGAAAGGACTTACAGAGTTTAGGTAATAGATAAAGTCTTGTTCCAAGCCCATGGCAAAGTGGATCCAGTGGGCTCCTGGACCCATCTGTGCTCATTTCCCTTGTGCCAGGGGTAGAGTGATAACAGATAGACTCTGCAAATTGACTAACCCTCATATTGGCTCCCTGACCCATGAAGTGGCATTAGGTAGTTAAATAGAAGCCCCTGGTACTGCCCCCATCTGACCTCCAACCCAAAATGCTAAACAAAAAGCAACACCACATCTCTGGGGGAATTACAGACTTTAGTGATTACTCAAAGACTTAGAATGGGTAATTCCTGTCCTGTCTCCATTTAACTCACCTGTTTGGACAATGCAAAAACTGGACGGTCTTGAACAATGTAGATTGTTTCAAATTTATTCTGGACTAGTGTCAAGCTTAGCTAAGGATCTGGATATAGCATCTTACTGGCACAAATAAGCACAGCCCTTTACTAGTGTTCTGCTATTGATTTACCATAGACTTTTCTGGTCACTGCTATCAGCAAAGGTAACAAAAGCAGTTTGCCTTTATGAAGCAGAGAGATTAATATCTTTACTATTTTACCTAAGGACTATGTCAACTCTATTTTTGTTATAACATAGTCCAGTGGGAGCTTAATCATCTGGATATCTCACAGAGTGGCATACTCTTCTGTATTAATAAAGTTATATTAACTGGACCTGATGAATGAGAAGTAACCAGGACCCTACTTGCCATGGTAAAAAGTATGCATGCCAGAGGATGGGAAATAAACACAGAAAGGGTTTTGACCATGGTGGGGGATGTTTCTATGGAAATCCAGGAAACTTGGGCATGTTTGGATAGCCCCCCTGAAAGGAGAGAGAAGTTGCTTCACTTTAATCCTTGTACCATGAAGAAAGAGGCACAATGCTTGGTAGGCCTCTTCTGATTTTGGAGGCAATGTATACTACGTTTGGGCATGATGCTCTGATCCATATCCTGGGTCAATTGTGGGTGATGCCCAATGAAAAGACTCTAGCAAGTCAAGGCAGTGGTACAAAATGCTCTGCCACTTATAATCTGGCAGACCCAGTGCCCTTGAATGTGTCTATGGCAGACAGAGATGCTTGATGGAGCCTCTGGTAAGACCCAGTAAAAGAAGCACCACCCGGACTCCTGGGATTTCAGAATAAGATCATGTTCTCTTCTCCTGACAAACTGTTCCCTCTTTGAAAAGCAGCTCCTGAATTATTACTAGGTCCTGGTAATGACTGAATGAATGTCTGATTATGGCATACAAATCAACTCTGTCCTGAAGGACCCATCATGATATGGATATTTTCTGACCCACAAAATCATAAACTTGGACACATGCAGCAGCGTTCCAACATTACATGGAAACGGAATACCCAAGACCAGGCTGAGGAGATCTGGCAGGCACAAGTAAGCTGCATGATCAGGCAGCTCAGACTCCCCTGGTGCCTGGGATGATGTGTTGCTATATCTTATTCAACTTATACTAGAGGCAACATGGGGATTCCCTATAAATAGTTAACATAAGGAAAAGGCACAGGCCTGCTTTACTTATGGGCCTATATGTTGTACTGGCACCAGAAAATGCAGATGGCCACTGAATTTCAGCCTTACTTAGAGGTGGCCCAAAAAGTGTGGTGAAGGGAAGTTTCCCCAATGGATAGGTCATCCGATGGACATTTGGTTGTCCACTTTGCATGAAAGGAGAAATGGCCTGATGTATGGATCAATCCTAATTGACAGGCAGTAACTAATGCAGTGATCTTCTTATTGGGGAAAGAACAAGACAGGAAAGGACAGGACAAAGAAATATGGTGGGGAGAGGTATGGAGACTGAACGGGCACAGAATGGGAAAATATTTTTGACCCATGTGAACATTCGCCAAATTCATGCATTACAGAGGAGTTTCTCAGTAATTGCGGGACAAAATGATCTTTACGGTGCATGTCAGTTAGTCTCTCTCAGCAGAGTGCCTTGCTAACAGGACATTGCACAATATGTCCTTAGCATCAGGGATTTCCCCTCACCCAGGTGATCTGGCTGTCAACAGATTTTGAATGCTCAATGCTCAAGGTTGCCTATTCTGGACATTTAATATAAAGTGAATCATACAATATATGGTCTTTTGTGTCTGCCTTACTTTACTTAGAATAATACTTTCAGGTTCATCTGTGTTGTAGCATATATCAGTACCTCATTCCTCTTTTATGGCTGAATAGTCCATGGCATGGATATACCACATTTTGTTTATTAGTTTATCTATTGATGGATATTAGAATTGTTTCTACTTTTTAGCCATTATGAATAATGCTGCTATAAACATTCATGTACATGTTTTTGTGTGGATGTATGTTTTTTTGGTGTTTTGTTTTTTGGTTTTTTTTGGTTATATACGTAGGAGAGAAATAGCTGAGATATAGTAATTCTTTGTTTGACCTTTTGATGAACTTCCAAACTGTTTTCCACAGTCCTACACAATTTTATATTTATACCAGTAACGTATAAGAGTTCAATTTTCTCCACATACTTGTCAATTCTTGTTTATTTATTTTATTATAACTATCTCAGCAGGTATGAAGTGCTAACTCATTCTGGCTTTGATTTGAATTTCTCTAATGACTAATGTTAAGCATTTTTTTTAATGTGCTATTGACCATTTGTATATCTTCTTTGGAGAACTGTCTATTCAAATCCTTTGCCCACTTTTTAATGGAGTTATTTGTCTTTTTGCTGTTGCATCATTAGGGCTCTATGTATTCTAGATAGACCCTCTCGGATATGTGATTTATAAATTTTGTCTCCCCATTCTCTCTGTTGCCTTTCCACTTTGTTTATGGTGACTTTTGACACACAAAAGTTTTAAATTTTGATGAAGTTCAGTTTATTTTTTCTTTGGTTGCTTGTGCTTTTGGTGTTATTCTAAGAAACTGATGCCTACTCCAAAGTCACAGAGATTTATGCCAATGCTTTCTTCTAAGATTTTATAGTTTTAGTTCTCATGTTTAGGTCTTGGTTCCATTTTGAGTAAGGTTTTTTTTTTAATGTTTATTTTTGAGAGAGAAGAGAGTATGAGTGGGGGAGGAGCAGAGAGAGAGAGAGAGACAGAGGATCCAAAGTGGGCTCTGTGCTGACAGCAGAGAGCCTGATGCGGGACTCAAACTCATGAATTGGGAGATCATGACCTAAGCCGAAGTTGGACGCTTAACCAACTGAGCTTCCCAAGCACCCTTTGAGTTGTTGTATATGGTGTGAGTTAGGAGTCCAAATTCATTTTTTCCACGTAGATACCTAGTTGTCCCAGGACCATATGTTGAAAAGGCAATTCTTTCCCAATTCAAAGGTCTTGGTACCTTTGTTGAAAACCAGTAGAATATAAACATATGGGTTTATTTCTGGGCTCAATCTATGCCATTGATCTATAGCTCTACCCTTATCCGAGTAGCACAGAGTCTTATTGTTGCTTTGTAGTAAGTTTTAAAATCAGGAAATGTGGGGGCACCTGGGTGGCTCAGTCGGTCAAGTGTCCAACTTCAGCTCAGGTCATGATCTCGCAGTTCGTGAGTTCAAGCCCTACATCAGGCTCTGTGCTGACAGCTCAGCTGAAGCCTACTTCAGATTCTGTGTCTCCCCCTCTCTCTGCCCCTTCCCTGCTTGCGCTCAGTCTTTCTCTCTCTCTCTCTCAAAAATAAATAAACATTGAAAAAACTAAATAAAATCAGGAAATGTGAGTCTTCTAACTTAGCTATTTATTCTCAGTGTGTGTGTGTGTGTGTGTGTGCGCGCGCGCACGAGTGCGAGCACACGTGTTTTCCTTCCTCGGGTCCTTTGCATTTCCATATGAATTTTAGGATCAGTGTGTCCAGTTCCACAAAAAAGACAATTGACATTTTGATAGGAATTGCATTGAGTTTGTAGATCCCCCTACTAATTTAAATGAAGAGCAGTGTAATGGCTAAAGTTTAATGATTTTGAAATATGACTGAAGGGGGCGCCTGGGTAGCTAATTCAGTTAAGCGTCTGACTTCGGCTCTGGTCATGATCTCGCAGTTGATAGGTTTGAGCCCCACGTTGGGCTCTGTGCTGACAGCTCAGAGCCTGGAGCCTGCTTCAGATTCTGTGTCTCTCTCTCTCTCTGCCCCACCCCCACGTGTGTTCTCTGTCTCTCAAAAATGAATAAACATTAAAAAAAAAAAAAGAAATATGACTGAATGATAGTACCCTATGATGGTGTGGTAGCTGATGCGACTTTGTATATTTCCTGTTTTGAGGACACATTTTTCATCTGGACAAAGGACAAATTAGGTTCTGAGAAGTAACATGAGTGGACAATGCTGGATATTTTCTTTAGATAAATAGATAAATATTTAGATAAATATCTTCACCTTTCTCCATATTGCTCTGGGCTGAAAGAGGTTGACATTTATGAATTGCATCAACCAACCTCTTGTTTTCTGGCTTTTAGTTGGGTTCAGCCAAAGGGAAGCACCAACAGAAATTTGAAGGATGGGAAGAAAGAGATTAGAATATTCTTTGGGCTTCCTTTCTGCTGAGGTAAATGTTGGCAGTGGCTATCTTTTTCTATCAAAAGCCACAGTCCTATCGGGGTGCCTGGGTGGCTCAGTTGGTTAAGCGTCCGACTTCAGCTCAGGTCATGATCTCACAGTCCGTGAGCTCCAGCCCTGTGTTGGGCTCTGGACTGACAGCTCAGAGCCTGGAGCCTGCTTCGGATTCTGTGTCTCCCTCTCTCTCTGCCCCTCCCCCGCTCATGCTCTGTCTCTCTGTCTCTCAAAAATAAATAAACATTAAAAAAAAAAAAAAGCCACACTCCTATTGGGTCACCCTTTCCTGCAGCAACTGGTCTTTCTGGGTTCTGATAACCAATCCATCTACTTACCTTTTCAGGCCTGAGGAGACTAGTGGCTTCCCACTGTGGTTCTCTCTTCCTTATTGGTTTCACCTAACATTGCCCAAATTGTCATAAATATTACTGGGATTTTTAAAAATGACCTTGCTATTTTTCTTTTGATTACCTGTTGATAGTGTGCCATATACTTCTTGCCATCCCTGACAATACAAAATGGAAAGACCTAAAAGACATCTTGAATCAAAGAAGCAAAAGAGCTATGTAATGCTTGCTTTATTTATTTATTTATTTATTTATTTATTTATTTATTTAGTAAAACTCGGGTTAGGGAGAATGTGTCTTCATATTTTCTTAGATATTGTACAGTTGACCCTTGAATAACATGGGTTTGAACTGTGTAGGTCTACTTATATGTGGATTTTTTTGGATGAATACAGTACAAGAGATAATTGCCAAAGAGAACTGTGACTTAAAAAAAAAAAAAAGATGATTTCTCTGTAAATAACTGGGTGAAGGTAGTCTAGAACTGAGATGGGCTCTATTGCCTGACACACCCAGGGAGACAGTTTCCTTCTAGACCACGAGCCCCTCACCTTTATGGTATGGCCTTGCCCTTAGTCAGTGGATGCATCCACTTTCCAGCAATAGGTTGGAGAAGGAGAAGAAGGAGCAGAGAACCTACACCAGGGAAAGTTCCTGGAACCTGCCACATAGCCCATCTGTTTATATCCCTGCTTGTCATACCTAGCTGTAAGTAGCCTGGGAAATACAGTTTTTATTTCTGACAGCCATATACTCAAAATTCTAATACTATTTAAGAAGAAGAGAATTGATATTAGAAGTAATTAGCAGTCTTTGTCACATATATGCACTTGAAATAACTCAGGAAGAATATTGAGAAACTAAAAGCTTATGTGGTTCCCTGGGGAGAGGGTTGGGAGGTAAGAATGGGGCCAATGAAGAATAAGAGTGACAGGAAGAGTTTTTACTATGTATCTTGTATATTTTGATTTGTGAACCGTGTATGTGTGTATTTTCTATTTACAAACTTACATAGATTAATTAAAATTCCTCTCTAAAGATAAGCAAATAAAAGAAGAAAAATAAAAAATAAACAATGTCTAGTCAGTATACTTTGGTAAGTACAAAGGAACCATGGACTCCAGTGGACAAATGGCCCCTAGGAATTAGAATGGCTTAATTCGTTTTCTATTGCTTTGTAACAAAAAATAAACTTAGTTCAAAATAAAAAATTTACTATCTCACTGTTTCTGTGTGTCAGAGTATGGCATGTTTTTACTGGGTTCTCTGTTCAGGGTATCCTAAGTCTGTAATCAAGATGTTGGATGGCTGTATTATCATCGGGAAGTTCACCTAGGGAAAAATCCACTTCCAAGCTTATTTAGATTGTTAGCAGAGTTTATTTCCTTGAAGTTGTTAGCTTCTCTGGTCCTAGCCACATGTCCTCCTCCATCTCAGCAACATACCTTTGTCAAATCTTCCTCATGTTGCTTTGGCCATGTGACCAGCCAGAGAAAACTCTTTGCTCTTAAATGGCTCATGTGATTAGGTCAGGCACACCCAAATCATTTTTCTTTCTTAAAGTCAACTGCGCCAATATAGACCTATAAAATAGAATAGAGGTCTCAGAAATAAACCCTCATGTATGTGGACACATGATTTCCCCCAAGACCACCCAATAGGGAAAAGGCAACCACTCCAATAAATAGTGCTAGGAAAACTGTCCACATGCAAAAGAATGAAATTGGACCCTTCTCTTCCACCATATACAAACATTAACTCAAAATGGGTTAAAGGTGTAAATGTAAGACCCCAAATTATAGGACTCCTAGAACACAGGAAAAACTTAATGCCATTGGATTTGGCAATGATTTCTTAGATATGATACCAAAAGCATGGGCAGCAAAAGCCATACACACACACACACACACACACACACACATTACTATACAAAGCTTAAAAACTTCAATGTGTCACCTCTGGGATGCAGCAAAGGTGGTCATAAGAGGAAAGTATATAGCAATCCAGGCTTTTCTAAAGAAGGAAGAAAGGTCTCAGATACACAACTGAGCCTTATACCTTAAAGAACTGGAAAAAGAACAGCAAATAAAACCCCAAACCAGCAGAAGACAGGAAATAAGATTAGAGCAGAAATCAATGCTATTGAAACCAAAAAAACCAGAACAGATCAATGGAACCAGAACCTGGTTCTTTGAAAGAATTAACAAAATTGATAAACCCCTAAGCAGTTTGATCAAAAAGAAAAAGGAAATGACCCAAATACATAAAATCAAGAATGAAAGAGAAGAGATCACAACCAATACAGCAGAAATAAAAACAATAATAAGAGAATATTATGAGCAATTACATGCCAATAAAATGGGCAATCTTGAAGAAATGGAAAAATTCCTAGAAACATATAAACTACCAAAACTGAAACAGGAAGAAATACAAAACTTGAACAGACCCATAACCGGTAAAGAAATCGAATTAAAGTAATAAAAAATCTTCCAAAAAACAAGAGTCCAGGGCCAGATGGCTTTCAGGGGAATTCTACCAAACATTTAAAGAAGAGTTAACTCTCATTCTCTTGAATCTGTACCAAAAAATAGAAACGGAAGGAAAACTTCCAAACTCTTTCTATGAAGCCAGCATTACCTTGATTCCAAAACCAGAGACCCCACTAAAAAGGAGAACTATAACCGATTTCCCTGATGAACATGGACGCAAAGAGTCTCAACAAGATATTAACCAACTGTATCCAACAATACATGAAAAAATTATTCACCACGACTAAGTGGGATTTATACCTGGGATGCAGGGCTGGTTCAATATCCACAAAACAGTCAATGTGATTCATCACATCAGTAAAAGAAAGGACAAGAACCACATGATCCTCCCAATAGATGCAGAGAAAGCATTTGACAAAATACGGCATCCTTTCTTGACAAAAATTTCTCAAGAAAGTAGGAATAGAAGGATCATACCTTGAGAACATAAAAGCCATATATGAAAGATCCAATACTAATATCATCTTCAATGGGAAAAAACTGAGAGCTTTCCCGCTAAGATCAGGAACAAGACAGGGATGTCCACTCTCGCCACTGTTACTCAACATAGTATTGGAAGTCTTAGCCTCAGCAATCAGACAACACAAAGAAATAAAAGACATCCAAATTGAGCAGGAGGAGGTCAAACTTTTGTTCTTTGCAGATGACATGATACTCTAGGTGGAAAACCTAAAAGATTCCACCAAAAAACTGCTGGAACTGATCCATGAATTGAGCAGTCACAGGATATAAAATCAATCCACAGAAATTGGTTGCATTCCTATACACCAACAATGAAGCAACAGAAAGAGAAATCAAGGAATTGATTCCATTTACAATTGCACCAAAACCCATAAAATACCCTAGGAATAAATCTAACCAAAGAGGTGAAAAATCCATGCATTGAAAACTATAGAAACCTTATGAAAGAAATTGCAGAGGACACACACAAAAAAATGGAAAAAGATACCATGCTCCTGGATAGAAAGAAAAAATATTGTTAAAATGTCAATACTACCCAAAGCAATCTACATATTCAATGCAATCCCTATCAAAATAACACCAGCATTCTTCACAGAGCTAGAACAAACAATCCTAAAATTTGTACGAAACCAGAAAAGACCCTGAATAGCCAAAGCAATCTTGAAAAAGAAAACCAAAGCAGGAGGCATCACAATCCCAGATTTCAAACTGTATTCCAAAACTGTAATCATCAAGACGGTATGCTACTGGTACAAAAACAGACACTCAGATCAATGGGACTGGACAGAGAACCCAGAAATGGACCCACAAATGGATGGCCAACTAATCTTTGACAAAGCAGGAAAGAATATTTAATGGAATAAAGATGGTCTCTTCAGCAAGTGGTGCTGCTGGGAAAACTGGACAGCGTCATGTAGAAAAATGAACCTAGATCACTTTCTTACACCATACACAAAAATAAACTCAAAATGGGTGAAAGACCTAAACATAAGACAGGAAGCCATCAAAATCCTTGAGGAGAAAGCAGGCAAAACCTCTTTGATCTTGACTGCAGCAACTTCTTACTCAACACGTCTCTGGAAGCAAGGGAAACAAAAGGAAAAATGAACTATTGGGACCTCATCAAAATAAAAAGCTTCTGCACAGCAAAGGAAACAATCAGCAAAACTAAAAGGCAACTGACGGAATGGGAGAATATATTTGCAAACGACATATCAGATAAAGGGTTAGTATCCAACATCTACAAAGAACTTATCAAACTCAACAGCCAAAAAGCAAATAATCCAGGGAAGAAATGGGCAAAAGACACGAATGGACATGTCTCCAAAGAAGACATCCAGATGGCCAACCGACACATGAAAAAATGTTCAACATCCCTCATCATCAGGGAAATACAAATCAAAACCACAATGAGATATCACCTCACACTTGTCAGCATGGCTAACATTAACAACTCAAGCAACAACAGATGTTGGCGAGGATGCGGAGAAAGAGGATCTCTTTTGCACTGCTGATGGGAATGTAAACTGGTGCAGTCACTCTGGAAACAGTATGGAGGTTTCTCAAAAAATTAAAAATAGAACTACCCTATGACCCAGAAATTGCACTACTAGGTATTTATCCAAGTGATACAGGTGTGCTGTTTAGAAGGGACACATGCACCCCAATGTTTATAGCAGCACTATCAACAATAGCCAAAGTATGGAAAGAACCCAAATGTCCATCATTGGATGAATGGGTAAAGAAGAGGTGGTATATATATACAATGGATTATTACTCGGCAATCAAAAAGAATGAAATCTTGCCATTTGCAACTATGTGGATGGAGCTGCAGGGTATTGTGCTAAGTGAAATTAGTCAGAGAAAGGCAAAAATCATATGACTTCACTCATATGAGGACTTTAAGAGACAAAACAGATGAACATAAGGGAAGGGAAACAAAAAATATAAAAACAGGGAGGAGGACAAAACAGAAGAGATTCATAAATATGGAGAACAAACTGAGGGTTACTGGAGGGGTTGTGGGAGGGGGGATGGGCTAAATGGGTAAGGGACATTAAGGAATCTACCCCTGAAATCATTGTTGCACCATATGCTAACTAACTTGAATGGAAATTTAAAAAAATAAAAATAAATAACAAATAATAAAATAAAAAACCTTTGGTGTATCAAAGGAAAATATCAGTAATGAAAGACAATGTATGGAATGGAAGAAAATATTTGCAAATCTTATATCTGGTGAAGAGTTAATAGCCAGAATAAAAAACTCCTACAACTAAACAGCAAAATAAATAACGTGATTAAACAATGAGCAAAGAACTTGAATGGACATTTCTCTAAAGAGGATATAAAGAGGAGCATATGAAAATATGCTCAACATCACTAACCATTAGAAAAATGCAAATACAAACCACAGTGTAATATCCTCTCACACCCATTTTTACAGTCACTATCAAAAAACCAGAAAATAACAGGGGCACCTGGGTGGCTCAGTTGGTTGAGTGTCTGACTCTTGATTTCAGCTCAGGTTATGATCCCATGGTTGTGGGATTGAGCTCCACATCAGGCTCTGCCCTGAGCATGGAGGTTGCTTAAGATTCCCTCTCTCTCTGTCTCTCTCTCTCAATTTGTCTTTTTCTCTCTCACTCTCCCCCTCTCTCCCCCCTCCCCAACTTGAGCACATGCTCTCTTTCTAAAATTAAAAACCAAAAAAAAAAAAAAAAAAAAAAGTGTTGGTGAGGATGTAGAGTGATTGGAACCCTTGTAAAATGGTGCAGCTGCTATGGAAAATAGTATGGCTGTTTCTCCAAAAATGTAAAGATAAATTTTAAATTAGAACTACCATATAATCCAGCAATCCAACTTCTGTATGTAATGTTTTTTACAACAGTTAAAAAAAAAAAAAGTCAACTGTGCCATATAACCTAATTATGGGAGTGATAGCTCATCATATTCATAGATTCTACCCATACTCCAAAGAAAGGGGTTTATAAGGGTGAATGTTATTTGGGGGTCACCTTAGAATTCTGCCTACTTAATAGTAGGACTTAAGCCACTTTTTCAGAGACCTTTCCTGTCTGTATTTTTAATTCACAGCTATAAGTTTTGGAGGGTTTGGATTCTGTTTACTTTAAGAAAGGCAGGATTTCCTTCTTTTGTAATATTCAGTGATGTCTATCTGAGTACACCTCTGTTGGTGGAAATTATTGTTTAGAGTGAAATGTCCGCTCATCCATGGTGTTTCCTTCGGGTTAGATTGACCCGCTTGTAGCAAACTTGGGTTTGTCTGCTTGAGATGATCATCAAAACTTGTCTGGGAAAACCTTATTTTTAGTGAAGAAATATTTTCTTGAGAGTTAATAGTTTGAACACACAGAGGACATAGGAAGAGGTAAGGAATTGGAAGTATTGTTTTTATCACTTTATTTATTTATTTATTTATTTATTTATTTATTTATTGACTGACTGACAGAGCAAGCGAGTGGAAGAGAGAGTGGGAGAGAGAATCTTAAGCAGGTTCCATGCCCAGCACAGAACCCCATGCGGATCTGACCTGTGAGATCATGACCTGAACTGAAATCAAGAGTCCAATGCTTAACCAACTGAACCACCCAGGTACCCCATTTTTATCACTTTTAACTTTGTCCCAGATCTCAAGGATTAAACAATACTCATGTAAAATCTGAGTTGGAACAATACACTGCCTAAGAAAATATTCTTAAGGGTTAGAAGCTTGAGAGAATGGTGAATACAGTATTTATACAAATAATACACAAACGAAGGCATAATGGCTGGTTTGCAAAGAGAACTTAATATAATCATGGTACATAAAACATAATTTAGCTATAAGAGGTAGACAAACTAAGCAGTTAAAATTTATAACATCTAATATTCTAAAGCGAAGGAAAAATAATCTTTCGTATATATATTTTTCAATATATAACTTGTACGCAGAGACAGAATATCTCTCTATACCTTCCTCCTCTTAGAACACAAACTTTAGTTTAAGGAGCATGCAAGCTACCCACACTTTTTTCCCATCTCTTTCCTTGGTGTCCTCATTTTTAGAAGTCAAATGACTGACGTTGTTCTTGTGGGAAGAAAGTTTAGTGTATCCTGTTTAATGATTTGCATCATTAACCTGTTAGATGACCCTGAATTTTACTCAGCTTAATGTTCCCAAAATATCACAAGGAGTCTGAAGGGCCATTTTTCTCTGCAAATTAAAGTCCAAAGAGACTGTATCTTGGCTGTCTGCCTGCTCAGCTAGTGAACACCAGAAGAGAATACCTGAGCTAGAAAATAGAAGCAATGCCTCTTTTCCAGACAAGATGCTTTCAATTTTTCAGGTACACTTGGTGATTTGTTGCTGAGAGCATAACCTAGTTTCAAATCTATTCTTGCCAAGAAACCACTTCAATGTTTCCAAGGAGCACGTTGATTTGGCTTGTCAATGATAGCCTGTACCATTTCGGACCAGCCTTTCACACTGAGTAATGGAAATACACTAACGACCTGTCTTAACTGGTCACAATATTGGATGCTGCTATTGTGAGCTTCTTCTGGCAGAATGGTCTGCCTACATAATAAGGGGCCAGGCTGTATGGTCTGTGGATATGGACATTACAGAATAAATCCTCTTCTATGCTGAGTCCATCTTGGATAACATCAGCTCTCCTTTGGATTAGTCTGAGGGCTCTTTGAGCAATCTGGGGACGGCGGGGACACTGTCTAAACTGATAAGCCCCTTCATGATTTCTTTTCTGCCTTACCCAAGGCTACTCTATAAGAAAGCAATGACTAATTCAGATCAGCCTGGAAAATTTTCCAAAAACTATTCTCTCCCAAGTGTTATTTGAACCTCTTATCTGGTTTCCCTGATTTCTGTCCTATTGCTTTTGTATTTGGATGTTTTTCCCTCTCTGCCAGGTCTTTTCTGTTTGTTTGTTTTGTTTTGTTTTTAGTTGTTAGTCTACCAGGTTTTGGGATTGGACGTCTTCCTGAGGTAGTGTTGGGATAAGGAAGCAGTGCAAGAGGGTTCCTGTTTCTCCACATCCTCTCCAGCATCTATAGTCTCCTGTTGGTGGGAATGCAAATTGGTGCAGCCGCTCTGGAAAGCAGTGTGGAGGTTCCTCAGAAAATTAAAAATAGACCTACCCTATGACCCAGCAATAGCACTGCTAGGAATTTATCCAAGGGATACAGGAGTACTGATGCATAGGGGCACCTGTACCCCAATGTTTATAGCGGCACTCTCAACAATAGCCAAATTATGGAAAGAGCCTAAATGTCCATCAACTGATGAATGGATAAAGAAATTGTGGTGTATATACACAATGGAATACTACGTGGCAATGAGAAAAAATGAAATATGGCCTTTTGTAGCAACATGGATGGAACTGGAGAGTGTGATGCTAAGTGAAATAAGCCATACAGAGAAAGACAGATACCATATGGTTTCACTCTTATGTGGATCCTGAGAAACACAACAGAAACCCATGGGGGAGGGGAAGGAAAAAAAAAAAAAAAAAAAAAAAAGAGGTTAGAGTGGGAGAGAGCCAAAGCATAAGAGACTGTTAAAAACTGAGAACAAACTGAGGGTTGATGGGGGGTGGGAGGGAGGGCAGGGTGGGTGATGGGTATTGAGGAGGGCACCTTTTGGGATGAGCACTGGGTGTTGTATGGAAACCAATTTGACAGTAAATTTCATATATTAAAAAATAAAAAAAAAATAAAAAAAAATAAAAAGGGATAAGGAAGCAGAGTCTGAGATCCAGAGCATCTAGGTGTAGGCTTGTCTGGGAGGGGAACCTGACATTTGTGGGGTTTGTTGAGATATTTTTGGTATACTCATGAGAAGTAAGTCTTACATGCACAATAAATACTGCAGAGTTTGGAGGACCGTGACCTTAAAGACCATGCAAGGGAAACAAATGTCCATGGCTTTGCAAATTTCTATAGCTGGATAGTAGTGTGGCCAAGAAAGGAAGGGCACATATCTCCTATACTGTATGACATCCCTGTATTTGATCTGTCCCCACTAACCATTAGGTGAAACATTCAGGTGAATATCAGCATTTACTTATAAAGAGTTTATGGAAGAGTTTCAGAATTAATGTTTCTCTGTTTTCTGTACTTTGATATCGGGATGGTACAATGGCTAGGAGCTTGGGCTTTTGTGTCATTCAGACTGGGACTTGATCTTGGCTATGCCACATGTTAGCTTGTAACCTCAGGTGAGTTATCGAATCTTTCTAAGTCCATCAGTGTCCTTGTCTATAAAGAGCACATTATAAGAATCTTATTTATAAAGAGCAAATGAGATGATACATGTGAAACACTTAACCCAGTTCTTGGCATGTAGTAGACATGACACAAGTGATATTATTACAAAGATCAGATGCATAGCACTAGACTAGGAACATCCTTCATATTCAGGATTGCAAAGATCCATAATTTCCAAACCGAAATCAAGACATGTGATTTGGCAAGTACAAACTGATTTGGGGAAAGTAGAGCAGACAATTTGCAACTGGGACTGTCCCAGAAAATGTAGGAGGTTTCGTCATGATTCAGCTAAGGAATACACATCAATGTAGGTAATTATTTTTCTCAGTGATTCTTCTTGGCATGCAAAGTGCTTTTAAAACTCTACTTTGTAAATCCCTTGTGGCCAGTGAAAACCTGATGACCTCTACTGATGTTGTTTCTTATTCTTTTTTTTATTTTTCATTTTTCCCCTCCAATTCCTTATTCTTCTTGTTTTTAACACATTGATTTCATGTAGAAGCATTGGGTGATAACACTGGGCATGACAAATAGACAAGGAGAATCTTAAGGTAAAAATTGATAAAATTTTAACTTAAAATTTTAAAGAATGTTCTGGGTGGTAAGTGTAACTACTCTGTATGCTGTCTGAAATATGCTTCATGCAATAGAAATGTTCTTGAAACAATTGAGTGTAAGTCGATTTCTGGAAAGACTTCCCTTATTTTTAATCTACAGAAAATCTTTATAGACATTCTACAGTAAATCCTTTTTCCAAGAGACAGGTGTATTAGTTCTACAATGTAATATAAGAAATTGCCCCAACATTAAGCAGCTTAAAACAACATTTATTATCTGACAGTTTATTTGAATCAGGAATCGTGCTGCTTATCTGGGTCCTGTGGTTTAGGTTCTTTCATGAGGCTGCCATCACAGTGTCAGCAGAACTGAAGTCATTTCCATGTTCAATTGGAAATGAATCCACTTCCAAGTTCACATACATGGTCATTCCTTGTTCAAGGTCCTCCCCATAGGGCAGCTTACAATATGGCCCCTTGCTTCATCTAGAGCCAGCAGATAAACGACTTAATCACAGAAGTGACATTCCATTACTTTTTTGTATTCTATTAGAAGTCACTCACTAGATCCAGCTGTGGCTCCAGGGTAGGGGATTATACAGGGACATGAATACCAGTAGTGTGGCTCATTGGCAACCATCCCAGAGGGCAGGGGACAAAGGTAAAGAATTGCCTTTCTGAATCTGGATTTTTGCATTTCAAGATTATGTGACATATCTCTGTGTAAAGTGGAGCTGAGAACTTACTAATTCATGTCTCATCTATTTGTATCCCTTAAGAAAATCCTTGTGGAGACAACTGGTTTAGTCATCTAGTTATCCTCCCCTTCCTCCATGGTCATTTATAAATTTATGGTTTAAATCAGAAAGTATTCCCCACACCATCATAAAGGGAAGGAAGCAGGAATAAAATTTTTTTTAACTATAAAAAATTTTCAAGATACAGAAAAGTGGGGAAAATAGTGTACTAAACTGCCAGTTGCCCACTATCCAGAAGAAGCATTTATTTTAACATTTCTTGAACACCTCTGCAAATCATTGTACAAAATGTTTCCAGAACATTGTTTTCACTTAATCCTCTGAACAACCTTATGAAACAATATTTTACTTAATAAGATAAGTATTATAGTCGGTGTATGGAGAACTTTAAGACTCAGGTTTGGTAAAAAGAGAAATTGCTCAAGGCTATACAACTGGCAGAGCTAGGATTATTCTGTTTATTTTCTCCATTTTTAAATTAATTTTTGTCATTTATCTTTTTTTCTTAATTTATTTTTTAAGTAAACTCTACCCCCAACAAAGGGCTTAAATTCATGACCCAAATGGCTCTAACCACTGAGTCAGCAAGGCACCTTTCCATCTTTTTTTCTATTCCAATATCACTCCTTCTCCTTTCCCTTTCTTCATGCTATGATTGTCCTGCAATTACATCTTTACACATTACAAGTCCATCAACAATTTTATAATTATTTCATTATACAATTGTCTTTTAAATAAGATAGAAGAAGAAAAGTCACTAACACAAATACATTTATGCCATGTAGTTACCCTTACTGGTGCTCTTTGTTTCTTAGGAAGATTGGAGTTATTAGGATTTCTTGTATAGCAAGTCTGCTCATGTAGAGCAAGGATTTGAACCTACATCTTCTAACTACAGGTTCAAAACTATTTATATCACACCTCTGGCACAGTTACAACCCTGAACTACTTTACCATAAGGAGCTCAATTTTATCATCCTGGATGTTGATCTGGATAGAATATTTCAACACACTTATGAACACTTTTCACCCTTTATTGCCACAGAAACTTTAACGAGCAGATGAGTTTTGCTGCTTGCTTGGTTCATTTTGTGTAATATCACACTATGCAGCCAGCAATGAGGCAAGAGAGACGTGGGAATTGAAACCCATGGTGTGAGGTAAGTTCAATTGCCAAAGATAAGTAGATAATCTAATCAGAAATCTTGTTGTAAGATAAGTAGTGGTGAGT
Source organism: Panthera leo (assembly GCF_018350215.1). Lineage (NCBI taxonomy): Eukaryota > Metazoa > Chordata > Mammalia > Carnivora > Felidae > Panthera > Panthera leo. The sequence goes on from NC_056683.1 coordinate 50,537,286, forward strand.
TCTGCTGAAGTCCAGTAGTAAGATTAGGAATTGAGTGATCAGGGCAGAGCAAAGGTGAACCAGTCAAACTAAAATCTACGTAAGTAATCAGCTATGAGCATTCTAATTAAAAAAAAAAAAAATGTTTGCATTGGTTATCCTTTTATTCATTGCTTGAAGCTATAGGTGGCAGTGTCAGTGTTGCATAATATTTGCCTGATAGAAAGCTCTGAATTGGGTATGATCTATTAGGAAAAGGAATCCTTCTTGGAGCCATTTCACTCCTGGTGTGTTAAATTAGCTTTTCTTAACTTTGAATAATGTATGCCAAATGCTATCAGGTTGTGAAAGAGACATGGACATCTTGAGAATCCAGGTGTGATTTTTTAAAAAGAAAACGTAGTGTTTTAAATGTTTAATTCTGTTGGTGTATCTCACAGTATGTCTGTCTTCCTTTGGAGAGAACCCCCGACACCCACCCAAATCTAAGTTTCTTGTCTTTGCAAGTGTGAGACCCATGATCAGCGGGACTTCTGGTCTACTACCCTTTCCACAGCCATCCCCTGTGATTGTTAGAAGACAGGGACTCATTTAAAAAGTACTGGTTTTATAAAATTGATTCACACTTAACACAGGAAACTACTAGGGACAAGTTAGAGAAGAAAGCAAAAACAAAAATCAAAAAACAAAACAAAACACTATCAACTACCTAGAAATAATTATCATTAATATTTGGCAGACATCATCTTATCATCCTAGTCATCCCTTTATACATGTGTTTATACATGTATATAGATATAATTCATAAAAATAGGATGCTTCTAAATGCTTTTCAAAAGTAAAAATATTAGATTTATCTTTACTTGAATTTAACAGGAGAAAAGCAAATGGAATTGGTAGAATTGCACAACCTGAGATTAATAATAACTTGTTCATATCAAGCAATTTTATTTACTAAAAGGTAACTTTAAAAATTTTAAAGTTCCTTTTACTTAAAAAAAGAAAAACTACCAAAATGCTTCAATTTAAACACTACCTATGACTTCCTGCTCTGAAGATGAGAAACTTGACATTCTTCTAACCTCATTGCTTTCATGTTTCTGTTAATCCTGTTATTATTTTTATATAATCAAGATTCACAAATTTGTTCTTTCCCATAACTATAATTCTCACACTGTAGCTTTTTCTTTAATTACCTGCCATTCATTGGTCACAGAACATCTATTTCTAGGTTCTTTATTTTCACTTACTCATTGGTTTGCTGGATTTTGTAGTTGGATGACTTATTCAGAGAATTCCTGAGTACTCAGTTTCATGAACTGTTGCTTATTTGAGAAAGTCTGTTTCTTGTCTTTATGTTTGAAGGACCAAATTGTTGGGCCCCAAATTATCCCTTCCTTCCTCAGAACTTTATAAATAAAGCTCCAACATCTTCTGGCAATAAATGTTGCTGCAGAGAAGTCTGAAGTTAGTCTGATTCTATATTTCCCATTTAGCCTTCATACTTGTAGGAGATTTTCTTTTTCTACATGGATGTCCCTAAAGGTTTTAATTTAGTTCATGATAAGTCTAGGCATAGGAATATTTAATTCCTTACCAAATTATCCTGGGGAAATTTTTCTAATGGCTTCAGTCTTTATTTTTTGTTATTAAATCTTTCAAGTCTTAAAAAAAATTTTTTTTTAATGTTTAATTTTTGAGAGAGAGACTGAGTGAGAGTGGGGGAGGGGCACAGAGGGAGGGAGACACAGAATCTGAAGCAGGCTCCAGGCTCTGAGCTATCAGCACAAACCGTGAGATCCTGGCCTGAGCTGAAGTTGGATGCTTAACTGACTGAGCCACCCAGACACCCCTAAATCTTTCAGATCTTTTTGTTATGTTCTTGCCTCTTTTCTTTAGGAATACCAATTATTTTCATATCTCTCTTGACTGTATTCCATATCAGTAGTCATTTCTAATGTCCATCTTTTTTCATTTCATATAGTATGTATCTTCAAGGCTGTCTTTTATATTCTTAACTGTTTTCAGTCATACATATTTTATTTCTGGTCACTGTGATGTGGTCATTATCTATGAAAAGATTTGGTGACACCCACCGTGCCCCTCCCCCCAAGACTTGCCTTTTTGCACTTTGAACATCAGGATCATGGACTTAACTAGTTTTTGCCTTGCTCATTTTCTTTCTTCCTTAGCTTGAAGATCCTTGCTCCACTTTTGGAATGGGTCATTCCATCTCTTAACCTCTTCAAGGGTGGGAGGAAATTTAGAATGGTGTTTTTATAATCTGCTACTGATTTCTCAGAAACTTAAAAGGAAGAATGGGAAAAGTTGCAAGAGAGTAGATAAAGTGGAAAAGAGGATTCCAAGAAGAGGGAAAAGCATGTGAAAAATACTTGGAATAGAAAGATTTTAGGACTCCTGAGGAAATGAGAGAAAGATCATATAGGTCAAGAAACACAAGCATGAAAGATGGTGGTGTTAGATGAAGTAAAAGAAGCCAGGTTGTATAAGATATATTTTAGGGTTATAGAGTTTGGGTTTTATTCTTAGTATATTGGGTAGTTGGGGAGAAGGGAGAGAGTGGTGGTTCTTAAGGGGCTTTAAATAAGAGAGTACTATACACTAATATGTTTTTAAAAGGCTAGCTATAGTTGTAGTGTGGACAATAGGGTGGACAATTTGGGTAGAATGAAGAGTAGAAGATAGAAGATCACTTAAGAAATCCTTATACCTACCTGTTAGAGAAGGGAGTAGACTAGGGGAAACTTTAAAAATAGAAGGAAGAAATATAATTTTTTTTTAATGTTTATTTATTTTTGGGACAGAGAGAGACAGAGCATGAACGGGGGAGGGGCAGAGAGAGAGGGAGACACAGAATCAGAAGCAGGCTCCAGGCTCTGAGCCATCAGCCCAGAGCCCGACGCGGGGCTCGAACTCACGAACCGCGAGATCGTGACCTGAGCCGAAGTCGGACACTAAACCGACTGAGCCACCCAGGCGCCCCAGAAATATAATTTTTTTAAATGAAGGGAACCAGATGGATTAAATACACTTTTTCATCCAGAACATCAGTAAGTAAATTTAAACAAATTGTGGTATTTCAATACAATGGAGAACTACTTGGCAATAAAAGGAGTGACCTATGAATACATGTAATAACTTAGAGGACTCTCAAAATAATTACTGTGTAAGAAAAAAGCTTGAAAAAAAGCTCATGCTGTATGATTCTATTTATATTAAATTCTAGAAAAGCAAACTAAGCTATGGTGACAGCATACCAATGACTGCCTCAGGATGAGAGTGTGGGGTGGTGGAGGGGATGGTCTAGAGGGATTACAAGGGGGAAATTAGGAAACTTTTGAGGGTAATGGATATGTTTATTATCTTGATTGTGGTGATAGCAGAACACTTAGCAAATATTACACTTTAATCATGTGTAGTTCAGTTATGTCATTTACACATCAATAAGGCTGTTGTAAAAAGTTTTGAAATCTGTCTCTGAGGTAAGTTAATGGTATTTGGTGAAGAGAATAAGGGAGAATGAAACAAGATAAGTATCAGGTTTCTGAAATGAGCCATTTTCTCTGAAGATATTTAAAGCCATGACAATGGGTGAGAATAAAAAGAAATTTTAGGGCTGAGGGTAAAGGAAAACTGACATTCATAGGTTTTGTGGAAGAGGAGCTGGCTTCTTATTTGTGTAGATGCACCATGGTTTATTAAACTCTTCTTGATGGAGAACGTTTTTATTTCTAATACTCTATATTTACAAACAAGTATTGCAAAGAATAACCTTATATTTGTGTCATTTTAGCAGTGTGTGTATGTGTGATTTGGAAGTATATATAATCTGTAGGGTAAATTCTTTTTTTGTTTTTTGATTTTTTCCTGTTTTTTATTACTATACTTTTTATTTATTTTTAAAAAATTAAATCGAAGTTAGTTACCATGTAGTGTAATAATGATTTCAAGAATAGAATTCAGTGATGCATCACTTACATAATAACACCCAGTGTTCATCCGAAAAAGTGCCTCCTTAATTCCCATCACCCATTTAACCCATTCCCTCACTTAATATCCCAACAGCAACCCTCTATTTTTTCCTTATATTTAAGACTCTCTTGTGGTTTGCCTCCCTCTCTGTTTTTATCTTACTTTTGCTTCTCTTCCACTATGTTCATTTGTTTTGTTTCTTAAATTCTATATATGAGTGAAATCATATATTTGTCTTTCTCTGACTTATTTAGCTTGGTATAACACCCTCTAGTTCCATCCATGTTGTTGCAAATGACAAGATTTCATTCTTTCTGATTGCTGAGTAGTATTCCTTGTATACATATACCGCATCTTCTTTATCCATTCATCAGTTGATGGACATTTGGGCTCTTTCCATACTTTGGCTACTGTCCATAGCACTGCTATAAACATTGGGGTACATGTGCCCCTTCTAATCAGCGTTTTTGTTTCCTTTGGATAAATACCTAGTAGTGTAATTGCTGGGTCATAGGGTAGTTCTATTTTTAAGTTTTTGAGGAACTTCCATGATGTTTTCCAGAGTGGCTGCACCAGTTTGCATTCCCACCAGCAGTGCAAAAGGGTTCCTCTTTCTCCATATCCTCGCCAACATCTGTTTTTGCCTGAGTTGTTAATGTTAGTCATTTTGACAGGTATGAGGTGATATCTCATTGTGGTTTTGATTTGTATTTCCCTGATGATGAGTGATGTTGAACATCTTTTCATGTGTCTGTTAGCCATCTGGATGTCTTCTTTGGAAAAGCGTCTATTAATATCTTTTGCCCATTTCTTCACTAGATTTTTTTGTTTTTTAGGTGTTGAGTTTGATAAGTTCTTTATAGATTTTGGATACTAGCCTTTTATCTAATGTCATTTGCAAATATCTTTTCCCATTCTGTCGGTTGCCTTTTAGTTTTGCTGATTGTTTACTTTGCTGTGCAGAAGATTTTTATCCTGATGACGTCCCAATAATTCATTTTTGCTTTTGATTCCCTTGCCTCTGGAAACGTGTCAAGTAAGAAGTTGCTGTGACCGAGGTTAAGGAGGTTGCCGGCTTTATCCTCTAGGGTTTTGATGGCTTCCTGTCTTATGTTTAGGTCCTTCGTCCATTTAGAGCTTATTTTTGTGTATGGTGTAAGAAAGTGGTCCAAGGACATTCTTCTGCATGTCACTGTCCAGTTTACCCAACACCATTTGCTGAAGAGAATTTTTTTTTCCATATTCTTTCTGCTTTGTCAAAGATTAGTTGGCTATACATTTGTGGGTCCATTTCTGGGTTCTCTATTGTGTTCCATTGATCTGAGTGTCTGTTTTTGTGCCAGTAGCATACTGTCTTGATGATTACAGCTTTGTAATACAGCTTGAAGTCTGGGATTGTGATGCCTCCTGCTTTGGTTTTCTTTTTCAACATTACTTTGGCTATTTGGGGTCTTTTCTGGTTCCATACATATTTTAAGATTGTTCTGGCTCTGTGAAGAATGTTGGTGTTATTTTGACAGGGATTGCATTGAATATGTAGATTGCTTTGGATAGTATTGACATTTTTAACAATACTTGTTCTTCTAATCCATAAACATGGAATGTTTTTCTGTGTTTTGGGTCTTCTTCAATTTCTTTCATAAGCTTTCTATAGTTTTCAATGTATAGATTATTCACCTCTTTGGTTCAGTTTATTCCTAGGTATTTTTATGGTTTTTGGTGCAATTGTAAATGGGATTGATTCTTTGATTTCTCTTCCTGCTGCTTCATTATTGGTGTATAGAAATGCAACTGCTTTCTGAACATTGATTTTATATCCTGTGACTTTGCTGAATTTATGTATCAGTTCTAGCAGTTTTTTGGTGGACTCTTTTGGGTTTTCCACATAGAGTATCTTGTCATCTGCAAAAAGTGGACAGTTTGACTTCCTCCTTGCTGATTTGGATGCCTTTTATTTCTTTGTGTTGTCTGATTGCCAAGACTAGACTTCCAATGCTATGTTGAATAACAATGGTGTAGTGGACATCCCTGTTGTGTTCCTGACCTTAAGGGGAAAGCTCTCAGTTTTTCTGCATTGAGGAAGATATTAGCTGTGAGTCTTTTATATGTGACCTTCATGATCTTGAGGTATGTTCCTTCTATCCCTACTTACTTGAGGGTTGTTATCAGGAAAGGATGCTTTATTTTGCCAAATGCTTTTTCTGCATCTATTGACAGGATCACGTGGTGCTTATTCTTTCTTTTATTAATGTGATATATCACATTGATTGATTTGAGGATATTGAACCAACCCTGCATCCCAGGAGTAAATTTCACTTGAATGTGGTGAATAATACTTTTAATGTATTGTTGGATCTGGTTTTCTAGTATCTTGTTGAGAATTTTTGCATCCACAGTCATTAGGGAAATTGGTCTGTAGTTCTCCTTTTCAGTGAGGGTCTTTGGTTTTGGAACCAAGTTAATGCTGGCCTCAAAGAATGAGTTTGGAAGTTTTCCTTCCATTTCTATTTTTTGGAACAGCTTCAAGAGAATGGTGTTAACTCTTATTTAAATGTTTGATAGAATTCCCCTGGAAAGCCATCCACCCTGGACTCTTGTTTTTTGGGGGAGATTTTTGATTACTAATTCAATTTCTTTCCTAGTTATGGGTCTGTTCAAATTGTCTATTTTTTCGTGTTTCAGTTTTGGTGGTTTATATGTTTTTCCATTTCTTCCAGATTGCCCAATTTATTGGCATGTAATTGCTCATAATATTCTCTTATTATTGTTTGTATTTCTTCAGTGTTTATTGTGGTTTCTCCTCTTTTAGTCATGATTTTATTTATTTGGGTCCTTTACATTTTGATCAGTCTGTCTAGGAGTTTATCATTTTTGTTAACTCTTTCAAAGAACCATCTCCTGGTTTCATTGATCTGTTAGAGTGGCTTTTTGATTTTGAGATCGTTGATTTCTACTCTAATCTTTATTATTTACCTTCTTCTGGTTTTGGGCTTTATTTGCTGTTTTTTCCCCTCAGCTCTTTTAGGTGTAAAGTTAGGTTGTGTATCTGAGACCTTTCTTCCTTCTTTAGGAATGCCTGGATGGCTATATACTTTCCTCTTATGACCACCTTTGCTGCTCTCAGAGGTTTTGGGCTATCGTGTTTTCATTTTCAGTGGCTTCCATGTACTTTTTATTTCCTCTTTAATTTCTCGGTTTACCCATTCATTCTTTAGATGTTTTTAACCCCCAAGTGTTCATGGTCTTTGCAATTTTTTCTTGTGGTTGATTGCGAGTTTCATAGTGTTGTAGTCTGAAAATATGCAAAGTATGATCTCAATCTTTTTGTACTTGTTGAGCGCTGATTCGTGACCCAGTATGTGATCCATTCTGGAGAATGTTCCATGTGTGCTCGGGAAGAATGTGTATTCCTCTGCTTTAGGATGAAATGTTTTGAATATATCTTTTAAGTCCATCCAGTCCAGTGTGTCATTCAAAGCCATTGTTTCTCTGTTGATTTTCTGCTTAGATGATCTGTCCATTGTTGCAAGTGGGGTGTTGGAGTCCCCTACTATTATGGTATTCTTGTCAATGAGTCTCAATTTCATCTTAACTATTCCAGACCTTCCCTTTGCTGAAATACTCTTTATTTTGAGTTTATTTTGCTGGCTTCTTACTATAACAGCAGATGTAAAGGTTCAAAGGTGATAGCTTGCTTGACCTGCTTAAGAAAGAACAAAATGAGGGGAGCATGGGTGGCTCAGTTGGTGAAGCATCTGACTTTGGCTCAGGTCATGATCTTGTGGTTCATGAGTTTGAGCCATATATCAGGTTCTCTACTGTCTGCATAGAGCCTGCTTCAGATACTCTGGCTCCCTCTCTCTCTCTCCCTCCCCAACACTCACACACACACACACACACACACACACACACACACACACACACACTCTCTCTCTCTCTCTCTCTCTCTCAAAAATAAATAAACATAGAATTAATGTTTGTTTATTTTAGAGAGAGAGAACACGAACAGGGGAAGAGCAAAGAGAGAGGGAGACACAGAATCTGAAGTGGGCTCCAGGCCTTAGCTGTCAGCACAGAGACCAACACGGGGCTCGAATTCACAAGCCTTGAGATCATGACCTGAGCTAAAGTTGGCCAGTTAACCAACTGAGCCACCCAGGTGCCCCAAAAATAAACATTAAAAAAAAAGAGAGCAAAATGACCACTGTGGCTGGAACCAGGGTAAGCAATAGGAATAAAGGAAAAATAAAGCATGAGCAATGGTCAGAAGCAATATTGGGTGGGGCTTATCAGCTATGGTAAGGACTTTGAATTTCATTCTAGATCAGAACAGAACACACAAGAGATTTTAAGCAGAGGAATGACACAATCTGACATATTTATAATGAATTGCTCTTTGTGTGAGTGATGCAATACAGAGATTTAGAGTGGGAGTAGGGAGATCAAGTAGTCCAAATGAGAGATGAGGGTATCTTGAATGAAAGGGATGGTTTCTTAATATTAATTTAATCAGAGATTGTCCATAAAAATTCATTATCCACCTTTTCCATACTTATGGTATTATAGTAAGGCCCAGGGCTGTCTTGCTTCACCCTCTTTCCCAGGATCCTTTGTATTTAAGTGTGGCCATGTGACTCAGTTCTCCTCAGTGGAATTGGAGAAGATATGTATGTGGAGAAGATACCTCTGGGCTGAGGTCTTCAGACAGTCAGCATGCCTTCTTTAGGCTCTTTTTGTCTTTCCCACAAATAAGTTTTAAGCCTCAGATGAGGGCAAAGTACTAGGAGATGCTAAAGAAATAAATTGGAAGGAACTGGGTTTCTGAATGACCACATGAAGCATATTTTCCTGCCAACCTGCTATGCTGAACCCAGGTTGTAATGTGAGAAATAAACCCCTGAATTATTGCTGGGTCTCTGTTGGTTCTCTAGCTTTTACCTCTGCTAATACATTTACGAAGTTATTTAATCTCTTTGAGTCTCATTTTCCTCATCTGTAAAGTGGGAATAATATTGATACATCCCTTGTAAGACTGTGGTGATAAATATGTGAGAAGTCCAAGTAAAGTACTAATGCAATACCCTTCTCATGGTAATCTTTTAATAAGTGTTTTCTACTAGAATCAGTGAAGAAGATAATTCCATCTTTGGTTTGGATGATGGATATCTGGCTAGTAAAGCAGATGGAGTTGGTGAACTGATAGAAACAGACTTACCATGAGTGGAACCCTAGTATTTATATTTTTAAAAAGTTCTGCAGATAGCTCAGGCCAAGTACCTTGGTTTGGGTATACATACTTTATGTTTGCTGTATATGTCATATAGCATCTGTTAGTTAAATGCCTTAACGCCTTCCTTTTGGGGGAAGACCAGTCTAGAATACCCAATATTCCCATAAGATCTAGAAAAAAAAGGAGGAATTAATCATATTCAATGAAGCAAATTTTCTGTGAACATTCATGATAAAAAAAATAAAACCTGCCTGAGAGACTTCCATTTTGGGCTGTATGGTCATCTACATTCTACAAAGACCACTACTGTAAAACAATTCTTATTGCACTTCTGGGCTCCTCAGGAGGTCAGAGAAATCTCTCACAAACCCAACCCAAAGAAACAAATTTGTGAGAGGTGAATTGTAGGCAGACACATGAAGTGAGGCTGCGTTAAGTACTAACATCAGCACTGACACCAAACAAAATCTTGGGCTGCATAGAATGGGGGAGATATACTTGAGACTCCTGGATGAAGTCAGAGATCCTAAAGGGACCCAAACTGGTCCCAGGTTAACAGTATCCTTGCATTACTGGCAGAAACAAATGCCAATCATCTCTGGAAGAAAGCATACCTCATTTAATGGCCCAGAATTTCTAGGGATAAAAATCAAATAGGAGCCAATGAATGAAGACTGACAGACAGGAAAACATACCCTCATGAATGAGGAAAGAAACCCCAAAGGCATCAGATACTGCAATTATCATATTCAAAACAAAATTACTGTATAAGGTTTTAAAGAGCTTTATTGAGATATAATTAACATACTGTACAACTTACCCACTTAATCCATTTAAAATGTGAAATTTAATGATTTTTAGTATATTCACAGCTACCTGCAAAGATCAGTAGAGTCAATTTTAAAACGTTTTCATCACCTCAAAAAGAAACTCCATACTCTTTTTTGTTGTTTTTTAGAAACTCCATAGTCTTTAGCTATCACCGCTATCTCCCATTTCCTTCTCCCCAGCCTTAGGCAACCACTAATCTACTTTACAGTATAGATTTATAGATTTCTTTATTCTGGACTTCCATATGAATGAAATTATATAGTGAGTAGGTGTGTGTGTATATGTGTGTGTGTGTGTGTGTGTGTGTGTGTGTGTGTGTGTGTGACTGCCTTATTTCACTCAGCATAATGTTTTCAAGACTCATCTATGTTGTAACATGTATTAACACTTCATTCCTTTTTATAGCTAAATGATATTCTATACATTTCGTTGAATGAATATATCATGTTTTCTTTATCCATTTGCCCATTGATAGACATTTGAGTTATTTCTATCTCTTGGATATTGCAATAATGCTGCAATAAATATTCATTAACAAATTTCTTTGTGGACATATGTTTTCATTTTTCTCACTATTTACCTAGAGGTAGAATTTCTGGATCATGTGGTAAATCTATGTTTAATCATTTGCGGAACTGCTGGGCTGTTCTCCAAAGTGGCTGCACTATTTTACATTCCCACCAGCAGGGGTAGGAAGGTTCTGATTCCTTCACATCCTTGTCAACACTTGTTATTATCTGACTGATTCTAGCCATCTGATGGGTATGAAGTGGCATTTCATTATGGTTTTGATTTGCATATCCCTAATGATTTCAAGAATCTCTTCATGGGCTTATTTTCCATCTGCATTTTTTTTTAAAAAATGTCTATTGAGATCTTTTATGGACTAAATGTGTTTCCTTGCCAAATTTTATATGTTGGAGCCCTAACATGGAGTGTAATGGTATTTGGAGGTAGGACCTTTGGGAAGTAACTAGGTTTAAATAAGGTCATGATGGTGGGGTCCCATGGTGGGATTAGCATTCTTATTAAAAGAAGAAGAAAAATGATCTATTGGGACATCATCAAGATAAAAAACTTCTGCACAGCAAAGGAAACAATCAGCAAAACTAAAAGACAACTGAGAGAATGGGAGAAGATATTTTAAAATCACATATCTAATAAATGGTTCATATCCAAAATCTATAAAGAACTGATCAAACTCAACACCCAAAAAACAATCCAGTGAAGAAATGGGCAAAATACATGAATAGACACTTTTCCAAAGAAGACATCCAAATGGCTAACAGACACATGAAAAAATGATCAACATCATTCATCATCAGGGAAATACAAATCAAAACCACAATGAGATATCACCTCATACCTGTCAGAATGGGTAAAATTAACAACTCTGGGAACAACAGATGTTGGCGAGGATGTGGAGAAAGAGGAACCCCTTTGCCTTGATGGTAGGAATGCAAACAGGTGCAGCCACTCTGGAAAACAGCATGGAGGTTCTTCAAAAATTAAAAACAGAACTAACCTATGACATAGTAATTGCACTAATAGAAGTTTAGCCAAAGAATACAGGTATGCTGTTTCGAAGGGGCACATGCATCCCAATATTTATAGTAGTACTATCGACAATAGCCAAAGTATGGAAAGAGCACAAATGCCCATCGACTGATGAATGGATAAAGGAGATGTGGTATGTATATATGGTATGTATATACAGTGGAATATTACTCGGCAATGAAAAATCATGAAATCTTGCCATTTGCAACAACGTGGATGGAACTAGAGGGTATTATGCTAAGTGTAATTAGTCATAGAAAGACAAATATATGAGTTCACACAGATGTGGAATTTAAGTTACAAAACAGATGAACGTAAGGGAAAGGAAGCAAAAATAATATAAAAACAGGCAGGGGGAAAACATAAGAGACTCTTAAATACAGAGTACACACTGAGAGTTGCTGGAGGGGTTTTGGTTGGGGGGGGGTGGGCTAAATGGATAAGGGGCAATAAGATGGACACTTGTTGGGATGAGTGCGGGGTGTTATATGTAGGCGATGAATCACTGGATTCTATTCCTGAAATCATCATTGCACTATATGCTAACTTGGATGTAAATTAAAAATACATACATACATACATATGTACATACATACATACATACATACATACATAAAAGAGTACATACACAGAGTACACAGAGACAGAGAGGTTAAGAGACTTGCTAGATATCATACAGCAAACTATCCAATAGATAAATATTACGTTTTATAGATTATAATTTACAAACACTAAGAAAGATTAAAATGAATGCAAACAAACAAAAGAAGAAGAAAGTCTAGCTTTCTCTCTCTCTCTCTCCATAAGGACAGAGTGAGAAAGCTGCTGTCTACTGGCTAAGGAAGAAGGCCTGCATCAGGAACTGAATCTGCTATCATCTTGATCTTGGACTTTCCAGCCTTCAGAAATATGAGAAATAAATATCTGCTATTTAAACTTCCCAGTCTCTGATATTGTTATGGCAGCTGGAGATGACTAATACAAGATCTTGTGTCCATTTTTAATTCGGATATTTATTTTTTATTATTGGGTTGTAAGAGTTCTTTATATATTCCAGATACAAATCCCTTTTCAGATATGTGAATGCCAATACCTTCTCCCATTCTATGGGAGAAATGCCAAATACTTTCTCCCATTCTATGGGTTGTCTTTTCACTTTCTTGATGCCATCCTTTGAAGCATAAAAGCTTTTAATTTTGATAAAGTCCAACATACCTATTTCTTTGATTGCTTGTGCTTTTGGTGTCAAATGTAAGAATCATTTGCCAAATTCAAAGCCATTAAGAATTACCTTTATGTTTTCTTCTAAGGGTTTTAGTTTTCATTCCTTTTTAAGTTGAAGTATAGTTGTCCTACAACGTTATATTAGCTTCAGGTGTCTGACATAGTGATTCAACAGTTCTATACATTATGCTGTGCTCACCATGGTAAGTGTAGTTACATTCTGTCACCATACAACATCATTACAATATTAACTATATTACGTGTATTTTTTATTCTGTAACTTATTTATTTTATAATTGGGAGTTTGTGCCTCTTAATACCTTTCACCTGTTTCACTCCTACCCCCAGCTTCCTCCCCTCTGGCAACAACCAGTTTGCTCTCTGTTATTTCTGGTTTGTTGTCTCTCCATTTGTTTTGTTTCTTAGGTTCCACTTATAAGTGAAATCATATGGTATTTGTTTTTTTACTGTTGGACTTATTTCACTTAGCATAATGCCCTCTAGGTCCATCCATGTTGTCACAAATGGCAAGATATCATCCTTTTTTTTATAGCTGAGTAATATTCCATTGTATTTATATACCCTACATCATCTTTATCCATTTATCTATCAATGGACTTAGGTTGCTTCCATTACTTAGCTATTGTTAATAATGCTGCATTAAACATAAGAGTGGATGTATGTTTTCAAATTAATGTTTTTGTTTGCTTTGTGAAATATCCAGTAGTAGACTTACTGGATCATGTTATTTCTATTCTTAATTTTAAAAAATTTGAATATAGTTGACACACCATAGTTGATACCTAAGTTTCAAGTGTATAACATAGTGATTCAACAAGTTTATATGTTACAGGTATAGCTACCATCTGTTATCATACAACACTATTACAATACCATTGAGTGTATTCCTTATACGTATCTTTTATTCCTGTGACTTATTCCCTAACTCAAATCCTGTACTTACCACTCCCTTTTACCCATTTTGCTTATCTTCACTCCCACCCCAGCAAGGCAACCATCTTTACATTTACAGGTCTGATTCTACTTTCTGTTCATTTGCTTATTCATTTGTTTTGCTTTTTATTTTCCACATGTAAGTGAAATCATGATATTTGTCTTTCTCTGACTTGTTTCATTTAGAATAATACCCTCTAGGTCCACCCATGTTGTCTCAAATGGCAATATTTCATCCTTTTTTATGACTACTATCTCATTGGTTATACATACCCTTTTTTTTAATCTATTCATCTATCAACGGGCATTTGGCTTGCTTCCATCTCTTGACTATTGTAAATAATGCTGAAATAAACATAGGAACACATATATCTTTTTGAATTAGTGTTTTCATTTTTGGAGGGGGGAGCAAATACCCAGTGGAATTAGTGGAACATATCGTATTTTTATCTTTAATTTTTTGAGGACCCCCATAGTGTTTTCCACAGTGGCTGCACCAGTTTGTATTCCCACCAACAATGCATGAGGGTGCCATTTTCCCACATCCTCACCAATATTTCTAGTCTTTTTGATTCTAGCTATTCCGATAGGCATAAGGTCATATCTCATTTTGGTACTGATTTGTATTTCCCTAATGCTTAATGATGTTGAGTCTGTTTTTATGTGTCTGTTGTCCATCTGTATGCCTTCTTTGGATTCAAGTCCTGTGCCCATTTTTAATTGGATCATTTGTAGGGTGTGTGTGTGTAAGATGTATAGGTTCTTTATATGTTTTGGATATTAACTCCTTATTGGATATATCATTTGTAAATGTCTTCTCCCATGCAGTAGATTGCCTTTTAATTTTGTTAATGGTTTCCTTCACTCTTCAGAAGCTTTTTATTTTGGTGTAATCCCAATAATCTATTTTGCTTTTGTTTCCCTTGCCTTAGGAGATATATCTAGAAAAATGTTGCTACAGCCAATATCAGAGAGATAACTGCCTGTTATTTTCTAGGAGTTTTATGGTTTCAGGTCTCACAGGTCTTTAATCCATTTGGAGTTTATTTTTTTGTTGTGTAAGAAAGTGGTCCAGTTTCATCCTTTTGCAGGTAGCTATGCAGTTTTCACAGTACCACTGATTTGAAGAGACTGTCTTTTCCTTTATAGTCTTGTCTCTATCATAGATTAATTGACATATAAGTTCAGGTTTATTTCTGGCCTTTCTCTTCTGTTACACTGATATATTTGTGTATTTTTGTGCCAGTATAATACTATTTTGATAACTATAGCTTTGTATCTTGAAGTCTGGAATTGTGATACCTTCAGCTTTGTTCTTCTTTCTCAAAATTGCTTTGGCTATTCAGGGTCTTTTGTGGTTCCATATAGATTTCAGTAATATTTGTTCTAGTTCTGTGAAAAATGCTGTTGGTACTTTGATAGAGACTGAACTGAATGTGTAGATTGCTTTGGATAGTATGAACATTTTAACAATATTCTTTTAATCCATAAGCATGGTATATCTTTCCATTGTTTGTGTCTTCTTCAGCTTCTTTCATCAGTGTTTTATAGTTCTGAATACAGGTCTTTCACTTTCCTAGTTAAATGTATTCCTAGGTATTTTATTGTTTTTGATGTATGTAAAAGTTTTCCTAATTTCTCTTTCTGCTAGTTGTTGTGTATAAAAACACAACCAATTTATGTGTATTAATTTTGTATCCTGCAACTTGACTGAATTCATTTATTGCTTTGAATAGTTCTTTAGTGGAATCTTTAGGGTTTTCTATGCATAGTATCATGTGATCTACAAAGAGTGATAGTTTTACTCCTTCTTTACCAATTTTTATTGAAAAGCTTTCAGTTTTTCACAATTGAGTATGATGTTATCTGTGGGTTTGTCATATGTGGCCTTTATTTTGTATTGAAGTATGTTTCCTGTAAACCCACTTTGTTCAGTTTTTATCACAAATGAATGTTGAATTTTGTCAAAGGCTTTTTCTGCATCTATTGAGATGATCATATAATTTTATCTTGGTTTTCTTGATTTATGTTTCACGTTGATTTATTTGTGAATATTGAACCATCCTTGAATCTCTGGAATAAATCCCACTTGATCACGTATATGATTCTTTTAATGTATTGCTGAATGCAGTATGTTAGCATTTTGTTAAAGATTTTAACATCCAT
This sequence comes from Panthera leo, assembly GCF_018350215.1. NCBI lineage: Eukaryota > Metazoa > Chordata > Mammalia > Carnivora > Felidae > Panthera > Panthera leo. The sequence goes on from NC_056683.1 coordinate 50,553,220, forward strand.
GTTCATTGTGGATCATCTGTAGTTTCCTTTTTTCTATAGTGTCTTTGTCTGATTTTGATATCAGGGTAATGCTGGCCTGATAGAATGTAGTTGGAAACTTTACTTCCCTTTTTTTTCCTCAAAATTTTTATTTAAATTCCAGTTAGTTAAAATACAGTGTAATATTAGTTTCAAGTGTAGAATTTAGTGATTCATCACTTACATACAACACCCCAGTGCTCATCACAAGTGCCCTCCTTAGTACCTATCTCTTCTATTTTTTTGGAATATTTTGAGAAGTATAGGTGTTGACTCTTTTTTTTTTAAATGTTTATTTATTTTTGAGAGAGACAGAGACAGAATGCGAGTGGGTTAGGGGCAGAGAGAGAGGGGGAGACACAGAAGCAGAAGCAGGCTCCAGGCTCTGAGCTGTCAGCACAGAGCCTGATGCGGGGTTCCAACTCACGAGTTGTGAGATCATGACCTGAGCCGAAGTCAGACACTCAACCAACTGAGCCACCCAGGCGCCCCAACTCTTTTTAAAATATTTGGTAGAAGTCACCTGTGAGTCCATCTGGACCTGGACTTTTGTTTTTTTGGTAGGTTTTTGATTACCGATTTAATTAATTACTAGTAATAAATCTGTTTAGATTTTCTATTTCTTTCTGATTCAGTTTTGGAAGATTACAGGTTTCTGTAAATTTATCAATTTCTTCTATGTTTTCCAACTTGCTGGCATGCCATTTTTCATAATATTCTCTTGTAATCCTGTGTCTCTGTGGTGTCAGTTGTTATTTCTCCTTCTTTTATTTCTGATTTTATTTATTTTTGTTATCTCTCTCTTTTTTCTTGATGAATCTGGCCAAAGTTTTATCAATTTGTTTATCTCTTCAAAGAATCAGATCCTGGTTTCATTGATCTTCTCTATTGATTTTATTTTTTAGTGTCTATGTCATTTTTTTCTGCTCTGCTCTTCATTATTTTTCCTTTTACTCACTTTGGGCTTTGTTTCTCTTTTTCTAGTTGCTTTAAGTGTGAGGTTAGATTATTTATATGAGCTTTTTCTTGTTTTTTGAGTTAGACCTCTATCACTGTAAATTTCCCTGTTAGAACTACTTTTGCTGTATCCAAAAGATTAGGGACCACTGTGTTTCATTTTCATTTGTCTCCATGTATTTTTTGATTTCTTATTTGATTTTAATGTTGACCCATTGGTTGCTTAGTGGTATGTTGTTTATCCTCCATGTGTTTGTGTGTTTTCCAATTTTTTTCTTGTTTTAGATTTCTAGTTTCATTTTCATTCATTTCATTCACCCATTGTGGTTGGAAAAGATGCATGGTACCATTTCAGTCTTCTTCAATATATTGAGAGTTGTTGCAGCCTAACGTGATCAATCCTGAGAGTTTTTCATGTGTACTTGAAAAGGATATGTATTCTGTTTTTGAATAGACTGTTCTGTATATATCTGTTAAGTCCACCTAGACTGTTGTGTTCAAAAACATTGTCTTCTTATTGATTTTCTGCCTAGATAATCTATCCATTGATATAAATGAGGTGTTAATTTCCCCTACAATTATTATATTACTGTCAATTTCTCCCTTTGTATCTGTTAATATTTGCTTTATGTATTTAGGTGCTCCAATGTTTGGTGCATAGATATTTACAATTGTTACAATTACAATATTTACAATATTCTTGTTGGATTGATCCCTTTATCATTATATATGCCCTTCTTTATCTCTTGTTATAGTTTTCGTTTTTAAAGTGTATCTTGTCTGATTATACACACACACACACACACACACACACACACTTCTGTCTGCATGTGATGTAATAAAGTGGTCTAGTTTTATTCTTTTGCATGTGGCTGTCCAATTTTCCTAACTCAATTTATTGAGGAGACTGTCTTTTGCCTACAGTATATTCTTGCCTCCTTTGTCATAGATTAATTGACCATTTACACTTGGGCTTATTTGGGGGCTCTGTCTTCTGTTCTAATCTATGTATCTGCTTTTGTGCTAGTCCCATACTATTTTTATTACTATAGCTTTGTAGTACATCTTGGAGTCTGGGATTGTGATGCCTCCAACTCCGTTTTTCTTTCTCAAGATTGTTTTGGTTATTTGGGATCTTTGTGGTTCCATATAAATGTTAGTAATATTTGTCCTAATTATGTGAAAAAATACTATTGGTATTTTGACAGAGATTGCATTGAATCTGTAGATTGCCTTGGGTAGTATGGATATTGTAATTTTTTCAATTTTTTATTTAAATTCCAGTTAATATACAGTGTAATACTGGTTTCAGGTGTAGAATTTACTGATTCACCGCATACATGAAACACCCAGTGCTTATCACAACCAGGGCCCTCTGTAATGCCCATCACTTATTATTCCATCCCCCTGCCTACCTCCCCTCCAGTGGCCCTCAGCTGAGGGCTGAAGTCATATGACTTCACTCATATGGGGAATTTAAGACACAGAACAGATGAACATAAGGGAAGCAAAAATAATATAAAAACAGGGAGGGGGACAAAACATAAGAGACTCTTAAATATAGAGAAAAAACAGGGTTAATGGAAGGGTTGTGGGAGGGGGGATGGGCTAAGTGGGTAAGGGGCATTAAGGAATCTACTCCTGAAATCATTGTTGCACTATATGGTAACTAATTTGGGTGTAAATTAAAAAAATAAAATTAATAAAAAAAATTATGTTTCCTGCTTTGACTCTCTTGCCTCCCCCAACCCCATGTTCCTCTGTTTTGTTCTTTAAATTCCACATGAGTGAAATCATATGATACTTGTCTTTCTCTGACTTATTTCAATTTACATAATACACTGTAGCTCCACCCACATTGTTGCAAATAGCAAGATTTCATTCTTTTTACGGCTGAATAATATTCTGTTGTGTACTTATATATACACACACACATATGTCCATTCATCAGTTGATGGACATTTTGGCTTTTAGTATGGACATTTTAACAATAGTGACTCTTCCAATCCATAGGCATGGAAAATCACTCCATTTGTTTGTGTCATCTTCCATTTCCTTCAATGTTTTATAGTTTGCAGAGTACAGGTCTTTCACTTCCTTAGTTAAATTTATTCCTAAGTATTTTATTATTTTTGGTGTAATTGTAGATGGAGTTTTTTCCCTTAACTTCTCTTTCTGCTACTTTGCTCTTTGTGTATAGAAATGCAACAGATTTCTGTATATTAATTTTGTATCCTGATAAAAATATTTATATCCTGATAAATTTGTATCCTGATAAAAATCATTTATCATTTTTAATGGTTTTCTGGTGAAGTCTTTAGGGTCTTCCATATACAGTATCATGTTATCTGCAAATAGAGTTTTACTTCTCTGGTACCAATATGGATACCTCTTGTTTCTTTTTCTTGTCTGATTGCTGTGGCAAGGACTTCCAGTAGTGTGTTGAAAGTAAGTGGTGACAGTGAACATCCTTGTCTTATTCCTGACCTTAGAGGGAAAACTCCCATTTTTACACAAATGAGTATGATGCTAGCTGTGGGTCTTGATATACCATCCTTATTATGTTGAAGTGTGTTCCCTTTAAACACTTCAAAAGTTTCTCTCGTGAAAAATGTTGAATTTTGTCAAATGCTTTTTTTGCATCTATGGAGATGGTTATATGATTTTTACTTTTTGTTAATGTGTGTTGATTGATTTGTGAATATTAAACCATCCTTGCTTCCTTGAAATAAATCCCACTTGATCGTGGTGAATGATCCTTTTAATGTATTGTTGAATGCAGTTTGGTAACATTTTATTGAGGACCTTTGCATCTTTGTTCATCAGGGATATTGGGCCTGTAGTTTTCTTTCTTTTTTTTAGTGTCTTTGGTTTTAATATCAGGATAATACAGGCCTTCTCAAATGAATTTGAAAGTTTTACTTCCTCTTCTGTTTTTTTGGGAATAGTTTAAAAAGAATAGGTATTAATTCTTCTTTAAATGTTGGTAGGATTCACCTGTGAATCAATCTGATCCTGGCCTTTTGCTTATTGGGAGTTTTTTGATTACTGATTCAATTTTGTTACTGGTAATTGGTCTGTTCAGATCTTCTATTTCTTTCTGATTCACTTTAAAAAAAATTGTATTGATTTATTTTTGAGAGTGCATGTGCACACAAGTTGGGGAGAGGGAGAGGGAGACAGAGAATCTGAAGCAGGCTCCTGGCTCTGAGCTGTCAGCACAGAGCCTGATGCAGGCTCAAACTCATGAACTGTAAGACCATGACCTGGGCAGAAGTCAGACACTTAACCAACTTAGCCACCCAAGCACCTCCTGATTCACTTTGGAAGATTGTGTTTCTAGAAATTCATCCATTTATTCTAGGTTGGTTACTTTGTTGACATATAATTTTTGTTGTGGTCCCTTATACCCCATGCAGGAGTGCCCTGGCCTTCTGGTGGAACTGACTAGAGCATGCCTGGGGGTTCCCAGTAGTTGGCTTGTGGATACTTGTCTCAGATCAGAAACTTCTTGGAGAATTTTTCTTAAGACTGGGAGGATGGTTGGTTCTACCCACTCCAATTATTTGAACTTTTAACTCTTCTGAGGCATTTCAATTAGTGAAATATGATGTACAATTATCTCAGTTCTATAGGTAAGTGAGCTCCATGGAGGCTCCTAAATTGATTGCACTTCTGAGAGTCTCCATTGAGAAGTCTAAAAAGACCCTGTTATTGTCAACCTCATGTTTACTGTGATAGGATCTACAATTACAAGGTATCTGGAAGGTACAATTTCCTGTTTACATTAAGTTATAGAGAATGTGAGAAACATTTCCCTGTCCTCTGCTAATGAATTTTTAAAAAGTGTGCTTAGAAGTTGATAAGAGAGTAGGTCTTAAATGTTGTCACTTCAACAAAGAAGTGGTAAAGAGTGATAAAGATGTTACTTAAAACTATAGTGGTAATCACATTGCAATAAATAATTGCATCAAATTGACACATTTTGTGCCTTAAAATTACATAGTTATATGTTAATTATATCTCAATAAAGTATGTGGAGGGAATGTAAATATTCTAAAAATTGACACAGACAAGATTCAGAATATGCTTACTGAACTAAATTTTAGTGAATTTGGTAATTCTTTTGTCAGTTCTGGAGAAGAGACTGGTGAAGGGCGAGATCAGAGTGTCAAGACAAGAACAACAAATCCTGGATTCAAGCTTTGTGTCCCTTCTGACAATGGGAGCTTGAGTAAGTCACTCACCTTGCCTGAACTTCAGTTTCTTCCATAAATGAGTATGTTAAGAACATTTATAAGCACTGATTACGTGCCAGGCACTCATCTGAACACTTTATGAATCTTTAAAGTGAATCAATGTGTAATTGTCATCACTTCCATTTTAAAGGTGAGGAAATTGAGGCATTTGGAGAAGGGTTACCATTCCTAAGGTCACACAATTTCTAAGTGGCTCCCCTAAGATTTGAAACTGAGCACTATGCTTTAACCCTCTCTGACAAGGTCACCTGGTTTGCCTATCCTCCATTCTCCCTTCTGTTCTAAGTCTTGGGAGGATGACAAGTGTGTGGCTTCACAGCAGTGACAAGGGATCAGAGGGTGGGAAATGAAAGAGGCTGGACACCTTCTTCTTCCACTAGCCTATCTGAAGGATAGCCACAGGATACCTTTGTCAAAGGAAATATCTTTTGTCAGGTACAGTTTATCTATTCAGATTCTAGAAACTACTGTTTTCCCAGCTCTCTCGGGGCCTGCACATGGAAATAGCTCTTCACTCTTGCCAGCCTGGCATGCTGCACCATCCTTTGCTGCTAGGATCCTTGCTGATTGCACTTTATAATCTAGAAGGTTGCATACAATGTACTATACCAGAAGTAAGTTCATTTTGTGGTCACCCTATGACCATTTCGTGGTCACAACCACACTGCAGGTTCTGCTTATGTAAAGCCTCCTAGGTGGGACTCTTGGAAGGGAAAACACTGGAGCATGTTGCAAGGGACAGCTCCAGAACTGAAATACTAGAGAAAGTGGGGAGGGTGGCGAATGGCTTTGTCCTTACATGTTCTGACCAGAATTTGTAGAATTTAGGCACTCCAACTTTCCAAATTTATTTAGCTCCCACACCAAAATGTTTTCATTCACTGAATGCATTGTGAATTGACACAACCTCTTCCTTCTGCCTGGCACACTCCTTTTTGCCTGGAAAACTCCTTAGGATATCGGCATGAATGTTAGTTTCTTGCTCAAGGAAGCCTTTCCTGGAACATGCCTTCAGTTCTGCCACAATAGATCATTATCTTCATTATATGCTCTATTCGATTTTTGGAATATTTCTTCACAACACTTACCAGAGTTTATAATTATGTACTTGGTGATGATTTGACCCATGTCTACTCCCTCACTAGAAAGGGAGCTCTAGGAGGACTGATATTTCCAGAACTTTAGATACCACAAGAAGAGTGGGCAAGTAACTCCAGAATCCAGTTAGAAGGAGAATGAGGGTGCACCAGTTATTTCACTGCAATAGGCTTAAAATAATGATGGTTTTCTTTACTCTTGTTTCATAGTGTTATCCACACACCTTTTTAATTACATATCTCACCAGGCATGGGACATGTGTGTTAGAAATTGATGTCTTTTGACTTAGCCATTGCTTTTAATCTTCATCTTTCTCTTCTCCACCAAAAGTAATATTTCGAAGTTGATGAAGGTTCTTTCTGTAACTCACCTTTGTCCTACTATCTCTGTATATTGATATCATATCTGAATTTAGAATCATAAACCATTGGCTGATCTATTTCCTAATTTATTTGGATCTAAAATTTGGTACCATCTTTATTTTTTTATAGTATATTTTTATTTGGCTTCAAATTTTTCCATTTAGGTTGCACACTTGGATGAAATCCTTATTCAGATATAAGGTGCTTATTTAAATCAGCTGATATCCCATAAATGGAATAAAAAACCACTTATAAATAATAAAAATAGCATTTCTAAGTTTAGCAACAGGTTTATTATTGAATTCTGCAGGGAACTGACTGAACTCACCCCAAATACCATCCTTTTATGACCAATTTGTGTGGACAGTTATAAATAGTACAGCGAACTGGGTCTACAAGGCTAAAAGCCAAAAATCTTGAGTGTCATAAAAGGACTGTTGTTCTTTGTAAATAGACAATTATTAAATGGCATTTCGGAAACTGGATGCTGAGTAAAGTGATTTATCAGTAGACAGCCTAATTAAAAAACAAATTGATTTGATAAAAGTTCTATTCAAAAATGGTTAGGTACTTTATATATTATGTATCTATTTATAGACATAAAAATTACTTCTCTGTAGACTTGGCATTGATAAAACATTTATACTTAAAATTTACTCATTAGAAGAAATTATATAGTGTTGAGAATTTTGTCAACAATTTAGTGTAAAAATTGCACTGTCAAAAATTATTCTGTTTAGAAGTTAAATATATACTTGTTTTAAAAACTGTAACAATAAATTTATAATGGTTAAAAAAAGAATAAGAAATGTCCAAAATCTTACTATCTAGAAACAATCAGGGTTAACTTTCCTTCAAAAATATGACTTAGAGTTCTTTCCAAATTATCAAATATAGGGTACATCACCATTTTGAGCTGCTACTGTTGACAACTTCCAATTTTAAGACCAGTTTTTAAAACCAATCTTCCTGGGGCACCTGGGTGGCTCAGTTGGCTAAGCATCTGACTTCAGCTCAGCTCATGATCTTGCAGTTGGTGAATTCAAGCCCCACATTGGGCTCTCTGCTCTCAGTGCAGAGCCTGCTTCAGATCCTTGTCTCCCTCCCTCTCTTTACCCCTCCCCCACTCATATATTTTCTCTCTCTCTCTCCCTCTCTCAAAAATAAATAAACATTATAAACAAAACAAAAACCTGCCTTAGCCCAGGTTCCCTATGAAACAGAACTCAAGACAAGCAATAAATGTTTATGTTTCATTTGGAAGGTGCCATCCGAAGGCAGCAAGAGTGAAGGAAAAGATGTATGAAGTAGTGAAGGATGGGAAACAATGCCACATGATGTCGTTTGCTTCATGATGAGACCATAAGAAGTAAAACCTGTTCCTTCGCAGGTACACTTGCCTGATCAAGCAGCATATACCCAGAAAAACTATATAAAGTCACACCTCAGAACAGTCTTTGAAGGGAGGAAAGGAGAAGGAATTTGTCTGCCAGCTCCCCTTCTTCTCCTCTTTTCCAATGGTCAAAGTTTTCCTCACAAGGACGTTTACTCCCTCACATTCCTTCTCATCAGTCAGCATCTTTGGCAGCCACTTGACAAACCAGATCTGTTCTGCAGTGCAGTTCTCCATTTGAGGGGTCAGAGAGAGCCAGAGACTATAAGTGTGGCTGACTGGCCTCAGCAGGTGGACTTTTATGGTCTATATAGAGTAGGTCAGCCTTAACAATAGCTAAAGTAAAGAAAGCAATGTGAACCAGTTCTAAAAGACCGGTAAGGTTGGGTGCCTGGGTGGCTCAGTAGGTTAAGCATCTCTACTTCCGCTCAGCTCATGATCTTATGATTTGTGAATTTGAGCCCCATATCGGCTCTCTGCTGTCAGCACAGAGCCTGCTTCAGATCCCCTGCCCCCTCCCCACTCCTCCATTCGCTCGCTCTCTCTCTCTCTCTTTCTCAAAAATAAATAATAAAAAACATTTAGAAAAGACAGGTAAGGCTAGGAGAACCTGTGGAAGCAAATAAGATACATACTGAGGAAATATAATTTAGGTTATTTTCCAGTTTTCATTATAATAACTAAGGCTGTAATAAAAAACCATTTTACATAATACCGTGCACTTATCTGTATATTATCTTGGGAAAAATGCTTAGATGCCCATTGCTGAGCTAAACACTTCTAAATTCCAGGGAATTTTACATATTGCCTTAAGAGAAAAGAACAAGGAAAGGGAGGATATCCAAGGACTTGGGTGGAATCTAGTTTCACAGATTGTCTCTTGGCTTGGCAGCTGGCTAGATTCTGCTGCATGATTTGGAAGAAATACTGAAGCTTTGGAATCACCCCCCTTAATTTCTCTGTTTTCACTTTTTTTTTCTTATTTATGTACCTGATGTTTAACCTAGAGATGGTTCAACCAGGATGCTCTAGCAGAGAAATTAAGCCACTTTTCATTTAAAAATTCTTCTTTCTTTCTGGGAAGGTGCAGACTGAAGAGGGTTATATGGGGCTGACCAATGGGAGAGGGCCTACTACTCTAGTCAGTCATACCAGCCAGATAATCAGTCCTGGGGTGTGGAGCAATGCTGGGGCAGATGGTGAACTGTCCTGTTCTCCATCCCTGTCCTCCTGCTAACTAGCTTGTGTCTTTGGGCAAGTCACACACTCTGTTTCACTTTCCTACGTCTGTTAAGTAAGAGGACTGAACTAAATTTGACTAATTCTAAGGGACACTTTGGCTTCACGATTTTGGTAAAACACAGAAGTACAAATTAATGAACAAAATATATCTTTTCTGGTGCTGGATTCTTCCACATCATGGAAATACTGTGAAAAACTGTTGTAAATACTAGTTACAGTGGTAAAAAAAAGAAATTAGAAACATTCCCATACGTCTAAAAGTAAAAGAATGTAGATCTTGTATCTCTTCAGTTTGGAATATCATGCAGCCATTAAAAATAGTGTTTTCAGCTGGAAAGATAAACAATAACTTAATGTAGTGGTTACTCTATAGGCCAGAGAGTGTCCTGGTGCTGATGAGAGCAGTTAACAGTGATGATAATGGTCCAGATGGTGGTGGCAGTGGTGAGAATGGTGGTGGATGGCTGGGTGGGTCAAGATGGATTGAGGCTTCTTCACACATAATTCTGTTTTGAGTTCTGTAATTCTATTTAATATTGAAATTTTTAAAAATAATTTTTCCGGACATATTTAACGACATGTTAAAATGTTCATGGTATAATGTTAAGATATTCTAAGAGCACAGTGAAGTTTTTACATATGTGTGTATGTGTATAAAATTATTCCAATTTTGTTTAAAAATGTGTAAAAAATTAGAAAAAAATACTTGGAAGTATTAACAACTACAGATAGCCCCAGATAGCCCCCAACTTATAATGGTTTGGCTTATGATTTTTCTTGACTTTACTTTAGTGTGAAAGCAAGACACATTCTGTAGAAATGTTACTTGGAATTTTGATCTTTTCACAGGTTAGCTGTATGCAGTATGATACTCTCTTGTGATGCTGGGGAGTGGCAGTGAGCCATAGCTCCCAGTTAGCCCTGTAATCACAAGGGTAAACGCTTGATACACTTAAAACCATTCTGTACCCATGAGACATTCTGTTTTTCACTTTTAGCATAGCACCCAATAAATTACATGAGATACTCAACACTATTCTAAAATAAGCTGTGTGTTAGATGGGTGTGGCCCACAGTTGTGGGCCGGTGTAAGTGTTCTGAGCACAACTAAGTCAGACTAAGCTATAATGTTTGGTATGTTGGGTGTATTAAACACATTTTTTTTACTTAAACCCGCCATAAATTGAAAATATTTTATCAAGATGTAACCCCATTGTAAGTCAAGGAAAATCTGTATTTGGAGGAAATTAGCTTGAAAGTAATATATGTTTTTATTGAAGTACAATTAACATATAGTAACACATTGGTTTCAGGTGTACAGCATGTTGGTCAACTACTCAGTGCTCACTACAATAAATGTAGTTACCATCTGTCACCATACCATGTTATTACAGTAGTATTGACTATATTCCCTATGTTGTACTTTTCATCTTTGTGATGTGTTTCTTTTATAACTGGCAGTTTGTTAATCCTCTTTATCTATTTTTCACCCCCTTCCCAATCCATCTCCTTTCTGGTGATTACCAGTTCTCTGTATTTAAGATTTTGAGGGTTTTTTGTTGTGGTTGTTTCTTCATTTGTTTTTTTTTTTTTTTTTTGTTCCACACATAATGAAATCATATGATATTTGTCTTTCTCTGGCTTATTTCACTTAGCATCATACCCTCCAAATTGTTACAAATGGCAAGATTTCATTTTTTTTATGGATAATATTCCTGTGTGTGTGTACATCACATCTTTATCCATTCACCTATCAATAGACATGGATTGCTTTCATATCTTGGCTATTGTAAATAATGCTGCAATAAACATAAAGGTACATATATCTTTTCAAATTTGTGTTTTCATTTTTTTGGGGGGGGGCAAATAGCCAGTAGTGGAATTGCTGGATTATATTTCTACTTTTACTTTTTTGAGGAAATTCAAACTGTCACATAGTGGCTGCACCAATGTACATTCCCACCGAGAGTTCCCTTTGCCCCACATCCTTGCCAACACTTGTTATTCTTTGTTTTTGGTACTAGTCACTTGGATAGGTGCAAAGTGATAGCTCATTGTGATTTTGCTCTGCATTTCCCTGATGATTAGTCACGTTGAGCATCTTTTCATGTCTGTTGGCCATCTGTATGTCTTCTTCAGAAACAGGTCTTTTCAGGTCCTCTGCCCATTAAAAAATTTTTTTTCATGTTTATTTATTTTTGAGAGATAGAGTGCAAGCAGGAGAGGGCCAGAGAGAGAGGGAGATACAGAATTCGAAGCAGGCTCCAGGGTCTGAACTGTCAACACAGAGCCCAATGTGGGGCTTGAATTCACAAACTGCAAAATCATGACCTGAGCCAAAGTAGGACACTTAACCAACTGAGCCACCTGGGCACCCCAGACCTCTGCCCATTTTTAAATTGGTGTGTGAGTTGTGTGAGTTCTCTATACGGTTTGAATATTAACTCTTTATCGAATATATCATTTGCACATATCTTCTCCAGTTTATTAGGTTGCCTTTTTGTTTAGTCAATGACTTCCTTTGCTGTGCAAAAGCTTTTTATTTTGATGTTGTCCTGTTCCATGAAAGTATTTGCAAAATTACCTTGAAAGGCCAAAGGATCAGTAAGACCAAAGAAAAAGGCTGACAAGTCCAGCTTGATGAGAAATAGCTCATTTAAGGGACTTATGGACAGGTTCCAGGTGGGTGCAAGATAAATAGATCTCTGCCACCCTACCAACCACAAGAACTACTTTTCTAGCCCTAGAGGCCAGGGAATATGTGCCGGTAGACCACCTGGGAGAAAATGTAGTCCTATCTCCAGAGTATGATACTATGACCCAAGTGTGTACTTAAGGGTTATTACATATATGGTCAGACAAAAAGAATGGTGGGGGTTGTGCTCAAGAAGGATTCAGGTCACAGAGCACTTATCAGGAAATATTTGTGCAAAATGGCTTTATTTTCTTTCACATACCACACCCCTCAATTCTGGCGCTTAGAATGCCATGCGTGCACCTCTTTCATGATATCCCCTGAGCCATCAGAGTGGCCTCTTTGGGGCAGGTTTTTTGCCAGATGGTGTTTAAGTTGAAGGCATAAGCCACAGCAGTAGTGCAGACAGTAATGGGAAAAGAGATCTATACTGATGACACAACAGAGAATGAGGAATACTTTTTGCCACTGTGTCCCCAGGTTCTAAACCAGCTTGATAACCATTGGCTTAAAGTGAGCATAGGATCATTTCCTTGTAGGGGTGACACACACCATGGTAACCTGGAGTAAGGTAACCTGAAAAAGGGAGCAAATGACATATCTAGCATGAATCTCATTGTAGACCATCCACATATGTCTGTGCCCATTGCAGAGAAAGGTTTCCTTCACCTTTCCTTCACCTAAGGATAAAAGAATAAATGCTTAGTAGTTTGTCTGGGGAGAGCCTCTCCATCTTTTAAGATGATGTTAGTGGCTTCACTCTTGGTCATGAGGACAGAAGAGGTCTGAGGTTCATGAGTGAGAGGAATATAACAGACATGTTTCCTGGGGTGGAGGGGAGCAAAGAATTAGCCTATATATATAAAATTAAAGGTGGTGCAAATGACTACATTAGGTAACCACCTCAGAGTATAGAGATACCTGTCCAGAGTATGTATATATTGGCTGTTTTGTCCCAGGCTCCAGAAGGGTCAACAGAGACCATTTTAGCTGTCTAGGATATTTCTTACACTCTGGCAAGAAATAGCCTATTCATCCTGGGGTGGGGGGTTGCCATTTCAACTCCCATCCAAGTGTCCCCTCCCCCAGGAGGATGGGCTGAGAATTTGTCTCTGGCCTGCTATGAGCTCAGGAACCAGCACTTCAGGCTTTGTTTTCTGGACAACAATAGTCATAGGTGCACTGGTCTTGGTATCTAATTGTGCATAAGGGGTGGTTCCACAGCCTGTCCCAGTCAAGTATAAGAGTATAGCTTCTGGCAAGACTTTCATCCATCCATAAACTGTGGTGTCTGTGGGAGGGCTCTGAATTGCACTTTAAGAAGGCCATTTTTCCCTTCAATTAGCCTGGTAGCCTATGAATTATAGGGCAAATGAAAATGCCAATGTGTGTCCCACTCACAAGCCCTGTCCTGTACATCATGTCTAGTAAAATGTGTTCCCCTGTCACTATCCTTCAGGGATATCAGTACATGACACTCAGTACTACCATGGGGTGAGATAGGTCTATGTGCTGAGATATGAAGAACAGTAAGAGGGGCAGCAGGGTCCTGTGTCCTTTCCCAGATGTTTCCATAATCCAGCTTTCCATAATGATTTCTGTAAAATTCACCAGTTGACCCAAGCCCTTTGGGTCATCCAGGTTGTCAAACCCTTATAGACAGCCCAACTATCTGTGCAGAAGGTAAGGGGCCAAAGTTTAGACATTCATACCATCCATGCAGTCCTCATTCAGTCCCCTGTCTGCTTTTATCATCTGCAGTCTCAAATCAGGTAGTATCAGTCTGACATTGGATTACTACCACAGTCCAGCGACTAGGATTCCCCTTATTAGAGCCATCTCTATACCAAGAATCTTCAGGAACAGGGTATGTGCATTCCTTCACTTGTGAGGAAGTCTCCATAGGAAGTTCTGGGGGGGAATTAAGGATTTTATATTTTACTGGCTCCAAGACAGCATGCAATTCAGCTTCCAGTGGACCATTGGAGAGAACACTCCCTGGCTGTCAGTAAATATGCCATTTTTGCAATGTTGGGGCTTGTGCTATGGCAGATGCTGGTCTTCTGAATATATCATCTATCCATTGCTTTATAGGCAACCCTGTTTGGACAGTTACCAAAACAGTGGCCATTAAGAGCTATACTTGTTGAAAGTCCTTAAATATGCCTAATATTTGTTCAATAGTAGAAAATTGTATCTCTGTTCCCTTCCAATTGTGACCAAAAACCCAGTGAGGTTAACTTTCCATGCTGTTCCTGCCATAATGTCGAAATCAATCCATCTAGTATCACTTAGGTATCATCTAGGTTCATGGGGATACTAGATGAAGTCGTTCCTAAGGCCTATACTTAAACAACTGATGTCTGAGCTTTATCAAAGGCAGCTATTTCTACTACTTCTTCACTTCTACTCAATGCCAGTTCCCCTTTTTACCAGATGGTATAGAGGGTGCAGGCATTGTGCTAGATGTTGGATAAAGGCCTCCAATACTCAGTAGATCTAGGAACTTGAAGTTGCTTCACTGTGTTAGGGATAGGAAATTGTTGGATCTAGTCAATCACAGAGAGTGATAGTTGTCTTACCTGACCAGGTAACCCCTAAAAACTTTACTTCTAGCCCAGGGCCTCGTACTTTCTGTGGATTGATGGCCCATCCTAACTTGTTCAAATGAGAGCAGAGGCCATTCAGATAAGACTATAACAGAGACAAGTCTTCAGAGTTTAGCATCACATCATAAATATAATGAAATCTTTTAACTATGGGTGATGAGTGGGTATAAAGACAAATCATGGGCAATCACATCATGGCACATAGTGGAGCTATCCAAATAAGCTTATGGCAATACCTGGAATGTCCACTGTCAACCATCACAAGTGAAAATGCATTGGTCTAGTGACTCAGGATGCAAAAGAATACTAAAGAAAATGTTGACTAAATCCAAAACCACATGATAACCTACACCACGTACTATTTGTTCAAAGATTTGGGTGATACTAGGGACAGCAGTGTGTATATCAGGAACAAGCTTAATCATTTCTCCAAAATACATGGTCATTCTCTAGGTGCTGTCCAGTTTTTTCACAGGCCATACACAGCTATTATAGAAACTTTGTGCTGGCCTGATTATTTGTACTTTTTGCTAATTCCTGTATAGTGGCAGTTGTTACCTCAAATCCTCTTGGCAACTGCTATTGCTTTACGTTTACAGCCTGGTGCAAGAGAAGCAGTAACACAGGATCCCAAATTGTATTTCCCCTTAGGATAGCTTTAGTGAACGTAACTCGAAGGTGAAATTCTCCTGAAGAGGTTTGTAACATTTTTCTCAGGAGAATACCCATGTTTCTCAGAAAGATCCCCATGTTTTTCAGGAGAATACTCATATTTCTCAGGAGAATATATTCTCAGGTATTAAGAAAATAAAAACTTCATTAGAGGAAGGTGGGCTTTTATCTTTTCCCAAGTACACTACTGTGTGCTTCGCTAATGGTTTTTCCTCTGTCACCATCTGCCAAAGTCCTAGAGTGAGGTTCTGGATTACCATGAATTAGGGTCCCTTCTGCTCCAATATCTACTAAGGCCATAGTTTTTTGCTTATTTATTTACTTATCTTTTTTTCTGTGAACAGTAAATTGTGAGCTCTATGTGGGGCTTCTGGTTGCCCCTCATGGTTCTCACATGGAAGCAACATTGGCCCCACCTCTAGTCTCTTGGACGTGGGGTACCTAGCACTGGTAAGAAACTACCTGTGGCTTAGTTGTTTCCTCTTCTTCTTCTCCTCTTCTTCCTCCTCCCTCTCCCAAGGAAGGCAGTGGCCTGAGCAAAAGTCAGCTCCTTCTATAAAGCCACAAGAACAGCATGTGCTTGGAAGTCTATCTTAGGCCCTAAGATTGTACCTAAGGGTTATTATGTGTGTGGTTAGACAAAAGGAAAGAATGTGAATGAGAGGCTGTGCTTAAGAAAGCTTCAGGTCATAGAGCAGTCATCATGGCAGATTTGTCTGAGATGGTGTTAGTCTGGTTTAATTTCAACAGTTTATTTTTGCTTTCTTTTCCCTTACCTGAGGAGACATATGCATAAATACCTTGCTAAGGCTGAGGTCCAGGAGATTACTACCTATGTTTTATTTTAGGAGTTTTATAGTTTCAGGTCTCACATTTAGTTCTTTTTTAAAAAATATGTATTTTTTGTTTTTATTTTGAGAGAGAGAGAGAGGGTGCATGTAGGAGCAGGGGAGGGACAAGGGGAAAGAGAGAGAATCTCAACCAGGCTCCATGCTCAGCACAGAGCCCAGCTCGGGGCTTGATCCCATAACCCTGAGATCATGACCTGAGCTGACATCTAGAGTCAGACCTGCAACCAACTGAGCCACCCAAGAGTCCCTCACACTTAGGTATTCAATCCATTTTGAGTGTGGATTTTTTGTGTGTGGTGTGATAAATTAGTCCAGTTTCACTCTTTTGCTTTAAACATGCAATCTTCATTATTTCCTCCCTTCTATTGGCTTTAGGCTTCGTCCTTCTTTTTCTAGCTCCTTTAGGTGTAATTTTAGACTGTTTATTTGAGATTTTTCTTATTTCTTGAGGTAGACCTGTATCACTACAAACTTTGCGCTTAGAGCTATTTTTGCTGTGTCCCAAAGATTTTGGACTGTCACATTTTGACTTTCATTTGTCTTCATGTATTTTTTTATTTACTTTTTTATTTTTTTGGTTGACCTATTTATTGTTTAGTAGTATGGTATTTAGTTTTCATGTGTTTGTGTTCTTTCCATATTTTTTTCTGGCAGTAGATTACTTGTTTCATACCACTGGGATCAGAAAAAATACTTGGTGTAATTTTAATCTTCTTAAATTTATTGAGACTTGTTTTGTGGCCTAACATGTGAGCAGAATGTGCATTCTGTTGTTTTTGGATGGAATGTTCTATATATATCTGTTAAGGTCACCCAGTCTAATGTGCTGTTTCCTTATTGATTTTCTGTTTGGGAGATCTATCTATTGATGTAAGTTAAAGTCCCCTACTATTGTTGTATTGTTGTCAATTTCTTCCTTATGTCTACTAATATTTTCTTTATGTATTTAAGTGCTTCTATGTTGGGTGCATACTTACAATTGTATGCTTTTTTCCCTTCAGCACTTTGACTATATTATGCCACTTCCTTCTGGCCTGCAAAGTGTCTGCTGAAAAAGTTGGCTAATAGCCTAATGAGGTTTCTTTGTATATAACTGTTTTCTCTTGCTACTTTTATTTTTTTATTTAAATTCAAGTTAGTTTACATGTAGTGTAGCCTTGGCTTCAGGAGTAGAACCCAACGATTTATCTCTTATATATGAGACCCAGTTGCTCATCCTGAAAATTGCCCTCCTTAATGCTTATCAGTACCATTTAACCCATCCCTCCCACCCCCAGAAACACTCAATTTGTTCTTTGTATTTAAGAGTCTCTTATGGTTTGCCTCCCTCTCTGTAACTTATTTTTCCTTCCCTTCCCCTGTGCTCATCTGTTAAGTTTCTCAAATTCCACATATGAGTGAAATCATATGAAATATTTCTCTGACTTATTTCACTTAGCATAATACTCTCTAGTTCCATCCACGTTGTTGCAAATGGGAAGATTCCATTTTTTTATTGGCCAAGTAATATTCCAGTGTGCGTGGAATACGTATACACACACACACACACCACATCTTCTTTATACATTCATCAGTTGATGGATATTTTGACTGTTTCCATAATTTGGCTATTGTTGATAGTACTGCTATAAACATTGGGGGTACACGTGTCCCTTAGAATTAGCATTTTTGTATTCTTTGGTTAAATTCCTAGTGGTGCAATTGCTGGGTTGTAGGGTAGTTCTATTTTTAATTTTTTGAGGAGCCTCCATACTGTTTTCCAGAGTGGCTACACTATACCAGTTTTACATTCCTGCCAACAGTACAAAAGCGTTCCCATTTCTCCACATCCTTACCAACATCTGTTGTTTCCTGAGTTGTTAATTTTAGCCATTCTGACAGGTATGAGATGGTATTTTATTATGGTTTTGATTTGTGTTTCTCTGTTGATGAGTGATTTTGAGCATCTTTTCATATGTCTGTTAGCCATCTGGAAATCTTTGGAAAAGTGCCTATTCATGTATTCTGCCCATTTCTTCACTGGATTATTTGTTTTTTGGGTGCTGAGTTTGGTAAGTTCTTTATAGATTTTAGATACTAACCCTTTATCTGATATGTCATTTGTAAATATTTTCTCTCATTTCATTGGTTGCCTTTTAGTTTTATTGATTGTTTCCTTTGCCGTGCAGGAGCTTTTTATCTTGATGAGGTCCCAATAGTTTATTTTTGCTTCTCTTGTTATTTTTAAAATTCTATCTTTATCATTACATCATACCCTTTTAATTATTATATATCTTAGTGTGTAACTCCTTGGATCATTTTGTTAGGGGTTCTTTGTGATTCCTAGATGTTGATGTCCATTTGTTTCCCCAGGTTAAGGAAGTTTTCAGCTTTGTTTCTTCAAATAAGTTTTATCCCTCATTCTCTTTTCTCCTTTTAGGATCCCTATAATGCAAATGTTAATATGTTTTGATGATATCACTATGTTCCCTTAACCTGTTCTCTTTTTTTTGTTCTTGGTTGCTTTCTATTACTCTGTTTTCTAGATCACTGATCGGTTCTTCTGCATCCTCCACTCTGCTCTTGATTCTGTCTACTGTATTTTTTATTTTAATTACTGAATTCTTCAGCTCTGACTGGTTCTGTTTTTTAAAAAAAATGTCTTTTAATGTTTACTTTATTTCATTTTATTTTATTTTATTTTATTTGAGAGAGAGACAGAGACAGAGTGTGAGTGGGTTAGGGGCAGAGAGGGAGACACAGAATCCAAAGCAGGCTCCAGGCTCTGACCTGTCAGCACAGAGCCCAATGCAGGTCTCGAACTCATGAACTGTGAGATCATGACCTGAGCCAAAGTCAGATGCTTTACCGACTGAGCCACCCAGGTGCCCCTGACTGGTTCTTTTTAATATTTTCTATTATTTGTTGAATTTTTCACTGGGATCATCTACTTTTTTTTCAGTCCACTGAATATTTTTATGACTATTACTTTGAATTCTTTATCAGGCATATTGCTGATCTCCGTTTCATTAAGTTTTTTACTGTTATTTTGTTCTGTTCTTTCATTTGGAACATATTCCTCTGTTCCTCATTTTGTCTACTTCTCTGTGTTTTTTCTATGCATTAGTTAGGCCAGCCACATCCCCTGGTCTTGAAAGTAGTGGCTTTGTTTAGAAGAGGTCCTATTGTGCCTTGTAGCATAGTATCTCCTGGTCTCCAAAATCAGCTGCTCCCGGAGTGTGTCCTGGGTAGGTTGCATGTGCCCTGCTGTTGTGGCTTTACCTTCAGCCACACCAACTACAGTGATCCTTTTTGCCAGCTATGGGTACACTGGGAACGGTTTGGTCCCTTTGCTGTTGAGAGGATACTCTGAGGCCACCAGAGGCTATCTGGAGGGTGAGGTTAGCAGCATAGATATCTGCCATTAGCCTCTCTGCCACAGCTGCAGAAATACCTAAAGATAGGGCTTGTTCCCTGTACAATCAGATAAGAAGTCAGGCTGCTGAAACTGTAGATGTGCTGATGTGTGAAATTATTTCCTCCTTTCCCGAGGGCAGGAGTCACTTTGGAGTGGTGCTGGTCTCAGCTGGGACTGCCAGCAGTGTGTGGTGGGGCAAGAGACACTTGGGAGGGATGTATGTCTACACAGGTGGGTTGGATGGCATGAGTCCACAGGGCAACTCTGGGGTGAGGCATGTGGTATTAGCAAAGTAGATGGAGAGAGAGTGTTGGCACTGGCTCCTGCAAGTATCCAGAGGGCAAAAGAAATGGTGTTCACCAGAACTTTTATGTCCAGAGAAATCTCCTGAAGATCCCTGTCCCTCCACACTTTCTAAGATTAGTCAATAAATCTTTTCAATGTATATCCCAGGTACTTTTCAAACTGGTACTTCTGTGCTGTGTCTTGGGTCAAGTCATTTTGTATTCTGGCTCTTTAAGGGTGGGACATAATTTCCTATGGCCCTCTCCCTACATCAAGCCCACTGATTTTTAGAGTTCCCAGAGTTATGCCTCATTGATTTTTAAATCTCCCAAAGTTAGGTCCCACTGTTTTTCAAAGCTAGATATTATGGGGTATCATCTTTCCAGTGTGGGTCCCCAGTGTGGGGGATGCCTGGTGTGGGGTCTGATCCTTTCACTTAGTGATTGTGATGCACTGCTGTTTGTGGTTAGTACCACTGGGGGATTAGTTCCCAACCATGTCTCTGCCCTTCCTATTGTTTTTGACATGGCCTCCTCTTTGTAATTAACTGTGGAAGGACTGTTGTGCTAGTCTTCAGGTCATTTTTGGAGTTAGTTTCACACATGTAGTTATTATCTCACTGTGTCTAGAGGACAAAATGAGCTCAGGATCCTCCTACTCTGCCATCTTCCTCCTATATCTGGAAGGAATATTTCTGCTTTTTATTCTTTTCTGCATTATCTAGTTTATCAGCAATGAGTGTACATTTTGTCAATAAGCAAAAATATATATTTATACATATGTGTGCGAGTATATGAGAGTGTGTGTATACCATATTTTCTTTATTCATCCATCTATTGATGGACACTTGAGTCATTTCCATGTCTTGGTTCTTGTAAACAATGCTGCAGTAAATATGAGGTGCAGACACCTTTCTGAGTTAGTGTTTTCATTTCCTTCAGGTAAATACCCAAAACTGGGATTGGTAGGTCATATAGTACTTTATTTCTAATTTGGGGAGGAATCTCTATACTGTTTTCCCTAGTGGCTGCACCGATTTACAATCCCACCAAAATGCACAAGGGTTCCCTTTTTTCCACAATCTTCACCAACACTTATTAACTCTTTATGGGAATAGACATTCTAATAGGTGTGAAGTGATACCTCTGTGGTGTTTATTTGCATTTCTCTTATGACTAGTGATGTTGGACACTTTTTCATGTACCTGTTGGCCATCTGTGTGTCTTAGGAAAAGTGTCTATTCAGATCCTTGGCCCATCATTTTTTTAAGTTTTTATTTTAATTCTAGTTAGTTAACATACAGTGTTATTAATTTCAGGTGTGCAATATTATAATTAAACATATCCATATATCATCCAGTGCTTATCATGGCAAGGACACTCCTTAATCCCCATCAGCTATTTAACTCATCTCCCTTTCCCCTCTGCTAACCATCAGTTTGTTCTCTATTGTTGAGTCTATTTCTTGATTTGTCTTGCTCTCTCTTTTTCCCTTTGTCCATTTGTTTTGTTTCTGAAATTCCACATATGAGTGAAATCATATGGTATTTGTCTTCCTCTGACTGGCTTATTTCATTTAGCATTATACCCTCTAGCTTCATCCATGTCATTGCAAATGGCAAGATTTCATTCTTTTTTATAGCTGAATGATATTCCATTGTGAATACATATACATGCACACATACACACATGTATATATATATACACACACATTGTATATGTACAAATGTACACAAATATATATGTGTGTGTATGTATATATATCACATGATCTTCATCCATCATCAATTGATGGACCTTTGGGAGGCTTCCACTTCTTAGCTACTGTAACTTATGCTGCTATAAACACAGGGATGCATGTGTCCCTTTGAATTAGTGTTTTGTATTCTTTGGGTAAATACCCAGTAGTGCAATTGGTGGATCATAGTGTAGCTCTATTTTTAAGTTTTCGAGGAACTTCCATACAGTTTTCCAGAGTGGCTACACTACTTCATATTCCCACCAACAATGTATAAGTGTTCTTTTTTTCTTTTTTTTTTTTCTTCTTTATTTTTTTAAATGTGAAATTTATTGTCAAATTGGTTTCCATACAACACCCAGTGCTCATCCCAACAAGTGCCCTCCTCAGTGCCCATCTCCCACCCTCCCCTCCCTCCCACCCCCCATCAACCCTCAGTTTGTTCTCAGTTTTTAAGAGTCTCTTATGGTTTGGCTCCCTCCCTCTCTAACCATTTAAAAAAAAATGGGAAAAAAAAAAAGGAAAAAACCTTCCCCTCCCCCAAGGTCTTTCTGTTAAGTTTCTCACGATCCACATAAGAGTGAAAACATATGGTATCTGTCTTTCTCTGTATGGCTTATTTCACTTAGCATAGCACTCTCCAGTTTCATCCACGTTGCTACAAAAGGCCATATTTCATTCTTTCCTATTGCCATGTAGTATTCCATTGTGTATATAAACCACAATTTCTTTATCCATTCATCAGTTGATGGACATTTAGGCTCTTTCCATAATTTGGCTATTGTTGAGAGTGCTGCTATAAACATTGGGGTACAAGTGCCCCTATGCATCAGTACTCCTGTATCCCTTGGGTAAATTCCTAGCAGTGCTATTGCTGGGTCATAGGGTAGGTCTATTTTTAATTTTTTGAGGAACCTCCACACTGTTTTCCAGAGTGGCTGCACCAATTTGCATTCCCATTAACAGTGCAAGAGGTTTCCCATTTATCCACATCCTCTCCAGCATCTATAGTCTCCTGATTTGTTCATTTTAGCCACTCTGACTGGCGTGAAGTGATATCTCAGTGTGGTTTTGATTTGTATTTCCCTGATGAGGAGCGACGTTGAGCATCTTTTCATGTGCCTGTTGGCCATCTGGATGTCTTCTTTAGAGAAGTGTCTATTCATGTTTTCTGCCCATTTCTTCACTGGTTTATTATTATTATTTTTTTTAGTGTGGAGTTTGGTGAGTTCTTTGTAGATTTTCGATACTAGCCCTTTATCTGATATGTCATTCGCAAATAACTTTCACATTCTATTGGTTGCCTTTTAGTTTTGTTGATTTTTCCTTTGCAGTGCCGAAACTCCTTTTTTCATGAGGTCCCAGTAATTCATTTTTGCTTTTAATTCCCTTGCCTTTAGAGATGTATCAAGTAAGAAATTGCTGCGGCTGAGGTCAGAGAGGTTTTGTCCTACTTTCTCCTCTAGGGTTTTGATGGTTTCCTGTCTCACATTCAGGTCCTTTATCCATTTTGAGTTTATTTTTGTGAATGGTGTAAGAAGGTGGTCTAGTTTTATTCTTCTGCATGTTGCTGTCCAGTTCTCCCACCACAATTTGTTAAAGACACTATCTTTTTTCCATTGAATATTCTTTCCTGCTTTCAAAGATTAGTTGGCCATAACAAGTGTTCTTTTTTCTCCACATCCTTGCCAACACTTGTTGTTTCTTGTGTTGTTGATTTTAGCTATTCTGACAGGTGTGAGGTAATATCGCATTGCAATTTTGATTTGCATTTCCCTGATGGTAAGTGATGATGAGCATATTTTCATGTGTCTGTTGCCCATCATATGTCTTCTTTGGAAAAACATCTGTTCATGTCTCTTCTTTGGAGAAATGTCAGTTCATGTCTTCTGCCCATTTTTAATTGGATTGTTTGTTTTTTGGGTGTTGAGTTTTAGAAATTATATATTTTGGATACTAATCCTTTATTGGATATGCCATTTGTAAATATCTTCTCCCATTCTGTAGGTTGATTTTTAGTTTTGTTGTTTGTTTCCTTTGCTGTGCAGAACCTTTTTATTTTGATAGTTTATTTTATTTGATAGTTTATTTTTGCTTTTGTTTCCCTTGCCTAAGAAGACCTATCTAGAACAAAGTTGCCAAGTCCAATGTCAAAGAAGTTACTACCTGTGTTCCCTTCTAGGATTGTAATGGTTTCAGGCCTCACATTTGGGTCTTTGATCCATTTTCTTTCTTTGGCCTGTTGCTGTCCAGTTTCCCCAACACCGTCTGTTGAAAATACTTTTTCCCGTTGGATATTCTTTCCTGCTTTGTTGAAGATATTGACCATTTAGTTGAAAGTTTATTTCTAGGCT
Source organism: Panthera leo (assembly GCF_018350215.1). Classification (NCBI taxonomy): domain Eukaryota; kingdom Metazoa; phylum Chordata; class Mammalia; order Carnivora; family Felidae; genus Panthera; species Panthera leo. The sequence goes on from NC_056683.1 coordinate 50,577,149, forward strand.
TTCTATTCTGTTCCATTAATCTTTGAGTCTATTTTTGTCTCAGTACCATACTGTTTTGATTTTTACAACTTTGTAATATAATTTGAAGTCCAGAATTGTGGTGCCTCCAGCTTTGCTTTTCTTTTTCAAGATTGCTTTGGCCGGTCGGGGTCTTTTGTGGCTCCATACAAATTTTAGTATTGTTTGTTCTAGTTCTGTGAAAAATGCCGTTAGCATTTTGATAGGAGTTGCATTAAATGTGTAGATTGCTTTGGGTGATATAGATATTTTAACAATATTTGTTTTTCCAATCAGTGAGTATGGAATAACTTTCCATTCCTTTGTGTCATCTTCAATTTCTTTCATCAGTGTTTTACAATTTGCCAAGCATAAGTCTTTTACTTCCTTGATTAGGTTTATTTCTAGGTATCTTATTATTTTTTATGCAATTATAAATCAGATTGTTTTCTTAATTTCTCTTTCTCTACTTCATTTGTAGTGTATAGAAGTGCAACATATTTCTGTACATTGATTTTGTATTTTACAACTTTATTGAATTCATTTATCAGTTCTAGCAGTTTTTTAGTGGAATCTTTTGGATTTTCTATATAGAGTATCATGTCATCTGCAAATAGAAAAGTTTTACTTCTTCCTTACCAATTTGGATGCCTTTTCTTTCTTTTGTTGTCTGCTGCAGCTAGGACTTCCAATACTATGTTGAATAAAAGTGGGGACAGTGGACAAGCCTTATCATGTTCCTGACCCTAGGGGAAAAGCACTCAGTTGTTCCCCATGAACAGTGACGTTAGCTGTGGGTTTTTAAATTTTTTTTTTTAACGTTTTATTTATTTTTGAGACAGAGAGAGACAGAGCATGAACGGGGGAGGGGCAGAGAGAGAGGGAGACACAGAATCGGAAGCAGGCTCCAGGCTCTGAGCCATCAGCCCAGAGCCCGATGTGGGGCTCGAACTCACGGACCGCGAGATCGTGACCTGAGCTGAAGTCGGACGCTTAACTGACTGAGCCACCCAGGCGCCCCTGTGGGTTTTTAATATATTGTCTTCATTATGTTGAGATGTGTTCCCTCTAAACCTACTTTGTCAAGAGTTTTTATCATAAATGTATGTTGTGCTATGTCACGTGTTTTCTCTGCATCTATTGAAATGATCATGTGATTCTTATCCTTTCTCTTATTGATGTGATCTATCATGTTGATTAATTTGCAAATATTGAAGCACACTTGAAATTCAGGAATAAATCTTACTTGATTGTGGTGAATGATTTTTTAAATGTATAGTTGAATTTGATTTACTAGTATTTTGTTGAGGATTTTTGCATCTCTGTCCATCAGAGATAATGACCTATAGTTCTCTTTTTTAGTGGTGTCTTTATCTTGCTTTGGTATCAGGGCAATGCAGGCCTCATAGAATGAATTTGGAAGTTTTCCTTCCTCTTATACTGTTTGGGATACCTTGAGAAAAATAGGCATTAACTCTTCTTTAAATATTTGGTGGAACTTGCCTGTGAAGCTGTCTGGCCCTGGACTTGTGTTCGTTGGGATTTTGATTGCTGATTCAATTTTTTTGTTGGTTATTGTTCTGTTCACATTTTATATTTCTTCCTCCTCCAATTTTGGTAGTTTATATGTTTCTAGGAATTTATCTATTTCTTCTAGGTTGCCCAATTGACATAAAGTTTTTCATAATATTCTCTTACAATTGTTTGTATTTATATGGTATTGGTTGTTTTTTTCTCCTCTCCCATTTGTAATTTTATTTATTTGAGTTCTTTATCTTATTGATAAGTCTGTGGAGGTTTATCAGTTTTGTTAATTATTTTTAAGGGACCAGCTCCTGGTTTCATTGATCTGTTCTATTGCTTTTTAAGTTTCTATATCGTTTATTTCTGCTCTTTTATTATTTCCTCCCTTCTGTTGGTTCTAGGTTGTGATGGTTGTTCTCTTTCTGGATCCATTAAATGTAAGGTTAGGTTGTTTATTTCAGATTTTTCTTGCTCCTTGAGGTGACCTGTATTGTTATAAACTTTCCTCTTGGAACCACTTTTGCTGCATCCCAAAGGTTTTTGACCATTGTGTTTTCATTTTCATTTATTTCCATGTACTTTTTAATTTCTTCTTTTATTTCCTGATTGAATCATTCATTGTTTACTAGCATGTTATTTAGCCTCCATGTATTTGTGATGTTTCCAGATATTTTCTTGAAGTTAACTTCTAGTTTCATAGTGCTGTCGTCAGAAAAGATGAAAGATATGATTTTAATCTTCTTGAATGTGTTGAGGTTTTTTTTTATGGACTAATATGTGATCTTCTCTGGAGAATGTTCTTTGTACACTTGAAAAGAATGTATATTCTGTTTTATGATGCAGTGTTCTGAATATATCTGTTAAATTTATTTGTTCCACTGTGTCATTCAAAGTCATTGTTTCCTTGTTGATTTTTGTTTAGATGATCTGTCCATTGATGTAAGTGGAGTGTTAAAACCCCCAAATATTATTATATTATTACTTATTTCCTTTATGCTTGTTAATAACCATTTTATGTATTTGGGTGCTCGTATGTTAGGTGTGTAAATATCTACAATTGTTATATCTTCTTGTTGGATTGTCCCCTTCCTTCTTTGTCTCTAGTTATAGAGCTTGTTTTAAAGTCTGTTTTGTTTGTGGCCAACTAATCTTTGACAAAGCAGGAAAGAATATCCAATGTCTCCTCAACAAATGGTGTTGGGAAAACTGGATGGCAACATGCAAAAGAGTGAAACTGGACACTTTCTTCCACCGTACACAAAAATAAATTCAAAATGGATGAAAGACCTAAATGTGAGACAGGAAATGATCAAAATCCTAGAGGAGAACACAGGCAGAATCCTCTTTGACCTTGGCTGAAGCAACGTCTTACTAGACATGTTGCTGAAGGCAAGGGAAACAAAAGCAAACATGAACTATTGGGATTTCATCAAGATAAAAAGTTTTTGCACAGTGATAGAAACAATCAACAAAACTAAAAGACAGCCTATGGAATGGGAGAAGATATTTGCAAATGACATATCTGATACAGGGTTAGTATCCAAAATCTATAAAGAAATTACCAAATCCCAAAAACAAATAACTCAGTGAAGAAATGGGCAGAAAACATGAATAGACACTTTTCCAAAGAAGATATCCAGATGGCTAACAAACATGAAAAGAGGCTCAACATCACTCACCATCAGAGAAATATGAGATACTACCTCACACCTGTAAGAATGGCTAAAATTAACAATACAAGAAACAACAGGTGTTGCTGAGCATGCAGAGAAAGGGGAACCCTCTTGCACTGTTGGTGAGAATGCAAACTGGTACAGCCACTATGGAGAACAGTACGGAGGTTCCTCAAGAAACTAAAAATAGAACCACCCTATGATCTAGCAATTGCAGTATAGGTATTTACCCAAAGGATAAAAAAATACATACTTGAAGGGGTACATGCACCCCAATGTTTATAGCAGCATTATTAATAATAACAAAACTATGGAGAGAACCCAAATGTCCATTGACTGAAGAATGGATAAGGAAGATGTGGGGTGTGTGTGTGTGTACGTATGTATTATATAATATATAATGGAATATTACTCAGCCACCAAAAAGAATGAAATCTTGTTATTTGCAATGATGTGGATAGATCTAGTATGTATTAGGCTAAGCAAAATAAGTCAATCAGAGAAAGACAAATACCATATAATTTCCCTCATATGTGGAATTTAAGAAATGAAACAGATGAATGTATGGGAAGGGAGGGAGGAAAGAGAAGAGAGGGAAACAAATGACAAGAGACTTTTAACGATAGAGAACAAACTGAGCATTGATGGAGAGAGTGGGTGGATGATGAACTAGATGGGTGATAGGTATTAAGAAGGGCACTTGTGATGGGCACTGGCTGTTGTACATAAGTGAATCATTGAATTCCACTCCTAAAACCAATATTGCACTGTATGTTAACTAACTAAAACTTTTTAAAAAGTCTATTTTGTCTGATATAAGCATTGCTACTCCAGCTTTCTTTTGACATCCATTTACATAACGTGTTTTCTATCCACTCACTTTCAATCTGCAAGTGGCTTTAGGTGTAAAATGAGTCTCTTGGAGGCAGCATATAGATGAGTCTTGTTGTTTTTATCCACTCTGTCACCCTATGGCTTTTGACTGGAGCATTTGGTCCATTTACATTCAAAGTAATTATTGATAGGTATGCATTTATTGTAATTTTGTTATTTTTATTTAGTGGTTGTTTCCGAAGATTTTCTCTGATCCTTTCTTGTCTTTCTCTCCTTCGTGGTTTGCTGATTTTTTTAGTGATATATTTGGGTTTTTTTCTCTTTATTCTTCATATATTATTAGTGGTTTTTGATCCATGGTTACCATTAGGTTTGTCTATAACCTCTCCTGCATATAGCAGTCTATATTAAGTTGATGGTCATTTACATTTGAACCTATTCTTTTTCTCTTCCTCACATTTTAGGTAAATGTCATATTTTCACATCCTTTTGTTTTGTTAGTTCTATGACTTATTTTTTATAGAAATATTCATTTTTATTACTTTTGTGTTTCCTGTCTTTATACTACCACTTTTGGTCTCTCCTTTCCACTTAAAGTGTCCTCTTTAATATTTCTTGCCAGGCTGATTTAGTGGTCATGAGATTTAGTATTTATTTTCTTTTTTTTTTTTTTTTTTAATTTTTGTTTTCAATGTTTTTTATTTATTTTTGGGACAGAGAGAGACAGAGCATGAACGGGGGAGGGGCAGAGAGAGAGGGAGACACAGAATCGGAAACAGGCTCCAGGCTCCGAGCCATCAGCCCAGAGCCTGACGCAGGGCTCGAACTCACGGACCGTGAGATCGTGACCTGGCTGAAGTCGGACGCTTAACCGACTGCGCCACCCAGGCGCCCCTAGTTTTTATTTTCTAAGTAACTCTTTATCTCTTTCTATTCTGGATGATAGCCTTGCTGGATAGAATATTCTTAGCTGCATATGTTTCCCACTCAGCACTTTGAACATATTATGCCGCTCCCTTCTCGTTTGGAAAGTTTCTGCTGAAAAATTATTTGCTACACCTATGGGTTTTCCTCTGTGTGTTACTATCTTCTTTTGTCTTGCTGCTTAAAAGTGTTTTTAATCACTAAAATTTAATCACTAAAATTTAATCACTAAATTTTGCAAATTTAGTTACAACATGTCTTTGTGTGGATCTGCTTTTGTTAATTTCTGATGGAGGTTCTCTGTGTCTCCTGAATCTGGATATCTGTTTCCTTCTCCAGATTTGGGAAGTTTTCAGCTATTATTTCTTCAAATAACTTTTCTGCCCCCCCACCCCCACCCTTTCTGTCTCTTCTTATCTTGGGACTCCTGTAATATGAATGTTATTATGTTTGATGGAGTCAGTGAGTTCCCTAAGTCTATTCTTGTTTTGCAGAATTCTTTCTCTATTTTGTTCATCTTGATTACTTTGCATCACTCTGTCTTCTATATCATTAATTTGTTCCTCTGCTTCTTCCTATTCATTTTGTCAAGCGTGTTTCTCTTTTTATTTATTGAGTCCCTTATCTCTGCTGAGTTGTTCCTTATCTGTATATTAAGGGTCTCACTGATGTCTTCCACTCTTTTCTCAAGTCCAGTTAGTATCTTTATGATCATTGATTTAAATTCTCTATCACACATATTACTTATATCTGTTTTGCTTAAATCTCTGGCTGTGGCCTTGTTATATTCTTTCATTTGTGGTAAATTTCTCTGTCTCCTCATTTTGTCTGCCTCTCTGTGTCTGTTTCTGTGTGTTAAGAAAGTCAGCTATGTCTTCTGCTCTTGAAAGTAGCTATTTTCTGAAGAAGAGGTCCTGGAGTGCTCTGCAATGCAGTGTCCCCTGTACACCAGAACCTGGCCCTTCAAGAAAGTATTCTATGTGTGTTGCTTATGCCCTACTGTTGTGTCTGAGTCACTTTTCCTTTCAGTGTAGTCATCTGCACTGACACTCTGCCTGTTGTCAGCTGTGCTTACTCTCTGGTGTTAGTGGGATGTAAACAGGCTAGCTCTGAGGGGCAGCTTGGGAGTGGGGCAGCAATATTAGCAAATTTTGTCCTGGGCCACTAGTCATATACCAGACCTCTGAAGTGCTCTGGTACCTGGGGGCTGTGTACCATTGTGGCCAGGGCATGAGGGCACAGTGTGCAGTGATGGCTGGGCTCAACTGGGCCTGGTGTACCACAGTGGCTGGGACCAAGTGACTGGGTGTGGCACCATGCCTGGCTACAGCATGAATCAGCAGCTGTGCATCTGGCAGCTGGGCATGGTGCATGGCAGTAGTGACTCAGCACAGTGAGTGGCCTGGGTGCTGCACAGTGGCTGGACAGTGCTGACGGCTGTGTACCAGATGGCTGTGTAGGGCAATCCTTCATGGCTTTAGCAAAATTTGCCCTGAGCCCAGGGCAATCCACAATTCTGAAGAACTAAAGTACATTTAAACTAGATGGAGATTATTTCAATTCAGGTGGTGGTTTGAGTACAAACCTTTATTATTTCTCCTCAGACTCCATTAAAATGATGGTAAGGAATTTTTTTAAAAATTTTTTTAACGTTTTTATTTATTTTTGAGACAGGGAGAGACAGAGCATGAACAGGGGAGGGTCAGAGAGAGGGAGACACAGAATATGAAACAGGCTCCAGGCTCTGAGCTGTCAGCACAGAACCCGACATGGGGCTCGAACCCATGGACTGCGAGATCGTGACCTGAGCCGAAGTCGGCCGCTTAACCGACTGAGCCACCCAGGTGCCCCAGGAATTTTTTAAAAGCTATAAACCTACAAAAATTCAGGGGCATCACAAAGCAAATGTTAAATGACAATCTAAGTCAAAGAAATCAAATACTAAAATAAGTACAGAAGTAGGCGACTGAACAGCAGACCACATAGAACTTTCAGATTCAAAACTCAGAAGTGATGGGTGGGGCGGAAATCGATGGGACTGACTGAAGATTCAGATGCAGATAACATTGCTCCATATGCCCACCCCTTATCCTTCATCATCTTCAAAGCCAGATAAGCATTAATTCCTTGGTCAAAAATTTGCCTGGAGGGTTTCTTTTCCTTAAGAAATAGAACAAACTGGGGCACCAGAGTGGCCCAATCGGTTAAGCCTCCAGCTCTTGGTTTTGGCTTAGGTCATGATCTCACAGTTTGAGCCCCATGACAGGCTCACCCTGATAGTGTGGAGCCTGCTTGGGGTTCTCTCCCTTTCCCCCCTGCCCCTCCACCTGCTTGTGCTTTCTCTCTCTCTCTCTCTCTCTCTCTCTCTCTCTCTCTCTAAGTAAACAAATAAACTTTAAAAAAAAGAAGAAATAGAACAAACTGACAGGGATAAACTAAGATGACTAGTGTTGCTTTGGTGTCCCTAAGTAAAGTCCTCATTCTGGCATTTGGGCACCCCAAGCTCTCTGCAACTTATTCTAAAGTGAAGCCAACGTAAAGGCTGTTTGATCTCTGTTCACTTCCTAGGTGAAAGGACCCTGGAACAGGACAGTCACCCACATCACAAAAGAGAAAGTGGAACCCAGATATTCTGAGTATGCAGCTGCTTCTTAGCTGAGCAGCTGTTTTCCCCTGTATTCATTAAATGACAGGAAAATGAATTAGCCAGACATCAACATGTAAAGTCATAGAAGAAAAAACACTATCAAATATAATGAAAAGAAAGTAAAGAAATCACATATATGAGGTGAGAACAATGGAATATCTGAACGGCACTTCCAAGCATTAGCAAGATGAAAGAAAAGGCATACACATTTTGCAAGACTGATACAGAAATACAGTCCTATCTATATGAATATATATATATATATATATATATATATATATATATATCTCCATATTCATATATAGTGAAATGGAATATAGCAGGCAAAAGACAAAAACTCAACATAGTAAAAAAAGCAACTCAGAACATTCCCACCTAGTGCTTATCAAGAGATGGCAGACTGAGGTGAATAAACTTAGAAACAGATCAATGTATAATGAAAATTTACTTTTTAATACAATCAGTAGTTTGGATTCAGTAAATAATATCGTGACAAGTCGTTATCCATGTAGAAAAAAATAAAGTCAGATTACAAAACTCATGGCTTTACAGAGCTAAAGAAACCAAATAAATAGAAATAAAATAAAATAAAATAAAAAGAAACCAAATAAAATTACTGAAACATATTTTTATAATTTTGAGTTATGGGCAGTCTTCTGATGAAAATAGAAACCTCCAAACATCTGTGAAGGAAAAGACAGATGGATTTGAATATTCAAAAATTTGTGAACAATGAAAGCATAATTACATTTATAAGTTTTAAAAAATAATTGATTTAACAGGAAAGCCAAGAGAAAGAGTGAATAGTCAGCATCTGACATTCAGAATAGGATTTTGCTATAAGATATCAGCATAGCAAGAGGCAGAAACTGGAGAATGACCATAGCATTTTCACCTTAGAGAGGTCTTAGCCAGACAGGAGGATAAGCAGAAAAATCTCACAGCTTTCAGTCCTGAGGGATCATGGGAAGAGAACGTGGGCAACATGGCAGGAGAGTAGATAATGAAACACATGTTCTAAGAGAGGAGGGTCATGGCAGATCATTTGAGGGGAACACCAGAGGCAGAAAGGCTCCTTTATCCTGTATATGAGTCTTGGAGGAGACAGCTGTGCAGAGGTCCTGTGCACTTGTTGGTGATGGCCAATAAGGTTAGGAGAGGGTGAGAAGTAAGGAGAGAGTTCTGTGTTTCTGAGTGTCTGGGATTCTTCAAGTGGATACACTGAGCTGAAAGCCATGGAGCCCATCATAAGGAGGGTGAGTTGAACCTTGCCCCAAACCCTAACTGTTGGTCGTGTGGGCTAGAGGGCAGGATAAAACATGTGGCAGATGCCCAGTGGAGTCTGCAGTTCTCGTAAGCTAGGGGAAGCCAAGACAGTGGTAGTAGCAGGTGGGGGAGGAGGGTCCTGCTAGGGTTCTTTCTAAACTGAGAATAAATCAACCTTGGTGTCACCAGCTGAAGATGCCAAAAGTAGATGCTTATAGAACACATGGGGCTTGGATGGGCCAACTGTAACCCAGTGGGTGCCAATCCAGCCATTCTGCAGATGTACATTCCTTGGGACCATTTCACTCTGTCCCTGTCATTTCACTCTGAGCTCACATTAGTGCATCCCCTAGAATATACTCCTATCTTAGGAGAAGGAGGAGTAAAGGTAGAGAGAGCGGTGGCAGGGCACATGGAAGACTGACCAATTGTCTCCTAAAAGTGAGCATTTCCTAAAATGACTGCTTAAATTGTTAAATGAGATTAAGAGGTAAATTGGTCTGACAGTTATCTCTCCTCTTTAGCAAGTAGGGCTCATGAAGGTGATGGACAGTAGACAAAATAAAGAAACTACGTTCTCTGTGCATATCAAAGGTTGTGATTCCTTTACATCAGCAATATATTAGAGATAATTTCAAAAATATAACAAAGAATTAATGTTTTTAATAAGAAAAAGACATAACAGTAGGAAAACTAGCAAAAGATTGGAAAAGGCGATTCACAGAAGATAATAAAATGGTCCATACCTATATGAGAAAAGAGGTGCTCAACATTTCTTAAGGAACTATAAAGTAAAACAATAAAGAGGCATTTTTTTGTCAGTATATTGGAAAACAAGAAAAAGGCTGATCATCTTCTGGCATATTTGCTAACATAAATGTTTGCTAAGGTTTTTTTCTTAATGTTTATTCATTTTTGAGAGAGAGCACGAGGCAGAGCACCAGTGGGGGAGGGGCAGAGAGAGAATGGGAGACACAGAATCTGAAGCTGGCTCCAGGTTCTGAGCTATCAGTACAGAGCCCAATGTGGGGCTTGGACTCACGAGCCTTGAGATCACCACCTGAGCTGAAGTTGGACGCCTAACCAACTGAGCCAACAAGGTGCCGCTGTTAAGGTTTTTAATACTGTGGTCGACTAGATGATTGAAAATCCATGTGAATTCTATTTAAGGTTATTGGTGAAGTCAACATACAGTCCTCCAGAAGAGATTCAGGAAGCCCAGAATCCAGTGGCAGTTCTAAAACAGATTTCTTCAGTGCTTTAGGTATAGACTTTCAGTGCCTTATTCTCCATATAAAACTTAAGGAGGACGAGACCTAGTTTTTCTGTGTATCACTGAAAGGGGATCAAGATTAATGGCCTAACATAGAAAATGTTTTCAGCTCCTTGAAAGACTGGGCACATTATTCAATGTCTGAATCTATAATATCTGGTAAAAATCAGTCTAACTCACTTAATTTAAAGAATGCTCTCTTAAAACCATTAAATTTTAGAACTGAGTGTTTAAACCTGATCTCAGTTTTTCAAAGTGCCCTTCAGACAGATTGTGTTAACTCACGCTTAGGAAATGGGTTGAATCTTAGAGTGTATAGATTTAGAAGCCACATAAAATATTAACCAAAGTACACAACTATTGTACTTGTCTCACATGTGAACACACCCTGTCCTCACCCTAAGGCTACTCTGTAGTTAGTTTCTTTAAGTTAGCAATGAAACATTACAAAAAATGTTTTGTTGCTCCAATTTTTAAGCTTTTCCAGTGCTAACACATGTTATTTTTCTGAAGTATGCTAAAATCAAATTTCTCAGGTCTCATGCTGCCTTCTTTAGCAGCATTTAAGGAAGGATCTTTTATACATCTGTGAAAGATGAAAAATAATTCAGATCACAAGCCATGCTTTTTTCTTCTTAAAATTTAAACCACGTACAACTTTGGTGCAAATTGTGTTGGATAAGTTCATCTAAATTACACTAACCAATATAAGTGTATTCCTGTAAGAATAGTTGTGTTAAAATAAACTATATTAAAAAGCAAAAAGAAAAAGCTCACCTAGAATCCATCCTGAGCAGTGGACCTCTGTCCTAATCCTCTTTATAAAAATACCAAACATAAAAATATCCTTTGTGTGTGAACTGTTACACTTCATTTATTTCACCCTCAAGATTCCAATTCCACTTTATAGATGAGATGCCTGAGGTTTGGACAGATTACGTAACTTGGCCAAGGTCTGAGATGCTAGAGACCACAGGTTGAAAAACCCTCCTCTACTCCGCCACTTCCTTCTGAAAACAGAGAAGCTACATTTTAATCTATTTTAAATACTGAGCTTTTGTTTCTGATGCTGTTAAACACCTTCCACATAGGCTTTAGGTAGCTAATTTAAATGCAGTTCTAAAAGTGTTACTTCTCTGCTTGAAACCACAGCATACCTTCCCCTCAGGGTCCCCCAGACCAGCAACATCAGCATCACTTGGGAATTGCTAGAAATGCAAATTCTCAGGCTCTACCTTAGACCTACTAACTCAGAAGTAGAGGACGAGTCCAAGAAATGTGGATATAAACAAACTCTCTGGGTAATCTAATGCTGCATGCTGGAGCTTGAGTTTTAGATGACACTCAAGACCCATGTGTGATTAGGCTAACTTCCCTAGTTTACCTTGCCATTCATTGCTTCTCTCATCAAACTGCATTTTTTTAAATGTTTATTTATTTTTGAGAGACAGAGACAGAATGCAAGCGGGTGAGTGGCAGAGGGAAAGGGAGACAGAATCTGAAGCAGGCTCCAGGCTCTGAGCTGTCAGCACAGAGCCAGAGGCGGGGCTTGAGCTCAAGAACCATGAGATAATGACCTGATCTAAAGGCAGACACCTACATGAACTGAGCCAACCAGTTGCCCCAAACTGCATTTTTGTGTCCACTAAATATAACACAGCTTTTTTCTGTCCAAGAACAGTGTCACCTGGTGGTAAAGCACAAGGAATCTTGAACCAGACTGCCTAGCCTTGAAAGCTACCTATGTCGTTTACTTGTAGTGTGTGTGACCTCAGTCAAGTTACCTAAGCTGAGTCTTAGTTTCCCCATGTATAAAATGGGGATGAAGGTATTAATAGTATCTATTTCATTTGTTGTCATAAGGATTAGGTGAATCAGTATATGTGGAGCACTTAGAATAGTGTCTAGCACATAGTAGGTATTCTAGAAATAAATTGCCATATTTGTTTGTTGCATTAGTTTCCTGTAGTTCTTGTAACAAATGACCACAAACTTAGTGCCTTGTAAACAACAGAAACTTATCTTGCTCAGTTCTGGAGGCCAGAAGTTCAGCATCAGTTTTGCTAGGCTGAAATGAAAGTGTCCGCAAGGCAGCAGCCCCTCCAGGGGCTCTGGGGGAGAATCCATTCCTGGTCTCTTTCAGCTTCTAGTAGCAGCCTGCATTCCTTCACTATGGTCACATCATACCAATCTCTGCCTGCATTTTTAAAGTACCTTCTCTTGCTGTATGTATCCTCCTTCTGCCTCTCTCTTAAAAGGTTAGTTGCGACTGGATTTAGGGCCCACCCAGAAAACCTAGGATAATCTCCCCAGGTCAAGATTCTTAATTTAATCACATCTGCAAAGACCCCTTTTCTTTATAACATTTGAAGGTTCCAAGGATTAGTACTTGACCTTATTGAGTGGCCCTTATTCAGCCTGCTACACTTGTGTTATCCTGTCTATCTGTAGCATACTCTTTTCTCTCTGTTTCCTCCTTCTCTTTGAGACTCAGAGTGCAGAGTTGGCCTCCTTAAGGAAGCCTTCCTTCACTTTCCCAGTGCCAGATTTAGTTCAGCTCCTCTGTGCTCCCATAATGTCCTGAATATACCCCTATCATTGCCTTCTTCTTTTTTTTTAATAGACTTTATTTTTAGAGCAGTTTTAGGTGTACAGGAAAATTGTGTAAAAAAGTATAGAGTTTCCATACACTTCTTTTTCCTGCCCTCTCTTTATAGTTTCCCCTATTATTAACATTTTGCATTAGTATAATACATTCATTATAATTGATGAACCAATGTTGGTTCATTATTATTAACAAAGGTCCATAATTTACATTACAGTTCACTCTAACTGTTATATAGTTCTATGGGTTTTGACAAATACATGTCTTGCGTCCACCTTGACCTTATCATACAGAATAGTTCAAACTGTACTAAAAGTGTCCTGTGCTCTACCTAATCATGCCTCTCCCCATCCTCCTGAGCTCTTGACAACCATAGATCTTTTTACTGTCTTTATAGTTTTGCCCTTTCCAGAATGTCATATAGTTGGAATCATACAGTATGTGGCCTTTTCAGATTGGTTTCTTTAATTTAGCAATGTTCATTTAAGTTTTCTCCAAGTCTTTTTGTGGTCTGCAAGTTTATTTCTTTATGTTGCTGAAAATATTCCATTGTTTGGATGTACCACAATGTATCCATTCACCTATTGAAAGACAATTTAGCTGTTCCCATATTTTGGCAATTTTGAATAAAACTGTTATAAACATACATGGGAAAGTTTTTGACTGAACATACGTTTTCAACTCCTTTGGGTAAAAGTACAATTGCTGAGTTGTATGGTAGCAGTATGTTTACTTTTGTAAGAAACTGTCAAAATACCTTCCGAAGTGTCTGTACCATGTTGCAATCCTCCCAGCATTGAATGAAAGTTCCTGTTGCTCCATATCCTCACCAGCCTTTGGTGTTGTCAGTATTTTGGATTTTAGCCATTTTAATAAGTGTGCAATATTATCTCATTGTTCTAATTTGCAATTCCTTGATGATATGAGACATAGAACACCTTTGATATGCTTATTTGCCATCTTTTTGGGTGAGATGTCTGTTCAAATCTTTTGCCCATTTTTAAATTGGGTTGTTTTTCATTGCTGCGTTTAATAATTCTTTGTATAGTTTGATATAAGCCTTTTATCAGATATGTTTTAGGTTATAAACTCTCCTTGTTTGTGGCTTATCTTTTTGTTCTCTCTCTCTCACTTTTTTTTTTGATGTTTCAAGAAACTTTCTTTCTTTTTTTAAATACAATTTATTGCCAAATGGGCTAACATACAGTGTCTACAGTGCACTCTTGGTTTTGGGGGCAGATTCCTGTGATTCACCCAGTGCTCATCCCAACAAGTGCCTTCCTCAATGCCCATCATGCATTTTCCTCTCTCCGCTGCCCTCCCCCAACAACCTTCAGTTTGTTCTCTGTATTTAAGAGTCTCCTATGTTTTGCCTCCCTCCCTCTCTGTTTGTAACTATTTTTTCCCCTTCCCTTCCCCCATGGTCTTCTGTTAAGTTTCTCAAGTTCCACATATGAGTGAAAATATGGTATCTGTCTTTCTCTGACTTATTTCACTTAGTGTAATACCCTCCAGTTTGACCCACATTGTTGCAAATGGCAGGATTTCATTCTTTTTGATTGCTGAGTAATACTCCATTGCATATATATACCACATCTTCTTTATCCATTCATCCATCGATGGACATTTGAGCTCTTTCCATGCTTTGGCTATTGTTGATAATGCTGCTATAAACATTGGGGTGTGTGTGTCCCTTCGAAACAACACACCTGTATCCCTTGGATAAATACCTAGTAGTGCAATTACTGGGTCATAGGGTAGTTCTATTTTTAATTTTTTGAGGAACATCCATACTGTTTTCCAGAGTGGCTTTGCCAGCTTGCATTCCCATTGATTTCTCTTTCTGTTGCTTCATTATTGGTGTATAGAAATGCAACCGATTTTTTTTTTCCACTTTACATTCTCCCATGCCTCCCTGGCACTCAGCTAGGATTCAAACCCGGATGTCTTAAAGGATCCCACTCCATGTGCCTGGGTTCTGGGGAAGTGCCACTCCACCCCGCCGATATATGTCCTCTGGCTGACAGACACAAGCAATCTTTTTCCTTGAACGGTTATATACCTTCTTTCCACAGCATTCCAGGGAGGGAATCGCTTTCTCCCACTGCAGACTGCGCTTCTGAACTAGTTACTGAGCCCGGGGCTGGTTTCCCTCCTCCCTAGGTGCATGAACAAGGCATCCGGACCCAGTCCGGAGAAAGCCCTGCAGTTAGAGATTGGATCTTTCTCTGTCCCTGTCCATGGTTTTTCTCTTGTCCAAATACAGTCCTACACTTTTATAGCCTTTCCTTCTCTTCCCTCTGTCTCTCTGCAGAAGGGGATCCCTCCCCTCCGTGCCTACACCACCCATTTTATCTCTCCCAGTTCACAATCATGCACCTATGTCCCACCAGGTTGTCCCTGTGGGCCCCTGGAGACGTCTCTGTCACTCTGCAGCCAGGACTCTTGGAATTTAAAGTCTTCTGGCCTCAAGACTGCTGTGTTTGAGGGATGAGGGAACTTCGGATCCCCCTATTTGTCTGCCATGTTGGATCTCTAATGTTCATGTTTTCTCTTAACAGTTTCTTTTGCAGAGCAGTTTTTTTGAGTAATATTTATTTATTTATGGCACGATTTTTTAAAGTTTATTTATTTTGAGAGAGAGAGTGCACACATGAGTGGGAGATGGGGGGCGGGGAGAGAGAAAGAGAGAGAAAGGGAAAATCCCAAGCAGGCCCCATGTTGTCAGCACAGAGCCCAATGTGGGGCTCAAACTCACGAACCATGATATCATGACCTGAGCCAAAATCAGGAGTTGGATGCTCAACCAACTGAGCCCCCAATGTTTTTATTTTTGAGAGAGACAGAGCATGAGCAGGGGATGGGTGGAGAGACAGGAAGACACAGAATCTGAAGCAGGCTTCAGGCTCTGAGCTGTCAGCACAGAACTTGATCTGGGGCTAGAATTCACTAGCCACGAGATCATGACTTGAGCTGAAGTTGGATGCTTAGCCAACTGAGCCACCCAGGCTCCCCGCAGTTGTTTTTAATTCTAATAAAGTACAGTTGATCAGTTTTTTTTCTCATGGATTGAACTTTTGGTTCTATATCTAAAAAAACCATTGCTAAACTTAAATTCACTTAGATCCATCTAGATTAAACATATAAATATTTATCTAGATAAATAAATGTATCTAGACTTCCCACCTATCTTTCAGTAGTTTTATAGTTTTGCATTTTACATTTAGTCTCTTTGACTAAATGTCACTTTAGTGACTTTTGACTTATGTCACTGTCTTTTTATTGTTCCTGTCTCCTGCTTTATTTATCTATGTCTTTGACTCTTCTTGGAGATTATGGATATCTTAGTTGTTCTAGTACTCTTAGCATTAAGCAGGCTTCAAAAAATAAGTTAGAAGGAAACTTCATCTTGCTCAGCAACTCAACCATTCTCAAAAGCAACATGGCTGCTCGAGGCTTACTAGCCTTGAAGAAAAGATGCAGAACTTTTGTGTTTGAACCTCTGCTCACATGCTATCATGAACATGAAACATTAGTTCCCCAACCTCCAAGGACATGTGCATTCCTGCAGGAGGGCCTTGAGTATCAACAGTGCTGTCTCATTAAAAGGCCAAAAATAGAGGAAGCCTTTATTTTCATCGGAACTAGAATTACTTCCAGTGGCACCCTACAAAAGAATGTCCTGTCGTAGGAGGTCAAGGCGAGGTTGGAAAAACCAAGGTTTAAAGGTTATTGGGTATTCTCCAATCAATTCAATGTGATTCACAGTTTCTTGGGTTATTATTTATCTATTTATACACCTATGGATTTAGAAATAAAAGCAAGCCCCTTAATCAGGGGAAAAATACAGAATACTTTTTTTGTTGCTGTTCTCAAGCTGAGAAGTATCTGTAGTAACCTCAATTTTCTTTTTCCTGGAGAGGTATATGGAAAAATAAAATGTTCAAATTTTTTGGTACAGTGATCAAATAGCATAGTTTTTTTGTGATAATCTCAATGTCAAACAAATGTGATTTAATTTGTACCTTTCAAAAAACTGTTTTCATATAAGTAAATTCACAAATGGAGAAAATTCTTGGTTTTGGAAGATATCCCTGAGACATTCCCCTTTTGGAACTTGAGGCCCACCAAGAAAATTTTGGTTACACTTTGATTACAGATTCTCCTCTAAAGTGTTAGAATATCAACCTTAAATTTAAGTTGGCCAATATAACTTAATTATAATGCAGCAATTTTTATTTAGTACCAATGTGCTATTTGTAAAATTTTTGAAATATTTTTATCATTTATTTTTGAGGTGGGAGAGAGAGAAAGAGAGAGAGCGAACATATGCACGAGCAGGGGAGGGACAGAGAGAGGGAGACAGAATCTGAAACAGGCTCCAGGCTCGGAGCTGTCAGCACAGAGCTCAATGTGGGGCTCAAACCCACGAACCGGGAGATCATGACCTGAGCCAAAGTCATATGCTTAACCACTGAGCCACCCGGACTCCCCACCCGCCCCCCTGCCTGTTGCCACTCCCAATGTGCTGTTTTTAATGAAAGCATGTGGTTGTTCTTTCAGGTATATATTTTTAAGGATTGGTGGGTTACTTATGTTTGGTGGAATATTTGCCCATCTAGTAAAAGTCAAGAAACGACTCCAAAGGCCCTAAATAGGGAATGTCCGCTTGTCAGCCTTGCATGGAGGCAATGCCTTAGGACCACAGGAATGTGAAGGAGATTCACTCTGACCCCCAAATCCCCAAATTCTTAAAATAGATAAGGGTGAAAACAGCTCTCAGACCTTTAGGGTGCTCAGAACTCAGACACCAGTTTTCTTCTTGATAAATAATAGGTCTCAGTTTCTTAATCTAGCATCTATCTTAATAGTACTGAAACTGAGCCTTGGTCAAAACTCTTGGGTAGATAGATGAGTATCAGCTCTAGCAACAACCATTAGAAGTGCCTGCAAAAGGTGAATACTTAAAAAATTTGTCTCCCCCCATCTATTCTGAAGCATATAAGGAACACATAAACTAAGCAAAAGATTTGTGAATTGTTAGCTTTCTTGCCACTTCTAATAAGTCTGTACACTCTAAGCTTGCTGGGTAAGACAGACAGTTGCAACCATTTGCTTCATAGACTTAAGTAACTTGTTAGCTGGGTTTTTCTTCACACATATGGGCATTTATAAGGGAGAGTCTCAAAGAACACACTAATAATTTCTAGCAGCTGCTGTGGCGTCTGGGTGGCTCAGTTGGTTAAGCATCCGACTTTGGCTCAGATCATGAGCTTGTGGTCTGTGGGTTCAACCCTGCATTGGGCTCTGTGCCGACAGCTCAGAGGCTGGAGCCTGCTTCAGATTCTGTATCTCCTTCTCTCTCTGCCCCCTCCTCCGCTTGTGCTCTGTCTCTCTTGGTCTCAAAAATAAACATAAAAAAATTAAAAAAAAATAATTCCTAGCAGCTAAGATTAGGATGCTATCATATTATGCTTTCAATATAAAAAGAAGTGGAGTTATGAGCATAGAAGTCAATAGATACTGAGATGAACAGTTTAAAAAAGTTTTTAAATCATCTGCTGCATGACACATAAAAAAGAATATTATTTCCATCCATGGAAAATCTTAGGACATAGGACAAAATACCAGTAGACACAAAATTCTCGTTTTCATGGATTTCTTAATTATAAGGCTTTACACACACACACACACGCATGCATGCACGCACATGTGCGTGCACACACACACACACACACACACACACACACACACACCTTCCTGTGCATAGTTTGTAGTTCATTCAGGAAAGTCAGTTCTGGCCTGCAGTGGATGGCAGCTTTAGATGCAGACGTGAAGTGGGTATGATGTTCCCAGGAGCTGTCCATTCTCAAGGCTTTCTTGTATAAACTTGAGTACCTTGATTAGACCTTCCTGCTTACCATGTATTTCTCTAACCAGTCAGCGTTCAAAGATGTTGGGACATACTTGATCTTTTTTTTTTTTTCTTTTGAAACACTGGGAATAGCCTACATGTTTACACATTGTGGCTTATTTATACAATGGAATAGTATATGGTAATGAAAATGAAAGAGCCCCCTATAGAGGCTACAACACAGATGAATTTTAATAATAGTGAGTAAAACACTACATAGTAAGATTCTACTGACATGAAGTTCAGAAACAGGCAAAATAAAAATACTTTTATTTAGGGTTACACATCTGCAATAAATACACAGAGAAACAAAGGAATAATGAACACAACTCTGGGGGTGTTGTGTGATTTAATTGTGTGGGTTCACCTGATGCTTCAGAGACCCTGAAAATCATAGATTTCTTAAGCTGGTTGATTGGTACATGGAGGTTTATCTTATAATTTTAAAATAAGTTATGTATGTGTTCATGCTATTTTTATACGAATAATATATACATATATATTTTGAAAGCATGAGTTGGGAAGGGGCAGAAGGAGAAGGATAGGGAGCCTTGAGTAGGTGCCACACGCAGCACAGAACCCTACTCAGGGCTGGATCTCAAGGGACATACTTGATCTTAGTCTTGAGACTGTCTGAAGCCTGACCCTACAGTTCATGATCGTACATGAAATTACGTAGATGCTAAACATGGAGACTGCGTGCGGTGTTAGCAACCAATGCCACTTCCCTCCCCAGCCCATTGGATCAAATCCAGATTGCTTGGGGGCCAAGTTCAACCCTGGACTTGATAGAAAAATGATTTACTGAAAGGGGAGCAGAGTCTGAGGTAAGGTGGAGTTCACAGAAATGGCGCCCCATTGCTGTTTTGGGTTTTTCACAGATCTGCCCATTGTTTTGTTTTCTTTGGGGTTTCACGGATCTGAGTTGTTGAAACGACACTGCTCTGCTTGTAGAGTGGTTTCCCACAGAGAGTGGGTGGCACAAAAGGAGGTGATATGGACAGAGAATTTTATGTTTCTGTTCAATCTCAGTTTTTGAGAAAGATGTAGAAAATCACCTGCAAAATTTTTAGGTCACTATGGATTTAAACTTCTACATTGTAGCTGTGTCCCATCTTATCAGGAATAATCAAGAATCCCTGAAAGCTAGGGAAATGAGAAGTCAGTGATTTAATAATCGATGGTAATTTGAAATGAAAAGCAAGATAATTATTGTCCAAGAAGCACTGACATGTCATGCTGACAAGCACTGACAAGCTCCACAAAATACTGGCTGGTGGATGAGCAAAGATGCTGACTTTGTAGGCTTCAATCATACATTCTAGATTCTTTAGGAAAATAATTTTATCTCATGGAAAATGACATTGAAACCTGTTGCTTTGCTTGCCTTTCAAGGCAAACAGAGCATAGGCTTTCAAACATTTTTGACTGATGCACAGTGAAAAGT
Organism: Panthera leo; assembly: GCF_018350215.1. Taxonomy (NCBI): domain Eukaryota; kingdom Metazoa; phylum Chordata; class Mammalia; order Carnivora; family Felidae; genus Panthera; species Panthera leo. The sequence continues at coordinate 50,597,253 of NC_056683.1, forward strand.
ACATTTTACACTGTGGCCAGTCTGTATACCCCTAACACCCACACATATGCGTACACACACATACACACAAGAAACATACACATATGCTGGAAATAAAGGTTTTGGAAGCAATACTTTCTAGGAATAATGTTCTGGGATATTTTTTTCTTTTTTTATTCTCTGTTCTATTGCATTAAAAAGAAAGTGTATTTGCAATACATTAAGTTGTTTGACTAATTGGTTGTAATTTGCAATTTGGAATCTGGTAATGGAGAAGGGATAAAGGGGGTAAAGACACCGTTTGGGCAGTGGGGCAGATCATGCAGAAGTTGGCTGCAACCATAACTTCTGTGTCTGGAAATTCCAGGGCAAACTGTTCAGTCGGGTCAGGTCAGTAGTACATGTAGACAGATGGGTCAACGTGTCTCAGTTTTGTTCAACCTGTGGAGAGATATATCTGGTTTGGAAAGTACCCTAGCTACCTGCTTAGGGGATGTGGGTAGGTCCAAGATTTTTCACAGTGGTTTTTAAGTTCATGTAATTATTATTTTGAGTAAAAGCCAATTTGTAAAGATAAAGGAGATTTCAAGCCCTTGGTAGATTCTGAATGTGCTGAGATGAAGGGCAGGATTCAAATCCTATCAAGGAATTATAGTGTAATTCAGAATCCAGGGTGAAGTCTTTAGTTGAATGAATACTCAGAATCCCAGACCACAGACTTTTTTCTTTTCAATCTAATGCTGTGATTTACAAAGTGTGGTCCCTAACCAGCAGCAATAGCATTACCCAGGAATTTGTTAGAAATACAAGATGTTGGGCTGCACCCCAGACCCACTGAATCAGAATCTCCAGAGGAAGGGCCCAGCAACCCATGTTTTGTAAGTCCCACAGCTGATTTTGAGAAAAGCTAAATCTGAGAACCACTAATATAATGGTGTGGGTAAAACTTTTATCAGAAAAATGTACACATGTTTACACTATTTTTCCCATAATCTCAAATCTTTGTAGATGTGTAGGGAGTCCTCAGGTCCTAAATTAACAGGGAATAAGAAAAATATAGACAGCTCAGTGAAAATACAGGTATGTACCTGGAGAGTATACGTGAGATCTCCAGCCACTGGAAAAACAAAAACAAAAACCCTGATTCCACGTGTCCTGTAGGGTGGATAAGGCTCTTACTATGCTGGTTGGTTGAGAGTGGACTGGTTCATAAGTCACTGGGGAATTAGCCTGCACGTGTTGGACCTGTTACTTGCAACTGTCTAGAGGTAGTGGGGGAAGAAAAATGAAGCCTCCGAAATGAGGTTATCATAATAAGCACAGACCTTTGGGCTAGTGAACAAAAGGAGGGTTATAAACACGTTTTTAAGGATATACAATGCAAATGTAGGTCCCCGAATTTCTGGACGGATTCTGATTCCATGTAACTTTTCATCTTTAATAAAAATCAATCCTTCAAAGTATAAGTAAACATGGTTTTCTTTTTATATCTCATAGGAATAAATTTCCAAATAAAAAATGTCCTTTATTGAGCCATGTGTCTTGCCTTCTGCTTCAGAGTGAGTGGGCATTCAGTGTACATAGCCAAATGGATGCAGTTTAAAGGGACATGGGCCCCACCAGCATGGATTCAGGAGTTAAAAAAATGACTGGGGGATGTAGAGTCACCTGGCATCTGCTGCAATTTTCATGACAAATAGCCTTTTTAAAAAATCAAGATGAAGCTCATATAAAATAAAATAAACCACTTTAAGATAAAAAATTCAGTGGCATTAGTCCATTCACAGTATTGTCCAACCACTATTTCCATCTAGTTCCAAAACATTTTCCTCCAAAATAGAACCCTCTGTTAATGCTGTGGTTTTGCTTCCTCCTCCTTTGTCCTCCTTCTGCCTCCTCCCAGCCCCTGGAAACCACTTGTCTGCTTTTTGTCTACCTATTCTGGATATTTCATATAAACAGAATCAGACAATATATGTTGTGTCTGGCTTTTTTTACTTGGCACGTTCCAAGTTTCACTCATGTTGTAGCATTTCATCAGTACCTCACTCCTACTTCACTCCTACTTGTGGCTGAATATTGTCTTGTATGCATGTACCATATTGTTTATCCATTCATCCATTGATAGACGTTTGGGTTTTCTCAACATTTTGGCTATTGAAATAGTGCTGTATTAAACTTTCATGTCCAAGGCAAATAACTTTTGCTCTTCTCTTTGAACTCCCTCAGAAGACAGGGATTGGTGGAACTTTACTTGATTTCATTCCCAATTCTTTTTTCTGCAGTTCTATTCTTAGCCCAAATTCCAGCTTGGCTCATCACCAAATGGGAATGAGTACCCTGGTTACATGACATTTTGGTGCATCATAGTATGTTCTGTGTATGTTTAATATGTCCTGCCCATTGAGTTTGCCCAAGAAGTGCTGGGGAAATGAATCCTCCATATGAATCCTGACTTGAAGAGTTTCCATGACCGTGAGTGATGTGTTAAAAGCTTAGAAAATGTCAGCTCTTTGCTGTGACCTGCCAGGTTCCCTACCTGTCAATCCTTCTTTTCCCACAGCTAGAATTACTTCAACCCACCGAGGTTCTTGGCCTCATGTCCTACTCCATATAAAACCAGGAGTCTGTCCTTCTCTTAAGTCCTACAGGGCACTAAGGTCTGCTCCCCAGCACAAGTTCTTTGAGTGGGCCCCACTCTTGAGACCTAATGTCAATGTGTCCAGGAGTCTCCATCACCACCTTGTTCTTAGCACAATACTTACTTCTCTGAGCTAATTATCTTCAAGTACTTCCATAACCACTACTCATTCAAAATGGAGACCCTGACTTCCAGTGTTCAGTGTTACTACCGGAATTAAATAAGATATGCAAAGTACCTTGCACAGTTCCTGGCACACAGAAGGCTTGCGTTAAATGAAATCGACTGTAGCATTATAATCTGCCTGCGTCTTATCTTCTGCTGAATCTCTCTGAGTTTTGCCCCCTCTGTTCGGTCCTGTAATTTTCCTTTCCTGCCAACTGTTTTCTGCCTGTATGCTTGATTTCAGCTGTGTTCCTTTTCCCACACTGGGCATGTCCCCAAGTGCACGTTCCATGTCAGCCCTTCTTGTACTTTCCAATGTGGGTCTTTCCTGACTGGCAAGTCCCATTGCCTTCTGACATCTCAATTTTGATGTTTCACTCAGTAAACACAATGGTAGAAGAAATAAAGGGCTCCTTGGGTACATTGAACCATCTTATTTGAAAATTTAAACATTTAAAGTAAGTCAACTCTTGTGTTGAATTTCTTCTCATTGTCACTTGGAAGTAAATAGATCTCCTGTGGGAACTGTCTCACATACCAAGCTAAACTGAGCAATTTGCTCAGTCATACCTGTGACAAACCTGCCTTTCACAAAGGCATTCTGAGGAGGGATCAAAAGAGATGGCATTTCACTTGGCCTCATTTATCGAGTGTAGGAAATGATTTCAATAGTTGTGAAAAGGATAGAGACGGGCCTTATAATCAATATAAGGTGAGCTGCTTTTTGTCACTCTTCTGGATAACTGTAATCAAAGCTGACATGAAACCGGATCGAGCTTTATTGTTTCTCAATTCTGTGAGAGGGAACTGGGATGGAATGATTTTTTGAATGCTGCAATACAGTCTCCCAGGCCAAAGCTTTCAGGCAATAATAGGCATAACTTTACAGTTTTTTTTTTTTTTAAATTTACAGACAACATTGCATTTCATCTTCATGGTACCCAATGGTAGCACGGCCCACATTTGCACTGAACGAGTAAGAGAATATATATGAGCATGTGCCTACACATAAGGGATGCTTAGTCAACAGTAGCGAGCAGTGTGTGCTGGGGGGAAGCAGAGAGAGAGAAAACAAATGAGCATGTCAGCACAGATTCATTAAAGAATAAATGTTCATGAGAAATGGAAAACACACCCAGCTTGCTTTGAAGAACCATTACTGTTCATCTGTGGTTAGAGTGTAAGAAAGAAAGTAAAATTGGGCAGCTAGGGGAAGATGAAGATCTGTTTACATTTACTTCCTTAAAACACACTGCCTATTGCACAATATTTCTGTCAAGCCAGCCTTTCTGTTATATAACGGACCCTTCATACCTTGTCTTCACAAGCTCTAAAGCACTTGGAACAAAACCTTTCTCCAATGCTTTCGTGTGATTGAATTGTGGCCTCTCCTCACACTCTCATACGCTATCAGAAAACGTATTCTTTTTCTTTTTTATTTTTTTTTATTTTTGAGAGAGCACAGCAGGGGAGGGGCAGAGAGAGAGGGAGAGAGGATCTGAAGTGGGCTCTGCACGGACAGCAGTGAGCCTGATATGGGGCTTGAACTCAGAAACTGAGACGGTGACCTGAGCCGAAGTCAGACGCTGAATCAACTGAGCCACCCAGGTGCCCCCAGAAAACTTATTCCGTATCTCATCCTTCATCCCCACTGTGGGTTGCATGTAGATTCAAACCCTGACTCTAACTAGCTCCTGTGAACTTCAGTGTCATCGGCTGGAACACCTCTCCATTAAAGTTAGTGTGAGGGTTAAATGAGAGAATGCACGAGCAAGAAGTGGTGTCTTGCATATAAGTAGTGGTCCATAAATGTTCCCTTTGTTTCCTCTCTGGCTCCACCTATTCCTCTTCCTACTTTGTGGTATCAGGTGATCCTTCCAGAGACCAGGGACAAAGAAACATAGGCTGCCAGCTGCATGCCACCTGCATCCCAACATGCCCTAGCCCCCTGTTCATCCAAGAGAAGTGAACTGAGCAGGTGCACAGAGGCAAGCATTGACCAGGCACTACAGTCAGTCCCACAGAGAAGAAAAATGTGTCTGGCTCTTATTCAAGGCCTATCCTAGTATGGTCTCAACCTAAGTTGGAAAATTTACTTCACACCATTCCCACCATAGGCTCTCGCCCTATGTGACAATTTTTCTGACCCAGGAACAGATAACCACACCCAACATCCCTCCCCACTGAGACCCTGTCTTCTCTCCACGAACCCCTCACCCATGCTCTTGCTCTTGCAATTTCCTCAACACGGAGCTCTTTTTCCTCACTTCTCCAAAAGCTCACAACCCTTTAAAAGGCACCAAGATGGGGCGCCTGGGTGGCTCAGTCGGTTAAGCGTCCGACTTCTGCTCAGGTCATGATCTCACGGTTCGTGAGTTCGAGCCCCGCGTCGGGCTCTGTGCTGACAGCTCAGAGCCTGGAGCCTGCTTTGGATTCTGTGTCTCCCTCTCTCTCTGCCCCTCTCCTGTTCATGCTCTGTCTCTCCCTGTCTCAAAAATAAATAAAACATTAAAAAAAAATTTTAAAGGCACCAAAAGGCCCTCCTGCCCCTTTACCAGCCCCTTTTACTATCATTCTCCATGCCATGACCAACATGACGGACCCACCAAACACAACTGATGTGAACGCATTTCCCTTGAAGCCTCCCTTAACTTGAATGCTTGGATCTCTCCTGCGATATATATTCTGTATTTCTACCCTGACTTCTCCCACAGAGTAATCAAGGCGGGGCTTTGTGCTTCAGTTATTTCTGTACCTCTGTCTGGACTGTAGGTTGTAAATTCCCCCAAGGTGAGAGATTAGATCCTCCTCATCTTTAAACATCCCTCCCATTGACCTTTCCCAGTAGGGGCTACAATATTTGTTGAATTGAGTTGAACATATTTCCCCTTGTTTTAGGGGAATCTTCAAGAAGGACTGGGGACAATAGGGCTGTCAGATAGAATGACCTGTTAAGTTTGAATTTCAGATAAACAAAGAGAAATTTTTAGTATGCCTCAAATATTGCATGGGATAAACTTACACCAAACAGTTGTTTATATAAAACTTGAATTTAACTGGGTATTTTGTATTTTTATTTGCTAAATCTGGCAACTCTAAGTGGTAAATATGTTATAAAAGGCAACAATGAGGGAATATACCATATTCATTTGAAGTATGTTGGATATATTCAGAGTCAGTGCAGTTTATTTTTTTAAGCTTTTTATTTTAATTCCAGCATCGTTAACATACAATGTTCTATTAGTTTCAGGTGTACAATATAGTGATTCAACAATTCTATACATTACTCAGTGTTCATCATGATAAGGGTACTCTTTAATCCCTTTCACCTATTTCACCCATCCCCCTACCCACCTCCCCTCTGGTAACCAGTTCTCCATGGTTAAAAGTCCTTTTCTCGGTTTGTCCTTCTCTCTTTTTTTCCCCTTTGTTCATTTGTTTTTTATTCCACATGAGTGCAATCATATGATATTTCTCTTTCTCTGATTGGCTTATTTCGTTTAGCATTATATTCTCTAGCTCCATTCCTGTTGTTGCAAATGGCAAGATTACATTCTTTTTTATGGCTAAATAATATTCATCGTATGTGTATACCACATCTTCTTTATCCTATCCTCTTTTGATGAACAATTGTGCTGCTTCCATAATTTGGCTATTGTAAATAATGCTGCGATAAACATAGGCATATATACTACTTTGAATGAGTGCTTTTGTATTCTTTGGGTAAATATCCAGTAATGCAATTGCTGGATCATAGGGCAGTTCTATTTTTAACTTTTTTGAGGAACCTCCATACTGTTTTCCACAGTGGCTGTACAATTTGCACTCCCACTAACAGTGAATGCAGGTTCCTTTTCTTCTATATCCTTGCCAAAACTTGCTGTTTCTTGTGTTTTTGATTTTAGCTATTCTGACAGGTGTGAGGTGGTATCTCATGTAGTTTTGATTTGTATTTCCCTGATGATGAGTGATGTTGAGCATCTTTTCATGTGTCCATTGCCCATCTGAATGTCTTCTTTGGAAAAATGTCTATTTATGTGTTCTGTCCATTTTTACTTGGATATTTGTTTTTGGTTTGTTGAGTTGTATCTGTTCTTTATATACAGTATTCTGGATATAAACCCTTGGTCAGATAAGTCATTTAGAAATCTCCCATTTATTAGGTTGCCTTTAGTTTTATTGATTGTTTCCTTCACTGTGCCAAACCTTTTTATTTTGATGTAGTCCCAACAGTTTATTTTTGCTTTTGTTTCCCTTGCCAGAGGAGATATATCTAGAAGGATATTGCTACAGCCAATGTCAGAGAAATTATTGCCTGTTTCTTCTAGGATTTTTTAGTTTCAGGCTTCCCGTTTAGATCTTTAATCCATTTTGAACTTATTTAAAAAAAATGTTTTTACATTTATTTATTTTTGAGAGACAGAGAGACAGAATGTGAGCAGGGGAGGGGCAGAGAGAGAAGGAGACACAGAATCTGAAGCAGGTTCCAGGCTCTGAGCAAACTGTCAGCATAGAGCCTGACATGGGGCTCAAACCCACAAACCGTGAGATCATGTCCTGAGACAAAGTTGTACATTCAACCGACTAAGCCACCCAGGTGCCCCCCATTTTGAGCTTATTTTTGTGTATGCTGTAAAAAAGTGGTCCAATTTCTTTTTTCTGCATGTGGCTGTCCAGTTTTTCCAGCACCATTTGTTGAGGAGACTGTCTTTTTCCCATTGCATAGTCTTGCTTTTTTTTTAAAAAAAATTTTATATTTCAAATGTATTTTATTTTTTATATGAAATTTGTTGTCAAATTGGTTTCCATACAACACCCAGTGCTCACCCCAACAGGTGCCCTCCTCAATGCCCATCACCCACTTTCCCTTCCCTGCCACCCTCCATCAACCCTCAGTTTATTCTCAGTTTTTAAGAGTCTCTTATGGTTTGGCTCCCTCCCTCTCTCTCTAATTTTTTCCCCTTCCCCTCCCCCATGGCCTTCTGTTAAGTTTCTCAGGATATGCATCAGAGTGAAAACATATGGTATCTGTCTTTCTCTGTATGACTTATTTCACTTAGCATAACACTCTCCAGTTTCATCCACGTTGCTACAAAGGGCCATATTTCATTCTTTCCCATTGCCACGTAGTACTCCATTGTGTATATAAACCACAATTTCTTCATCCATTCATCAGTTGATGGACATTTAGGCTCTTTCCATAATTTAGGCTATTGTTGAAAGTGCTACTATGAACATTGGGGTACAAGTGCCCCTATGCATCAGCACTCCTGTATCTCTCGGGTAAATTCCTAGCAGTGCTATTGCTGGGTCACAGGGTAGATCTATTTTTAATTTTTCAGGACCCTCCACACTGTTTTCCAGAGCGACTGCACCAGTTTGCATTCCCATCAACAGTGCAAGAGGGTTCCCGTTTCTTCACATCCTCTCCAGCATCTACAGTCTCCTGATTTGTTCATTTTAGCCACCCTGACTGGCGTGAGGTGATATCTGAGTGTGGTTTTGATTTGTATTTCCCTGATGAGGAGTGACATTGAGCATCTTTTCATGAGCCTTTGGCCATCTGGATGTATTCTTGCTTCTTTTGTTGAAAATTAATTGGGTTTGCTTCTAAGCTCTCTATCCTATTCCATTGATCTATGTGTCTTTTTGTGCTAGTACCATACTGTTTTGATTATAGCTTTGTAGTATAACTTGAAATCTGGAATTGTGATAGCTCCACTTTTGTTTTTCTTTTTCAAGATAGCAGAGTCTTTTGTAGTTCCATATAAATTTTAGTATTTTTTGGTTCTGTATCTGTAAAAAATGGCGTTCATGTTTTGATAGGGTTTGCTTTAAATCTGTAGATTGCTTTGGGTATTATGGACACTTTAACAATATTTGTTCTTTCAATCCATGAACATAGAATATCTTTCCATTTGTGTCATCTTCAATTTCTTTCATCAGTGTCTTAAAGTTTTCAGAGTGTCAGTCTTTCACCTCCTTGGGTAAGTTTATTCCTAGGTATTTTATAATTTTGGTGAAATTGTGAACGGAATTGCTTTTTTAATTTACCTTTTGGTTGCTTCCTTATTATGCAATGCATATACATTTCTGTACATTGATTTTCTATCCTGTGACCTTACTGAATTTGTTTATCAGTTCTAGTAGCTTTTGGTGGAGTCTTTCAGGTTTTCTATATAGAATATCATGTCATCTGCAAATAGTGAGAGTTTTACTTCTTCCTTACCAACTTAGATGCCTTTTATTTCTTTTTCTTGTCTGATTGTTACAGCTAGAACTTCTAGTACTATGTTGAATAAAAGTGGTGAGGGGGGACTTCCTTGTCTTGTTCCTGACCTGTGGGAAAAAGCTCTCAGTTCTTTCTCATTTAGGGTGAAGTTAACTGTGGTTTTCATTTATGCCCTTTATTTTGTTGAGGTATATTCCATCTAAACCTACTTGGGTTGAGGGTTGTCATCATGACGATATTGTATGTTGCCAAATGCTTTTTATTCATCTGTTGAAATGATCATATGGTTCTTATCCTTTCTCATACTGATGTGATGTATCACATTGACTGATTTGTGAATGTTGAATCACACTTGCATCCCAGGAATACATCCCACTTGATCATGGTAAATGATTTTTAATGTATTGCTGGATTTGTTTTGATAGTATTTTGTTGAGGATTTTTGCATCTATGTTCATCAGAGATACTGCCCTGTAGTTCTCCTTTTTTTTTTTTTTTTTTTTTTTGGTAATGTCTATCTGGTTTTGGGGTCAGGTAATGCAGGTCTCATAGAATGAATTTGGAAGTTTTCCTTTCTCTTGTATTATTTGGAACAGTTTAAGAATAGGTATTAACTCTTCTTTAAATGTTTGATAGAATTCACCTGTGAAGCAATCTGGTCCTGGACTTTAGTTTGTTGGGAGTTTTTTGGTTACTGATTCAATTTCATTGCTGGTAATCAGTCTGTTAAAATTTTCTATTTCTTCCTGTTTTAGGAGGTTATATGTTGATAGGAATTTATTTATTTCTTCTAGGTTGTCCAATTGTTGGCATATAACTTTTCGTAATATTCCCTTATAATCCTTTGTATTTCTGTGTTGTTAGTTGTATTTCTCCTGTTTTCTTTCTAATTTTGTTTGAGTCCTCTCTTCCCCCCCCCCTTTTTTTTTTGATGAAATCTGTCTAAAGGTTTATCAATTTTGTTGACTTTTTCAAAGAATCAGCTCCTGGTTTCATTAATCTGTTCTGTTGTTTTTCAGTTTCAATTTTGTTTACTTCTACTCTAATACTTATTATTTCCTTCCTTCTACTGGTTTTAGGTTTTGTTTGTTCTTCTTGTTCTAGCTCCTTTAGGTATAAGGTTAGGTTGTTTATTTTATATTTTTCTTGCTTCTTGAGGTAACCCCTGTATCACTATAATCTTTCCTCTTAGAACCACTTATGCTTCATCCCAAAGATATTGGACCTATGTGTTTCCATTTTCATTTATTTCCATGTATTTTTTGATTTCCACTTTGATTTCTTGGTTGACCCATTCATTGTTTAGTAGCATATTATTCAGCTTCCATGTATGTTTGCTCTTTTCAGATTTTTTTCCCTTGTGGCTGATTTCTAGTTTCACAGTGTTGTCATCAGAAAATACGCATGGAATGACGTCAGTCTTTTTGAATTTGTTGAGACTCATTTTCTGACCTAACGTGATCTGTGGAGAATGTTCTATGTGCACTTGAAGGAATGTATATTCTTCTGTGTTAGGATGGAAAGTTCTAAGTATATCTGTTAAATCCATCTGTTCCAGGGTGTCATTCAAAGCCACTATTTTCTTATTGATTTTCTGTTTAGATGATCTCTCCATTGAGGAGTGAGATGTGTAAAGTCCCCTACTATTATTGTATTACTATCGATTATTTCATTTATATTTGTTACTAACTGCTTTAAGCATTTGGGTGCTCCCATGCTGGGTGTATAAATATTTATAGTTGTTATGGTTTCTAGTTGGATTGTCCCCTTTACATATAGTGTCTTTCTTTGTCTCTTGTTACAGTCTTTTTTTTTTTTTTTTTTTTTTTTTTTTAGTCTATTTTGTCTGATGTAAGTATTGTTATCTTGGCTTTCTTTTCACCTCCATTTAGATGATAAATGCTTCTCCATCTTTCACTTTCAGTCTGCATTGTCTTTAGATCTGAAATAAGTCTAGAATATAGTTGGGTTTTGGTTTTTATCCATTCTGTCACCCTGTGTCTTTTGATTGGAGTGTTTAGTCCATTTACATTCAAAGTAATTATTGATAGGTATATGTATTTATTGCTGTTTTGTTACTTGTTTTATGGTTTTTGTAGTTCTTCTCATTTCTTTATTCCCCTTCTCTCTTCTCTCACAACAAGTTGGCTTTCTTTAGTGATATACTTGGATTCCTTTCTCTTTATTTTTTGCATATCTATTACTGGCTTTTGATTTGTGGTTACCATTCAGCTTATATATAACAGCTTCTGTATATAGCAGTCTATATTAAGTTGATGGTTGCTTAAGTTTGAACTCATTCTTTACTCCTCCCTTCTCCAGTTTTAGTTATATGGTGTCATACTTTACATCATTTTATTTTGTGAATCCCTTGACTGATTTTTACAGATATATTTATTTTTACTCTTTTTGTGCTTCCTACTTTCCTTACTCTTGCTTATAGTCTTTGTTTCCCATTCAAAGAATCCTCTTTTTTAAAATTTTATTTTATTTATTTTAAGAGAAAGAGAGAAAGAAAACAAACAAGGGAAGGGCAAAGAGAGAGGAAAAGAGAGAATCCTAAGTAGGTTTCGTGCTGTCAGCATACAGCCTGAGGCTGGGCTCCATCCCATTTACTGTGAGATCATGACTGGAACTGAAATCAAGAGTTAAATGTTCAATCTACTGAGCCACCCGGGCATCCCTCAGAGAATCCTCTAACATTTCTTGTAGGGCTGGTTTAGTGTTTATGAATTCCTTTAACTTTTGGTGGTCTGAGAAACTCTTTATCTCTCCTTCTATTCTGAGTGATGGTCTTGTGGATAGAGTATTCTTGACTGTAGATTTTTCCCTTTCAGTACTTTGAATATTTTATGCCACTCCCTTCTGGCCTGCAAAATCTTTGATAAAAAATTGACTGATAGACTTACAGCATTTCCCTTGTATGTAACTGTCTTCTTTTCTCTTGCTGCTTTTAAAATTCTCTCTTTATCATGACTTATTTCTATCTTAATTACTATGTGTCTTGGTGTGGACCTCTTGGGGTTGCTTTTGTTGGGAATCTCTGTGCCTTCTGCATCTAGATTTGTGTTTTCTTCCCCAGATTCAGGAAGCTTTCAGTTATTATTTCTTCAAATAAATTTTCTTCCCCTTTTCTCTCTCTTCTCCTTCTTGGGTCCCTCTAATGCAAATGTTATTATATTTGATGGAGCCACTGAGTTCCCTAAGTTTATTCTCAGTTTGCATATTTTTTCTCTCACCTGCTCAGCTTGAGTACTTTCCATTACCTGTCTTCCATGTCACTGATTCACTCTTCTTCTTCACCTAGTCTACTATTTAGTCCATTTGTGTAATTTTAATTTCATTTATTGTGTTCTTCATCTCTGATTGGTTATTTTTTTAATCTCATAGTTAAGGGTCTCACTTATGTCCTCCATACTTTTCTCAAGTCCACTTAGTACCTTTATGATCATTACTTTAAATTCTCTATCAGGCATATTACATATCTCCATTTTGCTTAGGTCTCTTGCTGTGATTTTGTCCTATGCTTTAATTTGGGACATATACCTCTCTACTCATTTTGTCTAATTCTCTGTATCTCTGGAAAGACAGCTATGTCTCCTGCACTTGGGAGTAATGGCCTTATGAAGAAGAGGTCCTGTAGTGCCCAGAACCTTGTGCTTCAGAGGTGTCTTCTATGTGTGATGCACATACCCTGATATTGTGACTGAGCCAATTTTTCCTTCAGTTATCTGTAATGGCTCTTTTTGCCTGTTATGTACAGTCTTTGGTACCTGTGGTGTTAGTAGGCCAAATTGGGGATGCGTTGCACTTGAGTCAGACCCAGTGTTTGCCAGAGATGAAGTAGCACCAAACTTCAGGGTATTTTCCATATGTTGTCCTCTGAGAAGCTTTCATTGGTAAGTAGAGTCTGCAGTCAGACCAGTTGTCCACCTCCAGCCCATTGCTGGGTCTTCAGTCTGACTAACATGTGTGGTTATCTTTCCCTGTCTCTAGGGCAAGCGTCACTTTGGAGAGTTGCTGATCACTGTAAGGGTTGTTTTCACACTGCCAGGCCTGTGGCCCTGCCCTGTCTGGGCTCTGGCCAAGAGTACATTGGAAAGTGTGGATCTGCCAAAGCACAGTGTGGGGAGGGTGGTGGAATGGCCGTGCTAGTGGCTTTGTGCCTCCCAGTCCTTTTCCGGATAGGCCCCGCAGAATTAGGATTGAAACAGCCTTCCTATGTTTCCTGCAGATGCATAGCGGGGGTGGGGGGATAGTGGGGTCACAGTGCTAGCAAGTTTTGTGGGCCGCCCCACCTTGACCTCTGTGGGAGGGGCCCTGCAGTGCCTACACTGAGGTGGTCTGTCTGGACAGCATGGGCAGCAGTGCTGGCAAGTTAGATAGGGAGTCCCGTAGGTGGCCACATGTTTACCTTTTGGGGTGGGGGGTATGAAATGGTGCCTGCAAGTTCTTTTGTTCCTAGAGGAGTTCTCCAGAGAATTCTGCCCTTCTGGCTCATGTTCTGAGATGAGTAAATAATTCTTTAGTATACCCCAGGCATTTTTAAAACTGCTGTTTCTATGCTCTACTTCCATGGGCTGTTGTGCTGTCTCTTTCAGGGCAAGGACTTAGTTTCCTCTCCCCCTCCCCCTCCTGGTTCTCTCAGAACCAAGATCATTGTTTGTTTTTTTTTTTAATTCCAGGTTTTAAGTTTTGCTGCTTATAAGAACTCTCAAAATTTGGTCCCTCTGGTTTTCAAAGCCAAACGTTATAGTAATTTACCCTGTGCAGGTTCCCCAGTGTGATAGTCTATTTCTCTCTTCTCTCCATGCCTGCAGGGTCCCTCCCTCCTGCGGACAGTCTTATGAGTCCATTTATTTCCCAACTGTGTCTCCACCCTTCCTACCTTCTTTGATGTCACCTCGTGTGTACATTTAGTTGAGGAGTTTATTCTGCCAGTCTTTGGATTGTTTTCTGGTTATTTACACTGATGTGAGCATTATCTGGGTGTATTGATGGGATGAGGTGAGACTTGGGTCCTACTCTGCCACCTTCCCCAGAAGTCAAATCACTGCAGTTTTTTGACACTCTCCTGAGAGAACTGCTCTGACTTTCGCATCTGTTACCAGCGTTCAATATTCATTGTTGCTCATCTGAAAGACACACAAGTTGCTGTTCCCTAGAAAAGTCCCCCATGATATCTGTAGGTGGTCACCAAACCTGCCACATGCTTGCTGTTAGCTCACACCATCTCTGAGCCAGATCATTGGGTCACACAGAAGAAAAGGATCAATAAGACAATTTTTCTTGAGAAAAGCACTGAGTTAACAGGAGCCACTAATGTCCTCTTTTCCCTTTATTTGAATAATCACCGTATTCTTTATATAACTTTTCCTTCTGGGTGTACCTTTCAAACAAATGAAGCAGCCCCCTCTTACTACACTGTTTTCTCTTTCCTAGCATAGTTCTTTTTTCTAGTTCCTTCAACCCTAAAATCTCCTCTTTCAAGTCCATTTTCTCTGTTGTTTCACATCTTCATGCATCTCAGAGAAAGAAAAGTTCATTTCAGTAAATAAATCATGATTTAAAAAATGTACCCAGCATTTCACACTCAAAAAAAATCAAGCAGAGGGATGCCTGGGTGGCTCAGATAAGCGTCTGACTTCGGCTCAGGTCATGGTCTCGCGGTTTGTGGGTTCAAGCCCCGTGTCAGTCTCTGTGCCAACAGCTTGCTCAGAGCCTTCAGCCTGCTTTGGATTCTGCGTCTCCCTCGCTCTCTGCCCATCCCCCGCTTACACACTGTCTCTCTCTCCCTCAAAAATAAATAAACATTAAAAATTTTTTTTAAAAACTCAAAAAAATTAAGGAGATAAAGAACACACACACACACATCCCACACTGTCATTAAATTAAAAGCCATTGCAGTCCCCTTCTGATTGCTCTGAGCTCCATTCTTCCCTGTCAAACAATACTAACCAATGAGTGGTTTGTAATACAAACCAAATCTTAGCTACACGAGGCTTTCTGAAGAGCAGTTCTGCAGCAGGGGGAGGGCTTCCAACTCTCCTGCAGTCTGGATGTGTGCGAATTTCCAGCAAAGCACTCAGCGGGAAGCAGGGGGGAATGTGCCGGCTTACTTTCAGTTAATATGAGGACAGATGGCTTCTTTGTTTTTGTCTTTACCTTAATTGAAATGAAACAAGTAAACCAAAGAGTAAACACCTCTCTGTAAGCCTAGTTGCGTTCCCCTTTCTCTATTCTATTCACTGTCAAGCTGTTGCCATTGGGGAACAGCTGAATGTGGTGAAGGAAGGTCCTGCCTCCACATTGTCATCTATCTCCTTAACCCAGGGAAATCTGGCCCTTGATGCCAACCCTTAATCTGAAACTATTTCTTTCGAAATTCACCAGCAACTAGAGGGGCCAAACAAAGACACTTTGGAGAGTGAAAGAAATGCCATTAATAATTACACTAAAAAAACAGGTATAAACATGAATGGTCCCCATCAAGAACCTTCTATCTGATGAATACAAACCCTCTTTCCCAGAGGGAATGGTGAAGGAAACTCTTATAATCATATTATGCCCTTCATATAGAACATGGACTAAATCTTCCACATTGCTGCTTTGAACCAATAATATGCACACCCATGTGCCTGTGCATGTGTCATTTGAGTCACATTCACATGAGCCTTACCTAGAGTCCTGTCTTTATTCACAGGTATGCCTAGAGCCACCAGAATATCAAGTTCGAAACAATCTCTATTCAGCTGCTGTTTACTGGGGCATACTGTAGGCCAGGTGGTGTCCTAAGGGGGCGTACAATGCACTGGCGAACACAAATGTCCCTGCAGCCATCGCATTTACATCCTCCTGCAGGAATAAGACCATGAACAGAATGCATATACGTGTATCATAAAATAGGACTGTGATACATGCAATGAAGAAATATGGGGGTTTGGACAGAGCATGATGATGTGTGTGTAGGAGGGGGCACACACTATGTTACATAGTGGTCAGCAAAGGCCTTCTGAGGGGGCTGCATCTGTGTAGGAAGAGAACTGAAATGAGGAGTGAGTTGTGCAAATGATGCGGAGAAGAGCATATTAGGCAGGGGAAATAGCATGTCCAAAGGTCCTGGGGCAGCTTGTGCTTGGTAGCTCAAGGGACAGGAAGGAGCCCAGTGTGATCTGAGTACAATGAGATGAGAGAGTGTTAGGAGAATGAGATCAGATAGGAAACTTGGATAGGTCACTGTGACTTTGTAAGCCAAAGTAAGAATTTAGACTTTAAGAGACACTGACTTCAGTTTTGAAAAATGAAGAGTCATCTAACAGATAAGGAGGAAGAAAAATTCCAGGCAGAGGAAACAGCATGTACAGTGGTGCAGAGGGGCTGGTCTTACGTCTTTGGGAGAGTTTCTGAGGGTTGATCCTGGTGGAGTCCAACGTTATGAGAGATGAGCCTGTGAGGGATGTCAGGGCCAGGCCGCAGTGTGCTCACTGTGTGAAGGTCCACTTGTCCACCAGCCTCCCTTGTAGTGTGGCCACAAATTTTCTTCTGGGCAAGATGTGAGCATGGTGTGACAGCAGGTTTTGACAGGAGGGGTCAGCTCAGATCCACCATCACTGGCAAAAAGACCAGTTAGTCCAGGCCCCGAATGATGTCTTTATGGCCATTTGTTGTCTTTCCTGAACTCAGAAGCAGAGGCCCAGGAAGCTACTACTCCCTGAGATGAAAGGACTTATACACTAGGATGAGGGCCTGCACCCTCAGAGTGAGGAGGTTGAAGGAAGAGGAAAAAAGCTTATGAACAAAAGAGGAGTTTGGTTCAGAAACTATGGATGAAAGAGAGGAAACACTCCAAAATGCTAGGCTTCTTGCAGGGGAGCAAGGCTCGAACCCAGGGGAGTCTCTGACAAATGCCATAGTCTTCTCTCTGAGGAGAGCCTGTTCCCACTGGCCGGATGCAACCTTATTTCTGCTAAATTATCTCATTGCTGTTTTCACATCAGCACTGCACAAAACAACACAAGCTAGGAGTCACAGATCAACCTCCCAAGTATAGGACAGAGAAATCTCTCCATGTTCTGAACCAAGATGACTCCTGACAAAATTGTGCAACAGTTGAGGCTGACATTCACTGCTTCCCACATCTGCCTGCAGCCCAGGGTTTGTTTTGGTCTCAGCAAGGATGTCAACTGATTAGGCTTCAGGTGCCACTGCCATACAGGGTGTTTGGAGGCTTCTGGGAGGCAACTTGGCACTCATTTCTAAAGGCCACCTTAGAGGGCTGGGGGATTGGGTGGGACAGGTAAAGATCTGCCTTACTCCTCAGCCTAAAAACTAGAAACTGCACCTCAGTTTTCTTTGCCTATAAAAGAAGAGTGATTTCAGAAGAGTGCTTGATTTGACTGAAGAAAGTTTCTGGAGTGATGGGCAACATAGAACTGTGAATGGATAGTGTTCATCTTACATTGTAGGGATTATGTGTTCGTTCATTTCTTTGACCAAAATGTGAGTGCCTTCTGTGTGCCTGGCATTATTCAAGGTGACACAGTTATGGCAGTAAACATGTATCCTGCTGTTTCGTATTTTAAATATTATATGGAGTAAGAACAGAATCAAAGGATATTGGGAAGGGTCCTTTCTCTTTCTTGGTATTTCTTACTAATGAGTCATCACAGGGCATTCTAGAGCAATAGAGGGGCTGGTAGCCTGCCTAGATCATTCAGTGAGCTCAGGACATGTCCACCTTTTCTGACAGGTCAGGCAACTAGGAGCTCAGACTAGGAGGATATAGGTAAGTGATTGGTATTCCAAATAGTAGGTTAACTTTGAAACATGGAGTAAATTGTTTAATCCAGTAATCAACAAGTTTCAACTTCTCCTGGTTGTATTAGTTTTCCAGGGCTGCTGTAACAAAGCACAAAAAGTTGGTAGGCTTAAAGCAATCGAAATTTATTCTGTCACAGTTCTGAAGACTAGATATCTTTTTTTAATTTAAATTTTAGTTAACATACAGTACAGTATTGGTTTTGGGAGTAGAATTCAGTGATTCATCATTTACATACAACCGAGTGCTCATCACAACTAAGGAGGGTCCTCCTTAGTGCCCATAATCAATCTAGTCCAACTCCCACCCACCTCCCTCTGTCAACCCATAGTTTGTTCCCTATCATTAAGAGTCTCTTGTGGTTTGATTCCCTCTCTTCTCTTCCCCCCTTCCCACAAGTTCGTCTGTTTTAAACTCCACATATGAGTGAAATCATATAGTATTTGTCTTTCTCTGATTGACTTACTTCACTTAGCATAGCACATTCTAGCTCCGTCCATGTCATTGCAAATGGCAAGATTTCATTCGTTTTGATGTGATGGCTAAGTAATATTCCATTGTATATGTCTACCATATCTTCTTTATTCATCAGTCAATGGACATTTGGGCTCTCTCCATAATTCCACTATTGTTGATAATGCTGCTGTAAATATCAGGGTGTATGTACCCCTTCAAATCTGTATTTTTGTATCCTTTGGGTAAATACCTAATAGTGCAATTACTGGATCATAGGGCTGTTCTACTTTTCGTTTCTTGAGAAACCTCCTTACTGTTCTCCAGAGTGGCTGCACCAGTTTGCATTCCCACCACCAGCGTAAGAGATTTCCCCTTTCTCCACATCCTCACCAACACCTATTGTTGCTTGTGTTGTTGATTTTATCCATTCTGACAGGTGCTATCTCATTGTGGTTTTTTCTCTTTCTTTTTTTTTAATTTATTTTTATTTTTAAAAAATTTACATCCAAGTTAGCTAGCATATAGTGCAACAATGATTTCAGGAGTAGATTCTTGAATTCCCTTTGACCATTTAGCCCATCTCCCCTCCCATAATCCCTCCAGCAACCCTCTGTTCTGTATATTTAAGAGTCTCTTATGTTTTGTCCCCCTCCCTGTTTTTATATTATTTTTGTTTCCCTTCCCATATGTTCATCTGTTTTCTATATTAAAATTCCCACATGAGTGAAATCATATGATATTTGTCTTTCTCTAATTTCATTTAGCATAATACCCTCTAGTTCCATCTACGTAATTGCAAATGGCAAGATTGCATTCTTTTTGATTGCCAAGTAATACTCCATTGTATATATATATACCACATCTTCTTTATCCATTCATCCATCGATGGACATTTGGGCTCTTTCCATACTTTGGCTATTGTTGATAGTGCTGCTATAAACATGTGGGTGCATGTGTCCCTTCAAAACAGCACACCTGTATCCCGAGGATAAATGCCTAGTAGTGCAATTGCTGGGTCGTGGGGTAGTTATATGTTTAATTTTTTGAGGAAACTCCATACTGTTTTCCAGAGTGGCTGCACCAGTTTGAATTCCTGCCAACAGTGAAAGAGAGATCCTCTTTCTCCACATCGTCGCCAACATTTGTTGTTGCCTGAATTGTTAATGTTAGCCATAATGAAAGGTGTGAGATGATATCTCATTGTGGTTTTGATTTGTATTTCCCTGGTGATGAGTGATGTTGAGTATTTTTTCGTGTGTCGGTTGGCCATCTGGATGTCTTTGGAGAAGTGTCTATTCATGTCTTTTGCCTATTTATTCACTGGATTATTTGTTTTTTGGGTGTTGAGTTAGATAAGTTCTTTATAGATTTTAGATACTAACCCTTTATCTGATATGTCATTTGCAAATATCTTCTCCCATTCTGTCAGTTGCCTTTTAGTTTTGCTGATTATTTCCTTCACTGTGCAGAAGGTTTTTATTTTGACGAAGTCCCAATAGTTCATTTTTGTTTTGGTTTCTCTTGCCTCTGGAGACGTGTTGAGTAAGAAGTTGGTACGGCCGAGGTCAAAGAGGTTTTTGCCTGCTTTCTCCTCGAGGATTTTGATGGCTTCCTGTCTTACATTTAGGTGTTTCATCCACTTTGAGTTTATTTTTGGGTATGGTGTAAGAAAGTGGTCCAGGTTCATTCTTCTGCATTGTTGCTGTCCAGTTTTCCTAGTACCATTTGCTGAAGAGACTGTCTTTATTCCATTGGATATTCTTTCCTGCTTTGTCAAAGATTAGTTGGCCATCCGCTTGTGGGTCCATTTCTGGGTTCTCTATTCTGTTCCATTGATCTGAGTGTCTGTTCTTGTGGCAGTACCATACTTCTTGATGAATACAGCTTTGTAATACAGCTTGAAGTCCGGGATTGTGATGCCTCCTGCTTTGGTTTTCTTTTTCCAGATTGTTTTGGCTATTTGGGGTCTTTTGTGGTTCCATACACATTTTAGGATTGTTTGTTCTAGCTCTGTGATCTCATTGTGGTTTTGATTTGCATTTCCCTGATGATGAGTGATGTTGAGTATCTTTTCGTGTGTCTGTTGGCCATCCGGATGCCTCTTTGGAAAAGTGCCTATTCATTAAATACCAGAAATCTTAGACGAAGGTGTTGTCAGGGGTATGCTCTCTCTGGAGACTCTGGGAAGGAACCCTTCCTTGCCAGCAGTCCTGAGCATTCCTTGGTTTGTGGCAAAACAACTTCAGTTCTCTGCATTCATCTTCACAAGTCCTTTTTCCCTGTGTGTTTTTAGATCTTCTCTTATAAGGACACCAATCATTGGATTTAACACCTGCCTTCATCCAATATGACCTTATCTTAATTATATCTTCAAGGAGTTATTTCCAAATAAGGTAACATTCACAGGTATTGGGGATTAGGGCATCAACCTATCTTTTTGGGGAGCACAGTTCAAACCACAACACAGTTAAGTCAAGGGATACCAAGAGGGAAGGTGAAGGGAGCAACCCACCCAGATGCAGGCAATAATGGCTACATTATCCATACAGAGCTTAAAAGTAGCTTTAAAAAAAATTTTTTTAACGTTTATTTATTTTTGAGACAGAGAGAGACAGAGCATGAATGGGGGAGGGTCAGAGAGAGAGGGAGACACAGAATCCGAAACAGGCTCCAGGCTCTGAGCTGTCAGCACAGAGCCCGACGCAGGGCTCAAACTCACGGACCGCGAGATCGTGACCTGAGCCGAAGTCGGACGCCCAACCGACCGAGCCACCCAGGCGCCCCAAAAGTAGCTTTAAAACTCAGTCTTTGTAATTATCACCATGCTCCCAGAGTTGTGAACAACATGAGTGGTAAATATTCCTCCCCACCATGGGACCTCCTACCATTGCCACCACACTCCTCCTACTCCTACCTTAATAGGGATGTACATCATATTTGTTTACTAAGGCTGCCAGTAATAAAAAGTTCCACAGACTGGGTGATTTAAACCACAAACATAAAATTCCTCACAGTTCTAGAGGAAAGAAGTCCAAGATCAAGGTGTTGGCAGAGTTGGTTTCTTCAGAGGCTTCTCTCCTTGGCTTGTAGATGGTCATTCTCTCTGTCTCCACAACGTTGTCTTCTGTGTGTGTCAGTATTTACATTTCCGCTTCTTAGAAGGACACCAATCATGTTGGATTAGAGCTCATCCTAATGACCTCATTTGAACTTAATCAGCTCTTTAAAGACCTTACATCCAAATAGAGTCATGTTGTAAGATACTGGGAATTAGGACTGCTGCATATGATTTGGGGAGGCAGGGTGGTGGGACATAATATAGCCCATAATTCCAGTGAATTCATCTATTAAATATATTAGGTCATATTATGGTTGAAACAAAACTCCTACTTTTTCTAAGAAACACATTCTCATGTTTACCAGCATTCTGTTATCACACTTATTACTATAGCATTTCACAAATGGGTTCCTAGGAAACACAGTTTCACAGCCATTACTTGGTTACAGAAGTTCATAGTGAAATGAGGTTTAGAGCAAAAAGTATCAAGATTCCCAAACTCATTTTATTATGGACCCCCTTTTTCAATGATTTACTTGATAACGCTTTTCAGAACAGTGCTTCTATATAACAAAGCTGAAAAAAGCTGATGTATGGCAATATAAAAACTGCGGAGGTATTGTTACGAATATATTTAATTGCTCTTTAAAAAACCAAAATGATGCTATTTGCCATTAAAAATTAACAATATTCTTGTGTATGTATTTTACTACAAAACAACAAAAAGATAAAACCAGGTAGTAATATTGTAGATAGCCATTTGTGATTCGAGTGTAGGACACAAATATGAACTTGTGTTCATGTTATGAAAATATGAGGAGCTAATTGATAATCAACCCTGATGTCAGCTAATGAAAAACCACTGGCTGACAGAGCTGGCAGGTAACTGAAGGTCAAGATGGCATGTTCCACTGAGGGCTTTCAATGACCTTTGATCCACTAAAAAAAATAAAAGAAAAAAGAAAAAAATATATAAAGAATAAAATAGGGATGCCTGGATGGCTCAGTCAGTTGAATGTCTAACTTTTGATTTTGGCTCAGGTCATGATCCCAGGGTTGTGGGGTGGAGCTCTGCATTGGGCTCCACACTGAGCACTGAGTCTGCTTAAGATTCATTCTCTCTCTCTCTCTCTCTCTCTCTCTGCCTCTGTCCCTCTCCCCTGCTTGTGCATGCCCTCTCTCTCTCTCTCTCTCAAAAAAAAAAAAAAAAAAAGAATACAAGTACCCTAAGTTTGACCAACTAGAAGAAATCTTTGTACACATCTCAATTTGCTTCCGTTCTTTTCTCTCTGCTCACTTGTATTTATTGCATAATTGATATATCACATATTAAGTTCTACCTCCTGTTTCATGTACTAAAATTGCATCCTAACCATTTTCTCATGCCATTAGAAATTGTTCATAAATATCAGTTGTAATGGTTGCAAAATACTACATACAATTTGTTCCATAGATTAACATTTGAAATCATTTCCTTGTTGATGGGCTTCGGGTAGTCTAATTTTCTTTTCTTTTTTTAAAATTTTATTTATTTTGAGTGAGAGAGTGCAAGAGGAAGAGGGCAGAGAGAGGGAGAAAGAGAATCCCAAGCAGGCTCCACATTGTCAGACCACCCAGGCACCCCTAATTTTCTTTATTATAAAAAACATTGTGAAGAAATACCTTTATATTAATCTAAACAAATACATATTATGTATACATTCTGTATTTCTCAGAATGGATTCCTAAAAATAGACTTCTTGGGTAAAGATATGACTATTTTATGGCTCGTAGGCTCAGTACTATTGAAGATGAGAAGGTGACCATTTTTAAACTTTTTTTTTAATGTTTATTTATTTTTGACAGACAGAGAGACAGAGCATGAGCAGGGGAGGGGCAGGGAGAGAGGGAGACACACAATCTGAAGCAGGCTCCAGGCTCTGAGCTGACAGCACAGAGACCGATGCAGGGCTCGAACTCACAGACCGCGAGATCATGACCTGAGCCGAAGTCGGACGCTCAACCGACTGAGCCACCCAGGTGTCCCGAGAAGGTGACCATTTTTGCTACATCTATGCCAGTGTCAAGTATGACACCTCAAAAAAAATCTCTGCTAATTCGATCAGTAAAAATTGATCCCATTTTAATTTTCATGTCCTTATTACAAATGAGTCTGGATAGTTTTCCATATACTCAATAGCTTTTCCTTTTTATTATTTTTTATTTTGAAATAATTAAAAATTTTTAACTGTGACAAAGTACATACAATGTAAAAGTTACCATCTTAAGCATGTTTAAGGGTAAAGCCCAGTAGTGTGAAATATATTCAGATTGTTGTACAACCAATATGCAGACATCTTTCATCTTGCAAAACTAAACTCTGTGTTCATTAAACAATGACTAACCATTCCTCTTACCCCTGGCAACAACAATTTACTTACTGTCTCTACAAATTTGACTGTTCTAAATATCTCATATAAGTGCCATAATACAGTATTTGTCTTTTTCTGACTGGCTTATTTCACTTAGCACAGTGTCCTTAAGGTTCACCTGTGTTGTAATATGTGTCAGAACTCCTTTCCTTTTTTTTCTCAATTTTTAAATTTTTAATGTTTGTTTATTTTTGAGAGAGAGAGAGCATGAGTGGGGAGGGGCAGAAAGAGAGGGAGACAGAGGACCTGAATGAGCTCCGCGCTGACAGCAGAGAGCCCAATGCAGGGCTCGAACTCACAAACCGTGAGATCATGACCTGAGCTGAAGTCAGACGCTTAAACAACTGAGCCACCCAGGCGCCCCAGAATTCCTTTCCTTTTTAAGACTGAATAATATTCCAGTGTATGTATACACTAGCTTCTGCTTTTCCATTCGTCTGTTGATGGATATTTGGGTTGTTCCCACTTTTAGGGCGTTGTGAATTCTGCTGCAATAAGCATGGATGTAAAAATATCTCTTTGAGGCTTTGCTTGCAATACTTTGGGGTATACACCTGGGAGTGGAGTGACTGAATCCCGTGGTAATTTTATTTTTAAATTTTTTTTGCAGAACTGTCGCAATGTTTTCCATAGCAGCTGTACCATTTCACAATCCAGGCAACAGTGCATGAGGCTACAAGTTTCTCCACATCCTTGCCAACACTTGTTTTCTGTTTTGTTTTGTTTTTTTAAATAGTAGTCATTTTAAGGGGTGTGAGATGGTATCTCATTGTGGTTTTGATTTGCATTTCTCTAATGATTAGTCATATTGAGCATCTTTTCATGTTTTGTGGTCATTTGTATGTCTTCTTTGAAAAATTGTGTATTCAAGTCCTTTGCCCATTTTGTAAATCATTATTTGCTTTTTTTTCTTTATGCTATTATTACAGAGTAGTAAAATCTCCTGAATATCTATAGCCAGATACGAGATTTGCAAATACCTTCTCTCATTTTATAGGTTGCTTATCATTCATTTTATCGTTTCCTTTGATTCCCAGGGCTTGTTTTTTAAGTTGTGTTTATTAGCCTATAGTTTTATTTACTTGGCACTGAAATTGTCCAAAATTTAAGTGTTGGAGGTAATGCAGAGAAGGTCACCCGGAACTTGGCCAGGGAAGGCATAACAGCAATGCAGCGTTTTGGGGGTTTTTTGGTTTTGTTTTTGATTTTCTTGAAGTATACTTGGCATACGATAACGTGTTAGTTTCAGGTGTACAACATAGTCATTCAGTGTTTATGTACATTCCAAAATGATCCGCAGAATAAATCTAGTTGCCATCTGTTACCATACAAGTTATTACAATATTATTGACCCTTACCCTGTGCTGTACTTTACATCCAGCATGACTTAAATATTTTGTAACTGGAAGTTTGTATATCTTAATGCCTTTCACCTATTTTTCACACCCCCCACCCTTCTCCTTTCTGGCAGTCACCAATTCTCTGTATTTATGAGAATGTTTTGTGGCATTTGTTTTGTTTTTTGATGTCACATGTAAGTGAAATCACACAGTATTGGTCTTTTTCTAAATTCTTCATTTAGCATAATATGCTGTAGAGCCATACATGTTTTCACAAATGGGAAAATCTCATTCTTTTGTATGGATGAGTAATCCATTTTATATGTATATCACATCTTCTTGCGTTCATGTATCAGTGGATACTCTGGTTGCTTCTATAACTTGGCTATCAAAAATAATGCTACAATGAATATAAGAGTGCATATGTTTTTTCAAGTTAGTGTTTTCATATTCTTCAGAAAAATACCCAGAAGTAGAATTGCTGAATTGTATGGTATTTTTATTCTTAATTTTTTCTGGAATGTCCATACCATTTTCCACAGTGGCTGCACCAATTTACATTCCCACCAACAGTTCAGGTTCTCTTTTCTCCACATCCTTGTGATCACTTGTTATCTCTTGTCTTCTTGATAGTAGCCATTCTGACAGATCTGAGGTGGTACCACTTTGTGGTTTTGATTTGCATTTATCTTATAGATTAGTGATGTTGAACATCTTTTCATGTGATTGTTAGCCATCTGCATGTCTTTGGAAAAATGTCTATTCAGATCCTCCACACATCTTTTAA
Source organism: Panthera leo (assembly GCF_018350215.1). NCBI lineage: Eukaryota > Metazoa > Chordata > Mammalia > Carnivora > Felidae > Panthera > Panthera leo. Next base: position 50,623,140 of record NC_056683.1, read on the forward strand.
TCAGATCGGTTTTTTTCTTGTTCAGTTGTAGGAATTCTTTATATATTTCAGCCATTAATCCCTTATGAGGTGTATCATTTGCAAACATCTACTCCCATTCAGTAGGTTGCCTTTTCATTTTGTTGATAGTTACTTCACTGTGCAAAAGCTTTTAGTTTGATATATTCCTGTTTATTTTTACTTTTGTTGCCCATCACTGATGAGACATATGCAAAAAAATACTACTACAATCAGTGTCCAAAAGTCTACTGATTATGTTTTCTCTTAAAAGTTTTATGATTTAAGGTATCACATTTATGTCTTTCATTTATTTTGAGTTTATTTTTGTGTATGGTGTAAGAAAGTGGTTCCATTTCATTCTTAGGCACATAGATGTCCAGTTTTCAACACCATTTACTGAAGAAAATTATTTTCCCCATTGTATATTCTTGCCTCTTTGTTGTAGATTAATTGACCATATAAGTGTGGGTTTATTTCTGGCCTCCCTATCCTGATTTCATTTTTCTATGAATCTATGTTTGAGCCAGTAACATATGGTTTTGATTACTATAGTTTTATAGTAGATCTTAAAATTGGGGATGTGATAACCTCCAGTTTTGTTATTCCTTCTCAAGATTTCCTTGGCTATTTGGGGTCTTTTGGGGTTCCATATGAATTTTAGTATTATTTGTTATAGTTCTGTGACAAATGCTGTTAGTACCTTGATGGGAATTGCATTGAGACTATAGATTGCTTTGGTAGTATAAACATTTTAACAATATCAATTCTTCCAATTCATGAGCATGGCATATCTTTCCATTTTTTTCATCATTTTCAGTTTCCTTCATCAATATCTTATGGTTTTCAGAGTATGGGTCTTTCATCTCTTTGGTTAAATTTATTCCTAGGTATCTTACTCTATTTGATACAATTGATTATGGAATTGTTTTCTTAACTTCTCTTTCTGATAGTTTGTTATTAATGTAGATAAATGCAACCGATTTTTGTACACTGATTTTGTATTTGCAACTTTACTGAGTTTATTTATCAATTCTAACAGTTTTTTGGTGTTGTTGTTAGGGTTTTCTATGAATAGTATCATGTCATCTGCAAACAGTGACAGTTTCACTTCCTCCTTACCAATTTGTATGTCTTCTATTTATTTTTCTTGTCTGATTGCTACTGCTAAGACTTCCATTACTGTGATGAATTAAAGTGGTGAGGTGGGTATCCTTGTCTTGTTCTTGATCTTAGAGAAAAACTTCCAATTTTTCACCATTGAATATGAGATTGGCTCTGAGTTTTTTATATATGGCCTTTATTATGTTGAGATATGCTCTCTTTAAACCCATTTTGTTGAGGGGCACCTGGCTGGCTTGGTCAGTTAAGTATCCGACTTTGGCTCAGGTCATGATCTTGTGGTCTGTGAGTTCAAGCCCCACGTTGGGCTCTGTGCTGACAGCTTGGAGCCTGGAGCCAGCTTCAGATTCTGCGTCTCTCTCTCTCTGCTCCTCTTCTGCTCATACTCTGTCTCTCTCTCTCTCAAAAATAAACATTAAAAAAAAATAAAACCCATTTTGTTGAGAGGTTTAGCATGAACAACTTATTTCTGTCAAATGCTTTTTCTTTTATTAAGATGATCATATGATTGCTGATTTTTATTTTGGTAAAATGGTGTATCATATTGTTTGAGTGGCAAATATTGAACCGTCCTTGCATGCTTACAATGAATCCCACTTGATGGTGATGAGTGATCCTTTCAATGTGGTTTTGAATGTGGCTTGCTAATATTTTTTGAGGATTTTTGCATCTATGTTCATTAGGGATATTGGCCCATAGTTTTTTGTTTTGTTTTGTTTTTGTAGTGTCTTCGGCTTGTTCTGGTGAACTTGCCAAATGAATTTGGAAATGATTCTTCTTCCATTTTCTGGAAGAGTTGGAGAAGGGTGGGTATAAGTCATCTTTAAATGGTAGAATTCACCTGTAAAACTATCTGGTCTTGGACTTTTCTTTGTTGGGAGTTTTTTGATTGCCAATTTAGTTTCATTACTGGTAATTGGTCTGCTTAAATGTTCTATTTCTTGTTGATTAAGTCTTGGGATATTGTATGTTTCTAGAATTTATCTATTTTTTCTAAGATCTAATTTGTCAATGTATAATTGTAGTTTCTTACAATCCTTTGTATTTCCATGGTGTCTATTAACTTCCTCTCTTTTTATTTAAAATTTTTTTTTAAGTTTATTTATTTTGAGAGACAAAGACACAGCATGAGTGGGGGAGGGACAGAGAGAGAGGGAAAGAGAGAGAATCTGAAGCAGCCTCCACACTGCTAGTGCAGAGCCCAGTGTGGAGCTCAGTCTCACAAACTGTGAGATCATAATCTGAACCAAAATCAAGAGTCAGATGTTTGACTGAGCCACCCAGGTGCCCCACTCCTTCTCTTTTCAAAATAATTTTATTTATTTATGTCCGTTCTCTTTTTTTCTGGCTGAGGTTTATTAATTTTGTTTATCTTTTCAAAGAACCAACTGTAGGTTTCATTGATCTTTTCTATTTTTTTGTCTCCATTTTATTTATTTCCCCTCTGATGTTTGTTACTTTTTTCCTTCTACTCATGTTGGGCTTTGTTCTTTTTCTAGTTCCTTTAGGTGTAAAGTTATGCTGAGATTTTTCTTGTTACTGAGGTATGCCTATATCACTACGAATATCCTTTAGAACTGCTTTCACTGCATCCCAAAGATTTTGTCTGTTGTATTTTCATTTTCGTTTGTCTCCACCTATCTTTTGATTTCATCTTTCATTTATTCATTGATCCATTAGCTATTTGGTAGCATATTGTTTAGCCTCCATGTGTTTGTGGTTTTCTAGTTTGTTTTTGTTTGTGTGTGTGAGATTGATTTTTCACTTTCATATTGCTGTGGTCAGAAAAGATGCCCAATGTGATTTCAGTCTTCTTAAATTTATTGAGATTTTTTTGTGGCCTAACATGTGATCTGTCCAGGAGAATGTTCCATGTGCACTTGAAAGAATGTGTATTCCTTTTTTTTTTTTTTTTTCTTTTTTTTTGTGATGGAGTGTTTTGTATATTTCTCTTATGTCTATCTGGTCTAATGTGTCATTCAAAGACACTGTTTCCTTATTTTCTGATGGGACAATCTCTCCATTAATATAAGGGGGTATTAAAAGTCTTCCTACTATTATTGTATTACTGTCAATTTCTCTTTCTGCTTCTGTTAATATTTGCTTCATGTTTAGGTATTCCTATCCATACATATTTATTAATATATTCTTATTGGATTGATTTATCATTATGTAATACCTTTGTCTCTTGTTATAGCCTTTGTTTTAAAGTCTCTTTTATTTGATACACGTATTGCTATCTCAGCTTTCTTTCCATTTCCCTTTGCATGAAATGTTTTTCTATTTCTTCACTTTCAGTTTGTATGTGTCTTTATATCTGAAGTGAGTCTCTAATGGGCAGCATATAGATGGATATTGTTTTTTTTTAATCTCTTCAGCCACTCTATGTCTTTTGATTGGAGCATTTAGTCCATTTAAATTTAAAGCACTTACTAATAGGTATGTATTTTTTGCAGACCTATTTGTTCATTGCAAACAATTTGTTCATTGTTTTCTGGTGCTTTTTGTAGTTTTTTCCTGTTTCTTCCTTATTTTCCTCCCTTGTGACTTGATGATTTTCTTTATGTTATGCTTGTATTCCTTTATCTTTATGTTTTGTGTATCTATTATAGGTTTTGGGTTTGTGCCTACCATGAAGTTCATATGTCAACAACCCATGTATACAGCAGTCTATTTTAAGTTGGTGGTCATTTAAATTTGAAGGCATTTCTAAAAGCACTAAGTTTTTCTTACCCCACCCATGTGTTTTGATTTTGATATTACGTTTTACATCTTTTTATTTTGTGTGTTCCTTCACTCACTATTGTAGCTATAGTTGATTTTGCTACTTTTGTCTTTTAATCCTCATACTAGCTTTTCAGTGGTTGATCCACTGCATTTTCTTTATATGTTTTTTTCTTTCTTCTCTTTTCTTATTTCTGGTTGTGGTCTTTTCTTTTCCACTTAAAAAGGTCCCTGTAATATTTCTTGTAAACTTATTTAGGATGATTAACCCCTTTGGCTTTTGCTTCTTTGGGGAATGATCTCCCCTTCAATCTGAATAATCTTACTGGGTAGAATATTTTTGGTTGTTAGGTTTTTCATTTCTTCACTTTGAATATATCATGTCTCCCCCTTCTGATCTGCAACGTTTCTGCTGAAAAATCAGATTAAATCCTATGCGGGGGGGTGGGGGGTGGGGGGTTGTATGTAGCTGATTGCTTTTCTTTTGTTGCTTTTAAGATTACCTCTAATTTTTGACATTTTATTTATAATGTGTGTTGGTGTGCATCTCTTTGGGTTCATTTTGTTTGGAACCCACTGTGCTTTTTGAGCTTAGATGTCTGTTTCCTTCCTCAGATAGGAAAGTTTTAAGATACATTTCTTTAAATAATTTTTTTGACCCTTTCTCTCTCTTTCCTCTTTCCAAGACCCCTATAATGCAAATATTAGTATGCTTGATGTTGTCCCAGAGGTCCCTTAAAGTAGTTTAACTTTTAAAAATTATTTTTTCTCTTTGCTGTTCAGTTTAGGTGATTTCTACTACCCTGAGTTCCAAACTGTTGATCCATTTTCTGTATCCTCTAATGTACTCTTTATTTTCTGTAGTATATTTTTCACTTCTGTTATATACTTCAGTTCTGACTGGTAAATTTTAATGTCTTCTCTTAGTTGAAGTTCTTACTGTGTTTATCCATACTTTTTTTTTTTTAATTAAAAATTTTAAGTTTATTTATTTTTTGAGAGAGAGAGTGAGAGAAACAGAAAGCAAGTGGGGGAAGGGCAAATAAAGGGAGAGACAGAATCCAAAGCAGGCTCCAGGCTCTGATCAGCACAGAACCAGAAGTGGGGCTTGAACTCACAAACCGTGACATCATGACCTGAGTCAAAGTTGAATGCTTAACCAACTGAGCCACCCAGGCCCCCTGACCATTACTTTTAACTCTTTATCATTACTTTTAACTGCTTATATTTGCTTCATTTAGTTCTTTTTCTGAGGTTTTGTCTTGTTTGTTGGTTTGGAAAATATTCTTCTGTTTCTTCATTTTACCTGACTCTCTGTGTTTGTTTCTGTGTATTCGGTAGTTTAGCTATGTCTCCTGGTCTTAAAAGAATGGCCCTATATAGAGGTCCTGAGGGACCCAGAAGCCTTTCTAGCTATTAGAGTCAGGTGCTCTAGGACTTCCCTTCTATGGGTTGTGTGAGCCCTCCTATTGTAGTGTAACTTCAACTGCTGTGGGCCTAGTGGCATGTGAGCTGGCTGTGAGGACTGACCAGGACTGCTATAGGGACACTGGTGGGCAGGGTGGCCTTGGCCAACCTGGCTGCAAAACCTTTCCAACTGCAAAGCCTGGTTGCAAGTGCTTGGGCATACTAGTGAGCAAAGGGGCCCCAGGCCCTGCGGTTGCAAGTTTCAGTATGACTCTTTCGGGCATTCTGGTGAGCATAGGTATCTCTGGCCTTCTTGGTTATGAAACCTGCCTGCAGCTTGATGCACAGAAGTTTTTAAGTGAGGTATGGTCCCATTTGACTATTTTTGCTTTTGTTTGCTTTACTTTTGGTGTCATAGACAAGATGTCATTGCCAAAGCCAAGGTCATGAAGATTTCCTTTTGTTTTCTTCTAAGAGTTTTGTAGTTTTAAGTCTTACATTTAGGTCTTTGATCCCTTTTGTGTTGATTTTTGCATAGGGTGTAAGGCAAGAGTCCAACTTCATTCTTTTACATGTGACCATCCAGTTTTCCCGGCACTACTCGCTTTGAATAGGTTTGGCACCTATTCTTTTCTCCTTTGAATAGGTTTGGCACCCTTTCTCCTTTGAATAGGTTTGGCACCCTTATAAAAATTCCTTTCACCATTCCTTTCACATGTGAGGGATTATTCCTAGGATCTCTATTCTCTTCCATTGGCCTCTATATTCATTTTCATGCCAGTATCACACCATTTTAGATACTGTAGCTTTGTAATAAGTTTTGAAATAATGAAATATAAGACCTCTAAATTTGTTTCTTTTCTTCGGGATTGTTTTGACCATTGAGGGTGCCCTGGTATTCCATGTGATTTCAAGAGGACTTTCGCTAACTTGTAGATCACTTGGGTACTATTGACGTATTAATGATTAATGATTTTAAGTCTTCCAATTCATGAACACAGAATATCTTTCCAAGCCTTATATTTTTTGTGAATAGTTTTTCATATCCTTTACATTTTGTAGGCACCCTTAGTATCTTTAGTTTTCAGTATTTATAAACTCTTGATATATTAAGGACATTTACCTTTTGTCATATTGTGGGAAATATTCTTCCCAGTTATTCATCTTTCCACTTTTTTGATGATGTTTTGATATAAGTTTTATATCAAATTAAAATTTATAGTCTCCTGAATATCTCTGTTTTCCATTTAGGATAGTTTTTAGTTATTGATGTAAAATTGACATATCGCATTATATTAGGTATACAACATAATGATTTGATATTTGTATATACAGTTGGCCTTGAACCACATGGGTTTTAACTGCATGAGTTCATTTATATGTGGATTTGTTTCCCAGTAAATACAGTACGGTCCTATAAACGTATTTTCTCTTCCTTATGATTTTCTTAATAACATTTTTTTCTAGCTTACATTAAGAATACAGTATACACATAACACACAAAATATGTTTTAATCAATTGTTTATATATTACTATTTCAATAAGTCTCAGGTAAATGATTTCTTAAGCTAGTGTGCTTTTCACAAACACTCATTTATTTTAAGTGATTCTGATAATACTAAACATTCACTTCACTAATAGTAACTTCCTCTTATCAGGGGCTTTTTTTGAGACAGAAAACAAGAAGAGAGAATCTGTCTTGTTTTGTTTTGTTTTGTTTTAAAGCTAATCAGTGTGTTAAACTCATCTCTTCTTCATCTATCAAAGAGTGCACACTAGGGAATTAAAAGCAAAATGAACTACTGGGACCTTATGAAGATAAAAAGCTCTGCACAGCAAAGGAAACAACCAACAAAACTAAAAGGCAACCAACGGAATGGGAAAAGATATTTGCAAATGACATTTCGGACAAAGGGCTAGTATCCGAAATCTATAAAGAGCTCACCAAACTCCACACCTGAAAAACAAATAACCCAGTGAAGAAATGGGCAGAAGACATGAATAGACACTTCTCTAAAGAAGACATCCGGATGGCCAAAAGGCACATGAAAGCATGCTCGGCGTTGCTCCTTATCAGGGAAATACAAATCAAAACCACACTCAGATATCACCTCACACCACTCAGAGTGGCCAAAATGAACAAATCAGAAGACTATAGATGCTGGAGAGGATGTGGAGAAATGGGAACCCTCTTGCACTGTTGGGAATGCAAATTGGTGCAGCCACTCTGGGAAACAGTGTGGAGGTTCCTCAAAAAATTAAAAATAGACCTACCCTATGACCCAGCAATAGCACTGCTAGGAATTTACCCAAGGGATACAGGGGTACTGATGCATAGGGGCACTTGTACCCCAATGTTTATAGCAGCACTCTTAACAATAGCCAAATTATGGAAAGAGCCTAAATGTCCATCAACTGATGAATGGATAAAGAAATTGTGGTTTATATATACAATGGAGTACTACGTGACAATGAGAAAGAATGAAATATGGCCTTTTGTAGCAACGTGGATGGAACTGGAGAGTGTGATGCTAAGTGAAATAAGCCATACAGAGAAAGACAGATACCATATGTTTTCACTCTTATGTGGATCCTGAGAAACGTAACAGAAACCCATGGGGGAGGGGAAGAAAAAAAAAAGAGGTTAGAGTGGGAGAGAACCAAAGCATAAGACACTCTTAAAAACTGAGAACAAACTGAGGGTTGATTGGGGGTGGGAGGGAGGGGAGGGTGGGTGATGGGTATTGAGGAGGGCACCTTTTGGGATGAGCACTGGGTGTTGTATGGAAATCAATTTGACAATAAATTTCATATATTGAAAAAAAATTAAAAACAAAACAAAACAAAGAGTGCACCCTAAGCTCTCTTGACCAAGCTCAGACTTGCTTTTTTGGGCGGCATATATTAAAAAGGGGGAGAAAACAGTTAAAAGATTTTAGATACCATTCTGATGAGCATTGTAATTAATACCAAAGCAAACTTGGATCCTTATTTCATATCTTGTTTACTTTTTCAGAGGGAATTTTATTTACATATAGTCTTTTAATTTTGAAAAATTTGCTTTTCTCTCTTCACTTGTGTAGGCGCTCTTTTGTTGACCTTTGCTTCATGGCCTGTTCCAGTAATATTTCAGTATGTTCCTAGGGGCTGTCTCATGCGTGCTCACAGGCAAATGTGTCACCTCTGAACTTGTCCAACCTGGGCAGCCAGACTATGGGCCCACCTAGGGATATAATGCCTGGTGAGTGGCAGCAGTGATGTTGGAACTCTTGGCGTGGCAAAGCTATTCAAACTTCAGCAGCAAAATGGGTAAAAATGTCCTCTGCTTTCTGTGTTTTATTTTTTTAATAAGGAGAGATACTGGTGCCCCACAATTCTAAAGGGCTTTCAGGAAACAGCTCTTCCGTGTTCTCCATAGAACTCAGAAATGAATCCAGGGAGACCGGACTATGAAAAAAATCTGAGTCGGAAGCCCTGTGTATACACTTGGTGTGTACTCATGCAGGATGTTTTGAGGGGAGGAAGTGTCTGTCAAGGTCATGCTGCATTTCCTGTTCAGTAGTCCCTGACATTGAGTGGACATTTGGGGAACATTTGTTGGCTGCCAGCTGTGGCTTGCTCACTGCATTGGTGATGCTTTCTCAGTAACAGGACAGTGAGAACCCAAGCCCCAGGCCCTGGGAATCTTCTCTAGGTACAGCAGGTGATCTAACATCCCATCTCTAAGGGGGTGATTTAAAGACACTCTGAAAGCCACCCTAGGAAGAAAGGTTTCACCAATGATGCCTGAAATTCCATGAATAGATTTTTTTCTGTTTGTGTTATCTTCACTAACTTCTTTGAAAATACCTACAGAAGGGTACCCATATTGGGCTCTTTCATGAGAATGAGTCGATTGTGCGAAAATTTTCTTCACAAGAGAGACCATTAGCAGGAGTGGGATGCTGTCCAGTTAGGAGGATTACACCCTCTGTGTTCCAGTATTCCCAAGCATGGGGGCTCAAAGGTTCCTCTAGACTTTCCTACTCAACCTTCAACACTGGCTTAAATTTAGGAGCTACTCACATCTTTCTTTCCAGAATCAGGCTTCAGTCTTATTGTCCATTAGCCTATTTCTTGGAGCAATGCCCCCCGGCCCCCAGCAAGGTCCAAACAGAGACTCTATCCCTGGCTAAACAGCTGTTGTTATGGCTATATATATATATATATTTTTTTTTCTTTGTAAGAATGATAAATGTGTTTCCTATTAAAAACTCCCATGGTGTTGTTTGACTTGCATTTGAGACCAGCCGAAGGATCTACTTGCCAGGCAGAGTGGAGGCTGATGTGTGTTGAGCATCTTCTATGAGCCAGGTACCTAGCCAGATGGGCGCTGCCTGCTGGAGATGACTTTGTTAGGTAGATGGTATCATTTCCATGCTTACTGAGAACAAAGCTGAGGCTCTGAGAGAAACAAAGGACATTCTCAAGGCTATGAATCTGTGTTGAATTCCAGAAACCTAGTTCTCTTCTCTAGCAAGGAAGATTACCCATTCCCCTGGGGGCAGGGAATAAGTCATAAATTCCTTCTCATATTCTCACTGGCCTTTGCACTGGCCTTTGGTATCTTTCATAGGAAATGCATGTAACAGAAACCCATTCAAAATAAGCTTAAGCAAAAACCAACTAGATACCATCTAGGATTTGAGGAAGGTTGAACAGCCGGGTGCTCATCAGCAAGAGTCCTTGGGCTTCCTCCCTAATGCTTCATCCATGAGGGGACTTAGTAAGGTGCACCTCTGTCTGTTAGCTGGAGTCCCCAAGAGAGAATGCAGTTGACCTCTGGCCAGCCTGTGAGTTACCTCTTCTGGAGTCAGGTGTTTACCTCTAATACAATAAGCTCTGACCAAGCTTCATGAAGTAAAAACATGGCTCCTGGGGACTAATTTTGTGGATGGATAAGACATTTATCCACAAGGCACAGTCAAGTGCTGGGCAGACAGCCCAAAGATAATCGGTTATACTTGGATGTAACTGAATAAATGTTTATTTCCTGGTTGTTTTTGTCCTGACTTTGAGAACCTTGGCTGAATTATTCAGTTCTTGCATTTAGTCCCGAGGAAGGGATTCATATGTGCTAAAGAAAAATATGTGTCATTTCTGTATGCCAGTCATCCCCTTATTTACAACCACTGGAGCAAGTCAAGAAGGAAGAAATAGGCTATTTATTCTCAAATGTTTGGTTGCAAGAAGATAGAGGAAATGGGCAAACATCTGTGGCTAGGGCTCTTGTGTTTGCTGCTGGACGACTACGATAAGGCCAGTTATCAAATGAGTGGGCAGCTACAAGTACTTTGTTTTTTCCCCATAGGAAGTTACGTTCTTTCTTTGGCAAGTTGGTTGAATCTCTCTGGGGTCAATACCCTGGATGCTCCAAACTTTTTTTCCCCGTTCAGGGTGCCCTAATGTTTACATTTTACATAACTCCAGAACTGACCCAAAGCTGATTGAAGTGCATGACTTGGAGGTTGACTCCTGGATGCTGAAGGCTGCGTGCACACGGATTGTACTTATACCGCCACCTTATGGGAGCTTCTGGAATTCCGAGGTGCTTTGTGTCAAAATGATTTGTTATCAAATGTAAAGTTTCAGAAAGGAAAGTGAGAAAGTTAAAAAAAAAAAAAAAACCATAATGGAGTAATCCCCTCCTAAAAAATGACCTTCTGGAAGGTTTCAAGGGATAGACAACGTTTCCAGATATGTCTGAATTAGGTAGGTTAGGGTCTGAGACCTCTCTCAGCCTTCCACTATCAGTGACTGTCCTTAACACAGACATTTACATTTTGTAAGCCACAAGTAGAAAAAAGTGAAGATAGTACCATTTCCCTGGGTTTCTTCTTGGCTAAATAACACCACCTGTGTCAATCTTTAGCACTTGGAAAGCACTCAGTAAATGACTGATATTGTTATCATCTGAAATTTGCTATGACTGAAGGCATTAGGTAAGCCTTCTACAGGAAGAGGTAGAGAAAGGTGGGGGGAAGGGAGGCATCAGGAACCCAAATAAAACCAAATACTCAACATACAGCCTATAGTGGATGTTCGATAAATACTTAAATGGCTCAAGAAAAGAGGGAAAAGGAATGATGTCTCTGGAGATGTTCTAGCTATCAAAATGGGAATGGAAAACATTTTTTTCTACCATCCATTCTAGAATTGGGGTATCATAAAAATATAGAATGCTAATGTGATGAGGATTCTAGGAATGTACTCCAATTTCTTTTTTCAAATGGGGTAACTGGGTGGTCGAATCACTTTGCAAGTTAAAATGTGAATCAGTAGCATGCTGGCCTTAGAACCCAAGATTTTGACAAATTATCTAGTGTCCTTTGTATAATGCTGAAATATTACTCAAGATTGGCCAAAACAGGACTTCCCTGAGTTAAAAAAAAAAAAATGACTTGCAAAGTTATTTAATCTGACTATGCTTTGATTTTTCATGAGCAAAATGGGCATAATAAAAAATCCTACTTCAGAAAGTTATAATAAAGATCCAAAGAAATGCTGCATATCAAGCATTTAGAACTGGGCAATAAATGTTAACAGGTATGATTATCGGACAACAAAGTTCACCTCTCACAACTGAAGTGTTTCCTGGGCATAACCAGTCAGGTTTTGTCATCTCTAAAACCATTGGCTTCCTAACTCTGTGTCTCCATAATAAAAACATTTGTCATCTCTTTATACCTCCTGGCACAATTTGTTTTTATTTTAATAAAATAAAAATACTACAATATTTAATAAAATAAAAATTTTAATAAAAGAAAACTTTTGTTCTTAATTTTTTAAATGTTTATTCATTTTTTTGAGAGAGAGATAGCATGCACAAGTGGGGGAGGGGCAGAGAGAGAGGGAGACACAGAATCCGAAGCAGGCTCCAGGCCCTGAGCTGTCAGCACAGAGCCTCACGTGGGGTTTGAACTCATGAACAATGAGATTGTGACCTGAGCTGAAGTTGGACGCTTAACTGACTGAGCCACACAGCCTCCCCAAAACCTTTTTATTTTAATTAAACTTTTTATTTTGAGATAATTATAGATTCATGTACAGTCGTAAGAAATAATATAGAGGGATCCCACGTACCTATTACCCAATTCTCTCCAGGGTAAACAGTTCACAGAACTATAGAACAGTATCACAACCAAGATACTGACGTTGATAAAATTCAGAGATCTTCTTCAGATTTCCTCAGTTTTACTTGTACTCATTTATATGTATGTGTGTTTAGTTCTATATAATTGTATCACACATGCAGATCCGTATATCTAACATCACAGTCTAGATACAGAACAGATCCATCACAAAGACCCCTTGTGCTATACGTTTATAACCATACCCACTTCTCTCCTGCAGTCTCCCCACCTCTCTCCCTAAACTCTGGCAACCACTAATTGGTATTGGGCTTTTCTCATTCAGAGTAATTCATGGCCATTCAACTAGATTGTTGTTTATATCGTTCGTTTGTTCCTATGTATTGCTGAGTAGTATTTGATGATATATGTATACCCCTGTTAAACCATTCACCCCTCAAAGGACATCTGGATTGTTTGCTGTGCTTCGCTACTAGAAATAAAGCTGTGATGAATATTTGTGTATGGGTTTTGTGTAAATATACGTTTTCGTTTCTCTGGGGTAAATGCCCAAGACAGCGACTTCTGGGTAAGAATGGTAATTACATGTTTAGTTTCATAAGACATTGCTGAGCTGTTTTCCAGAGTGCCCCATTTTACAGCAAGGTATAAGTGATCCAGTTTTTTGGCATTCTTACCAGCATTTAGTATTATCGCTATTTTTTTTTTAATTTTAGCTTTTCTACTAGGTGTGTAGTAATAACTCATTGTGGCTTTAATTTGCATGTCCCCAGTGACTAATGATGTTAAACATATTTTCATGTGCTTTTTGGCCCTCTGCCTCTCTCCTCATCAGTGAAACATCTCTTCATATATTTTGCCCTTTTTATAATTGGATTATTGCTCTTTACTGTTGAGCTTGGAGAGTTCTTTATATATTTTAGGTATAAGGATATAAGGCCTTATAATACATTTTACTTTTAGAGTAAAATATCAATATTGGATTATGAGTAGCATAACATATGTACTAGTAAAATATGTGACAATAGTTGCACAAAGAATGAGAGGAGGTAAATGAAAGTATACTGTGGTATGGTTCTTACGTTCTATATGAACTGACAGTGGTAATCCGTGCCAAACCATGAGAAGTTAGAGATGCATATTGTAACCATGTAAAAGATGCATCAAGGGGAATCGTTAAAAGAAAGAAATATAAGTCAGTAGAAGAGATCAGGTGGACTACCAAAAGATGGCAAGAAAGGAGGACTGAGGGAACAAAGTACAGCTGAAACAACTAGGAAATGAATAACAAAATGACACACATCAACCTAGCCATATCAATTATTATATCACAGTAAATGTTAGTGGACTATGACCTTCAATTTAAAAAGAACTTTTATTATTATTTATTTATTTATTTATTTATTTTTTGTTAAAGTAAAACTCTTTTTCGTTTTTATTTAGGGCGTGAACAGGCACATAATCTTTTTTTTTTTTGTTTTGTTTTATATATTTTTTTTTATTTTTTAATATATGAAATTTACTGTCAAATTGGTTTCCATACAACACCCAGTGCTCATCCCAAAAGGTGCCCTCCTCAATACCCATCACCCACCCTGCCCTCCCTCCCACCCCGCATCAACCCTCAGTTTGTTCTCAGTTTTTAACAGTCTCTTATGCTTTGGCTCTCTCCCACTCTAACCTCTTTTTTTAAAAAGAACTTTTAAAAGGCCCAACTGTTGAGATGTTTACAAGGGACACACATGAGTATAAAATCATAGATAGGTTATAAGTAAAATGATAGAAAATATTTATTATACAAGCACAGATTATTAGGTGGTGTGGCTATATTAATATTGGACACAATAAACTTCAAAACAAGGAGTATTGCCAGAGATAAAAAGAGACATTATGTTATATAGGTCAATTTATTAAGGAGACCTACCCATCCTATATGCAAAGGTAACTGCTGACAGAGTTTCAAAGTATAACGTGGGAAAAAACTGACAAAACTAGATGGAGAAATAGACAAGTCCACAATCATATTTTGAGATTCAATACACCACTCTCAGTAAATGACTGTAAAACAAAGGGAAGTATGAAGGATACAGAAGAGTTGAATATTACAAAGAACTAAACGTAGTAAAGAACACACACTGCACACATCAAATACACTTTTCAAGTGAACATGGGGTATTCCTCGAGAGAGACAATATGTTGAGACATAAGAGCAGTCTAAAACTTAAAGCTTTAAATCACACAGAATATTGTATGACCACAATGAAATTGTTAGACATTAATAATAAAAAGACATCTAGAAAATTTCCAAAAGTTTGGAAATGAACTAACTCAATGACACATGGGTCAAAAAAATCATAAGGGATTACAAATACTTATAACTGAACAACACTGAAAATACCACATGAGAAAATGGACACAGCAAAAACAGCAATATGAAATCCATAGCTTTAACTGCTCATGTTAGGACACAAGCCTATTTACATCTTAAAATGAGAATAGAAATGAAATAGATGTCAATATTGAATTTCATTTTACAGTACCTTTGTTCAGACTATTTTCTCTTTGTGAATTGGAAACTGTAAATCAGTGAAATGAAATAAAAAGGCAACTATAGAATAGCCCATCAGAGGGCACTACTCTCTAACTCCAGAGGAAAAGCCTTTACTCTGAAACAAGGAAGAAGTATTAGCTCTGCAACAGACCCGAGATAGCATTGAGATTTTATCCCTTTATTTTGAGAATGAGACAATTGAGGTGCGGGGGAAGCAAATGACTTGCCCAACATCATACAAACTTTAGGACTAATGTCAGAACTAGGCACTAGTCTCCTGACTTACAGCACATCATGATTCTTTGTGACATCAGAGATAGACCTAGACTTCCCTATGGGCGTATGCTAACAAGCTCTTTTCCACTGGGATTTCCCTGCTATGAGATGTACACCTGAAGTTGCTGAAACTGCTGTCAGGAAAGGTAGGCAAAGAGGGATGGAGAGACCAGGACCTGGTGGCATTTGAGTGCCCAATAAACTGTGCTTGAAATAGTGCCATTTCTTGGATGTTTTGGTTATGCAAACCTGTGTAATTCTATTTAAAGCCAGTTGGTACAGGGTTTTCTGTCACTTGCAACCAAGAATCTTGAATATGGGAAGCTCTTCTGCTTTGTCAGAGGGTCAGTGGAATTCAGAACATGTGATTTATTTTGGAAAGAGAGAAAAAAAAGGTTCTAGGTAACACCAGGACTGGATTTGCAAGGTGATAACTAAGGATAGAAAAACATATGAGGACATTCTCATGTTTCATTTTCCCCCAGAAATGTTAGTTCCTAAGTTGTGGATACAATTGTTTTTTTTTTTTCCTCTGCTGAATTCTTGGTTACATTCTTGGAAGGTAAACTATTTCAAAGACCATTAATAAAATATGCTGGTAGAAGGTAGATGCATGCTTTGTGATCTTTAATACAATAGTGTCCCCTGACTCTCTATGGGTAAAGAGTAGGGAGTAAAAATACCGAACAGTTGATGTACTTTGCTTTACGTGGATTATCTCACTTCCACCCCGTAGCAACTCTGCAAAGAAATCTCATGTCTCTTTTACAGATGCAATAGAGACAAAGAAGTTATGAACTGTCTAACGTCATCCAGTTAGTATGTATAAATATTAGGACTTGAACTCAAGTCTGTGCTCTTGCTTTATGCTAGATGTGCTTGTATCCCATCTGAACCCAGACCTCACAAATTTCCTAGGAACTTCAGAACATGATACTTCTGATTGAGATGTTAGCTGTTAATCATCTTTCATTAAGAGGGCATGATGAAGCGTGTTCTCTTACATTGACCCCCTAAGAGGCCTGCTGTAAGAAGCAACAACCTCTCCTTTTCCTGTCTGCCACCTGCTCAGCAGCCATAAAGCAGCAACCGTGCACGAATTTATCCCCATTCATATTGGCCAGGCTGGTGTTAAGATTGGCAATGCCTGTTAGGAGTTCTATTGCCTGGAATACGGCATCCAGTCCAATGACCAGATGCCAGGTGACAAGACCACTAGGGGAGGAGATGACCCTTAAATGCCTTCTTCAGTGAGACAGGTGCTGGCAAGCACGTTCCCAGGGTGGTGTTTGTAGACCTGGAACCCACAGCCATTGATGAAGTTCACACTGGCCCCTACCTCCAGCTTTTCTACCCTGAGAAGCTCATCACAGGCAAGGAAGATGCTGCCAACCCGAGGGCACTACACCGTTGGCAAGGAGATCAGTGACCTTGTCTTGAACCGAATTTGGAAACTGGCCAACCAGTGCACAGGTCTTCAGGGCTTCTTGGTTTCCCATAGCTTTGGAAGGGGAACTGGTTCCAGGTTTACCTCCCTGCTGATGGAACATCTTTCTGTCAATTATGGCAAGAAGTCCAAGCTGGAGTTCTCTATTTACCCAGCCCTCCAGGTTTCCGTTGCTGTAGTTGAGCCCTACAACTCCATCTTCACTACACACACCACCCTGGAGCATTCTGATTGTGCCTTCATGGTAGACGATGAGGCCATCTATGACATCTGTCAAATAAACCTCGATATTGGGGCATCTGGGTGGCTCAGTCAGTTAAGCATCTGATGTCAGCTCAGGTCATGATCTCATGGTTCGTGAGTTTGAGCCCCACGTCAGGCTCTGTGCTGACAGCTCAGAGTCTGAAGCCTGCTCCAGATTCTGTGTCTCCCCCTCTTCCCCTCCCCCACTCATGCTCTGTCTCTCTGTCAAAAATAAACATTAAAAAAAAGTTGTGTGTGTTTGTTTTTAAACCTGGATATTGAATGCCCAACATACACTAACCTGAATAGTTTGATAGGTCAAATTGTGTCCTCGATCACTGCTTCCCTCAGATTTGATGGAGTCCTGAATGTTGATCTGACAGAATTCTGGACCCCACACCCACTTCTTTCTGACCACACATGCCCCTGTCATCTCTGCTGAGAAAGCCAACCATGAGCAGTTTTCTGTAGCAGAGATCACCAAGGCATGCTTTGAGCCAGCCAACCAGATGGTGAAATGGTAAATACATGGCTTGCTGCCTGTTGTACTGTGGTGATGTGGTTCCCAAAGATGTCACTATTGTCAATGCCACCATCAAGACCAAGCGCACCATCCAGTTTGTGGACCGGTGCCCACTGGATTCAAAGTTGACATTAATTACCAGCCTCCCACCGTGGTACCTGGTGGAGACCCGGCCAAAGTACAGTGAGCTGTGTGCATGCTGACCAACACCACAGTCATTGCTGAGGCCTGGGATGCCCTGGACCACAAGTTTGACCTGATATATACCAAGCGTGCCTTTGTTCACCAGTATGTGGATGAGGGAATGGAGGAAGGAGAGTCTTCTGAGGCTTGTGAGGACATGGCTGCCCTGAGAAGGATTATGAGGAGGTTGGTGTGGATTCTGATGAAGGAAAGGGTGAAGATGGAGAGGAATACTAAAGTTAAAAATGTTATAAAGATACTGCTTTTACAGGGAAGCTTCTTCTGTTTTAAGAATAAAGGTTGCGGGGCGCCTGGGTGGCGCAGTCGGTTGAGCGTCCGACTTCAGCCAGGTCACGATCTCACGGTCCGTGAGTTCGAGCCCCGCGTCGGGCTCTGGGCTGATGGCTCAGAGCCTGGAGCCTGTTTCCGATTCTGTGTCTCCCTCTTTCTCTGTCCCTCCCCCGTTCATGCTCTGTCTCTCTCTGTCCCAAAAATAAATTAAAAAAAAAAAAAAAAAAAAAAGAATAAAGGTTGCACTCATAACTGGTGAAGAAATTGAATCAGTTACCAAAAATCTTCCAAACAAATAAGAGTCCTGGGCCAGATGTCTTCCCAGGGGAATTCTACCAGACATTTAAAGCAGAGATAATACCCATCCTTCTCAAGCTATTCCAAAAAATAGAAATAAAAGGGAAAATTCCAGACTCATTCTATGAAGCCACCAGAGACCTCACAAAAAAAAGGAGAACTACAGACCAATATCCCTGATGAATATGGATGCAAAAATTCTCAACAAGATACTAGCAAATCGAATTCAAAGCATATAAAAAGAATTATTCACCATGATCAAGTGGGATTCATTCCTGGGCTGCAGAGCTGGTTCAAAATTCACAAATCAATCAATGTGATACATCACATCAATAAAAGAAAGGATAAGAACCATATGATCCTGTCAATAGATGCAGAAAAAGCATTTGACAAAACACAGCATCGTTTCTTAATAAAAACCTTCAAGAAAGTCATGGTAGAAGGAACATACCTAGACATCATAAAAGCCATATATGAAAAGCCCACAGCTAATATCATCCTCAATGGGGAAAAACTGAGAGCTTTCCCCCTGAGATCAGGAACACGACAGGGATGTCCATTCTCACCACTGTTGTTTAACATATTGATGGAAGTCCTAGTGTCAGCAATCAGACAACAGAATGAAATAAAAGGCATTAAAATTGGCAAAGAAAAAGTCAAACTTTAAGTTTTTGCAGATGACATGATACTTTACATGGAAAACCCAAAAGACTCCACCAAAAGGCTGCTAGAACAGATACATGAATTCAGCAAAGTTGCAGGGTGCAAAATCAATGTACAGAAATCGGTTGCATTTCTATACACCAATAATGAAGCAACAGAAAGAGAAATAAAGAAATAGATCCCATTTATAGTTGCACCAAGAACCATAAAATACCTATGAATAAACCTAACCAAAGTTATAAAAGATATGTATGTTGAAAACTATAGAAAACTTATGAAGGAAATTTAAGAAGACAAAGAAATGGAAAAACTTTTCATGCTCGTGGATTGGAGGAACAAATATTGTTAAAATGTCAATACTATCCAAAGCTATCTACACATTCAGTGCAATCCCAATCAAAATTGCACCAGCATTCTTCTCGAAGCTAGAATAAGCAATCCTAAAATTTGTATGGAACCACAAAAGACCCAGAATAGCCAAAGTAATATTCAGGAAGAAAACCAAAGCAGGAAGCATCACAATCCCAGACTTTAGCCTCTACTACAAAGCTGTAATCATCAAGACAGTATGGCATTGGCACAAAAACAGACACATAGACCAATGGAATAGAATAGAGAACCCAGAATTGTACCCACAAATGTATGGCCAACTAATCTTTGACAAAGCAGGACAGAGTATCCATGAGAAAAAAAGTCTCTTTAGCAAGTGGTGCTGGGAGAACCGGACAGTGACATGCAGAAGAATGAACCTGGACCACTTTCTTACACCATACACAAAAATAAACTCAAAATGGATGAAAGACCTGAATGGGAGACAGGAAACCATCAAAACCCTGGAGGAGAAAGCAGGCAACAACCTCTTTGATCTCAGCCACAGAAATTTCTTGCTCAACATGTCTCCAAGGGCAAGCGAATCAAAAGCAAAAATGAACTGCTGGGACCTCATCAGGATAAAAAGCTTCTGCACTGCAAAAGAAACAATCAACAAAACAAAGGCAACTGACAGAATGGGAAAAGATGTTTTCAAATGACATATCGGATAAAGGGTTAGTGTCCAAAATCTATAAAGAATTTACCAAACTCAACACCAGAAAAACAAATAATCCAGTGAAGAAATGGGCAGAACACATGAATAGACACTTTTCCAAAGAAGACATCCAGATGGCCAACAGACGCATGAAAAGATGTTCAATGTCACTCATCAGGGAAATACAAATTGAACCCACACTGAGGTAATGCCTCACACCGATCAGAGTCGCTAAAATTAACTCAAGAAACAACAGATGCTGGTGAGGATGTGGAGAAATGGGAAACCTCTTGCACTGTTGGTGGGAATGCAAACTGGTGCAGCCACTATGGAAAAC
Source organism: Panthera leo (assembly GCF_018350215.1). NCBI lineage: Eukaryota > Metazoa > Chordata > Mammalia > Carnivora > Felidae > Panthera > Panthera leo. Next base: position 50,643,359 of record NC_056683.1, read on the forward strand.
AGTATGGAGATTCCTCAAAAAATTAAAAATAGAACTACCTTATGACCCAGCAATAGCACTACTAGGTATTTATCCAAAGGATACAGGAGTGCTGATTCATAGGGGCACAGGTACCCCAATGTTTACAGCAGCACTTTCAACAATAGCCAAATTATGGAAAGAGCCCAAATGTCCAACTGATAACTGAATAAAGAAAATAAGGAATACTTCTTGGCAATGAGAAAGAATGAAATCTTGCCATTTGCAACAATGTGGATGGAACTGGAGGGTATTATGCTAAGTGAAATAAGTCAGAGAAAAACAGATATCCTATGTTTTCACTCATATGTGGATCTTGAGAAACTTAAGACCCCTGGGGGAAGGAAAGGGGGAAAAAGATTACAAACAGAGAGGGAGGGAGGAAAACCATAAGAGACTCTTAAATACAAAGAACAATCTGAGGGTGGGTCGGGGGATGGGAGAGAGGGGGAAATGGGTGATGGGCATTGAGGAGGGAACTTGGGATGAGCACTGGGTGTTGTATGTAAGTGATCAACCACAGGAATCTACCCCCAAAACCAAGAGCACACTTTACACCCTATATGTTAGCCAATTTGACAATAAATAATATTTAAAAAAAAGAATAAAGGTTGAGCTCTGATCAGTTAATTTGTATGTAGCAATATATACTCTCGTATATAATTACTGACCTATGCTTTAAAACACAGCACTCTGTTACAGATTCAAGCTGTCCATTTCTCTGATGGGTTTGAATACAAGTATTCCCTGTCTTAAGTGAAAAAAAAAGGACACAGTGATAGCATAATGTATTCAAAAGGTATTAAAAAAATGCAGTTATTCAGTAGATAACCACAGTTTGAGAGCCAGTTTTTGCTCAAAAGTTCCTCTCTAAATAATTTTTACCTACTTTTTTCCCCCTGTTTTAGGTATAACATACATAAAATGTATAAAGAGAGCTCATCTTAAGTGCACATCTTGGTCACTTTAACATATTAATAACCATGAATCAGATTAAGATGCAGAACATGTCTAACACTGTCGAAGTTTCTTTCATGCCTTTCCATTTGGTGCTAGTCCACTCCTGCCCAGCGGCAACCACTGGTGGGGCTGGATAATGGTTACTTAGTGTTGTCTGTTCTTGAACTTATAAATTGAGTCATACAGTATCTGGTCTTTTTTTTATTATTATTATTAATCTGACTTTTTTACTCAACATGAGATTTGTAAGATTCATTCCTTTTGTGAGTAATGGTTCTTTCTTTTCTATCCTTGTACATTGCTCTTTTTTTAAACTGAGGTATAATGACATGCAACATTATACTAGTTCCAGGTGTATCATTTCATATAAATACTGCAAAATGATTACCACAATGAGTCTAGTTAAATCTGCCACTAAACCTAATGACATTTTTTTTTCTTGTAACAAGAACTTTTAAGTCTCTTCTCTTAGCAACTTGCAAACAGGCAAAATAGTATTATCAACTATCACCATGCTATATCACCATTACATCCTCAGTTATTTCATAACTGGAAGTTTGTACCTTTTGACCCCCTTCACCCATTTCTCCCAGCCTTCACCCCCTACTTCTGGAAACCACCAGTCTGTTCTCTGTATCCATGAGTTTGTGACTGTGTGTATTTAAGACCCTCCATGTAAGTGAGGTCATACTGTATTTTGTCTTTCTCTGACTTATTTCAGTATAATGCCTTCAAGGTCCATCCGTGTTGTCACAAATGGCAGTACAGTAAATCCTTGGATTACGAGTAACTTGTTCTGTGAGTTTTCCACAAGACAAGCAAACATTTCTAATAAATTTTAACTTGATAAACGAGTGATGTTAACTTGCAATACGAGTAGTACATGATGCTGAATATCACATAATCACAGCTGAGCCAATGGTTCTTGAAATTCGAGTTGATATACAAGTGCTTTGGATTACAGGCATGTTTCTGGAGCAAATCATGCTTGCAAACCAAGGTTTTACTGTATTTTCTTCTTTTGATGGCAGAATAGTATTCCATTGTGTATGTATATACCACACTTGGTTTATTCATGCATCCACTGATGGGCACTTAGGTTGCTTTCCTATCTTGGCTATTGTGATAATGCTGCAGTGAACGTGATGGTAAGGGGATGCAGATCTTTTTGCTTTAACTTTCTTCAGTTAATACCCATAGAATTTCTTGATCATATGGTAGTACTAGTTTTAATTTTTCGGGTGACCTCCCCATACTGTTTTCAGTAGTGGATGCAAAAATGTATGCTTCTACCAATAGCACACTAGCAATATCTCCTCTCCACACTCTTGCCAATACTTCTTTCTTTTTGGCAAGAGTCATTTTAACAGGTGTGAGGTGATATCTCACTGTGGTTTTGATTTGCATTTCCCTGATGATTAATGATGTTGAGCACATTTTCATGTATCTATTGGCCATTTGTATATTTCCTTTAGCAAAATGTCCATGCAGATCCTCTGCCCATTTTTCAGTCAGATGGCTTTTACGGTATTGAGTTGTATAGTTTGGATGTTAACATTTCATCAGAAGATTTGCAAATAGTTTCTCTCAGTAAGTTGCGTTCTCATTTTGCTGATGGTTACTTTGCTGTGCAGAAGTTTTTTAGTTTGATGTAGTCCTAGTTGTTTATTTTTGCTTTTTCTGCCTTTGCTTTTGAGGTTGAATCCAAAAAATCATCACCAAGATTAATGTCAAGAAGATTACCACCTTTTTTTCTAAGAGATTTATGCTATCAGGTTTAACATTCAAATATGTAAGTTGTTTTTGTCTTTTGTTTTTGTTTTTTAGAGAGAGAAAGCACATGAGCATGGGAGAAGGGCTGAGGGAGAGGGAGAGGCAGAGAGAGAGAGAGAGAGAGAGAGAGAGAGAGAGAGAGAGAGAGAATCTAAACAGGTGCCACGCATTGTGTGGAGCCCTATGAGGGGCTCAGCCCCACGACCCTGGGACCATGTCCTGAGCCAAAATCAAGAGTTGGATGTTCAATTGACTGAGCCACCCAGGTGCCCCTGTAAGTCATTTTTAAAATTGGAATTGACATACAAATGTTACATTAGTTTCAAGTGTACAACATAGTGATTTGACCACTCTGTACATTATGCTGTGCTGACCACAAATGGAGCTCCCATCTGTCACCATACAATATAATTGACTATATTCCTATTCTATACCTTTGATCCCCATGATTTATTCATTCTCTAAGTGGAAGCCTATACCTCCCACTTAATCTTCACCAATTTTTCCCATCCCCCAGCCCCTTCTCCTCTAGCAACCATGTTTGTCTTTTATGTCTGTTTCTGCATATTTGTTTGCTTGCTTGTTCATTAGATTCCACATATAAGTGAAATCATGGTATTTGTTTTTCTTTGCCTGACCAATAGGTCACTTAGCATCATTTAGCATAATACCCTGTAAGTCCATACATATTGTTGCTAATGTCAAGATCTCATTTTTTCTGATGGCTGAGTAATATTTCAGTGTGTGTGTGTGTGTGTGTGTGTGTGTGTGTCCATTTCATCATCTGTTCCTGTATCAATGGACACATAGGTTGTTTACATATCTTGGCTACTGTAAATAATGTTGCAATAAACATGGGGGTGCTTATGTCTTTTCAAATTAATGTTTTCATTTTCTTTGGGTAAATACTCAGTAGTGGAATTACTGGATTATATGACATTTCTATTTTTAACATTTTTTGAGGAAACCCATACTGTTTTCCACTGTGACTATACCAATTTGCATTCCCATCAACAGTGCACAAGGGTTCCCTTTTCTGCACATTCTGACACTTGTTATTTCTTGTCTTTTTTATTCTAGCCATTTGAATATGATTAAGGTCATACCTCATTGTGGTTTTCATTTGCATTTCCTTGATGATTAAGGATGTTGAGCCTCCTTCTTGTTTCTGTTTGCCACCTGTGTGTCTTCTTTGGAAAAGTGTCTATTCAGGTCTTCTGACCATTTTTTAATCAGACTGTTTGTTTATTTTGGTGTTGAGTTGTATAGTTGTATAAGTTCTTTATATATTTTAGACATTAAACCCTTATCAGATATGTCTTTTGCAGATATCTTCTACCATTTGGTAGGTTGCCTTTTGTTTTGTTAATTGTTTCCTTCATTATGTGAAAGCTTTTTATTTTGGTGTAATCCCACTGGTTTATTTTTGCTTTTGTTTCCTTGCTGAGGAGATATACCGATGAATATGTTGCCAAGGCTGATGTTAAATAGATTATTATGTTTTCTTATAGGAGTTTTATGGTTTCAGGTCTCACATTTAGTTCTTTAATCCATTTTGAGTTTATTTTTGTGTATAAGACAGTGGTCCAGTTTCATTCATTTGCATGTAGGTGTCCAGTTTTCCCAGCAGCATTTATCGAAGAAAATACAGTTTTTTCCCCAATTGTATATTCTTGCCTCCTTTGTCATAGATTAATTAACTATATAAGAGTGATTTTAGGAGCACCTGGGTGTCTCAGATGGTTAAACAACAGACTCTTGATTTTGGCTCAGGTCGTGGTCTTGCTACTCATGAGTTTGAGCTCTGCATCGGGCTCTACGCTGATAGCAAGGAGCCTGCTCTCTGCCTCCCTCACTTTCCCTCACTCTCTGCCCCTCCTGCTCGCTTGTGTGCACTCTTTCTCTCAAATAAATAAACATTAAAAATAAATAATAAATGGATGGAGACCTCATGACAGTCTTCCAATAAAAAAATGGGCTTATTTTGGGGCTTTTTATTTTGTTCCATTGACTTATAGGTCTGTATTTATACCATACTGTTTTGAGTAATATAGCTTTGTAGTATATCTGGAAATCTGGTGTTGTGATACCTCCAGCTTTGTTCTTCTTTCTTCAGGTTTCTTTGGTTATTTGACATATTTTGTAGTTCCAGACAAATTTTTGTATTTTTTGTTCTATTTCTACGAAAAATTCTATTGGTATTTTGAATCTACTGATTGCTTTGGATAGCACAGACATTTAATTAATTTTTCCAATCCGTAATCATGGTATGTCTTTCCATTTGTTTCTGTTATCTTCAATTTCTTACATCAGTGTTTTATAGTTTTCAGAATACAGAGCTTTCACCGCTTTGGTGAAATTTATTCCTGGATATTTTATTGTTTTTCATGCAGTTGTAAATGGAATTGTTTGTTAATTTTTTTCTGCTACTTCCTTATTCATGTATAAAATGGAACCAATTTATGGTATTTTGTATCCTACAACTTTACTAAATTCATTTATTACTTTGAATAGTTTTTTTGTGTGTGGAATCTTTAGCATTTTGTATGTATGGTATCTTGCCATCTGCAAATAGTGACAGATTTACTTCTTCCTTACCAATTTGGATGGTTTATATTTCTTTTTCTTGTCTGATTGTTGTGGCTAGTATTTCCAGTACTGTCTACAATAAAAGTGGTGTGAGTGAATATCCTGGTCTTGTTTCTGACCTTAGAGGAAAAGCTTTCAGTTTGAAAGCCAAAATCAAGAGTCTCATCATTGAGTATGATATTATATGATATTAGCTGAGGGTTTTTCATGTATGGCCTTATTATTTTTGAGGTCTAGGATTTGTTAAGGATTTTCATCATGAACAAATGTTGAATTTTGTCGAATGCTTTTTCAGCATCTATTGAGATGATCACATGATTTTTATTTTTTGTTTTGTTAATGTGGTATATCACCTTAATTGATTTGCAAATATTGAACCATTCTTGCATTCCTGGAGTAAATACCACTTGATTATGGTGAATAATCCTTTTAATGTATTGTTGAGTGTGGTTTGCTAATATTTTGTTGAGAATTTTTTCATCTATGTTTATCAAGGATATTGGCCTGTAGCTTTTTTTTTGGTTTTTGTATAGGGTAATGCTGGCCTATAGAATGTATTTGGAACTTTTCCTTCCTCTTCTGTTTTTGGAACAGTTTGAGAAGAATAGGTATTAACTCTTCTGTACACGTTTGGTAGAATTCACCTATAAAGCCATCTAGTCCTGGACTTTTGTTTGTTGGAAGTTTTTTGATTACCAATTCAATTTTGTTTTTAGTAATTGGTTTGTTTAGATTTTCTATTTCTCCTGATTTAGTTTTGGAAGATTGTATGTTTTGAGGAATTCATCCATTTCTTCTTGGTTGTCCAATTTGGTGGCATATAATTTTTTGTAGTAGTCTCTTATCCTTTGTATTTCTGTGGTGTCAATCATTACTTCTCCTCTTTCATTTCTGATTTTATTTATTTATATGGGTCCTTTCTCTTTTTTCCTTGATGAGTCAGCTAAAGTTTTATCATTTTTATTTATCTTTTCAAAGAAGTAGCCCTTGGTTTCAGGGATCTTTTCTATTTCTTTCGAAAGTCTCTATGTCATTAATTTCTGCTCTGTTCTTTGTTATTACCTTCCTTCTACTAACCTTGGGATTTGTTCTTTTTCTAGTTCCTTTAAGTTTAGATTGTTTGAGATTTTTCTTGTTTCTCAAGGTGGACCTATCTCTATAAGTTTTCCTCTTAGGACTGCTTTCACTGGATCCTAAAGATTTTGGACTGTTGTTGGGTGTTCATTTTCCTTTGTTTCCATGAATTTCTAAATTTCCTCTTTGATTTATTGGTTGACTCTTTCATTGTTTAGTAGCATATTGTTTCACCTCCACATGTTTTTTTTCTTTCCAGTTTGTTTCTTGTAATTGATGTTGTTTCATATCACTGTGCCATAAAATGATGCTTGATATGATTTTAATCTCCTTAAATTTATTGAGACTTATTTTGTGGCCTAACGTGTGATCCCTCCTGGAGAATGTTCCATGTACACTTGAAAAGAATGTATATTCTGTCATTTTTAGATGGAATGTTCCATATATATTTGTTAAGTCTATCTGGCCTAATGTGTTGTTCAAAAATACTGCTTCCTTATTTATTTTCTGGCTGGCTGATCTATTCACTGAAGTAAGTGGGATGTTAAAGTCCCCTAATATCATTGTTTTACTGTCAGTTTCTCTGTTTATGTCTGTTAATATTTGGTTTATGTATTTAGGTGAGCCTATGTTATGTGCATAGATACTTAGAATCGTTTTATCCTCTTCTCTGATCAATCTCTTTATCATTAGTAATGCCCTTATTTGTATCTTGTTACAATTATTGTTTTTTTAAGTCAATTTTACCTGATATAAGTATTGCTAACCAGCTTTTTCTCTTCTTTGCCCCCTTCCATTGGCATGGAATATCTTTTCCATCCCCTTAACTTTCAGCCTGTATCTGTCTTTAGATCTGGAGTTTCTTGTACTCAAACAAAAACAAAAACAAAAACGGGTATTATTATTATCATCATCATCATCATCATCATCATCAACTTAGTCATCCTATGTCTTTTGATTGGAGCAATTAGGGCATTTACATTTATTTTATTATTTTTTTCTTTTTTTAATTTTCTTTTTTATTTTTTTAAAATTACATCCAAATTAGCATATAGTGAAACAGTGATTTCAGGAGTAGATTCCTTAGTGCCCCTTACCCATTTAGCCCATCACCCCTCCTACAACCCTTCCAGTAACCCTCAGTTTGTTTTCCATATTTATGAGTCTCTTCTGTTTTGTCCCCTTCCCTGTTTTTATATTATTTTTATTTCCCTTCCCTTTTATTCATCTGTTTTGTCTCTTAAAGTCTTAATATGAGTGAAGTTATATGATTTTTGTCTTTCTCTGACTAATTTCACTTAGCATAATACCCTCCAGTTCCATCCACGTAGTTGCAAGTGGCAAGATTTCATTCTTTTTGATCGCCAAGTAATACTCCATTATATATATATGTATATATATATACATACACACACACACACACACACACACACATATTTTCTTTATCCATTCATCCATTGTTGGACATTTGGGCTCTTTCCATACTTTGGCTATTGTTGATAGTGCTGCTATAAACATGGGGGTGCATGTGTCCCTTCGAAACAGCACACCTGTATCCTGTGGATAAAAGGGCATTTACATTTAAAGTAATTATTGGTAAGTATGTACTTATTGCCATTTTGTTCATTACTTTTTGGTTATTTTTGCAGTTTTTCCCTGTTCCTTTCTACTTCTGTTTCTCTCTTTCCTCTTTCCTTATGATTGATGACTTTCTTTAGTGTTGTGCTTTTATTCTTTAAAGCTTTTTTTTTTTTTTTTGTCTATTTAGGTTTTTGGCATGGTTAGCATGAGGTTCATATATAACATCCTAAGAATATAGCAGTCTATGTAGATTGTCACTTAAGTTCATTAAAATCACTAAATTTTTACTCCCTGCCTTTCACATTTTATGTATGTTGTCATATCTTACATCTTTAAAAAATCCCAACTGATTTTTAGATATAATTGATTTCACTACTTTGTCTTTTAACCTTCATACTAGCTTTGTGTTTGCTTACTACCTGTACTGTATGTTTGCTTTTACTCATGAAATTTTTTCTTTTCATAATTTTCTTCCAATCATGACCTTTTCTTATCCACTTAAAGAAGTCCCTTTAATATTTTTTTATAAGGTTCATTTTGTAGCAATGAACCTTTTAAAACTTTTTTCTTTTTGGCTTGGGGAACTCTATCCTGTCCTTCGATTTTGAATGGTAACATTGTCAGGTGGAGTATTCTTGGTTGTAAATTTTTTCCTTCAGCACTTTATATTTATTTTTTTAATGTGTATTTATTTTTGACAGAGTGTGAGCAGGGGAGGGGCAGAGAGAGAGAGGAAGACACAGAATCTGAAGCAGGCTCCAGGCTCTGAGCTGTCGGCACAAAGCCTGATGCAGGGCTTGAACTCACAAACCATGAGGTCATGACCTGAGCCAAAGTCAGATGCTTACCCAACTGAGCCACCCAGGTGTCCCTCCTTCAGCACTTTAAATATATTGTTCCAATCTCTTCTGGCCTGCAGTTTCTGCTGAAAACTCAGCTGATAGGCTTATGGCATTTCCTTACGTATGTAACTAGTTGCTTCTCAAAATCTTGCTTTCTCTTTGATCTTTGACATTTTAATTATTAGGTATTGTGGTGTGGACCTGTTTGGGTTCATCTTGTTTGGAACTCTGTGCTTCCTCAACCTGGATGTATATTTTCTTCCCCAGATTAAACAATTCCCCAGCTATTATTAAAATGATTCTTCTGCCCGTTCCTCTCTTCTCCTTCTTGGACCCCTATAATGCAAGTGTTTGTGTGTTTGCAGTTCAAAGGATCTGTTAACATGTCCTCATTTTAAAAACATCTTGTTTCTTTTTGCTGTTCAGTGTAGGTGCTTTCTGTTACCGTCTTCCAGTTCGCTGATCCTTTTTTCTGCATGCTCTAATCTATGAGGATTTTCCATAATATTTTTTATTTCAGTTATTTTATTATTCAGCTCTGATTCTTTTTTTAATATTTACTATCTCTTGTTAACATTCTGAATTCATCCACTCTTCTCTCCAGTCCAGTGAGCATCTTTATGATCATTACTTTGAAGTCCTTATCAAGTAGGTTGGTTATCTCTGTTTCATTTCTTTTTCTGAGATTTTTGTCTTGTTTTTTCATTTGAAGCATATTCCTAGGTCTCATTTTGCTTGACTTTTTGTGTTTCTGTGAACTAGGTAGAATAGGTGCTTCTAAACTTGAAGGAGTGTTCTTGTGAACGGTTGTCTCCTGTGTAGGTTATGTGTGCCTGGTGACTTTGGCTGGCTGGAGGTGTGGCTGGCATGGGTAGGGGGTCCCAGGGCATTCTGGGTTGGGTCTGCTCTAGTGGTATGCCCAGAGCTGAAATGGGCATAGGCTGGAGCAGTTTCAAGGCTCTCTGTACAGAGTGTCCCCTGTGCAGGGGAAGTGGGTGCAAGCTGGGGTGTCTCCAGGTGTTGCTCTCAGGAGGTGTTTTGGTGAGTGGCTGGAGTCCAGGTAGGGTACATGCTGTGGGGGAAGGGAGATCACAGAGCACTCCACACAGGGGGTGTCCTGGCAGGGTGGCTGGAGCCAAGGTGAGTGCAGGTTAGGTGCCCTGGCAAGGTATGGGGAGCTGAAAAGAGTGCAGAGCTGGGATGTTTTGAAATGTTTCGAGATGCTTTGTGCCTGGGTCACCTTGGTGAGATGGCTAGAGCTGTGTGTGTGTTCATTGTGAGTATCCTGGTGTGTGCCTCACTGGGGCCACTTTGGTGCAATGGCTGGGTGTGGTGTGAGCTTGGGGTTGGGACTCTGAGGTAGTGGGCTGGCTAGGATGTCTGGACCTGCTCCTGTCCATGTTACTGATGTGGAAGGGGAATGCCAACTGTGGTGCTCACCAGGCTCCAACCCAGAGTTCCAGCAGCAGCCCCACCATTTGGCAGAGTTCGAGGGAGAGAGCTTTTATATTCTGGTTGCCTTTTCAAACCACAGCTTTTTTCTGCCCCCAGGAAGATGAACCCAGTCCCTGCTCCTCAGTACTCTCTCTCCCCACTGCAGCTCCCAGCATAGGGGGTGGGGGTGCCTTTCATTACTGGGTGTCTCTCCCTCACTGTTCTCTCTGTGGTCTTTTGTGCTACAGCTGCTCAGTCAACCCGGGTCTTCAGGGAGCATTGTTCTGTATATATAGGCATAAATTTGATGTGTCCCTGGAAGGTGAATTCAGGGTTTTCCATCACCATGTCGTCTTGGACCAGAAAGTCTAGTCTTTCACTCATTGAGTTAATTTTTGTGTTTGGTGCAAAACGGTAGTCTAGTTTTTTCTTTTGCATGTGGCTAGCCAGTATTCCCAACACTATTTATCAAAGAGATGGTCCTTTTCCCATGGTACATTCTTGGCTTTTTTGCCATAAATTAACCATATATGCATGGGTTTTTTTGGCGGGGGCAGGGTTAGTCTGTTTCATCAATCTGTGCTTTTATGCCAAGTATCATACTATTTGGATTACTACAGCTTTGTAATATAGTTTGAAATCAGAACAAAGCTGGATGCACCATTGCTATATGTTAATACATCTTCCATACTTACCTTTGTAATGTTAAGAGAGAATGGGGCTTTAGGAATTATCCAGCTAGTTTCAATCTTACCAAGAAAACATGAATAGTCTGAAGAGTGTATTTTTCCCAGTCAAGGTTGCCTACCACAGTCTCCATGTTTCCAAACCAGACCTCATCAGTTTCTCTTCTAATTCACATTTCCTAAGTATCTCTTGGCATGTATGTTCAGAAGTGTTTATAGGGAATTTACACAAAAGCATAATAGAAGAGAGAGCAGCTGGTAAAACTGAGATGGTTTAACAAGGAAAGGGAAGGAAGCTTTAACTTAAATGAAAAGCTTGTTAGCATCTATAAAAATCTTGCAATTAGGCAGCCTTTTCATTGTTCTGAAAAGGGCCCCTTATTTAAACCCACACTCCATCCTGGATGTCCACGTGTGTCATGATTAATGTTTGTGGAGGTGGTTTAGAAAGAAGCGGCCAAGGCAGGCTTTCTCCGTTTTTAATGGAAAGGCTCACCAACAGCCTCAGGAATAAGCCAGATGGCAGGGGCAACCTGGGACTAGAAGCAGGCCTCTTAGTGATCCAGGAAACCTCATGGGCAGGAAACTAGACTTTGGGTTAAGTAAATCCAGTTATACTCTTAAGTGAGGATCTGAGAGTCAGAAACAGCTGTGGATGAGCCCAAATAGGGAGAAAGCCCTTTTTGCTCTTCTCAATGCTTATCATCCTGTGCCCCAAATCCTGAGTTGTCTGTTGCGTCCAGGGAGGGTAAAGCTCAGGAAGGGTGGTGTTACTTTCTATGTTCTGGGTTTCAGTAAGAGAAAAATCTAGGTACAACACATTAGAATTAGAAACAAGTGTCATTTGAGACCTAAACAGACATGTCTATAACTGAGGTCCAGAACGTGATCGAAGTCCTTTTTACTCAATGTGGCCCACAGGGCAGTAGCCATGTCTCCTGGGAGTTTGCTAGAAGTAGGGGAACATGGGCCCCACCCCAGGCCCGCTGAGCCAGAATGTGCACTTTACTAAGACCCCTACACATCTGTATGCAGATTAGTCTGACGAGTCCTGCCCTAGAGTCATTCAGATAAAGTCATCAGTGAGAAAAGTGAACTGACCAGATGAAGGACATTATTACATTACAAGGGGCTGGGGTAGGAGAGAGATGCTGATCCAAAGATACGAGTTGACTACAGCTCCCGGTCGGGCTTACTGACTCAGTCCTTGGTCTCCAGCTTCGAGTGCCCACAGCACCTAGGTGACCCAGTATTGCTCCGTGTGACCAGCCTGAAAGCCGCTTCCAGTGGTTCTTTCAGCCATTGAGCAAGTCCCTCCCCTGCCCCTAGGGGCTGACAGCCACTAAGGGAGAGAAGGCACCTGCTTTGAGAGCAGGCTTCTTTCTAAAGACATCTGAGGACTGAAACAAGTAACCGTCACAGATATCTGGGCTAATTCTGATCCCCATCATGCTGCAGTTAGTTGTGGAACTCACACATTCAAGAGTTTTCAGAATGCTAATTCCATGTTTTATTTCCTCATACCACATTTAGTTCATCTGCCTTTTTACATCCTGATTTACACAAGCAAACTGCAAATGAAAAAACAGGCATTCTTTAATCCTCCAAAATACACGTATGAAACATAGCACAAACCCTAGTATTTATACATACACAGGCTTAGCTGAAGCAGCTTTATCGCGATTTGTTAAAATTAGCATTACAGTTTAAGTGTTTAGGCCTATAAAGGTTTGCATCATCTACTATACATAGTTATTTCAGAAGCAGTTAGGACTTAACTAATTGGGGAAAAAAACCTTTAACAGAATGCACTAATGACAATTGTGTAAACTTAAATTATTTACAATTAAACATGTAGGGTCCTGATTCACAAAACTTAGTGCACATCATGATTCATTTATGATTTTCACAGAGAAGATAAGCATTATGTAGAATATTCCCTTGGTAAAATCTAGAATGGTTTTTGGAAGAATGTCAATATGCTTACTGGAAACCAGAGAAAGAGTAACAGAACAAAAACTTCAGAAACTGCATTTGGTTTGAAAATTTAAGTAGATAGCAGCAATCTGAATCCCCATGGGCCACAACACAAGGGCTGGTGCCATTGCTGACATTACTCTTGGTGTGTACAGGAGGACAAACAATTCTGCCCTTTAAAAAACAAACAAAATCACTTTCCCTAATCACCACAGGTGAACTAGGGATACCAGTCTCCTAATGCCTAAATCAGAAAATTTAAAGAAAAAAAAGTACCTTCAGTTCAATGGACTTTATTTAGAGGTGAAAGCTTGAGGGAGGGTGACCAACCTGTTAACTATTCCAATTATAAAAGAAACATAGATTACCCTTGAAGCATTTCAATGGATTCGATAGTGATTTTAACTATACAACAAAGGAGACGACTCAGAGAATTCACAAGGCCACCTGTTTTTAAAATGAAGTGATAAATTTCAGTGAATCAGGTCCCTGGTAAAGGCTTTAAAAAAACCAAAAATTTACAGTAAACGCCTTCAACTCTGGAATGCAGGTATAGTACAGTCACCAGTACGTTACATTTACAAAACTGTTTAGTCAGTAGGTGTTCCAGAGTAAGAAAATGTACAAGCCAGTTCACAGTGACTTTAGATACAAGGTTATTAAAATACGTTGTTAATCATAAAAATACTTTACTATGTACACGTACACTGTATAAACTCTAGATTTACCTACTGAAGGGAAGCCTCTAAATCCATTTCGGGCTGAGCGGCCCAAGACACAGGGCTGTTCTGGAACTTGGTCTTCATACCACTCACGGGCAGAGCATCACGCGGTCATTTTTCAATAAAACAACGTGTTTTTCCTTCTACAGAATGTCAGTTGGAAGGGTCCGTTTTACTTCCACTGTATTTCACTTTCCTAAACGCTGGTCCAAGTAACTCCGGGCACTCACACAATTCGTCTGCAATTTGGTTACACTTTAAGATGAGGCTATAGTTCATTTCATCAGTGATTACACTGTCTCGCTTATAGTCAGGATGGTTGGAGATAAACTCTCTCATCCATCTGGCAACTGTCATTAGTTCTCCTAGGGGAAAAAAATTAAGACAACATAAGTTAAGAGAAGTGTGTTTGTTTTGTTTTGTTTTGTTTTGTAACTTGCCACTTAGTGACCAGCATAAACACAATCCTGAAGAAAAATCAGTATGACCTCCTGGTGTACCCACCAGAGGGTGGGGAGAAAGGTTTTCCAGAAGAATTACTCCAGGGGAAGAATTTTAGGTTGCAGGCAGGTAACTAGAAACACATGCGTCCCAAGGTTAGACGCACCCAGTTGGGGACACAGCCACCTCTTCAGAAATGGGGAGCCACTAGCATGTCACAAAGACGAGGACTAGAGCTAACGCTGCCTGCTGTGTGACAGACAAGCTGGGGAGTGAGCAGATCGAAGTTCTCAGGCAAGGGGACATTTCCTTTTTATTCTGTCTATACGAGAAGATGGTCTTAACTAGGGTGGTAATCATTTCACAATATATGTAAATCAAGCCGTCATGCTGTGTACCTTAAACTCACACAGGGATCCATGTCCATTATTCCTCAAAAAAAAACTGGAAAGAAATCAAAAAAGGGAACGAACACATGTACTGGAGCACATGTCCTCCTGTTGAGCTGAAGAGCTGCGACTGATGCAGGCACTGTAGGGTATGGAGTTCCCAGAACTTTGATCTTTGATCAAAGAGGTGAAAAAAATAAGGAATAGTTAAGAATGAAGGGAGAGATTGGCAGATACACCATCTTTGGAGGGTGTATCCTTTGAGACTCCAGGAAGTTTATGGAAGCCTCAAGTGAAATGTAGATGACATTGTTACTCTTATTCACAGCTGACAGTTCCCTTGTGCTGGGCCTTTGGTAGGCATGGTTGGTCAATGTGATCTCAAAACAAAAAAGAGGATTCTGGGGTGCTCACTGTATGCAAGGTGGCTGAAGAAGCAGACATCGTGGCTGTCACTTATTTAACCTAGAGTTACTTAGCCCTATAGAGCTGTTGATGATGATGTCCAACAAATACAGCTTCCCATAAATGACTAAAAGTCAATTTAGATACTGTATTTCATTGTCCAAGATGCCATCAACTTAAAGATGCACCACTGCTTTATGAACTGGTAAGACAAAAAAGTTCTTATAATTAAAATGTCAATGATTATAAGGTGTCTCCTACTGCAGAGACCTCAATGTGAAAAATACACTGATAAAATATGGTATATTTGAAAAGACTACATTAAGAAACAATATTGTAAGATTGTGAGATTCTGCCTCCATTAAGATTTCAAACAAAAGCAAAGGATACCATACCAGATGCTCTCTTCTTAATTAGCTTTAAGTAGTTCAGAATACTACATCTAGTGTCCACATCCACCTCCATGTTTTCAAGGTAAGAGTTCAGAATCGGGATCAGCCCAGGAAACACACCCTCCTAGGAGAAGCGGGACACATAATTAGTGCCCTGTCCACTGGTGCAGGTGGTGAGGTGCAATGGGCAGGGCCTCTACCTTCCCGTTGATGATGGTGTCTATGCTCATCAGGGTGTAGTCCTCCGTGGTCAGTTCCGAGGTGTTCTGGGCCTTCCCGTAGCCATCCACCACAGTGTTCCCACCTGCCAGATGAAAGGATGGAGGAGCTTTAGGGGCTTGTGAAAGCCTAGAGTGAGTGACCCTGGGGTGCCTGGCTGGCTCAGTAGGGTCAACATCCGACTCTTGATTTTAGCGCAGGTCATGATCTCAGGGTTCATGGGATCGAGCCCCGTGTTGGGACTCTGTGCTAACAGCCCAGGGCCAGCTTGGGATTCTCTCTCCCCCTCTGTTTGCCCCTCCCTGGCTGGCACGTGCCTACACCACTTCTCTCAAGATAAACACTTAGAAAATAAAAATAAAATGAGTGACCCTAGAAATCCAAGAGAATGAATACCTTTGCAAATATCTTTCCTGAAATAAAACATTCCCCGCAAGACAGCATCTCGTTTCTGTGCAACTTTCATGTTTTCATCAACCTAAGGGAGAAAAATAATCATGGCTACATCAGAACATTCTCCATCCAACAGAGAAGGTGTGGTGCCTTCCTTGCTTTTGCAATTAAGACTCACCCCCTCAGAATTCTACTTTCACTTCAATGCTTACTGGTTGGAACAAGAGACTTCACTTTTTTGTAGGGCCTGGGTCATTCCAACACAGATTAGTATGTGCTTTTTAGTAAGAATGAGAAAACTTTAAGAGAAGTTTACTTTAAAAAAAAATCACAACAAAAACTTACATTCACATAGGCTGTCTGCATTTCAAAATACCTTTGTGACTGAACCTTGTAAGAAATCTGTGGAGGGCAGGTGGTGGGTTCTCTTCACCCAGCACAGTGACTCACACAAGATG
The DNA here is from genome assembly GCF_018350215.1 of Panthera leo. Classification (NCBI taxonomy): domain Eukaryota; kingdom Metazoa; phylum Chordata; class Mammalia; order Carnivora; family Felidae; genus Panthera; species Panthera leo. Next base: position 50,659,712 of record NC_056683.1, read on the forward strand.
CCAGGGTTACAAAAAGCAAAGAACCCAGAGAACTTCTGGCTCAGTGCTATGCCTTCCCTACCACTAGGGTTTTGCTTTCCTCACTGGTGAGGAAAGGAAAAGAGTTGATAGGTAGTCAGATCTGGAATAAGATTAGTCCTCTAAGAACAGAGGGTCACCAGTATGTTTAGAACCTCTCTAAGAAGAGAGGGTCCAATCCGGTAGTTCTGGCCACATCAACTATTCATGAGCCCCAATATTTTTTTTAAGAAGTACATACCCAGAAGACTGCTAGGTCATGTGGTATGCCCAGGCCACACACACGACCTGTTAAATCGGAGCTTTTGACTATGGGTCCCGAGTATTAGTGTCTTTATTTTCTATCAAAGCATCGGTGACACATAATGTTATGTTAGTTTCCAGTGTACAACACAGTGATTCAACAACTGTTGTGCTGTGTTCACTGCAAGTATAGCTCCCGTCTGTCACCATATGATACTATTACAGTATCATTGACTATATTCCCTATGCTTCTATCTTTCATCCCGGTGACTTATCCCATAACTGGAGCCTATACCTCCCCCTGTCCTTCCCCATTTACTCACTTCCCCACTCCCTCCCCTTTGGCAACCATCAGTTTGTTCTCTGTATTTATGGGTCTGTTTTTTGTTCATTTTTCTTTTTTAGATTCCACACAGAAGTGAAATCATAAGGTATTTGTCTTTCTCTGATTTAGGGATAATACTCTCTAGGTCCATCCACATTGTTGCAAATGGCAAGACCTCATTCTTTTTTATGGCTGAGCAATATTCCATTGTATATGTATATACCACATCTTTAATCCATCTATTGACGGGCACTTGAATTGCATCTGTATCTTGGCTACTGTAAATAATACTGCAATAAACACAGTAGGGGTACGTATCTTTTTGAATTAATATTTTCATGTTCTTTGGGTAAATACCCAACAGTTGAATTAACCGAATCATATGGTAATTCTATTTTTAATTTTTTGAGGAACCTCCATACTGTTTTCCATAGTGGCTGCACCAATTTGCATTCCCACCAAGAGTGCACAAGGGTTCCTTTTTCTCCACATCCTTGCCAACATTATTTCTTGTCTTTTTAATTCTAGCCATTTGACAGGTGTAAAGTGGTATCTCATTGTGGTTTTGAGCTGTATTTCCCTGATAATTAGTGATGCTGAAGAATTTTTCATGTCTGTTGGCCATCTGTATGTCTTCTTTGGAAAGATATCTATTCAGGTCCTCTGTCCATTTTTTAATCAGATAGATTTGAAGTGGGTGTTTTTTTTTTTTTCTTTTTGGTGAAGTTTTTTTTTTTTTTCTTTTTAAGTTTATTTATCTTGAAAGAGAGCAAGGAAGAGCGCACGCAAGCAGGAGAGGCAGGGTGAGAGGGAGAGAGAGAGAATCCCAAGCAGGCTCTGCACTGTCAGCACAGAGCCTGATGTGGGGCTCGATCCCATGAACTGTGAGATCACAACCTAAGCAAAAAATCAAGAGTCAGACACTTTAACCAACTGAGCCACCCAGGCACCCCTCTTTTGGTGAGATTTTTAAATATATTTTGGATATTAAACCCTTATCACATATATCATTTGCAGATATATTCCCCTATTCAGTAGGTTGCCTTTTTGTTTTGCTGATGATTTTTTTTTTTCTATGCAAAAGCTTTTTATTTTGAGGTAGTCCCAATAATTGTCTTTGGCTTTTCTTTGCCAGAGGAGACAAATCTAGACAAATATTGCTAACAGTACATGTCAAAGATTGATACTTATGCTTTCTTCTGAGTTTTATGGTTTCAGGTCTCACATTTAGGTCTTTAATCCTTGTTGAGCTGATTTTTGTGTATGGGGTAAGAAAGTCCAGTTTTCCCAACACCGTTTGTTGAGAAGACTGCCTTTTCCTGTATATTCTTGTCTCCTTTTTTGTCATAGATTGCATAAGAATGGGTTTATTTTGGACCTCTCTATTCTGTTCCATTCACCTATATGTCTATTTTTGGGCCAGTATACCTTACTGTTTCAATTACACTAGCTTTGTAGTATGTCATCTTGGAATCTGGGATTGTGTTACCTCCAGCTTTGCTTTCTCAAGACTGCTTTGGCTATTTGGGGGAACTTGTTTTGTTTTTGTTTTTTTTTTTTGGTTTGGTTTGGTTCCATACAATTCTAGGGTTATTCTAGTTCTATGAAAAATACTGTTGGTATTTTGATAGGGGTTTATTGAATCTGCAGGTTGCTATGGGTAGTAGAGATATTTTAACAATATTCTTCCAGTCCATAAGCCTGGTATGTCTTTCCATTTCTTAGTGTCATCTTCAATTTCTTCCATCAAGAGTGTAGGTTTTTCACCTCCTTGGCTAAGTTTATTTCTAGGTATTTTTTTTTTTTTTTTTTTTTTGGTTTAACTGAATATAAAATTGTTTTCTTTCTGCTACTTGGTTATTAGTGTATAGAAATGCAACAGACTTTGTATCCTGCAGCTTTACTGAAATCATTTATTATTTCATATAGGTTTTTCTGGTGGGCTCTTTAGAGTTTTCTACATAGTATCATGTCATCTGCAAATAATGAGTTTTACTTATTCATTACCAATTCAAATGCCTTTGATTTCTTTTTCTTGTCAACTATTAGGACTAGGAGGACTTCCAGGACTATGTTAACTAGGTCTTGTTCCTGATCTTAGAAGAAAAGCTCTCAATTTTTCATCACCAACCAAGATATTAGCTGTGGATTTTCCATACATGGCCTTTACTATGTTGAGGTATGTTCGCCCTCAACCCACTTTACTGGGAGTGTTCATGAATGGATGTTGAATTTTGTCCAATGTTTTTTTCCTGCATCTACTAAAATAATGATTTTTATTGTTCTCTGTTAATGTGGTCTATCACATTAATTTGCAACTACTGAACCAGCCTGCATCCCCAGAATAAATCTCACTTGACTGTGGTGAATGATCCTTTCAATACATTGTTGAATATAATTTGCTAATATTTTGTTGAGAACTTTCGGATTTTGTTCATCAAAAGGTATGAGCCTACAGTATCTTCACCTGGTTTTGATAGTATAATGTATTTGGAAGCTCTCCTTCCTCTTCTATTTTTTGGAACAGTTTGAGGAGAACAAGTATGAACTCTTCCTTAAATGTTTGGTAGAATTCACCTGTAAATCCATCTGGTCCTGGACTTCTGAGTTTTTGTATTACCAATTCAACGTCATTAGTAGTATTTGGTCTGTTCACATTTTCTAGCTCTTCCTGATAGAGTTTTGGAAGATTCTGTTTCTAGGAATGTATCCCATTTCTTCTTGGTTGTCCAATTTGTTGGCATGTAATTTTCTGTAGTAGTCTCTCATAGTCCTTTCTGTGATGTCAGCTGTTACTTCTCATTTTCTATTTTACTTACTTGTGTCCTTTTTCTTGAGGAATCTAAAGGTGTTTAAATTTCATTTATTTTTTCGAAGAACCAGTTCTTGTTTCATTGATCTTTTCTACTTTTTTAGTGTCCATTTATTTCTGCTCTGCTCCTTCCTCCTTCTAACTTTGGGCTTTGTTCTCCTTTTTTCTAGGCCATTTAGATGTAAGGCTCTTTGAAATTTTTGTTTCTTGAGGTAGGCCTGCCTGCATTGCTGTGAATTTCCTTCTTAGAACTGCTTTTTCACTCTGTCCCCCAAATTTGGACCATTGTGTAATTTCATTTTCATTTGTCTCCACGTACAAAAACATCTTTATTGTCAATTCTTTATTTTTCCAATGACTTTTTAAGACCCTTAAAGTAGAGCTTTTAAAGTAGTACTTTTTCCCATAATGAAATTTTAGGAGAATCTTAACATGTACAAGTTAAAGGGTCTTGTTGAACTAGGATGGATAGTGCCAAGTCTTTGATTACTGAGCCTGTCTCCCATACTCAATTTCCATTGTCATGTTTAAGACACATGACCTTCTGAATAATCTAGACACTTCTAGAAACATATCCAAATAACAGTCTAAAATTCCATCATGGCTACGAATGGGTTTTCTTTTCTAAAATTTTTTCTTAGCCTTGATCAAAGTTCACAAAGGACTATTTTAATTTTTGCTTTTCTGAATTTCTCTTACAAGTATACTGTACTATTGCACCTCAGATTCTCAGTTTGACTGCTTAGGTTTACTTTAGTCTTTTATTCTCATTCTCTGATCATATGGCCTGTCAGTTATTGAGTAACAGACAAGGCACTCTAAGTGATTTACCTCCATGAATCCCACATGTTCTTACAACACATGTAGCCCACTTCTACACGTGCAAATGGAGGCACGGTGATGGTAGCACCTTTGCTCAGCTTAAAAAGCCAGTAAGGAATACAAGTGATTTATGAATTTAATGCTCATAATGCAGCCATATCAGAGACACCACACTACAGTGCCTTTAAATTCTTTTATGCTCCTTAAGAAATGTCTGCTATAGTTAAAGGAATAACAACAACAACAACAACAACAACAACAACAACAACAAAAATCTAACATTATCTTGGAAGAATACAGAAAACTGCTTTCTCTATTTCATTTAATACTTCTCAAATTTTGTTATTAGTTTCTTATTTCTGCTATCTCTTTAAAGGTCATTACCTAGCCCTTTGTTTTCCACACTTGTCCTTGTTTTAGGTAGGCAAACACCCTACACCATTATGCTGCTACCTTCTATCATCTGTTTTAGCTTTTTAGTAGAATAGTCTATTCAAATTTGTTTTTATCTTACTTTCATCATTTTATGTTCTCTGGGCTATACTGTCTTACCACTCTCAAGGTAGTTAGTCCCACCCCAAATTTTTGTTCATTAGCACTGGGAAGTTCTTCGTTCTCCCATCCTTTTAAACTAGCAGGTTAGAAGTAAAAAATCTTCTATACTATTAGTTTTTCTTGCTTTGTTATGAAATTCTCTAAATATCAAGCATTAAAGGATACCTACTATAAATCTCCTTCCACTTTCCCCTCAGTTGGTAAGAGTTCTGGCATGCTTTTAGCTCTAATAATCTATTGAGGAATAGCCTGGATTTTGAAGTTTGGGAAGAGAACTGTTTTCTTTACCTCTATGGATTCTGTGAACTTTTCTCCATCTCTTAGCATTTGATGTTGTAGATGAGGAAGGAGATCAACTAGTTTCTTTTCCTCTTGGTAGCTATCCAATCTGAATTCTCTCTCCTGTTCAAATGGTTGATGTCCTTCTTTAGGATTCAGAAATTCCTAGATTTGGGTTCTTTAAATAGTTGTTTCACCCTTAATGGACTCTTTCAGTCAGAGAAATTTCTATTTCTCTGATTACTGGATCCCATTTTTTATACAGATCATCTCTCCTAAAGTATTACAAACATTCAACTTTCCAGATCAATTCTCCATGTTTCAGTTTTTCCATAATTTCCGTTTCTCTGTCATTCTGAGATAAATCTCAATTTGGTTTCCCAAATCATTAACTTGGATCTTCAGTAACATGGGCTCTACTGGTGAATATATGAAGTTTTAAAAGTGTAGCTTTTTTTAAGAACTCTTCTCCAAATGCTCCCTGGTCCATACTCTTGTTTATTTTACACATATGACTCTTCTCTAGAATTTTTTCAAGGGCACTAATTAGCATTTAAGAATTCTTCCGTTTTTCTTTAATTAACTCGTTCACTGAGGAGAAGGCATTCTGTAAACCCAGCTGGGCCCTTTAAGGCTATTAAAAGTTACCCATTTTCTATGGACTTTCAGACATCTATTCATACTTGTTAACAAAGGCTTAGGCGGGTAGCTTACAGGGAATTTTCCTTATATGGGCTGATCCCTCTTGGCAGGGACACCCATATGGGCAAATGGACTCACACAATTCTGTGGCTTACTTTTGGCCTGGGCATTAAGAGCAGGCAGAGATAGGCTGATGGCCAAACTTCCCTCAGGGTGTGTGGGCGGGACAAGTCCCACCTGATGGAGGGAGTAGGCAGTGAGGTGGGAGCAGATGCTGAGTTAGGCATTTATTTCTTCCTTCCATGCTTGCTCTGACAGGGCTGCTATCCTTCTCCTTTCTCTGGAAATAAAACCTCAGCAGACCCCTCACTGGGCCCAACCACCTTTCCCAGACACTTTCTGTGGCCAGAGACCAAGTGGCCCCAGAACCAAAGGTCTCTAGTTAGTTAGCTGCTGCCTCATGGCCTGAAATTGTTCCAAGGCTTTGCTGGGAAACTGCTTCCAGAGAGCTCCTTTTTTGGTTTTGTTGGGCTGAAGCTGATTAACTATTAGTTGTTTTTCTGATAGTCCCATCTACATTGTCCAGAAACACCTCCAGAGTGATTCCACCGACGTGACCCTTCCCTGCAGTTATACATTCCCCTCTCAGTTTTAATATGGTCACCAAAGTGGCATTTGGGGGAAAATGAAATCAATATGTGGATTCTAACCATCACCCTGAATTGAAAGCCTCTATAAAAGTGGTTATTCAAAAGCAACCCCAAATCTCTTTCAAATGGGCAAAGGAGCTAGTGTTAGCACTTCGTTTTCAAGGAATCTCCACCAGTGCAGTACCAAAATCTACAGCCTAAGCTTAGGTTTAAAAGGAAAAGAGAATAGGGTGGAGGGAGAAGCATCTTATTCTAAATGGTGAAAATTCGAAATAAGGTCAGATTTAAAATATTATATGTAAACGAGCCATAGATAATAATCCATAGATACCTAGACTGATCACTACCCTCAAACACATTCTTACCTTTGATAGTGGAATGAGAAAATCCAGTTTGTATGAAAGGATCACTCTTGTAAGCAGCACCACAAATACCACATATGCAGAGTTCTCAAAGTCTGTTAACTGAACCTAGACAAGCAGGAACCCAGAAAAGTTATGGACCAACCACACAAACATGCTCTTCCCTACAGGCCCCTCCTCAGATCATGTCATTCCCAAGCCAGCTCCGACTTCCCCCACCCAGGGCTTGAAGCCCTCTGCCCACAGTCTCTTCTCAGAAATCAATCCACCTTAGCTTTTAGACCTGCTTTTATCAAGCACAAACTTGATTTGAATGTCCTTCCAAGAACCTTTGAGAAGAGCATCAGAAGGGTGATGGGCAGAGGACGGGTATATTTAAGTCACTTCCTGCCCATGTGTATCTTACCTCCATGGGTCGGAATTCTACTCTCCATCCAATGTCAGAGTTTGGAGGAGGGGGCTTAAATCTCATTGTCTGCCAATTTGTGGACTGAATGTTCTATATAAAATCAAACAAACGGAAAATAAAACCAATTTTCCATATGTCCAGTAAAATATTAAGATGGTTTGGTCTTTATTAAGGGATGATTATTCACTGTTAATAGCAAGTACTCTTTAATTTACAAATACAAAAAGATACCATTTGAGATTTTCTTGGTGTGTGACCTGTTAGGTAAACAAACATTTAACAAAAGTTGGGATATGCTGGCAGCACAGAAATAACTGAAGCCATCTTTTCATGTGTCATGTTTGAATTTTTCACGTTTATGCAAGCAAGAGAAAATATTGAAAAAAATGCAGAACCAGAGATATAACCAGTCAGAATCCTAAAATAGGGTACTTTAAACCAATTTAAAATTTCTTAATTCTTTACTGCACTAGATAATGAAAGGCATAGGACATTTCTCCTATTACTAGCTGTACACAGGTACAGAAAATGTCCTCCATCTTGGTTAGTGAAGTGAAATGCATTTAAAACAGAGGAGATGGGGTGCCTGGATGGCTCGTTCAGTTAAGCATCTGACTTCGGCTCAGGTCATGATCTCGTGGTTCAATAGTTCGAGCCCCATGTCAGGCTCTGTGCTGACAGCTCAGATCCTAGAGCCTGCTTCAGATTCTGTGCGTGTGCGTGTGTGTGTCTCTCTCTCTCTGCCCCTCACCTGCTCACACTCTGTCTCTCTCCCAAAAACAAACATTAAAAAACAAAATTAGAGGAGATACCTCAAAATGGTCCGATTCATTGGCATCATCCAAGTGTATTTTCTCTTCGAATAGAGTCAGTGGGTCTCTGATGAAGAGATGAGCGACATGCTGGGCCAGGAGATGATCAATGCCTGTCAAGAGATTACACAGGACTCCCATCAAAGCTGTAGGCTCCACCGTGTCTAAGTCTAGTCAGGAGACAGGACAGCTCAGCAGGTGTGAAGAGAGGGCATTGAGAAGCTTAGGAAATGGCTGGTTAGTTCGGTCTCTGTATGTCACCCACGGTTTTATTCTACAGACCCTGAGCACATGCCAGAGTTTTATTTGCTACTTACACAATACCTGGTTGGGGCACTGGTGTGGACCTAGATACAGACCTCCAAAGTAAGTTAATTTGCTAAAAGCTAAGAAGATCTCAGAATTAGAAACTTGAAACTTTAGGAACAGACAGCCAAATAAGACAAGTTCTAGACTTCACACCAGGAACAGAAACCAGACCAGGGGTCGGCAAAGAGTTGTAAAGAATTTTGAAGAACTAAAGGTGTACAATCAAATCTGGAGAACACGAGTGGCTACTCACCTTCCTGCAGCAGCTGTTCGTAGATTTCTTTATCAATTGTCAAGTCAATGTCATTGTATTTCTCCCCACACTCAGATAAGTAACTGTCTATTGAATCATATCGGGATTTACTGATCCTATAGCTATTGTTCTTCAGTGGCTAAAATTGAAAAAAATATAAATGAATGCCATAGAAAATAACCTCTGGAAATAAACTAATGCCCCAAATAGTTCTACTAAAATGATTTTTTATATATAACAGTTACATACAAATGTCCAACCTTAAGATCCTCAAATAAGTTAATCCTGAGAAGTTATTACGGAAAATTACGTTTTTAACAACTTTGGAAGTAATTTAAGTAGCTGTTTTGATAGGATTTAAATATACTTTTTTTTCTTTTAATTCTTCCTAAGCTAAGAAAATAAATGCAAAGTTTAGAAGCAAACCCATTAATGTAAAACGAAGCTATTAAGATCATTTCTCCTTTACAGTTTCTCTCTCCTTCGGCAACCTGCTGAACAATGTACGAACGCTCACAGCAAGACGAGAGCAGTGGTATTGCAGTCCTGGTGGAGAACATCCAGGGTGCTCGAGACGGCTTTACAAATCATGCCCCGGTCCCAGTTCTGGAGATACTGGTGTATTAGATCGAAAATGGGCCTGGGGGACTAGTTTTAATCATGTCCATAGGTGGTTCTGATGCACACTCCAGCTTGGGAGAGGTGCACAGTCATATAAAACAAGAGGCACTAACCTACGCTTATTAGGCAAACCTAACCCCTTTCAATGCGGCAAAATAATCTTTGACAACAGATTCCACGGCAGAAATCTTCATATACAAAACATTCATGTAGCACCAAAAAGCCTTCTGGTAGTAGCAGCCCATCAGCACGGACTTCCAAAATATAGAAAAATAGCACTACTAGTTTTAGAAGAGGATGAAACAAATACAGATTTCAACAAGTGATGAAACCTCCTCACCCAAACCAAATCGTGTTTCCCACGTATTCACCCAACACAAACACTAGGACATCAAAGACAGGTTGATAACCTGTCAATTTCTTCCCATATGTGACTAACCCACTCAAGACAAAAATTTAAGGGAGACTTTCAAAATGGCAAGTAGTTACAATAACCCCATTTTACCTGCTTGATTTAAAAGGCTATTAAGGAAAATCACTCCCACCTCCAGTCCTCTCTCCTCCCGAGTTCTATCATCTACAGATGCAGAAATCACTCCCCAGCGACAATCAATGTCTGACACATAGCCTCGGTAAAAAGGAGACGCAGCACTCAAAGCCATCTAAAAACAAACAAGAGTCAGCACCTGCAGGTTCAAAGTGTCACATACAAGCTGAGAAAAGCACCATGCAGTTATCTCTGGTCTAGAACAGTTTATGCACCCCCTATGGAGTTATACTCCATCTGTCTGTACCTGCCTTCTCACAGTCAAAGACACCAAAAGAGACTCAAGTTCTTGGATTTGATGCATTTTATTTTAATTTTTTTAAAATGTTTTTATTTATTTTTGAGACAGAGAGAGACAGAGCATGAGCAGGGGAGGGGCAGAGAGAGAGAGGGAGACACAGAATCCGAAGCAGGCTCCAGGCTCTGAACTGTCAGCACAGAGCCTGATGCGGGGCTCAAACTCACTGACCGTGAGACCATGACCTGAGCCGAAGTCGGAACCCTAACCGACTGAGCCACCCAGGCGCTCCGGATTTGATGCATTTTAAATCATCCCCTCTCTCACATGAGAATGTGAAGGATGGGAGGGGGAAACGGCTGCAAACTTAACACTTTAACCCTCAAATGTCTTACTAGCAACAGTAAACTCTTACAGCTTAGAGTCTTAGTCCATTAGCTCTGAATGTATATTATTTATGTCAGTTCATTTCTGAATGAAGTCTTACGTGAACTTCAATAGCACATGGTCAGCAAATTCTGCACAAGCACCCTCTAGACAAAGAAGCGTTTAAAGTAAAATGTCATTTCTACTTACGACAATTGGACAGATGGTGGCCAGCTGATCATAAAGGTATCTAGCCTCAGATATGCTGCAGGCTTGGAACGTTACCTGTTTAAGAATTGCAAGTTATTAACAACAACAAATCATGAACATCCTTCCCAAAGGTTACTCTGACAAGGAAGATGGCTGGAGAAGGGACCACAGTTACTCCATTGCTAATAACATTTAATACAGAATGTTTTTAAAAAGTTGTCATGGTTGAATTTTGCCAAAATATGGTATTTCATCATGTTCACAACTAATATAAACAACCATTTCCTAAGTTAAGTAAGATTAAAATGTCAGGAAAAAAAAGTAAGACACTCGAGAAATAATGAGTTCAGCAAGGCATTTCCTCTTGTGCTGGCTCATTTCCCTCTATAGCTTCCCATTCACTTCAGTTATAGCTGAAGGGTTATATAAATTTGGGTACAAAAGGGTGGGTTTCAAAGTTCCCTGGCAGCAGTATAAAGTACAGCTTGGAACAGGACATAACTAGAGGAAGAGAGAGTTAGTTAAAATACTGCAACTAACCCGGAAGAACCAAGCACGGCTGGTGCAAGGGGCACACCCAAGTCCAAGCAGCCCCTGGGGGCCGGTGGGGTACAGATAACAAAAGTGTAACTCGAGTTTTGGCTTGGGTGTTCCTACGACAGACAGTGAGCAGAGGCACCAAGACACGATGGGCGTAAAAGGCCAGGAGCAGATAAAGAAGCCCTTTAAAGAGGTGGGGTCTCCCAGGGCTGATGCCCAGAAGAAAAGTCTGGGGGTGGAGAAACAGGGAGAAGGCTCAGGTCAAGTTCTGAAGATGGAGAGGGAGCCCACGTAAGAGGGGCAAGCAGAACACTTAAGAGTAAGGCAGAGAAAAAAACATCACATGACTGATCAGCACAAATCTAAAAACAATTACCCGAAAGAAACCAAAAAGGTTCTGCCTGCCTTGGGGTGAGGAGCAGTGGAAGGAAGGGACCGGGAACACAAATCATGACTGTGTTAGCACATCCGTATAAACTGCCAAATGGGAACAGCTTTCATGTCCTCTGTTATTTAACAATGAAAATTTTGAATTTCGTGTTGGTACAGGAGGTGATTTATGAGCTTAATCCTTGAGGAAGCAGCTGAGCGAATATGTTTATTGTTATAATCCCAACCAGGTATTTCCCATAGTTCTAGCCAGGTCTCAGAGGAACTTCTGTTCGAGACTCACAGCCTACCTGCAGAATTCTATTCACGTCAGGGTGGTAACTAATTACAGAAAATAATTATTTAGACAACTTGCTGTAATTTCTGTTAATGATTCAATGCTGTATTTTAATTCAAATGTACTGGCAATTAATCAGTCACTACAAACTAATTCATCATAGACATCAAGGAATAAGCGTATCAAAGGTTAAAATAAAGATTAAGAGGGACTGGTAATTAGGTCACTCTTAACCAAAACAAGGGCAGTTTCTGCAATGTGGTGGGAACTCAGGAATCACCTTGTGCAAGGGAAGTATAAAATGGCAAGTGAGAAAACAGAAGACAGTAAGCTGAGTATTTAGACACTTCTGAGCTGGGAATCCCCACGAAAATGTGAGTTCTCTGAGGGCAGGGATGGGCCTTGCTGTTCTCTATTCCAAATGTGAAGTAAAGTGACACTTACCTGGTGCTTAATAAGCATTTGTTAAATGAATTCGTGTATCTTGAAGGAAAGAGGGTGCTAAAGAGGAGACTACGGGGGAGTAAAGAAGTTTTATTTTCATAAAATGCTGAGATACTTAAAAAATAGGGACTCTAGAGGCCACATTCAGATGGACGGAGATTAAAAATACCTCAATGTTCCCCAAGTGTTTTGACTGCTGAATTCTTCTGAATATGCATCCCTTAGTTTGTTTAGCTCTTTTGTTACTCTTGAGGTACAGTAGTGTGTGTCTGTTATTTCTATCTTTAAATAGATACAATCTAAGTGTTTTCTCTCCAGTTTTTTGACTGGCTTCTCTTAGACAGCCTGGTATATACTAGGCAACTCATAGGGAAATCTAGGGGTAAAGTATCCTTAAGAAAATTAGCACCTGGAAATCAATAGTTAAGTTACAACAGTGAAGTGACTTAGTTATTCTAAATCTATTTAGTAACTGGCTTCAGTACTCTAGAGCTATCTTCAAATCAAACAGGACTATGGTTAATGGCTTTAGTGGGGAAAGGAAAACAAAGAGTTCTTATGCCTTAAAGTATGAATATTCAGTTTTGGCTTCTGGTGTCCTTTTAAAGCATCATATAGGAGGAGAAGAAATGTCACTAGGAAACAGAGGGGTAAAAAAGAGAAAGTATGAAAAACAGATGTTGGAAACCTGAATCTCTAAAATTTATCTAGAACCCAGTTTTGAAGCCACCTGATTTTCTTAGAGGGGGAAAACCTAGCACAATGTACACCAACTTATTAAATGATTCCTGAAAAATCTTGACTCCCAAAGAGTCAAGAATCTGAATGTGGTTAAATGATTTTTTTGTTTTGTACAATTAAGTCGTCATTAACCTTTAAAAATTACTTTAAAACTTTTTCTGCTTTACTTTGCTAAGTTGTTTCTACTTTTCCACTTGAGAGATACAAAACAGGGTTTTCTGTGGGGAGGTATGGAATTCATCTTATTTCCCATACACCATACATGACCTGTGCTAACGACTTTTTAAGTGGAGTATTCAAAGTACGGTTTTGGACATGCCATCGAGAAAAAAGAAACCTTAATCCTAAATCCACAACAAAGCTTAAATTGGACGGAAAAGTGCATCTGCAGGCAATAAAAATGTTACTACCCACCATTAGAGCACATTTACTTGTATAGTAGTACAAGGGAAAGACCATCCTGGTGGAAAGAAGTAATTGTGCTATGCCTGGCAAGGCTCCTTGGTTTCATATTAAACCAAGAAAAGGCAATCAGTACTCCCATTGCACTGACACAACTTTAAAGCCATGCACTAAACCCTAGATCTTAATGGTGCTCTTAAAAAAAAAAAAAAAAAATACTGGTAATTAAGACAGGAAAGCAGGTACACAGGCCAAAGTCAAAAGCTCCCTTTATGAAATGTAACCATTTGTAAAGAAACCTACTGGCCTATATTTGTTTGGAAGACACACTTTATACTACCTATGTAAGCCAGGAAAATCAGAAAAAAAAAATTATGGTCATGTAGACACATTTAGCATAGAACAATGGGACTCTGGCATTCAATTTTCATTATCCATAGTTGTAAAAATAAGCACATCGGAGCTATATGTGCAAGAAGGTGCATGGCTATGCTGCAGCTGTTCAAGATGATGGGAATTCTGTGCTTTTGGCCTCTGGGTGCTAAGCAGGCAGAGTGGAGGCCCAGTGACCTCAGAAGGGGGCCGGGCTTTGCACCCTTCCAGGCCTCTAAGGACACCATTTCTAATCTTCAAGTAATCAGAACTGGATACAATCTCCTTAGACAGTAACAAGTAGCCTCTATTTTTATTTGAAATTTTCAATTTGTGCAACTCCTAACTCCTGTTCTAACATGATTTTAAGCAAATGAAGGGTGATTAAAACCAGCACTTCTGTTGACAAAAACAATGAAGTAAATACTAGCTTAGAGTCAGACCCAGAAGGGGCCTTAATATAAATCTTCCTGTTAACGGATAAGAAAACCAAGACCAAAAGAAGTGAAGGGAGCTCCCCAAATACCTGAGGAGTAACAACTGAGACCCTAGTGCAGGCCCACATGCTGCCTGATAGGTTCTGTGCCCTCCCGCCCAGGTCCTTGGGCACAATGCCTGTGCCAAGGGCATCCACCATCTCATTAGATCCACAGAAAGTTTTAATCAAGTAAACACAGAAAGGCTACCCTACCCCGTGTGACTTAGCCCGGGGCAAGACACACACAGGTGGCTAAACAGTTCTTTTTACGCCACTAGATGGCCTTGCCCGAATATGAAAATTTCAAGTCCAGACAGTCCTTCCCTTGGATCACAAAATCTCTGGAGTGCATCCAGAGTTCATTTTCACAAACAGATCTGAATGATGTTACAAGCTCTAAGCCAGACCATCCATCACTAGAAAAGATTAGAGACTCATCATGGAATACTTCACACTGTAAATTAATTAACAATTAATTATATTTGCTGTAAACTGGAGATTCTGTCAATTCTCCATCAAGATAGCTACTAATGAATTTACTAAAATCACTAGTCTTCAGAAAGGCACACTTGGCTTTCAGTTCAACTTGATTAAAATGTTAACATTTTTAAATGCACATTTATAAAAAAAAAAAAAAGTTAGTAAACAGAAAGGGACAAGGGCACACTGCCTCTCTGTATACTTGAAGCCATACCTGAAGACAGCAATTACCCATCCCAAATCCCATGGCATCCATGTAAATATGATCAGGCTTGGAAGCCCTTGCTGCCTCCTCATCCTCAGGAAATGTTTCCATAAATGGAGATGGTGTATTCTTGTCCTTAAATACTGTATTATTAAATTAAAAATAAAAAAAGGGAAATGGGTGAGATTCCAGGATGAAACAACAATTCCACAGCTGTCTCTCTCCCACGCTATCGCCTCACTCTGGACTTACTTGGTACATTGATGACAACCTTTTCTCCTCTCCTGTGTCGGATATTTCTTGTCAGGGTACTAAAACAGACAACCAAACGTCAAGAATCGGTTACCTAAGAACATCATGTACAAGAAGAATTTGATCCTATACAAATAAACACAACGAAACCCTCCCTCAAACTAATTCTCTGAGGCAATCCAACTGAATATTTATGTGGATCAAGATACTCGAAGGGAATGTTCTGTAAGAAGGCTCTGCAGTCACACCACTTTTTCCGCCTCTTGCTCGAGAATGCCGTTCTCTTCCCTGTTCAACCCTGGGTTCCCCAGTTCCCTGTAACTTACCAGATCAAATTCAAGTGTCTGGGGTATGCCATGGTCTGGTCTCACTGTATGTTACCGTTCCCCGTGTTAACTACAAAGACGCCAAACTTTAGTACTCACTATCCCTAGGCATCTCTGGAGCCCCAATACCTTGGTACTGCCCTACCCAAACTGCAACATTAATACTTCTCCTCTAGACCCAGAGTGTCTAATCCAGAAGCCACCTGGTCCACTGTGGCTACTGTGCACTTGAAATGTGGCTAGTCCTAAGTAAAATATGGTGTAAAGATAATATACACACCGAATTTGGAAGACTTACTATAAAAATAAAGAGGTCTTACCAATAACTTTAAAATATTGGTTACATGTTGAAATAATTTTGGATAATTAAAGAAAAAATAAAGTCCATCTTTTTTACTTTTTTCACGTGGCTATTAGAAAATTTAAAATTATGGGGCGCCTGGGTGGCGCAGTCGGTTAAGCGTCCGACTTCAGCCAGGTCACGATCTCGCGGTCTGTGAGTTCAAGCCCCGCGTCAGGCTCTGGGCTGATGGCTCGGAGCCTGGAGCCTGTTTCAGATTCTGTGTCTCCCTCTCTCTCTGCCCCTCCCCCGTTCATGCTCTGTCTCTCTCTGTCCCAAAAATAAAAAAAAAAACAAACAAAAAACAAAAAAAAAAACGTTGAAAAGAAAATTTAAAATTATATCTGGGGCTGACAGTATGATTCTAGCAGACAGTGGTGATATAGCCTCAGCATGCAGGCCACCTCTTTCACGTGCCTGCTGTGATCCCCTCAGTCAGAAGCATCCTCTTTTCTCCAAGGAGGGTCTCTGGTGCATCTACCTTTTCTTGCAGCCGAGTATCTCTATTTTCCCTTTGGCACAATATAACACTTGAAATTGGGAATTATGTCTATAAATATGTTTTCCCCAAAATCTCTGCATATAGCAGATGTGTAGACCTGTTAAAGGAGTGAATGCTGACAAGTCCCGTGGTTCCTGCCTATAGGTGAGGAGCCTAGGTTTAGGCTGTCAGAGGAAACTCAAGGTACAAAGCAAGATCTGACGAGTGTGGGCCCTGAAGCAACTTAAAACCCAGGAATGAAACTACAAACAGACCTACAAGTTAATAGAGCAGAAGGTACAGAGTTGTACATATTTTGCCTCATTCTGAAGGTATACTGAGTGAGAGTAGATCACTTAGTTATTTCTACCTTTTCTGTCCCTCTCTAAGAGAAAACTTCCCCCAACAGGCATTTAAGGAACTAGGATTGAAAAGAACCTGCACATTAAAGAAGACAGTGACTTTAATGTGGATCAAGATATTCTGATGGAATGTTCTCTCAGCAGGCTCTGCAGTAACACCACTTCCTCTGCCTCTTGCTCGAGAATGCTGTCACACACTAAAGAAGCGAATCGCTTTAAGATGACTTGGAAAATGGGCAAGTCAGCCGGGTTCTGAGCAGCATCAAACAACCAACCAAATGCACATATGCCCGCTGGCTTCTCTGGTTAGTTACAAGAGGAGCCTGAACTCTTAACTGCGACAAGGATTCTGGGAAGGAGCACCTTACTCCTAGAAGGCAGTGGTAAGAGTGAGGCACATCTGCATTCATTCGCAGAGCCATACTCACCTGAAGCGGGGATGCTTGTTTATGGCTTCATCAGGAAAGAAGAGGGACTTGGAAGCTCCTCCTTCGAGTGGATTGGGTTTAAACTCTGGCAGCGTGAACCCAGGACAGCCTAATCTACAACAAATCAAAGAAGTAGGCAGGATTTGTCTTCAAAAGTTAACGGTATCTCACCATCACCGCACCTGTTAAGAACCACACCTCTCCATGTTCCCCACTAAGGAAAGTCAGCACACGGACACCATGTAAATACTGTGCTTTACAAACACCCCCTTGGCACTTGGTCTTCTTCAGCATCATCTTTTGTGATTGCAGCCCTTTAGTGACTGTATTAGAGACCTTTCATCCACCTGTGATCTCTACAGAGCTTATTCACCTCCACCCATCTCTTCACTTAATAGCAAGGACCAACAGCACAGAAGTCCCTAGGCTACATCATATCAACTGTCATGGGTTATGGGTTCCCCCTACACAGTTTCTGAGATGTCTTACTTTACTAGCTCTTATGTCTCGGATTGTCTTTTGACCCCTGCACACCACCACCACCCCCAACCTGTTGATAAGCTTTGTTCAAATATCGTAGGGCTCTCATGTTTTTTGCCTCTCCAGGTCACCTCATAAGTCCATCAAGATTAGGTAGTGTCTAGGGGAGCCTTTGTGGCTCAGGTCATGATCTCACGGTTCATGGGTTTGAGCCCCGCGTTGGGCTCTGTGCTGACAGCTCGGAGCCTGGAGCCTGCTTCAGATTCTATTTGTCTGTCTCTCTGCTCCTGTCCTGCTCACACTCTGTGTCTCTCAAAAATAAACATTAAAAAATTAAAAAAAAAAAAAAAAAAAGATTAGGTAGTGTCTCTACAGGTGCCCCCATCCACCCCTGAGATCTCCCTCTGATGTCTGAAACCCAACCTTATTATCTTACTTGACCCAAAGAAGAGCTTTAATTCCAACGCAAAAATGAAGCTCTGTATTTATCCCTAGAGGTAAAGCTCAAATTCCACATCAACTGCAGTGACGCCACCAGTTCCTCAGGTTAAGAAATTTAAGGTCATAGTTAAGTGTGCTGCTCTGAGAGAGGACAAAGACTGACAGTTCGTAAAGGCAAAACAAGGCAGGCTCTTGTCAGGGCTTTAGATCAGTGGTAGGAAACTTTTGGCCTTAGAGCCAAGACTAGCCCATGCCTTATTTTCAGCCCCTACCTTTTATAAAATAAAGTACCTATTGGCTGCCCACATCCGCCTTGTGAACAACAATTGAATTTGCTGATCTTATCTGGGAAACAGTTTCCAGCTTTCATGAGGGTTCCTGAGAATTCTTGCACCTATGTGCATTCTCTACTATGAGCCTGCAAACTCAGGAAAACTCCTGTAAGAGTGGCAAACTTCAATCTTGGGGATTCTTAGCCAACCAGAATTAGGCTGAATGGAAAGGACAAGGAGAATGTGTCTGGCAGGACAAGGCAATCAGAACTCAGATCTTCAGACTCCTATAGCACTGCTTTTCTTCCAGACCAGCTCCATCCATGAAAACTCTATGCCACAATAGGAATGTTTAATGTATGTCTGCACTGTCCAATACCCGTGTGTCCCATGCATGTGGCTAGTGAGCACCTGACTTGAAGCTAGTGTGACTGAGGAACTAAATTTTCCATTTAAGTTGGCTTAAATTTAAAAATTCACTTGGCCACTGTTTGGGCTTCGAGATCCATGAGATTTTGCCTCTTTACAGAAAGAAAAATCACACTATTTACACTTAAGAAACCAAGTACTCCTTTCTCTCTTGACCCCAAAAGAAAACTTTCCTTATCATTCACTACGGATATAAGGTGATCCTTCTACAACTAAATAATAATTGTTTCGTTTACAAATCCAAAAATGCCCTATCAAAAAATGTATGATGAAGCTTTTTTTAAAAAAAATCCATTTTTGGAAGAAAACTTATTCTTCTGTCCCAACTCTCCGTTTATAACTCCTACTGCTTTTGGGATAACAACTCAAATTCTCAGTTAACCTCATCTGGCCCCGCCAACTACGTGCCCAGGCTCCCCTTCACCTGCAGCACCCCGGTCCCACCGGCTAGCCTTCTTTTGGTTCTCTCAAGGCTCCGTGCTTTCCCCATTCATCCTGAGACGTCTACCCACTCTGCTCCCTCTTCCTAGGCCATCCTGCCCCTCCGTACTCCCAATTCCCAACAGGGCTTTGGACTTCATTCCAATCATCAGCAACCCCCGCCCCCAGCAGAGTCCACCCAACAACCTCGTCCCAGTCTCTGTTCTGTGTCTTTTCCTCACGGCACTGCCTCGACTTTATGTTCAGTGGATCTGTAGGGATTTGATCACTCAGTCTCCACACAGGTAAAGACTCTGCTGTTTGCATTTATGACTGCATCCCCACACTGCATGGGTCCGGCACGGAGCAGGCACTCAAGTATCTGAGTGACGGGCACAGTCATGATTTTTCACCTCCTCAAAAATCTAGGGCAAAGGACCATGCCAACTCTTTTCCAAGCAAACCCGTCCACCCTCCTTCAGCTGGGGATTTTCTTTTGGCAGGGAAAGAGGAGTGGCCTGCATAATGGCACGAAGGAATCACAGAAAACAAGACGTCCAAGTTGTTTAAATAGAGTTTCAACTATTTCTATGTTAAGATGGAGATTTTTTACAAAGAAAATTCCTATTCAGCATCCTTCCGACACCAGTGATAAGATTCAGAATGCCTATGTTCGTTATACTTTTATCAGGAAAAAAAGGGAGGGTATAAAGATAGTTCTAAGTGTTCCAGTCCAAGGAAACCAATCCCCAAACAAAGCTCTTTTGAACTTTGAGGAGGTAAGCACACTTTGCCACAACCTGACAGATATCTAGCATAGATGAACCAGATTGACAATTTGGTAGAACTGCATTCCTATGCAGAACTCCTGGGTTTAATTTTACGCTATTTATACACCTCCTTCTATGCTAGGAATATAGCTTCACCGTTTATTATTCACTTTACTCGATATTTACTTTTATGAGCTTTCAGCCACAACTAGATTTGAAGACAAACTGTAAATTGCCTTTTCATCACAACACTCAAACATGGCCTGATGACCCCCTCATTCATAGTTAAGATGGATCAATAGTGGACCAGAAGCACTGATGCCAGCCCTCCAACAGGTGACCCTCCAATCACCACCAATACCACCATTCGCTAGTGGGTACACAGGTTTGGGGAAGCGACTGTCAGAGTCGAGTGAGAAGGGCACATGATAATCATCAGAGACTCTGCTACTCTTTACGGGGTCAGAACTGCGTGGCAGACACGCTGCTCCTACCAGCCGGGCCAGGGCTGGACTCTGCCACAAGGCTATCAGTCACGGTGGTCCCCACAGTCATGCCCACTGAGGCCAGACCAATGCTCTCACCACAATGCTCTGGGCCACCACCCACCAACTGGAACTGGCATGCAATTTTTGCCTGCACCTCTCACGTTACAGACTCTATCAAAGTATGAACTGTCTGTAAAGTATGAGAACTGTACAGTCAAATGCTTGGGTCATGATTTGCTTTTTATAACCTGAAGCTCTGAACTAACTATCTGCTGGGGCATGTTAATATAGGAACTAACCTGGGAAATGAAGTTATTGTGCAAAGAGCCTGATTTTCTCCTAATAAAGAGGTTGCCTCCTTCCGGCGTTTTCTCATGTTGTCTTCAACTGTGTTGAACTCGGACATTGTTCCTCCATACGGTTGTCCAGGTGTGCCTTCAATCATGTAACTGCCATACTCTGGTCTCCACAGGGTAGGATGGCTACAGAGGAGGGAAAATTCCATTCCATCATATTTTACTGCTGTCTACTCAATTTTTAGAAGTTTTTAAAAAGTCAATTCAAAAAACTTAGAAACCATTCAGTATAAATGAAGCTAAGAACTCCTTCACAGTTCCCAAAGGCTGGTAATTCTCCAGAGCTCTTTAACCATGTAAGGGTTATAAGTATTGGACCCAAAATATTTTTAAGTAACTGAGAACCACACACAGGGCAATCACTGTCCAAGACAAGCTAGTCCACTTTGTGACAAAGGAGAGGAAGCCTTTGGCCTTAAGGGCTCTTTCAGTTCAATGCTAGACTCCAAACTCAAATGCTGCCTCCCAAAATCGAGTGAGCAGAAAACTGAACTGGAAAGTATATGCCCCTTCACCTCTTTGCCTACTTAAGGAAATACTGCAAAAACATCCCGCCAGCCAAACACCCTCCTCTGTAAGCTCAATCTGGCACCATGGTTCGTGATCTCAGTAACGCTTTGTCAATGGTTTGTTGTTTTTGTTTTTTCTTTTACCTTTATTAATATTAAACAGGTTTTATATTGAGCTCATAGTTCTAAGTGCTTTATAATATGTTAAGATATTAATGTCCACACCCTACATGGAAAGTATTATTATCCCTACTTTACAGGTGAGGAAACTAAGGCACAGAGAAATAACTTGTGCAAGGTTGCACCCAGCTATGAAGTAGGGGAGCCAGGATTTGAATCCAGACAACTTGGGAGGACCAGAACCTGTGCCCTCAACTACTATGCCACCCTGTCTCCTATACATCTGAGGAAAGATTCTATTTTAATAGTTCTATCAGTTTCAGAAACACTGTAACAATCCTTCAGTTTATCAGCTTACTTTGGGTTTGTCCTTTCCCCCTTTTCTTGTAGAGTTTCAAGAACTTCTTCTCCAGACAGGACCAACTGGACTCTCTTATTTTCATGATCAAAAGACACCAACATGTATTCCACCTATTGAAAGTAAAAGAGAGATTAACCTTCTTCCAGATTCAGGTTCAGTGTGACCTTTAGGAGAAGGCAGGAAAATCAAGGTTGGAAAGGGCCCACAGTAACTAGAGACCGTCACATCTGCTTACACTGCACACAATGAGTGTTCTTTTGCATAATATGAAAACCTGGAGAAACTCGTCAGTCAACAGTGGCACTGTTTGAGGACAAGAACTTTTTCCCTAATTATTTCTTTCTCCTGCTCTATTTAATATGCTAAACAAAGGTCAAGATGCCCATTTTCACAGACTGCACTTCAAAAGAAGTATTTCAAAGCTAAGATTCTGTAAATCTCAGTTACACAAAGAAGCTGCATTTTAAAATTTATTTCCTCAAATGGCTTACTGAAGGTAAGTAGTTACCTGGGCATTCTAATCATGGTAGATTAATAACCTGCCAGTGGATAAGGATAAATGGAACTGTAAGCCCCACTATTGGAGAGTTAATTCATAATCATAAACACACCAATATGGAGAGGTTATTTTAGGAGTTTCAACAATTTACTTTCGGTTTCTCATGAGTAACTTAAGACAACTTGCCCACTCTGAAACCATACAAAATTTACAGTGTAAGGTGCACTACTGCACTGATAACACCACCTGGTGGAATTCTGATAAAAATCAGGAGTTAAATACCAAAGTAGGTCTTTTCTGGGTGGAGTACAAATAGAACATGCTTTTGTTTTCCTGAAAACACATGCTTTAAATTATGATAGTTAGTATAAATAGTGAAGACTATGAATCACGATTTATGGTTGAAATAAAACATTATCTGTATATAAGTGAAAAGGTATGGAATCAGATCATATAGGCAAACACTTGAGAATACCCTCTGCACAAGATACCAGAACAGAGAAAAGGTAGGAAACTGGTGCCCACAAAGCATACTCAGTCAGCAGATGTATTTTGTTTGACTTATTAAAAAAAAAAAAAAAAAAAAAAAAAAAAAGGAAGCAACAATACATCCACTATCTCCACTATCTACCTGACATTTGACATGCAAATCCAGATTTCCAGCCTTAAAAACAAATGTCCAGGGGCACCTAGGTGGCTCAGTCGGTTAAACACTTCAGCTCAGGTCTTGAGTGATCTCAGGGTTCCTGGGTCCACGCTGACAATGCAGAGCCTGCTTGGGATTCTCCCTAACCCCCCACTCACACCCTGGGGCCCCTTTCACGCATGCATGTGTGTGCGTGTGTGTGCTCTCTCTCTCTCCGCCCCACCCCCCCCAAATAAGCTCAAAAATTTTTTTTAATTTAAAAAAACAAAAACTCCACAAATGCCCAAAAGCCCAGTATTGCCCTTTTGAAGGGCAGGGTATGAGCTGCTCTCCTCGGAGGGCCATGCTCTGGTCTGCAGTGGCCTATTCTCTTTACTTATTATGTGTACCTGCCTGGCTTTGGAAGGCATTTCAATCAGGCGCCCCATCACAGACACAGTAATGTTCAACCGGAGACTGTTTTGCACCTCAGCTAAGAGATATAATTATAAAGGAGGAAAGAATGTTAGTAACCATAGGAAATAGCCTAGCAGGTTTAAACAACACACTTTTGAACCAACTTTTATTAGTTGTTACTAGGGACTGAATGTGCTCCACCCAACCCCTACCAAATTCATATGTTGAAGCCCTTAATCCCCAATGGGATAGGATTAGTGCCCTTATTAAAAGAAATGGAAAAGATCACCTCTCTTGCCACCATGTGAGGACACCGCAAGAAGGCAGCTATTCAGAAGCCAGGAAGAGGGCCCTCATCCCAAAATGAATCTGTCACGACCTTTCACACTGGACTTCCCAACTTCCAGGACCATGAGAAACAGAAGTCTGTTGTTTAAGTCACCCAGTCTGTGGCGTGTGGTACAGTAGCCTGAACTAAGATAGCAGTTTTATTGATGAGTTTAAGTTCCCATTCTTGTTTTTGTATTAGAACATTTTTAGTTCAAGAAATAGGTAAGACTACTTGGCTTAGCTACATGAAACAGAAATGTGAAATCTGCACTTGTACGATCACTCAATGTCAAATTCCTGAAAACTGTGGGCGGCAGAATCTGAAACTGCTCCCATATTTAAGCACAGGTTTTCAGATAGTTTCTCCTTCCTCATCAGCAAAGAGCTGATGGAGCAGGAAACTAAGTCTCAGGATAGATACATGAAAATATCCTAAGTAAAAGACACAAATTTACCTTTAAATGAGCATAATGAGAAAGGATATGCCACAAATTTTCCTATGCAGATCCAACCTCCAAACCATCATTCAAAGTAGGCATCATCACCTATTTTACAGATGTGCTAAGATGTGCACAGAGGCTGAGTAAGCTTGCCCTAGGCCACAAATGTCAGAGCAGATGTGAACCCAGCCTGCCTGGCCTCCAGGCTCAGCACACCTTGCTGCTAGGACTATAGAGGATGCCAATCTTGGTTAGTGATGAGAAGCTTTTTAAAGAATCGTTATAAGCTATATGAGGCAGGGACAGGATAGAACACTGGCTGAAAATATAAAAAATGGATTATGACTCAATTTTATGAAGTGGACCTGACATTCTACCATAAAAGCTGAAACATCACAGGTACAGTTACAGATTTAAATAAATGCCTCAGCCAATCTCTTAGGCCCAGGACAGAGCTTCTGGCTCTATAATGCCTTACTAACTCTCTCAGGAGTCTTCCTACTTCAGTACTTCCTCCTTTGATCACTGGCTGCAACACGTCTGCAAGGCATCATCTGCTATCTGGGTTATCTTCTTAACCAGATAAAATGTTTCCTGTGGGACAGATGAAGAGATACTTCCTAGCTTACTGGGTTCCCATCATTTATCTATTACCAAAGTGAGTAAAAACTTTTGTATCTATGATACAAGCTAAAGTAGAATAAACTCTGGTTGGTTTCCTAGGTTTGAAATAATTGAAATCCTTAGTTTTCAAAATCACTCTGAGGCCCTAAGTTTAAAGCATGGGAATGACACTGAAGAGCAAAAAGCTCAAACTTGGTCTGAGTTTTAAATATCAGCCAAATGGATGACATTTAAAATGCTTACAAAAGAAATGCTCCTTAATTAAAAAAATAATCATCCATGATCTCATTAAGTGAATGAAACAAACACATCAGAATATTTACCAAATGGGAGCGCCTGGGTGGCTCAGTCAATTAAGCATCCGACTTCAGCTCAGGTCATGATCTCACAGTTCAAGCTCCCTGTCCGGCTCTGTGCTGACAGCTTGGAACCTGCTTCAGATTCTGTGTTTCCCTCTCTCTCTCTGCCCCTCCCCAGCTCGCTCGCTCTGTCTCTCAAAAATAAACATTAAAAAAAAAAAAAAAAAAAAAAAAAAAAAAGAACATTTACCAAATGAGAAAAAACAAACAAACATACTTTTGGATAAAAATCAAAGATCAGTTAGAAGCCTGAAGAATTTTCTAAATGTTTTTCAAACTCAAATTTAGGGTGTTCTGAAGCAATCACCCCGTATAGTGGCTTTGATTTTCCTGCGTCAGTGCTCAGAATGGTTCCTTCAGCTCCTAGTTTTATCTTTTTTTTTTTTTTTTAATTTTTTTTTTTTCAACGTTTTTTATTTATTTTTGGGACAGAGAGAGACAGAGCATGAACGGGGGAGGGGCAGAGAGAGAGGGAGACACAGAATCGGAAACAGGCTCCAGGCTCCGAGCCATCAGCCCAGAGCCTGACGCGGGGCTCGAACTCACGGACCGCGAGATCGTGACCTGGCTGAAGTTGGACGCTTAACCGACTGCGCCACCCAGGCGCCCCTAGTTTTATCTTTTTTAAAATCTTCCTCGAGGGGCGCCTGGGTGGCTTGGTCGGTTAAGCGTCCGACTTCGGCTCAGGTCATGATCTCACAGTCCGTGAGTTCAAGCCCCACATCGGGCTCTGTGCTGACAGCTCAGAGCCTGGAGCCTGTTTCAGATTTTGTGTCTCCCTCTCTCTCTGTTCCTCCCCTGTTCATGCTCTCTTTCTGTCTCAAAAATAAATAAACGTTAAAATCTTCCTCGACCCACCTCAATACACTTAAGTTTATTTGTAATTCTAGATCACACAAGCAGTCAAATAATTAACTCAGTCTCTCCTAACAGCCAAACTAGAGCCAAAATGGAGTTTGGTTCAGTGAGCTAGCTGTTCAGTGATAATAAAGTCAAACAGTAAGACAATGCTTTCCCAATGTAAAATACCTAAAGCCACAGTGACTTTATTATTATCTGGACTTTGTCCCCATCTTAAATCCTTTCTGCAAACAAAGAATGAGAGTAAAAGACAAAATCAAAGAGAAAATAACAAAACA
This sequence comes from Panthera leo, assembly GCF_018350215.1. NCBI lineage: Eukaryota > Metazoa > Chordata > Mammalia > Carnivora > Felidae > Panthera > Panthera leo. The sequence goes on from NC_056683.1 coordinate 50,685,782, forward strand.
GGATACAGAAGCCCTTCTGAATACAACAGATTCCAAGGATTAAACTGTACCAACTTCCTAACTTTGAGTAGCATCTAGGCTGTGTATTCAGAGTTACAGCAACATCTATGTACATTGCATACATACACAATTCCAAGATATTTTAAGTGGACTGCAGAGTAACTAATTCAAATTTGTGTAATCAACATATTTGGAAGTAGCAAAAACAGCCATTGGGCTCTATTCTCAGTACACAGATTACAACTCCCTAAATGTAACTTAGGGACACTGCTACTTGGTACCCATTAGTTATCTTTTTAAATGGGGTGAGAAGAGACACAATAAAAATAACCAACCAGTATGTAAGATGCTTATTTTAAAATGTGCACTTTTTCTATACATTAAAAATTTTTTAATTTCATTGTGAAAAAGGCTAAATTTTATCCCACTAGAATAAAAACCACTAATATCTCTGAGCTGTTGAATCAAAGACAAAGGCACATTCAAAAGACTATTGTGTAGTTTATGTGTTATATAGTGTTGCTAGGAATGACCTGAATACAATAATCCACTAGTTATTCAGTGCAGGTTTGCACAAGCACGAGGTGCTTTATGTTCATCTGAAATTAGGCCAAGAAAAGTAAAGAATCTTAATTGAGGGTGATGTAAGTTCTCAGGACAATGCTGAATATATAGTCGACCGTTAAGCGATCATGGCATCAGAGTTCAAGATAACAATAGTAACTGTTAATATAAATATATTCAAGTTTTGTAGGATTTATGTGGTCTTTAAATGACATTTACCACTAGTTTAAATTAAATCTCCTTTGTAAAAAAAACTTTTGATACTCTACCATGAAGGTAAGTGTTTCAGAGAGCTTGGAATTTGAGAAAAAGCTAGACATTTTATAAAACACGAATTTTAAAATTTCTACTCCCTGGAAGTAAAAACAGTACTTAATTAGGAAAGCAATCTAGTTCTATAAGGCTCAGAAGCAGTTACAGGCAGTTCCCTATTTAGAGAGATGATACTCTAAGAAATTCTTTTGTCTCCAGCCATCCTCTTGAAATTCAAAATTCAGGGCCAGGTCCTCAACTCCACTGTTGGCTCTCTTCCAATGGCCCAAGCAGTAGTCTTGACTCTTGCTAGAATAACCTGCTTCTGAGACGCAGTTTTCTCCTTACACTAACTCCAAAACAAGCCCACAGCCACTTTGAGGGTTAAGGCCCCAGTTAGAGTTGATGACCAATCAGTGCCAAAACCCATGGTCTTGCTGCTCCACCCTCCCCGCCCCCCTTTGTCCTTTCACCCGCTCAACAAGGCCCAGTGTTGGGTAGGTGCTGACAATACTGTGAAGAGTCAGGCAGGCGTGGCTCCTTTTTCTCAAGCTTCCTCCGTTGCTGCTAGAGCCACAGCCAATAACATAGAAGGGTCTGGGTGAGCACTGGAGATAACCAAACAGAGCTGTGCATGTGTAATAGGAGGAGCTGATCCAGTCTAGTTCAGAAGGCTTCCTGGAGGAAAGGGACTGGCCAAAGGGGAGGGTCTACTGATGTCTCAATAACTTCCCACAGGATTCCCATGCTTTCCCCAACCACCTTTCTGACTGCAGCATCATCGCCTCTCTGGCTGGTCAGAGATGCAGATAAAGTGGGCCCTCCCCAAAGAGATCATGCCATGACAGTCCTTCTCTAGATTATAAACTATTTTAAAGCTAGCGGCCATGCCTTCTATCCAGAAGGCAGTTTTCTCACATGGCAAAATAAAAGGACCATTATTTTTGAGCACTCTCAACCATTCAGTTGGATGGCATCCATTTCCATATGATGGGTACCAGCATAATACCTAAACTTAGAGCACCCCAAGAGGTGTCAGCCACAGTGATGCTTTTTTTTTCAACCCCAGTACTTAAATGGGGAAGAGCCGAATGATAAGACCAAAAGAATAGCTGTGCTTAAGATAGTGAATAAACTTACATAAGAAATTCTTACATGAATGTAATGAAATTGGTATGACTCAGAATCTGGTTTTAAGGTGGACTCCCAGGTTAGACACATCTAACATTACAAATATCAAAACCAGTGTTTTATGTGGTAATGTCTGAGCATTTGGGGGGACCAGTAACTAGGAAGTAGAAACTGGAATACATGTGCTTTTATAGATTCATGTATATGGTGATGTTCTAAACTGTTGATATGTTAAACTGCCCTATGTTCCCTAAAGAAATGTTTTAGTAGTTTAGTCTACAGTTATGTCAATTTCTTATAATATTTGATGTATTTTGACTTTCTCTCCTACTGTGAAATGTCATTTCATACCACAGAATTACACAGGGTGTACTCTAGGGAACTTTACACTTTTAGAAACCAAAATAAATGTGGCCTTGCCCTGACCTGGTCTTCTGTTGCCATCCTAGATTAGAACTTAAGCTGACAGAGTAGGTTGCTTTTTATTTATAATATGTTAATCTCAATCTTAACAATGCATAACATCTGTGAATTTCCTGTATGATTAGGTGAAGTAACTTCCTTGAATCATTATCTTGGCCCACACAGACAAAAATTCTTCACATGCCAAGATTAGTAATATGAAGTCTAAGTGAAGAAATTTAAGACTTTAAAAGAGACTAAATGGGAGCTGTTGGGAAGATTATGAGAGAGAATGACACCTTTCACTAAAAGAAAAACAAATTCACATTGTCCATTATAGTAGATAGTAAGCATATGTAGCTATTCCAATTTAGATTTAAAATAAAGTTAAAAATTCAGTTCCCAAGTCCCACTGGCCACATAGGGCTACTGGCTACCCTACTGAATAGAGCAAATATTTCTATTACTACAGAGAGTAACATTGAACCTCACTGGACTAAAACCTAAAAGAAACCACAGTCCTGGAATTGTACACGGGCCTATTAACTCACTACATAGGAAATCCCTAAAAGTACATCTGCTCTTTCATGCTCTATTAACAGCAGGAGACATTTATTTTCTGGGCCTCTGAATTTATGTTTGTCAGATTTTTTTTTTAACCATACCACTACACTTCAAGCATATTTCAGTTTTAATTTTCTGATGGTTATAAAGACCACATTAAGGCATTCCTACCTTCTTTCTGAATCAAACCTAGCAGAACCCAGCCAGTCTTCTCACACAAATTAACCTCACAAAAAGTAATTCATCAAGTAAAGTTACCAAAGGTCATGTTTCCCATGGCCACCAATTTTACACAGGCACTCAACCAAAAAAAAAAAAAAAAAAAAAAGAAAAAAAGAAGAAAAAAAAAAAACCACCCACAAAAACAAACCCTAAACCTAAACCGCAGACCATTGCTCCTCAAAAAACAATACTGTAAGTATAGTTTTTATTTACCTCAAAACATCTCTTAGATCTGTAGCTTCTGAGTTTTAAGGACAAGTCAATTCCTTGGCTCTTTCCTGCAAACATATTCCTCTGCCAGAGGAATATGGCAGGCCCACCTGGCGGGCGAGTCACGGGGGGATGGGGTGGGCAAAGGGAATGGACAACTGGGCCATGTCTGTGGAGCTTCCTGTGGTAGGTGGGCTGACGTGGAGAGTCTGTGGGGCAGGGGACAGGTAGGAAGAGGGACAGGCGCTTGAAAGGAGCTGGGCATGGATAGATGTGGGAGAGGGGTGAACTTTGCAGGGCTCGGGGTTGGGGAGGTAGGTGCAACTGACCACTACACCTTCCTGTGTGTGCTCAGGCGTGACACGGGCAGTTGACCTGTGTGCAGCCCCAGGCAGCTGGAGCCAGGTGCTGAGCCAGAAAATTGGGTGAGTGTGGAGTCCCAGATGGGGTGGCTGGGAGGGGAGGGTAGGCCAGGTCAGGGATGGGCCAGGAGTGAAAACTGGGTTGACATGGGCCAGGCTGTCTGCAGGGGTCAGGGCTCCTCTGCCAGAGGAATATGTCACCACAGGGCTGACAAGAAAAAAGGTATCCTGGTCCCCATCCAGATAAAGGCTGCTTTTGATCAACTATTGCGTAGTGCTCAGTATGGGGAGGTGTGTGTCAAGAACCTCTGAGGTGGCTCCTACCACGTGTGGGGAAGCTTAGGGCTTTAGCAAGGGTCATGCCTGTTGCTGAAGAGAACATGCACCCTCCATGGTGGTGCCCAGCTCTGCCTGATGCACTCCTAGAACTGGACAATCAAGAAGACAAGTATAGGGGCGCCTGGGTGGCTCAGTCGGTTAAGCGTCCGACTTCAGCTCAGGTCATGATCTCGCAGTCTGTGGGTTCGAGCCCCGCATCGGGCTCTGTGCTGACAGCTCAGAGCCTGGAGCCTGCTTCCGATTCTGTGTTTCCCTCTCTCTCTGCCCCTCCCCTGCTCATGCTCTGTCTCTCTCTGTCGCAAAAATAAAAACATTAAAAAAAAAATTTAAGAAAACAAGTATAATCTTTCAAGGTGTGTTTATAAATTCAGTGGGCTTAAATTCAAGGACTGCCAAAAAAAAAAAAATAGAAGAAATTTGGAGTTTTAGTTTTTAGGAACCAGTGGTAGACTAACCCACCAAAGGGGTTAAAAAAAAAAAAAAAAAGTGCTTTCTAAAGAGACTGAGTGACAGCCAACTGTAAAGCAGATACATTCTACCTCCCAAGTGACCGCTGTGCTCAGGCCCATCTAGGCCCCCAGAGCCAGGGTCATGGGGGGCTGGGGAGAGCATGGATTCAACACCATATTCCACCATCACAAGAATCTGAGCACAGATGCTCTTTCATAATCACATCTCATAAAGGCAGCATCAGGGCTCCACCTCAGGAATGACACCTGGATGTTTGGGCAGATCCCTCCAAGAGAGCAATGCTAACCTCCTTAAGATCAAATTTGGAAGATGGAGACCCTTGTTAATATAAACTCCTTTCCTGCCATATTTGAAATTCCTGTTAAAGAGTAAGTCAAAGGTCCTGATTTTGGCCCAATACCTGCTGGCCTGGGCTGAGGTTGACGCAGGCTGCATAACTAACAACTGAGATCAGCCTGGGTTTCATATAAAGGGCTCATCCGCATCTGCCTTTTCACCGGGCTCCGTTGCCAGCAGAAGATTAGCTGGGAAGGCTGCAGTCATGTTACTAAACCTGCTAGCATTCATCCTGCAGACCGAGAAATTTACCAAGCATATTCAATATTACAGTTTTGAAAGAATGTTGGCATTTCACTTCTAGAAGGGAATCACTGGCCATCTGGTAACGAAAAATACTTAAACATCTGTGACTCTAAGACATTTGTATTTTTACTCAGAAACAAGAGCCTACTTCCTTCATCACCACCATCCCTACCTTTATTTTTTTCTTCTTTTTCTGTCCACCTTAAATCTCATCTTGTGTTGGAGCCCATGAAAACTGTTACAGAGAGCTTTTCCTCCTGCTCATTTGGGAGCTAGGAGTTCATGTTTCGGTGTCCATCAGTTTCTGGGAAGGATTACATATAAAAACTGCATGTGGGGTGCCTGGGTGGCTCAGTCAGTTAAGTATCTGACTTGATCTCAGCTCAGGACATGATCTCATGGTTTGTGAGATCAAGCCCCAAATCAGGCTGTGGCTGGCAGCTCAAAATGTGCTTGGGAGTCTCTCTGTCCCTCCCTTGCTTGCACTCTCTCATGCTCTCTCAAAGAAACTTAAAAACAAAAACAAAAACAAAACAAAACACCTGCATGCAAAAGTGCCTAAACCAGAAGTATACAGCACCACTCAGATGCTACTGGCTATTGTTTTCTACCTCTTGGGCAGAGGTATATTTATTAAGGCAGAATAGGAGTCTTAGAAGGGTTTTTCAAATGCTAGTTACAAGCCTGTAATGAGCCAAAGTAGGCAGTAATCAACATCACATAAAAATTTTGAAATTGAGGGGTACTGGGGGGCTCAGTCCATTAAGCATCCGACTCTTGGTCTTGGCTCAGGTCATGATCTCACAGTTCGTGAAATTGAGCCCCACGTCAGGCTCTGCAAGGACAGTGTGCAGCCTGCTTGGGATTCTCTCCCCACCTTCTGTCTGCCCCTCTCCCCTGCTCATGCTCTCTCAAAATAAAAAGCTTTTTTTTTTTTTTTTCAAATCAAGAATAAAATACCAGAATGTGTCACTCATGGGAATGGAAATACCATTTCACCAACGTTTTGTTTCATTTGGCATTTGTTTCCAGTACTATTGGTCTCAGTCAAAAGTGAAAGCTCCTAGTGTAGAACGGGGCCTAATTCTGCAATCAGGCAGTCCTGGGTTCCTGCACCAAGCAGATCCAGTCATTCCCTTCCTTGAAACTTTCAAGTGGCTCCCACTGGGCTAAACGACCCAACACCCCTCACCAGGAACATTAAGGCTAGTCTTCCGACCTCTGCCTCCTTTATTTCCCACCTCCCTCCTCCCCATTGTGTTGTGGCCACACTGGCCACACTTCTTTCTCCAAAAACCAAGTCAGGACCTTGACAGCCCTTCTATTCTCTCTGCTTAGAAAGATTTTACCTCAGCCCTTCAAACAGCTAGTTTCTGTCTCAATGCCACCTTTTCGGAGAAATCTTTGCTGACCACCCGCTACCACAACCTCCTTCTTGTCCCCACCCCCAAGAGGCACCAACCTGCTCAGAACAGCCTTAATTTTCCCTCTTTTCTTACAAATATTACAATTATGGGCATTTGGAATGTGTTTTAGTCTCTGAGCCTTAGTTTTATCATCTGGAAAAATAGGAGGGAAAAAAAAAGTCCTTTCCAGCTCTAAACGAGTAAAGGTATCCACTGCTTTTCAAATATTTGAACCAAGCTACTTTGTTGATAGGAAAGAGCTACATCAGCAGGGGTTTCCCCACTATCTATCTGGAAGTGAAGTGTTCCTATAAAAACTTTCATAAGCAGAAATGGTGTAAGGCGAGGAGCATTTCCAGTTTTCCAAAAATTCGTGGTAGGCCACTCACTGTTACAAAAGACCTACCTCAGTATGGTAACTTTGTTTTCATAGCAGCAAGAATTCTCTTTAGATTTCTTTCATTTAGTGAAACACATACTTATCTAATATACGTCTTTTATAAGAGAAACGCAAAGTTTCTCTTATAACGCAAAGTCATGCAAAGTTTCAGAAAGTGAGGGATAACTGTACCTGTTTTTGCTAATTGAAAGAAATCTGAAGGAGATTTTCTGCCTTTACAAAAAGGCAAAGGGTCACCTGGGTGGCTCAGTCGGGTAAGCATCTGACTCTTGATTTCGGCTCAGGTCAAGATCTCACAGCTCTGCACTGATACTGTGGGATCTGCTTGGGATTCTCTCTCTGCCCCTCCCCCGCTCATGCTCTCCTTCTCTCTCAAAATTTAAAAAAAAAAAAAAGGTGAAAACAACATCCCCGCAGCGAGCCCTTATACCAGAGAGCACCTGGAGCAGCTAGAGGGCCCCGCCAGGCCCCTTCCCTGGGAGCCACACCCAGCGTGTCAGTCTCTAGTCACCATAGCTCTGAACTGGGTCAGTGAGCATCTGGGCTTGATCTCGATTTATTCTGGCCACCCATTAGCAAGATACGTCCTAAGGTATCAAAAAAGTCTAAAAGAGGTTATTTGGGGGTCTGGGAATGCTAAAAAATTCTTCCATATAAATAACGGTAATTGCTTCTTCACTTTACACGATTTTGGGTTAGAAAAGATTTCAGAGGGATGCCCTCTCGGAGAGTGGGGGGAAATCTGTATTTCTACTAAATTTTTCTAGAAACTCTTAGTATATGACCATCCATTGTTCTTTCACTGGTGCAAATACATTACTTACTCGGTGTTGCCAGGAAGGTAATTTTATTCAAATGCATTGTCTTGTTTCCCAAAGCTTACTCCTTTCAAGCACATGATCTCTTAAACATTTTTATGTATATTATCTTTCTAAAAGTGATTACAACCTCTTCTGCCATCACAATAGGAAGATCCTAAACACACTGTCACTTTTTATTAAGGCTTTGGAATTCATTAGCTATTTTATTTCTCTAACTAGAATTACAGCAGAGGAAGATCCTTAGAGGAACACCGGGCTGCCGTGTCTAGATATGCTTTTCACAGCTGCTCTCTGAATTGCTTTCTCTTGCTTCTGCCTCAATTGATTTGTATGTAGCTCATCGTAAACTAAGAAACCAGATGCCAAGCTTGCAGCAACTGTGTATAAAGTGAGTGCTCTCTGGGTAAAGGCTTAAGACACTTCTAGGAATAAAATGCATAAACTTTGTACTTAGAAGCCTTTTGTTTACTTCCTAGTCCTCTCTGTATTTGAGTACTAAAGCCCACAGAGCAGGACCCCTAGATACAACTTAATACAGAAATGGCAGCCTTGGGGGCCAAGAAGAGAGGACCACCATCCTTAGCACAGGCAGCACTACTGAAAGTGTGTTAGATAAAAAGGTACCTTCTAGGGCACCGGGGTGGCTCAGTCATATAAGCATCTGACTTTGGGTCAGGTCATGATCTTACGATTTGTGGGTTCAAGCCCTGCATTGGGCTTGCTGCTGTCAGTGCAGAGCCTGCTTCAGATCCTCTGTTCCTCTCCTTTCTGCCCCTCCCCCCATTCACACGGTTCTCTCTCTCCCAAAAATAAAGAAAGATTAAAAAAAAAAAAAAAAAGTACCTTCGGGGCGCCTGGGTGGCTCAGTCGTTTAAGTGTCTGACATTGGCTCAGGTCATGATCTTGCAGTTCTGTGAGTTCGAGCCCCATGTCAGGGTCTGTGCTGACAGCTCAGAGCCTGCAGCCTGCTTCAGATTCTGTGTTTCCCTCTCTCTCTCTCTGCCCCTCCTCAGCTTGCACTCTGTCTCTCTCTCAAAAATAAACACTAGAAAACATTAAAAAAAAAAAAAAAGTAACTTCCAAATACCTGACTTATGTAAATATGTGAACATTTCCAGCGGGAAATGAAGGAAGCACTCCCAAATAACCTCCTTAGGTTTGTCTGAGGTTTAAAGTTTTCAGAGTATATCCTTTCAAACAAAAACTTTTTTAAAAATAAAAAATGCTAACTTTCTAAGGATTGAAGGTCACTAACTCTTGAAAACACTTCAGACAAGTGCCGGTCAACTTTTACAGGTACTTTAAGATCTTTATGATCTCTCCAGAGCATTAAAATATGTGAAGCCCTGTGTATCGAGCCCATGACCCCTGCAAGTAATCCAAATGGGGCACAGTCACAGCCTAGATTCTTACTAGCTTCCAAGAAAAGGGTCAGGAAGTCTCTTGCCTAAGGGTTTTAACTCTGCTAAATCAACATCCAGTTTAAAAAAAAATAAAAGGCACTAACCAAATCCAATGGACTAAAAAAAGGACCTGGGGGGGGCGGGGGGAGACAAGACCAGTGGGTCTGTGTGAACATTTACGTAATTAGGAACATCTGGTTTGGGTTCTTTCGTAATCTTACTCTGGAAACTACTACCATATCTCAAATTCTGACCATGACAGACACAAAAAAAACCTAAGCATAAGGAAACTTTCAGAAGAGTGTCCAACAAAGTACAACTGTAGCCACATACACTCTCTAAGGATATACCAATCCAGATAACCAAGTTTTCTGAATACCTATCAACATGTATCTAAAATGAGTTCTTTTGGCCAGAAGTCTGAGACTTAATCATGTTTCCCCAACTTCTTAAACAATGTCTGAGAACACCAACCTTTAAGTGGAGATTCAGGATCATCATTCTAATATACTCACTCCATTACAATCATTCTAAATATACTACTCCAGAGACAACTTAATAGCCACAATGGTATTAAGTGATACCCAAACTCACACGCCATCCAGTTCAACTGAAATAGTTCAATTCTGTTTCTTGCTAAAATTATAATCAAGATTTCAAGGACCCTATGAACTGTGAAGATATCCATGGGCTTTGTGCCATTTATTTTGGCCAGAAACCAATTTTTGTTTTTTCCCCCCAAGTTCTCAATATGTTTGAGATAGGCTGTTGCCAAAGCCTCCAGTTCCTGCCTAACCAGCAAATCCAGTGGCTTCCTTTCAGTTCTTATCCTTCCACACCTCTCAAAAGCCTGCGAGCCCTCTTCCTGCACACAGCAGTCTTACTACCCCTCACACCGTTCCCTCTTAGGATCCCACACTTTATCCCTGTCCCTTAAAATGTGTATCCATCATGGGGCGCTGGGGTGGCTCAGTCAGTTAAGTGTCTGACTTAAGCTCAGGTCATGATCTCACGGTGACTTGGAGCCCCACGTGGGGCTCTGTGCTGACAGCTCAGAGCCTGGAGCCTGCTTCAGATTCTGTGTCTCCCTCTCTCTCTGCCCCTTCCCCGTTCATGCTCGGTCTCTTTCAAAAATAAACATTAAAAAAAATTTTTTTTTTTAATGTGTATCCATCAGTGTTCTGAGGTGCTGCCAATGTTTCCTCTCCCTGGTCTATCTTGCTCTCCACTTTGGTTTTAACCACCATCTTTAGGCCTGTGGTGAGCGTCTCCCCCCGCCCCGGGCAACTCAGATGTGGCTCCAGCTTTCTCCTGTCTACCTGGTATTTCTACTGAATGAGTACTAGGCCCCTTAAAGGGTTCCAAACCAGAATATCCAAACCAGTTCCCCGAGGAACTATCCTTCCAGGGAATCTTATTCACTTAGTCATCTAAGTTAGGAACCAGGATGAGAGACATACCTGCTCACATGCCAGGTCCTTGTACTCCTTCTCTAAAGTATCTCCTTTAACAGACAAAATCTTTCTCTCCTGAGTCTTAGGCTACACTCTTTTCTGTCTCCTAGCAATGACATGTCCTCCATAGTGTGGGCTCCTTGTCTCCAGTTATTCCTCCCAACCTATGTCACACTATGACCAAAGGGACCTAGAAGACATTTCCTTGTACTATTCTTGGACTTACAACATTAGGTCTCCTGACATGGCCTACTAGCAAGGACCTTCAACAGATTGAACCCAACCCACCTTTCTAGCCTCAACTTCTAGCCATTCCTTTTCCTCTGCTTTGGTCCTGTGTTACAGCAGTACTCTCTCAACTTCAGGCACCTCCATAATCTCACATTTGCACATGCCCTTTCCTTGCCTTTCTCCTTCTCCCTTTGAGTTCCACCAAAAGGTTCACTCGCCATCCCTAAGACCCCCAGGATCTCTAGATATCCTCCTCTCCTCCCTCCCCCTTGTTCACCCACCTTCCACTCGAGTTCAAAAGCAGCTTTTGATTTCTCTCTTCAACCCCATGACCTAACACAGGAAGCCCTTGATATATAGGAAGTACACAACAAATACTTAATTTAAAAATTATCCAGGGGCGCCTGGGTGGCTTAGTTGGTTAAGCATCTAACTTCAGCTCAGGTCATGATACTGCGGTTCGTAGGTTCCAGCCCTGCATTGGGTTCTGTGCTGACAACTCATAACTTGGAGCTTGCTTCAGATTCTGTGTCTCCCTCCCTCTCTCTCTGTCCCTCCCCCACTTGCGCTCTCTCTCAAAAATGAACATTAAAAAATTTTTTAAAAAATTATCCATCATGTGGAACTACACTGTATTATACTAAGCCAAATAGATTAGTCAGAGAAAGACAAATATCATATGATTGCACTCATATGTGGAATTTAAGAAACAAAAATAGATGAACATAGGGAAGGAAGGAAAAGTAAGATAAGAACAGAGGAAGGCAAACCATAAGAGACTAAATACAGAGAACAAACTAAGGGTTGCTGGAGGGGAGGTGGTTGGGGGGGATGGGCTAAATGGGTGATGGGCATTAGGAGGGCACTTGTTGGGATGAACACTGGGTGTTATAAATAAGTGATGAATCACTGGGTTCTACTCCTGAAACCATTATTCCACTCTATGTTAACTAACTTGAATTTAAATAAATTAAAAAAATTATCCATCATGGAAATATAGCCTTTAGTGTTTTGCCATAAGTAAATAAAACTTAAGTATCAGCTTTTCTGAGGAAAACATTTTTGCAATACCATCGTGATTTTAATAGAAAAGTTGTGGGACGCCTGGGTGGCTTAGCTGGTTGAGTGTCCATCCAGATCTTGATTTCAGCTCAGGTCACGATCTCAGGGTCATGGGATCCAACCCTGCATCAGGCTCTGCCCTGAGCATGGAGCCTGCTTAAGATTTTGTATCTCTTTCCACCACTCTCCCTCGCTTGCACTCACTCTAAAATTAAAAAAAGTTGTGAGGCTCAAATAGGCTCACCTAAGACGTTAAAAACAAATTTCTAGAAACCTAATATCTATGACTATATAATTAGATTACTTTGTCAGTAGCCAGTGAAGTACTTTATCTTAGATGAATGCTAAAACCCAAAAGGTGACAGGGTAAGGAAATAAATTCTACCATTTCTTGTACACATTTCCTGATTTTTGTAAGTTGTATGGAATTTAAAGTATTCTGAAACAAATTGTTAAAAGACACAATTAGAAACTATACACACACACACACACACATATAGGTCAACATGAGATTCAAAACCAAATGATATGACTTTTTTTTATTAGTCTTACAGATGAGAAATTTGTGGTCTAAAGAACTTAAGTTCTATACCTAATATCACACAGTTATTTGGAGGAAGATTCAAGGCTTAGACTTGCATCTTCAAATTAAAGTTCGTTCATAAAACGTATGCAAACTTTTAAAATGACTGTATTTTCAACAAATACCCAGTTGTAGGATGACAACAGTGATGCAAAATGATGAACATGACAGCATAAAAGCAAAGAAAATCTTGACTTTAAAAAGATAAAGAGAAAAAGATCTCTGCTCAAGATGGAGTAAAAGCAACCAATTTTACCTTCCCTCCTGAAACAACCAAAACCAGAGTATATGAAAGAGCAGCTTTTTCAAGACACTGGTGCCAAAGACACAAAGTGCCAAAGAGAGGTGCACAGATAAACCCAGAGGATCAGCAGAGGGCTCCTCCTTAGGAATTCAGTAGTAAGTCAATCCATACATGAGGCAAGTACCCAAAGCTAGGGCAGAATTGTATTCCCACAAGTCAGAAAGGAACAACTTCTAATTCAGGGGCACTGGGGAAAATGCTCATAAAGGTCTTGCCTCAGTAGAAGAATTAGCCCTAAACTAGAGACTTCTCTGGATCTGCCTAATTACAAAATCAGGACCTCAAAGGATTAACCTATCTCCAAATTAACTATATTCAAGAACAAAGCTTAAGAATACTCAGGAAAACCCAAGTAACAAGCACCCAACAAGGTAAAGAATCCAATAAAAGATTACCAGGCATGCAAAGAAGCAGTGAAGCATATTCAGAATTAAAAGAATTAAAACTGAACTTAACCTTAAATAGCAAAGATGAAAGTATTAGCAAAGACACTAAAACAGTTATTAATTACAACTGTATCCCACATGTTCAAAAATGAGGTTAGAATATAAGATAAATATGCAAAAACCAATTTTATTTCAATATATTAGCAATCAATAATCAGAAATTGAAACTTAATAGCATTTACAATAGGAAAAAAATATGAAACCATGATAAACCTAACAAAAGATATGCAAGACTTGTACATTAAGAATGACGAAATACTGGGGCACCTGGGTGGCTCAGGTTAAGCCTTCAACTCTTGATTTTGGCTCAGGTCCTGAGATCAAGCTCTGCAGGGACAGTGCGGGAGCCTACTTGGGATTCTCTCTCCTGCTCTGTCTGCCCCTCCCCCACTCCTCTTTCTCTCCACTCCCCCCCTAAATAAACTTAAAAAAAAACCAAAAACTATAAAACATTGATGAGAAAAATTAAAGCTGTACTTGTTCTTGGGTCAGAAGACTCATTATGGTTAAAATGTCAATTCTTCCCAAACTGATCTATGGATTCAATCCAATTGCAGTCAAAACCCCAGGAGGGTTTGTTTGTTTTTGGTAGAAATTGCCAAACTGGTTCTAAAATTCATGTAGAAGTTCAAAGGGCTCAGAAGAGTCAAACCAAACTTTGCTGGAAAAGAACAAAGCTGGAGAGCTAACACTGCCTTATCTCACAATGTATTATAAAGCTACAGCAATAAAAAGAGTGTAGTACAGGCATAAAGATAGACATACAGATCAAATACAAAGAATCCAGAAATAAAACCACACACACAGACAACTGGTATTAGACAAGCCACAAAGGCCATGTACCTCTGGCAGTGGAGAAAGGATAGTCTTTTCAACAAATTGTGCTGGGGCAACCAAAAGCAACAATCCATACCTTATACCACAGACAAAAGTAATTCAAAATGGGTTGTAAACCTAAATGTAAAGCCTAAGATTATAAAACTTCTAGAAGAAAATAAGGGAGCAAACTTTTGTGATCTTGGATTAAGGAAAGATTTCTTAGATACCACACCAAAAGTATAAAAGAACAAGTGGACAAACTGGACTTCATTACAATGAACAACTTCTCTGTTCTTCAAAAGACATCATTTGAGACAATGAAAACAGACTGGGAATGTCTATTATCTGGGAAGAATTACATCCAAAATATATAAAGAATTCTCAAATTCGGTAACAAGAGAACAACTCAGGGGGCACCTCAGTGGCTCAGTCGATTAAGCGTCCAACTTCGGCTCAGATCATGATCTCGCGGTTCATCAGTTCGAGTCCCTCATCGGTTTCTGTGCAGCTCAGACCCTGGAGCCGGTTTCAGGTTCTGTGTCTCCCTCTCTCTCTCTGCCCCTCCCTGTTCACAGTCTTTCTCTTTCTCTCAAAAATAAACATTAAAAAGAAAATGTTTTTAAAGTTTTATAGTTTCCTTAAAAAGTTAAACACATCACTCCTAGGGAATAATCAAGGTAGATAAAAGCATTAAGTACAAAGACATAATGTTCATATAAATTTTGTTTGTAAAAGCTAAAAATTGGATACAATCCAAACAGTGGATAAACAAATCATAGTATATCCATGCGATGGAATACTACTCAGCAATGAAAGGGATGAACTACTTATACATGCAGCAAAAGGAATGAACCTCAAAATGTATATGCAGCTTAAAAAGCCAGACCAAAAACGTACATGCTATAGGGTTTCCTAGATATAAAACTCTTAGGAAATGCAAATTCTACTATGGTGACAGAAAGGAGATCATTGGTTGCCTGTTAAGTGGGGAGGAAAGGGGGGTATTACAAAGGGGCACAAGAACATTTTTAGAATGATGGATGTTATTGTGATTGTAGTGATAGTTTCGCAGGTGTATACCTATATCAAAATTTATCAAACTGTACATTTTAAATATGTGCAGTTTGATGTATATCAGTTACATCTAAATAAAGGTGTTGAAATGTTTTTAAAAACCCACCTAACTTGGTTCAATCATGAACGAACAAAGATTAGCAAGCTTATTAGAATACGCTCCCATCCAATACCAGCAGCACCCGTAATGCCCCAAATACAGTTTTCTAAATTTAACAACACATTCAGATGCCTGGAGTATATAAAATGTTCAGAAGCACAAATTCATTTTTTCCTTGATTTCACCACTGTGCTTTAGACATATGAATGAATGCTGTAAAACAATGTACACAGTGACAGCAGAAAGATAAAACAACTTGGCTTTATAGGTCACAAAACACTCAATGACCTATGTAAGAAACCTGAATCTTGACAATGACTATCAAGAAATAGTTGTGCTCAATATCTAATTCTAGTAAGTCAGTGTCTAGTAATGTATTTTTAAGACAATTTAGATTGTTAAAAGCAATTTAGAAATACTAGAATTACCATCAATACCATCAAAAATAATAAGCTAATGAAATATATATCTGAATAAACAAATATAAGTTTGTTAGTTTAAAAATAAACCCTACATACAGGGATTACCTCATTCCCCAATGACTATGGCTATTTTTTTTCTTCAAGTTTGTATTTAAATTCCAGCTAGTTACCATACAGTGTAATATTAGTTTTAGTTGTAGAATTTAGGGATTCATCACTTACATACAATACCCAGTGCTCATCACAATTGCCCTAATAGCCATCACCTATTGATCCACCCCCTGTCCACCTCCCCTCCAGTAACCCTCAGTTTGTTCTCTATAGCTGAGAATCAGTTTGACCATGAGTATTTAGATGAGATATAGCAGATATTTTAAAACTTCCAAGTAGGGGCACCTGGGTAGCTCAGTTGGTTAAGTGACTGGCTCTTGATCTCCCCTCAGGTCATGATCTCACTGTTGTGTCACTCTGCACTGACAGCATGGAGCCTGCCTCCAATTCTCTCTTCTCTCTCCCTCTCTCTGCCCCTCTGCCACTCACGCTCTTGCTCACATACTCTCATTCAAACATTTAAAAAAAAAAAAAAAATTCTTCCAAGTAAACATTTTAAGTTACCATTTTATGAGTCTTTGTTTAGTAAGTTAGGCACTTCCTTGTACACCATTTCATCAACATTATCCTATTTAATCTTAATAACCCTATGAGGTATTATCATCCCTGTTTTATAGATAATAAAACTGAGGTTGAGATTAAGCAATTTGTCCAAGCTTCACATTCATTTACACTCAAATGGCTGCTTTTATTCATTCTAGATTTATAGCTCAGGGTTATGTTACTTTTCCTACAGGATCATAAGCTTATTAATCAGCAAGCTATGCATTTTCTAAATAGTCATTTAAGCATTCTTACCCTACACAAGCAAATTTGTAGTTCAAAGACCTATCAGCACTGAATATACCCCACCCCAGTTTTACTGGCTTTATGCAAAGAACACACTCAAGTATTAAAGGCATATTATATTTTCCTAAGATCACATGCACTTTTCTGCGTACTACAGGACAATTACCTTCTTAACTTTGACAGCCACAACACTGGGTTAAAAAAAATTAGAAAAATTAAACGTTTGCTTTCAAATGTTGTTTCCTGACACCTTTACAACCTGTAGTGTGAACTGTGTAAAAGGAGATTTGATGAAATCTCATACATCGTAAATAATCCAAAACCTGGTATAAGGTGTTTAAGAAATGGACCTGGAGTCAGACAGATTTCAACTCTGATAATGCCTCTGCCATTATTAAGTAGCAGAAAGGCCAGGAAGGTAACTAACACGAGAGTGATTAGGAAAAAATCAAAAGTTGTATTTAGTGCCACGTTGGCAGCATACATTTCCTAAGTTGGTCTTTTAATGAGTACACTCTGGTTATAAACAAAAACTGTACCTGAAAAGTTGTGTCAGCTGTGAAAAGGGAAGGGCTTTCTTTTTTGCATACATAGAATGCTTAGCAGGCAGGAGAGCACCCAGGAACATCCATCTTACCTCTCCCCCAAAGCCCCCATCCTGGGGCAAAATGAAGTGTTTTCCTGGTACCCAGGAGTTAGAACGTCTATCTCCTACAGAAACAGAATAAATGGTGGCTAGGGTTAGGACCAGTTAAACCAAAGGTGAAACATACATCTGTAAGCTGATCTGGGAATCTACTCATGCATAACGTTGTCACAGGAGAATACTTTGGAGTTCCAAAAAGCCAGCATACACACACCTTTACAGTACGACCCATTTTTATCCCAGCGGCTGGTGGCAGCCTTCTCCTTTCCTCAACAGCCTGAAGATTATCTATCTCCAGGTGAATTTCAAAGAATAACATTCTGGTTTGAAATTATGTACGTTGCTTTTTAAAAATCTTATTCAAATTATACTCAAACTATAAAAGTTAGAAGGGAGATTCCAACCCTGTCATTTTCCAAAAGAGGAAACTGAGGCTCACCATCACACAGGCAGTTTGGCAGGCCTTGGACTACAACATAAGGAAACTACAACTCCAGGGTTCCTTCTGATAAACACTGTCAGGTGTAAATACTGTCCTAGTAACTAGGGCTGAGCATTTCCAAAAGCGGCAGGGTCTCCTTCTAACCACGGTTTGAAGGCCTTTTTTTTTTTTTTGGAGGGGGTGGGGTGGAGAAGAGGACTTATGAGTACAACACCAAAATTTCCCAATAAGAGCAGTAATTTGGTATCACACCAACACAGTCCAAATATCACATCTCAAACACCATTTTCTGTCTGGCAAGGCCATCCTTCATCTCCAGGGCCATACCACCCACCACACCCTTCTCTACTTTTATCTGCCCAGCCTGTTTCTGTTAATTCCCAAGGCTTCTGCATACAAACAGGCTTGCTTGCTGTCTGACCCTGACTGCAGACTTCACTTGGTGGATGTGGTCTGTGAGTCCCTCTGAGCAAGGAAAACTGCTAACACTGGAGTGGATGACTGCTCTCCTGCTCTTTTCAAAGGCTCGTCTCATCAAGGAAGCCTCCTGTGATAAATAGGACAGTATGGTTTTCAAACTCCTTAAGTGGCCACCATACTAAGAAATAATTTACATGTGACTCAATACATACCTGCTCAACATGCTCTCAAATAACCCAAAAGTTTGACCGAATACTGTTTGTGGTAATTGGTACTCTTCATCTTATTCTATTTTTTTCTTTTTTTTAAGTTCTGAAGAGAAGAAAACAAATCTAGGGAAATCCAAATTTATTTCTCAACCCACTAATGGATCATGACCTGCATGTAATAGTAACGTTCTGGGGCGCCTGGGTGGTCAGTCAGTTAAGCGTCCGACTTTGGCTCAGGTCGTGATCTCACAGTTCCTGAGTTCAAGCCCTGCATCAGGCTCTGTGCTGACAGCTCAGAGCCTGGAGCCTAGAGCCTGCTTCAGACTGTGTGTCTCCCTCTCTCTCAGTCACTCCCCAGCTGGAACTCTGTCGTGCTCGCTCTCAAAAATAAACATTAAAAAAAAAAAATTTTTTTTTAAGTAGTAATGTTCTGTAACGTAAATGAGTACTTTGACATGATACTAGAAGGAAGCACCAGCAAATGTTTAGGCATGAGACTCCTCCCCGCCCCCGTTCAAAACATCACCCTCTCTATCTGCCCAAACAGAGATACCACAATGGAGAATTCATGCCTGCAATACCACAGGTCAAGGATCTAAGAGAGAACCAACTTCAGGGAACTAAGGTTTCACTTAAGCGCCATTTCAGGAGAAGAGTGGGGTCCCCCCCCCCTTAACCATCTGAGCAGTCTTCACAATCTCACTTCTTCTCCTTACATCAGGCTGCCTATTTCTAACTTGACTGTCAAAACTTGAGGGTAGGAATTTTACTCTTCCTAAAAACCCTATACTCTGCCCAGACATGACTGAAGCAGAATTTTCAAGGGGGCTGGAGAGTAGAGGATAGATTGTAAAATGCCCACAATATACAAATGAACATGTATAATATCAGATGCTGTGAAGAAACAAAGAACTTCAGAATAAAACTGAAGAATTACCAGTAAACACAATCCTGTACACTCCTTTTCTGTCCCAAGTATGACAAACCCCTTCTAGTAGATATGTGAATGACTGATCATTATACGTTTCTAACTTAAAACAGCACAATTCCTTCAACTGTAAAAAAGCAGAATTATCTTCCAATCTTAGGAACAGACAAACTAGTTTTGCAAGGAGACACAGATATTCTGCATTGGCGTACCAGCACCTTGACGCTTAGGTCAAGAGTAATAACATGGACTAAAGATAAGCTTACACCTAAGCAAGCCATGGAAGACAGATGGTAAAAACAGACGCACTTTTCAAAAAAAGCATTTAATTATTTGAATTGTATCTACATGCGACTTTCAAAAACGGAAGGGAGAGCGCAAAACGCTTTGGCAGGAAAAAAACTAAATCCAAAGGGGCAATGCTTTCCAGATCTTTCCCATAAACGATGGTTCAACATACTGAGAATACAAAAACATTTCACCTCTAGGCAGAACACATGTTGAAGCACTGATTTGTAAAGTTTAGACATTGGATCCAGGCCACGGAAAACCACTAACAAATCCCAACTGTGAAGCTTCAAGAATTCCCATTTAGAATTAAACAGGACAAGGAAGTTTCCTTCCCTTTAGGAAAACCGAGTCTTAATTTCTACAGAGGTGGTGCAGCAGAAGAGGGAGGAGGGTGAAGAAGGTGCGAGGTGACTGATGAGAAGTTGGGAGGTTTAAAACGTAATCTGCATGAGATGGGGCAGAAGCGAACATCCTTAAAACCTGACTCCTAGCAGCAATGGGCCTTCTAGGACAACTTTGTGCCTCTCTCACTGAGCACAAAAGCCCATTTTTACACGGGACGGTAGATCTCGAAACGCGGCCGGCACATGTATCAGACTGAGAACTCCTAGAAGCACCAAATGTCACACCTGCTCAAGCTCGCGCCCTCCCAGCGCCTACCCCGTTTTTTTGAATAAATGGGGAAACCCGTTAAGAATGAATGAATGGGATGGAGAAGTCTGGTGAGAAGGCTCAGGCAGGGCCCCACACCCCGGACGCGCGCCAGGCGAGGGCAGGGACAGCTCGTCCGAGGACCCTAGAGGCACACCGGATGACACGGACCACCGTGGGGCCGCGGGGCGCGCCTCGCAGAACAAAGGAGGCGCGGGGTGGCCTGACAGGGGAGCCAGGCGGGGGCGGAGGCCGTGGGCGCTCACCTCGTCGCCCCACTTGAGCACGTCCTTGTGCCGGTCCTTGACGGCGTGGTAGATGTGCAGGAACTGGAGGATCCCGTGCCGCCGCACGTGGTCGGCGTGGCGCTTGGTCTCCTCCCAGCTCAGCGGCGAGCCCTGGGACAGCAGCCCCATGGCTGCCCCCTCCTCCTTCTCGGGGCTGACGGCTGCCGCTCGCTCGGGGCGCTGGGCGCGAGACGGACACTCAGCTGCCCGCACAAGACGCCGGAGGCAGCAGCTGCTCCGCCCCGCGGGGGCGCCCTCGTGCCGCAGCCGGCGGAGAGAGGGAGGGTCCGCTCCTCTCCCGCTCCCCCGCGCGGGTCCTTGCCCCCCAGGTGACCGACTCAGGGGTCCGGCGCACCGCACGGGCACAGAGGCAGAGGGCAGGAGGGCAGGCTGGGCGGCTCTCGGCCAGGCGGCCTCGCCCGCTCCGGCTCCCGCCCCGCTCCTGCTCCCAGGCGGTGGCGACAGACCCCACCGCCGCGGTGCGGCAGCGGCTCCCGCTTCTCTTTGCCAGTGTCGTGCACTGGCTTCTTCCTACTTGTGACCAAGACCTGCGCCGCCACCGAGCATGCCCAGTCTTCCTATCTGCTCGCTCGCCGCTCCGAGGCGCGATCCGTAGCTCCGGATTTTATAGACTACGGGCGAGGGGCGGGGAAAGAAGGCGGTGCAGAAGAGGAAGCGTGGCCAAGCGCCCAAAGAAACACTGAGGAGGCTGAGGAGGAGGCGTGCGCAGGCGTGGTTGGGGCGGAGTCGAAGGGGAGGAGCTCACCGGGGGCCGGGAGAGTGAGATTCGCCCCTCTTTAAGCAAAGGAAACGTGTGGAAACTCGTTTTCTCTAATCCAAAGAGATAAACTTGGTGTTGGAGAAGAAATTTGATCATTTGAATTAATGAACAACCCTCTATATTCTTTGTGAGGTGAGAAAAGCCCTCACACTTATAAAAAAAACAGGTGAGGGCAGCCAGGTATGGTAATGACTCTGTAGCTTGGTAGTCAGATAAAACACCTGTTCAATTCTCGTTTCCACTATTTACTGACTGTGGGACTTTGGGCAAGTTATTTCTACACCCGTGTAAACTTATATTAATTCTATCTTTTATGTTGTAAGAGTGTGCACGATGCAGACGTGCATAGAGTTGATGAACAATACATTACCTGGTTATTAAGAGAAATACAAGCTTGTGTATTTATACCATATGTATATATATGACAAGTATTTCTGTATTCTGTAATTATTTGACCTATATTCTTTGCACAGACACCATTCATTGCAACAAGAGGGACTTTGTCAACATCTACAGATGGATTTATTGATAGAATCTTCTCCAAAAGCATATCCCTCATCCAAACCTAATATTCATCCATTATGTGACTAAAATGATGTTCTTGTGAGCTTACAAAAGAGTAGAGGATTTTAGAAGCAGCTGGGGTTGACCCTATCCTGGTGGCAAACAGAAGGAAGGCGGTATCTCAGCCCCAAGTTATTGTTCAATAAATATGTGTTGGCAGAGTGCTGATGTGTCAGCGAGGGAGAAAGTGACAGCAACTAGATCACACACATGAGGCCAAAAGTGTATTCCATGAACTACAAAGTTAACATTTCTTAAGCACTTATTAACTAACTGCTGAGAGGCTATATGACAGAAGTCCCTTCTCCCACACCCATCCTATTGGATGTGCCCCTCTTAGGGCTTGGGGACATGGAAACCCAAGGTTTGGTTATAATCCTACAGTGGAGTGTGTGTATGTGTGTGGGGTGTGGGGGGGGGCGTGGATTTGTGGGGGTGTTTGAAGCTCAGGAGAGGTTTCAATCCCCAGCACACAGCGAGGATAAAAACCAAGCTTCATTCTAATTTGTTCACAGCCAACTCGACCTCAGCTGCTGCTGCATCCACTCTTCTTTGTACCCTCTGCACCAGCATCACCAGGCTTGTTTGGTCCTGGCTTTCCACTGACTTTTCTGCTTGGAAATCTCCACTTGACACATTCCTGTTTATCTGCTCAGTCCCAGTTATTCCTCTCCTTAATTTGGTTGCATTTGTACATGCCTCTAGTTCTACATTATGATAGAATAATTTTAAAAGTATCTCTATACTGACTTCCTCTGGGATAGAGTTAATTTATGCCTCTCATATCCTCGATTCTAGAAAAGTGCTTCCTATGTATCTTACTTCCTAAGGAAGGCAGGTAGTGTGGGGATCTAGGAGAGCAGTGTTGCTCATGTTTCACATGCAAGTGAGACATCTAAAAGATCATTTTTTATTCTCAAAATCTAGCATTTGCATGGGCCTGCATTGTTCAATACAATAGCCATCAACTACATGTGGCTACCGAGCATCTGAGGAATGGCTAATTTGACTGTAAAACTAATTTTAGCTTTATTTTAATCCACTGAAATAGACATTTCAAACTTGAAATTCCATTTGGTTACTGGAAAACTTTTACATAAATTTGGAGCAGGATGGGAATATGAATTTACTTTTTTGCCTGTTAATTTTATAAAATGGAAATACACATCAAGTATTTCCATTGAAAACTTAGTGGCCTAAGAGACCTACTGTGAGTGTAATACACATACCAGATTCAAAGACCTTACAAAAATAAGCATGTAGATACCTCATTAATAATTTTATATCAATTACATGTTGCCCTAACAGTATTTTGAATATGTTAAGATACAGTATGTGCTTAAATTAATTCATCTGTTTCTTTTCCGTTTTTAAAGGTGGTTAATGGGAAATTTAAGATTATCTTTGTGACTCGCATTCCACTTAATTGAAACAGCACAGGTGTAGACATTTACACTTTGCAAAGCACACACTCTTCTCCTACACCTGCTGCATTTCCTCACAATACCTGAAGCTGGACTCTTGGGAGAGTGTCAGTTTCATTTTAATGAACAAACAGGTATGGGGGGGGGGGGTTCAGTAAGAGATTTAAGTTCAAGTCTAGCCAAAATTCTAGATAGCACTGCATGTAGTGAGAGCGCTATAATTTGAGTCACTCAGTCCCAGGTTCCGGGTGACACAGAAGGGGGCCTCTCTTATTCAAATTCTAAACAAGCACCCCCCCCCCCCCGAGAGCCCCTGGGCTCAGGACGATCCCAAATGGGGTGCAGCATGATGGTACTATTTGGCAGTTATGTCAAATGTAAACTGTGGCCTCCACAGTGCCTTAATCAATTGCTGTTACAAGGAGAAAAAATCCCCAGCACAGATCAACGGAATTACAGTCAACAGTCAATCCCCTCTATTTGACAGTGTTTTTCATTTTTAGGTTTACTTCTTCGGTACTTCTACGAGTAGGTTTTCAGCGACTAGCCCCAGACAGATCGTTCAGGGCTTTAATGACCACTAACGGGAAACGGTGCCCATAGACTGCAGAGTCAGCTCTTCTTCAGGCCTTGCTCAAAGCGGATTCCCGGTCACATCTTCCGCGGAAAAAAACCCGGACTCAGTAGGCTCTAACCAACCGTTGCTACTGGCGATCAAGACGACGCTTTCACCTTTCACGCCTCCTAGCCCCGACAGTCGCAAGCCCCGCCTCCAGGGACGCCTGGAAAACTCGGACCACGGAGCAGTGAAGCTGGGGACCCGGAGCAACCGCGGGGCCGAGCTGAGCATGCTCGGAGGGCGGCTGGATAGCGGGAGGAAGCGGCGCGGGCGGCCGGCGCTGCACGCCGCGTCGTTGTTGTGATACAGCCCTCGCCACGTGACTGCGCCGGGCCCGCCTCCAGGCGCACGGTGCCGCCTCCCCGTGACTCAGCACTTTGTGCCTGTTCTGTGCTAGAGGTCACTGCCGGGATGCTGCTTGGGGCAAAGTTTCGGCCCTCCACTCCTGACACTCTCCCATCCCCCACACCCGGCTGCTGCTCCTAAGTGTTGCAGCAGCCATTTCAGACTCATTGGTTTTCGGGCCTCTTGAGTACGGAGGGAAAAAAGTCTATTTCCCTGTGGTCATGCCAGTTCCAATTTTCCCTGAGTCAGCAGCTTCCGATGATAGCCTGGAGCTGACCGCACAAAGATCAAACGAGGAAAGCAGAGGGACTTTTGCCTAAGGGTCTCTACGGGAGAAATTTGCAGGTTCAGGCCGCTTTGCGGTCACCCGCCCCAGCCCTTACTGCTCTGTTTGGCTTGAACGTCCTCTAGATGGTATCCCGGCCGTCGCAGTAATTTACTCTTCATGGTGCACCTGCTTTATGCCGAGCACTTTGATCTAGAATCCATGGAACAATCCTGGTTGTTGCCATGTTTTATAGATAAGGCAACTGAGATCCAGTAATAGTAACAGGTAGTGGCTACTCAGGGATCTGAACTACAGTGCACTTTCTATTACAACTCATAGTCTGGGTGGAGCTGAAGGCCTCCTTCTGTGGGGCTCCTGTCTTCTTGATGCCACCTCCGCTAAGGCCTCCTCTCCTCTGACATTCCCTTTCCCCCAAAAAACCTCTGTTCTGACGGTGAGGTGTTTAAGATTTTCTTGCTTTGTGTTTTAATTATTGGTAGAAACAACTAGTTGTTTCTCAACTCAAGTGCATACAGTACAAAATGCAGAAGATGCATGAAGGATTTTTTCCCTACCATCGCATTGTACTTAGAATTTGACTACATTGAAGAAATACCCCAGGGCTTTATCACAGAAGAGCAGTGCCCAAAAGACTGTGGTCTTCACCCTGGCTCAGGGGAGCGTGCCCAGTTCTTCTAAGCAAAGTTGTGTTTGTTATCATCAGGGACACTTCCTTCTTCACCTGAGGTTTCTCTCCCAGCCTAAACATTCTCTGATGTCAATACCACTAAGTTAGTTGAAAAAGTGCAATTTTTTTTTTTTTGTATTGTGTAGTATTTCTAACACATGTTGCTGAAATATGTTACTGTCATTCTAAGTCGACAAAACACTGAACCACCATCAACTTGATTTTTAAAGCCGACTTTTAGTTCATATGGATTTTTAAAAAATAAAAATGTGCTTATTTTCATATAGTCACAAAAGGTTTGCTCCCTCAAGTGAGGCCTATATTAAGATGAGGAAGCTTGAGTGTAAAGAAGATGGATAGGAGTCAATGGGGTGAGATTAAAGATGTGGGAATGAGAGAGGATGCCTTTAGAAGATCTCTCAGGAGACATGATGGAATCCGGGACACATGTGAAATGGTGAGGTTTTTCATAACAGTATCACGATCTTATCAGATGCTAGGGAAGCAGATAAGGAGGCCAAGATTGATGTGTTGGGACAGGGAAGGTAATAGCTCAGCCTAGTAGATTCACTCTCTTCACTGGAGTATGGTTAAAGAAACACAATTTTTTATTGCAGACATTTCCGAGCAAGCAGAAAAGTACAGAGGACATAGTGTAATGTACCTATTACCCATCTTCAGGATCACCACATAGCTAATCTCATCTCAGATATTCACCCCCTCCCATTAATTTAAAGCAAATCTCACTGGCATCTGATCTCAGGTAGTTAGCTTTAAGTGACAAATGTAAAAGACACTTTGAGCAATTGGTACTGAGGGATGATCCAGGAAGATGAAAAGGAGAAAGCAATAGGCTAATCCCTTACTGGAAGTCAATTTCCTTCATCCTAAAATTGGAGACAGGTGATGTTATCCAATTGTTTTTATTCCAACTTTTCTAGCTATTGTTCCACATTAGGTGACCTTGCATTTGAAAACAAAACTAAAAAACCCTACTTGTCACATGTGGTATAAACTTTCACAGTGGCTGGCATGGGTAATTATTATTGTCAAAGGAGGCCCACTGTCAAATATGAGTAAGGTCTTTAAGGCATGTATTTATGTTTTTGAAGATTCCTATTTTTTCTTCCCATTGCACTCACCTTTATACACATAGATGTAAGCTTCATTCTAGATTAGATAACACCAAATAATTGACCTTTGGCACGCAGCAATTTGTGGATGATGAAATGTGAAAAAGTGCCAATCATAATTACACCTACGTGGAAAGGCAGCTATACTGGATACCAAGCAATTTTGCTTCAATAAAACATGTCCAAAAAGCAAAAACAAAAACAAAGGAATAACATAATTGTACTTCCGGGAGGTATTTTTCACACACGATACCCCCTGCTGCTGCTTATTTTAGTACTTAGTTATTTAATAGTTATTTTGAAGGGAAAAATCAACTCATGGAAAAACTGCCTATCCTACAATGCACGGGAGAGCCCCACACAAAGAACTATTCAACTCAAAATGTCAACAGTGTGAAGGTTGAGAAACCTTGGTCTACATGTATTAGGATTAACTCTAAATATTACATGGGTGCCTTTCTTTAAACATTTGTAACGGGCACCTGGGTGGCTCGGTTGATTAAGCAGCTCAGGTCATGATCTCACGGTTTGTGGGTTCGAGCCCCGCATCGATCAGGCTCTGTAATGACAGAGCGTGGAACCTACTTTCGGATTCTGTGTCTTCTTCTCTCTCTGCCCCTCATCCGCTCACACTCTGTTTCTCAAAAATAAATAAATGTTTATATGTAGCTATTGAATATACCACTAGTCTCCAGTGTGTTGATGGGGCCCATGATAAGAGGGAGTAAGACCACTTCTTTATCTTGTTTCTCTTTTCCTTGTGGCCACTTCCTGATCTAGCCCTGGTCTACTCTCCTAGTCTTAGTTCTTGTCCATGTGAGACCAGTAATATATCAATATCAATATTAAATTTTTTTAATGTTTACTTGTGAGAGAGAGAGACAGAAACATGCACATGTGCATGCCCATGAACAGGGAGGTGGCAGAGAGGGAGAGAGAGAGAATCCAAAGCAGGCCTGGTGCTGTCAGAGCAGAGCCCTGTGTGGGGCTTGAACTCACGAACCATGAGATCACGACCTCAGCCGAAGTCAGATGCTCAACCAACAGAGCCACACAGATGCCCCACCAATATTAATTAATATTAAGCTGCAGAGTTCTTAGTGCCCTGCTTACATTTTTTAAAAATTCAGTTTTAAAGAATAAAAACTCATTAGGTCTTAGAAGCTCTGTTACTACTGGACAGAGAATATGGCATACCAGAAAAGTCTTGGCTTGAGTGTTAGAACTGATTTGGAATCCCAGCTCTGGCCCCTCTAGCTCTGTGACCTTGGGCAAACTCCTGTGCTTGAGTTTCATCATTTGTATAATGGGGGAAAGCGATACTTTGATGAGTGCTTGTAAAGACTGAAAATAACATGCGGAATATCTGACACATATAGTGAGGAGGGGGAGGCTCACTGAATGGTACTTCTTTTTCATCAATTAAGGCAAGGTAGGAATTTTAGGAGACACAACATCACTACGTTCAAGTAGCAGTAAGCTCAGAAAATATCTTCCTGCCACAGATGTTTTCCGCTGTTGCAATGGTAAAAGGTTGCAGTTTCCTGGAAAGACACTCCCCTATTACTCAAAAGCTTAGCACCTGTAAAAGCCAGGGCCACTAAAAACCGTCTCTGGCATTTTAATTTTTAATATTTTGTGATGACAGCCAGTGTTTTCGCTGTAAGAATAGTTTAAGCAAACCTTCACTGGCTCTTCTACCTTCTCCCTCCCCAAATAGACACCTGTACAAAGTAGAGAACAGCTTGCTAGTCAGCAGTCAACTCCGTGGCCTTGGGTAGGAACTTTATGGAACTATGCTTAAGGTTATCAGGCCACAGCTTATATATAAGGGGATGCCAGTAAGTTCACCAAAGACAGAGTTGCTATGAAGCATCACTTGGTGTGGACAGCTCTGCTCTGGCACAGTCCAACGGTCACTTTCAGAGGAGTGTTCAGCCAGGGAGATGGGCACCAGATAAACACGTTGTTTTGCTTATCCTTGATCTAGGGAAGGAAGGGGAACTAGTGATCAGGAAGATTCACATTTATCCCCCCACCCACACCCCCCTGCAAAACAAGGCAGAGCTTCCCAAAAAGCATGGCTTGGAATACTAATGTGCCCTAACTAGCAATGGGATACCAAAATGACATTCCCTTCAGCCCTTGCAATGGCAAAGCAGGACCTGATTTGGGTGGCCAGAGCCTTCTGGTCTGGTCACATCTCACTGTGGACAACAACATCCTTTACAGTAAAAACATTCTCAGTTTCAAGGTGTGTAATGTTGTGAAAAAGGTTAGGAAAGATTTCTATGAGGTGTTAGCCCATTTTACAGAGGAGGAAGTGGAGGCTCACAGATTAGGAAGCACACTCAAAGGCTAGCCAGAGACTTGTAAATAGCAGGTAAACAGCAGAACTTGGATTTGATTCCAGGTCTCTTTGCCTTCAGAGTCCAAATTCATTCCACTTTCCCTCTCACTGCTGAAAACAAAACTCAATCATATGTATCAACAGTAATACTTAAATTTTGAATAGGCCTTTATGGCTTGTGATGTGCTTTGGCAGAAGAAATGGGGAGTTGAGGGGTAAACGAATGAACATTTCTCTTATACCTATACTGAATCGTTTCCACATACAGGGAACTAATCAGGGTTCACCTTGCCCTCAGCAAGGTCAGGGGCACAGTCCTGTAGTTGAGGGAATGTGTGATGGGGAAATTCACTAGGTTTTCTAAGTTGTAATTAGATTGCAATGGTCAAAACAACAGCTAAAACCTTGAATGTGAGAACGTGTCCTTGGAGATAGTATTATTATTGAAGTTAGAGTTAGGCACTATCTTCTAGTTTTCAAATAACTAAGACAGTTTTTTACAGATGTCTTCTAATACTTAAGAACACAGATGAAATATGTCCATAAACTAGCTGTGAAATTAGTACCAGTGTTGATCTGGGCTACAAAGAACTTTTGGAAGTTTGGACAATATATAAAGTTCTGTGATTATACAACTAAGGCAATTCTCTGCCAGTTGAACTAAATTTGTGTTTATTTAACAAATATGTACTACGTACCCACTCTGCACGGGTCCTGTTCTTGGTGCCGAAGATACTGGGTGAAAGGGAAGAGCAACATTCTGTTTTCATGGAGCTTTCTTTCTAGAGTGAGAAGACGGACAATAAACAAGAATATAAACTCGGTAATTTTAGGTGTCATTATGAAGAAAATAATAAAGAGCACCTATTGTTTTTGTGATGATTTATGTGTGT
Source organism: Panthera leo (assembly GCF_018350215.1). Lineage (NCBI taxonomy): Eukaryota > Metazoa > Chordata > Mammalia > Carnivora > Felidae > Panthera > Panthera leo. Next base: position 50,715,245 of record NC_056683.1, read on the forward strand.
CAGACTGGTTAGTTCTGCTAATGATTTAGCTCTGAGTGCTGTGATTTGTACCCTGAAAAAGACACCAGCCCTGGAGAATTTCCCTTTGCTCAGACTGGGGATAAAATCTCTCAGTTGAAGAATTTTTCCCCCTTTATCTTCAGGTAGGGCATACAGCTTACTTCTTAGATGATTTCAAAATGAGGTAATCAGTGAGGAATGCTATTGAAAGATAGATGCTTTAGTTAACCTTTGATAGTCTCTGGTTTCTGTTATGAATCTACAGACCTTAGAAGCATAATATTTAAAACAGTATGTAAAATCTGAAGGGTTTATGAGAGATTTATAATGGGATTTATTCAGTAAGTCAAAATTGTGTCAAAATGTCAAGGAATATTTGATTTGACGTTAATTAAATTGACTGGACTTGTTACATGATTAGGGTTTTATTTTTTCAAACGATACTTGGGGATGAAAATGATAATTGATAGCATGCCTTTGCTAACATTACACGATACTATTCTGCAGGCAGACCATATTGATAAAAAGTTCCTAGTGCAGATGGTGGAATGCTTTAGTATTTAAAGCTAAAGAGGAAAAGTGCAAATAATCACATTTTTCAGAAATTTGGTACATTTGATAATGTCAGATTTGTAAGATATAAATAATCTAATCCATACTCAGTATATTACACCCAAAGTGGCTTATGAATCCTATTTTTTTTCCTTGTAAGAAAACAATATAAATTCTGCTTGAAGGTGGCATCCTCAATAAGAGTTTTCTCTCTTTTATCTATTTAAAATTTTTCTAGATGGGGGGGCACATGGCTGGCTCGGTCAGTAGAGCACCTGACTCTTGATCTCAGGGTTGTAAACTTGAGCCCCATGTTGGATGTAGAGATTACTTAAAAAAATAAAATCTTTAAAAAAAATTCTAGATGTAAAAAAGGAGATTCAACTAAAATATTTTAACTAAAATAATATGACTTGAGGTTTCCAAGTTTTAGTTTTCAAGTTATGGCTAGTTTATACAGTTTGGGCTGTTTTGTATTCAGATGATTATATGGTAGTTTGTTTAAAAGGCAAAAACATGCCAACGTAAGCCAGCAAATATTTACTTGAACATTTAAAGTCTGTTACCAGCTCAGTTCAGCTAATGTGTTGTTGCATGATTGATGAAAGCTGGCTTTCTTTTAATTGTACTTAGGACACTGCAGAAATAATAAAAAACAATGGCTATTATGTTTCATTTTCTCTGAGGCTTGTAGTTCATTAATGTCATTAGTATTGCATTCCCGAGTCCCAGGGGAAGGACACAAAAGCTGATGCAGATTATGAGAAGTTACCAGAAAATGGGAGAGAGTAAGAAAGAACAGAGGGAAAAATGAAAGAAAGAAGAAAATGATAATAAGAAGGAAAGGAAAGAAAACAGGAACAGCATGGGTTAGTGTCTTAGATTCCTGACGTACCAGCTCATTATGATTCACTCACTCATTCCTTCAAATATTCATGTGATAGTGATATTACTTTGGGCAGATAAATTAATTTCTTCACCTGGGTTCTGGAAGAAAGAAAGATTAAGAAAAAAAAGTAAGAGGGGGTGCCTGGGTGGCTCATTCGGTTAAACCTCCGACTCTTGATTTCTGCTCAGGTCATGATCTCACAGTCACGGGATGAGCCCTGTGCCGGGCTCTGCACTGAGCGTGGAGCCTGCTTGGGATTTTCTCTGTCTCCTCTTTCTCTCTGCCTCTCTCCCGCTCATGCTCTCTGTCTCTCTCTCAAAAAAATAAATAAATAAACATTAAAAGAAAAAAAAAGTAAGAGAAGAAACTGGTGGAAATGATCATAATTCCAGCCCTGGTTCATCATCATTGTGAGGGTAAACAATATAACATATATGAAAGTGCTTTGAAAAAATTCTCTATAGAAGAATATTCTCTATAGGTACTATTAATAAGAGGCAAAGGCCCATTCACCATCTAAAACTGTGTTGGAGGTTTTGCAAGTGGCCTTCCAGATGGACTCAGGCCCCAAAGCACAGACAGTAAGATGGACATCTTTTATCTTGTGAGAAAAGAGTGCAGAGTGTCCAATATTCAAGCTGAGTGTATGAGGGTATGGTAGGAACAGAACAATGTCTCTTCAATGGCCTATGGTAAAATAAAATTAAAAAAAAACACACACTATAGCTTTACATATTTAAGATATGATACCTTATTGTTTGGGAAGAAAGTGGGTAGATGATTCACTCTACAAAACAGGAAAAGATCAAGGCAGCTGATTCATCCAACTCAAGGCCAGGATCAGATAATTATGGAGGCTGCATTCCACTGACGGAGGCCATAGTATGGGTCGGTCACTATGTGCACACTCTTAAGTGTCCTTAATTGTAACATTTAATTGTAACAATATGAGGTGGGCGACAGTATCTCCAGTTGAAAAATTTGAGGATTTAAGCCTACTTGTAAAGTGACATAGCTAGTAAATGGCAGAATCTAAATTCAAATCCAGGTGTTCACCACCTTGCTTCTCCCTTTCAGTTCTCTAGGCATCCCTCTGCCACCTGCTCTTCCCCAATTCTGTAGGAGAACAGAGGTCCCAGGCCCAGGGACCTCCTGCAAAGTCAGCTGTTGGTTCTGAGGACACTGAGGTCAGGGACCTTTCTTTCCCCAGCCCTTCCCCATTTTCTGTAGCATTTCTGGAGAGTGTGGGCATTTCCTCCTCATTTCTTGTGGTGATGGCATCCATCTGGTTGCTTCAGTTTCTGCATCAGTTTCCTGCTTCTCAGTGATGGTCTAGTTCCGGTAGTCAGGGACTACTTTGTGGGGATTAACAGAGGAGCTGGGAAGGGTGGGGGTTCACTAAAAAGAGGCAGGTAAAGTAGTAAAGTAAGGGTACTGAGGAAATATGAATAGATCTAATGAATATTTATTAAGTGCCTACTAGGTGCCAGGTATGGTGCTAGGTGCTTGAACAAAAAGGTGAGCAAAAGGCATGGTAGTTCCTTCACAGTTTACAGCCATGCTGGGTAGGAAGAGACTGGTGTTAAATAAGGAGCCATATGAATTAATGCATAATTTAAAATTAGTATGCTTTATGACAGTAAAAGAGTGTCATGACAGAGAATAAGGGGAGGAGGACATAGTTTAGATGGGACAGGGGGTGGCTGTTTCAGGAAAGGCCTCTCTGGGAAAGTGACATTTAAAACAACATGTTTATCAACTGAATACTGAAATACTTGTATTGTTGAGGATTTCAGAGTAATAAAATTATTAACCTCTGATGAAAGTTACAGGTAATAGCAGGGAATACTTTTACTTTTATTACACACACAAACTTTTCCTACAGCTTTTATTTATTTATTTTTATTTATTTATTTTAAATGTTTATTTATTTTTGAGAGAGAGCACAAGTGCGGGCGGGGCAGAGAGAGAAAGAAGGGAGACACAGAACCTGAAGCAGGCTCCAGGCTCTGAGCCGTCAGCACAGAGCCTGATTCGAGGCTTCAACTCCGGAACTCCGGATCAGCAAGGTCATGACCTAGGCTGAAGTCGGACACTTAACCAACTGAGCCATCCAGGTACAGTCTACAACTTTTAAAAGTAAATTGCAGCTGGCGGCAAGTATTTCTACTATGACGTAATTATACATTTTCACAAACTATTATTGTCTTTGTATCTCCTGGAGTAAACCATAATAATCACCATTTTTACAGATAAAATAACTATTGTGTTGTGAAGGGATTTCTTTTTTCCTCATATCTCCCAAGTAATCAAAGTTTACTCCTTTCTATACACGTAACAGAAATTCTTTTCTCTCCATTTAATAGGTCTGTTTTAATATTAACATTCTACAATTTGTGGGCTACCTCTCATTTTTAAGTCTTAGGTAAGCACATAGTGATTTGTGCCCAGTGTAATGTTACTTAAATACTTATTTAGGATACACCTACATTTTCATAGAGAATAAAGTGATGAAATTTTAGCAACCTTTAATGGTGACCAAATAAAACACTTTGAAAGCTTTTAGAAAGTATATAATAAAATATGTATTTTCCCCCTTTTTGGGATATAAATTATTCGCCTTGTTTTCTATTGAAAGTTACTGCTTAAATAGCTTACGTTAAAAAAAAAAGTTATCTTAGTTAGTGGGAAAGACTATTAATCAAAATCTTTTACAATCCATCCTTACCTCTACGCAACGACTTTGTGCAAAACCATACATGTTTATTTCAAAATGTAAAAGTAATGTTTGTAAAGAATCTCACCATCATCAAAGCATTAAAAGCATTTACTTGCTGAGTAACAGGAAAGTTTGTTAAATAGTATAAATAACAAATTTCCTCAGTTCTGATTCTTATTTTTTATAATTTATGATTTCTGAGTTCAAGATTTATTTTATAATCATTTGAAACAGGGTGCTGTCGAAAAAACCACCAGACGCTGAACAGAAGCGAGGCAAGATTTTATTCACGGCCAGGCCAAACCTGATCTCCTGATCTTAAGGAGAAAAGTGCAGAGAAGGGCCCTGAACAAAGGTAGCAGTGAGCTTATATGGATTTTAGCAAGTCAGAATACGTCATTATTTAGTTAACCAATTACAATTTACAACATTTCATGGTAGCCAATTATATTGTGACATAAAGACGTTAGTTTTGGTGGGAACCTATCAATTTAAAGGTCTTTGTCCTAAGAGGGTTTAAAATGACCAATCATAGTTAGACACCTGAGATGCTGTAGGGCAGTGAGTACGTGACTTTTTACATGTTGGTCTTGCCTAGCCCAGATCTTGGTAGAGGGGGTGGGGGAGCGTTTTGCATCCTAAGTTATCTGTTTAGTAAGCAGGCGAGGTCACAGAAGTGAGATAGGGCAGTTAGTAATTTCCGATAACCCTAATAGGGAACTACATAAGCTTTTGTCTCAATTATTCATGAAAGGTGTGTTTAAGCCAAACTTATATACAATAAGCTTTCTGATATCTTATAAGTTGACCTATTACACATTGTATATGATCGATGTTATAGGTAGGGTTAAAAAAGTATTTTTCCAAGAAAAAAAGAAAACTTATTTAAATCGATGGCACAACTTACAACTAATGGCATCTTAGAACTGGCAAAATATAGTGTGAGATACATACTGATGTCAAAAAGCAAGTCTTGACTTCACCCATCTGGATTATATACAAAATGAAATACCATTCAATTTTAATACCCAACTTACCACAGTTCTTCTGCTGCATGAATGTCAGAACATGGCAAACTGGAATCAACTGTTGCCACTGGAACAGACTGCTTCTACTGGAAGAAAGGAGGGCTGGTGTGCTGGTAATGTTTCCCTTTTAAATTTTTCAGTTCTTTAAAACCTGGCTAGCTATTCCTTAATTATGTTAAATCCTCTCTGTCAACAATAGCTGTGTGTTTCTGCCTCTTGCCTGGACTCCAACTGATACACATCATTTCCTATCCTTCTGGCTTCTCTCCACCACTGTGTTGTTAGTATCTAGAGTTTGAGTTCTACATTATTAAACAAACTATATATATATATATATATATATATATATATATATATATATATTTGTATTTTTAAATTTTTCTCTGTTTATTTTTTGAATAAAAAATGGGGACCTGCATTTCATCTATTTCAGACAAAAAAATTTTTTTGACAACTTTTTCAGTTAACAACTTTCTCACTGTATCACTGGCATATGACAAACTATACATATTTAAAGTGTACATTTTGATAAGTTTTAGTATATGCATACAGTTGTGAAATCACCACTATAATGAAGATAATGAACATATTTATCACCTCCAAAAGTTTTCTTTTGCTCTTTTGTAATCATGCTCTCACACCCTTCCCTGCCTTTCTTCCCCATCTCTAGGCAACCACTGATCTGCTTCTTATCACTACAGATAAGTTACACTTTCTAGAATTTTATATAAATGGGTCAAACAGTATATACTCTTTTATTTTGTCTTGTTTATCATTATTAGTTTGTAGCTTGTTCATGTTATTGTATGTATCAATAGTTCATTCCTTTGTATTGCTGACTAGTATTCCATTATATGAATGTGCCGCAATTTACTTATCCATTTACCTGTTAATGGACATTTAGATTGTTTCCAGTTTGGGCTATTGCCAGTAAATTTGCTAGGAACGTTCAAGTACAAGTCTTTGTTGTTGTTATTTATAAAGAGCAATGTTTTTTAAGTTTATTTGTTTTTTAGAGAGAGTGAGAGCGGGCATGGGGGTGCGTGCACATCAGTGAGGAAGGGGCAGAGAAAGAGGAGGCAGAGAATCCCAAGCAAGCTCCTGGCTGTCACAGCAGAGCCTGATGTGGGGCTGGAACTCACAAACCACAAGATCATGACCTGAACCAAAGTCAAGAGTCCAATGCTTCACCGACTGAGCCACCCAGGCGCCCCTCAGGTACAAGTCTTTGAATGAACGTAAACTTTCTTTTTTCCTTGGACAATGTGTTGGAGTGGAATGGCTGGTTAGATGGTAGGTTTATGTTTAACTTCTTAAGAAACAGCCAAGCTAGTTCTCAAAGTTGTTGAACCACTTCACAACCCAATCAGAAGCATAGGGGAGTTCTAGTTCCTCTAAATTCTTGGCAACACTTCGTATGGTTAGTGTTTGGAGGTATTTCATTATGGTTTTAATTTGCATTTCCCTAATAACTAATTGTGTTGAGCGTCTTTTTCATGTGCTTATTTGCCATCCATATATATTCTTTGGTGAAGTGTCTGCTCAAGATAGACCATATTTGGAGCCATAAGACAAGTCTCCATAAATTTAAAAGGATTCAAGTCATACAAAGTGCGTTTTCAGGCCACAGTGGAATTAAATTTGAAATCAGTAACAGAGTGATATCTGGAAAACCCTTAAATATTTGGATCCAGTGTTGCTGTTAAAAAATCTGATGCCTGTCTGATTTTTGTAACTTTGTAGGAGATATGCTCTTTTTGTCTGGAAGTTTTCAGAATTTTCTCTTTCTCTTTCATGAGCTTAAATTTTCCAAGACCGTATCTGAGTTCTTACTTTTTCTTATTGGGCACTCAATTCTTTGCATTTGAGTTCTTTCTTCTCCCTTTAATTCAGGGATATTTATTTTTATTATTTCCTTTAACATTTTTCCCTCCCTTTATTTTTTTCTCCTTTTGGATTCCTATTTTCCATATGTCAGCTTGTCTACTTTTATCTCTATATTTATTTCTATAATTATCTCTTATCCCATTTTTTGTCTGCCTTCTGGGAGATTACCTCAGTCTGCTCTTGCAATTTTACAATTTATTCTGTGGCTATGTTCAGCTTGCTATTTATTCCATCTACTATTCTTTCTTTCAAGAGATATATATATATATATATATATATATATATATATATATATATATGTATATGTACTTTTCACTTGGATCTCTTTGTGACTTTTTCTTGCTTCATATTACCAATATCTTTTTTTTTTAATGTTTATTTATTTATTTTGAGAGAGAATGCAAGCAGGCAGAGGCAGAGAGAGGGAGACAGAGAATCTGAAATCTGAAGCAGCCTCCAGGCTCTGGGCTGTCAGTGCAGAACATGATGCGGGGCTCAAACCTACGAACTACAAGATCAGGACATAAGCCGAAGTTGGATGCTTAACAGACTGAGGCACCTAGGTGCCCCTTTATTACCAATATCTTTTTCTTAACTTTGGTTGTGCTTATTTTACATTCTTACTCTGCTTGTTCTGTAGTGGTTCTAACCTCAGGTATTTCAGGCTGTGAGCTGTATTACCAAGGCTCAGGCCTTAGTTTAGGCTCTTTTGTGATTTTGAGTGGTTAGAAGATGAGCCCCAAGGCACAAAGCCCTGGACACCAGAACTGTGATTAACCACTCATCTGTTCTCCTTCAACAAGCATTCCTCTGGCCAGAATCCTCCTCTAAAGTATTAAAAGGGAGAAGACAATGATCTCACATGTGATCTACTATCCCTTAGGCAGGCTTGCTGAGGATGTGTGAGAAGTGAGTGAGCGCTCAGGGCACTGGTCAGCCTCTCCCGCACCCCTTACCCTTATGAGGGCTATTGTTGCTGCCTTCTGACTCAAGGCGGTCCTGAGATAGGCAGGGATCCAAAGGATCAGAGAAAGGCAGAGCAGAATGTGGCCGGGCTCTCTTTACCTGATACTCCACCTCTGCGTGCGTCTTCACCCAAGGTTTATGATGGACTTTAGTCTCCCCAGGGATTTCTTAGTTTTTAAGATCAATACATTCCTGTCTCTTCTGTCGTTTCCCCAGAGCCAATTCCCTGTGGCCTGCGCCTGGTAAACATCTTGTCTGTATTTCATGGGTTGTCACTGGGGGATAGGTTCCTGAGAGATTTTGAATTTTGCTATAAGGAAATTAATCTTGGGATGCCGGTGGCTCAATCGGTTAAGTATCCAGCTCTTGGTTGCAGCTCAGGTCATGATCTCACAGTTCGTGGGTTTGAACCCCACATCGGCTTCGCACTGGCAGTGAGGAGCCTACTTGGGATTCTCTCCTTCTCTCTGCCCCTCCCCCCCCCCCATACACACTCTCTCTCTCTCTCTCTCTCAAAATAAATAAATAAACTTACACAAAAAAGAAAATTAATCTGGTAGCAAAGTGAAAAAAAAGGAGGAAGCAAACAATTACTAGTATAGGTAAGCAGTAATGAGGTTTGAATTGACAGTTTGTATGTTGAAATGAAAAGACATTTTTTTCTGTGTAAGTGATTTGTCAGTTGAGCCCAAACTTGAAGAAGCTGCTGTTTCATTTTATTTATTTATTTATTTATTTATTTATTTATTTATTTATTTGAGTGAATTGCAAACTAAGCCCTGGGAGAAATTCAAGATGTTACAGTGAAAAAGGAAGCTAAGTGAGACCAGATTGGAGAGCAAATTGTTATTATTTAAAACTTATGGACCACCCTGGATATGCTAAGTTTTATTTAAGAAAATACTGAAACACGATCCCTTCCGTTTAACAACTAACATTTTCAGGAAACGTATACCACATTTCTATGTGTGTTTTACTGGCACCCACTGCCAATATTTAAACTTGTTTAATTTGAGGAATTTCCTCTTCTTAGTTTTCTTTCCCTCAATTTTTTTTTGAGAGTTGTTCCCTTTCTTTTTTTTTTTTCCATAAAAATTGAGACTATGAACAGATGTCATTGTATATGTTCATATTCTTGGGTTGAAAGTTAGCAATTAAGACACTATCTTTATGCTATGATTCTTCATAAAGCAGGCTAGATGGAGAATTTTTTACCTCCTTGCAACTTTTCAGTGTGTTTGGCCTTCCACTCAATAGTAAAAAATGGTCTATTTTTATTTTAGATGAAAGAAAAGAAATTAGTTTGAATAGCAGCATGAAAAATTTATGTTAATGATAAACATGAAAAATGTTCAGTTTTAAGTCAGACAATTTTTTGTTTTGTTTTTGTTTTTGTTTTTGGACTATCAAACTGCCCCAGAATTATATATAAAAAGATCTTGGCAGTAAGAAGTCTCATAAAATGCTGATGAGAACGTAACTGCCGACCATACTGATACACATAGCTATAACTGCCTCTGTGTAGCAGGAGAGCCCCACCCCCACCCCATCCCATATACCAGTGCCTCTTAAACTTCAGCATGCATCAGAATCACCCAGACAGCTTGTTAAAACATGGATTGCTGGACCCCACCCCAGAATTCTGATTCAGTAAGTCTAGGGTGATGCCTGAGAACTTGCATTTTTAACAAGTTCCTAGGTTACAGTGACACCTATAGTCCAGGACCAACTTCAAGAACCACTGCCATCTATTAGCTCAATCCTGGCTGTAATGTAGCTGGAGATATTTAAAAGAACACTGTTGCCAGGGGCCGTGGCTGGCTCAGTCGGTAGAGCAGGTGACTCTTGGTCTTGGGGTTGAGAGTTTGAGCCCCTCATTGGGTGTAGAGATTACCTAAAAATAAAATCTTAACAAACAACAAGAAAAGGAATAGTACTGCCAAAAACTACCAGTGTTGAGGTCTACTCTCAGGGATTTTGATTTAATTGGTTGGGAGTGGGGCCTGGACATCTATGTTTTATAAAAGTTCTTCGGGAGATTCTAAGGCACCCTTAGCATTGAGAAGCACTGCCACATACTCATTCTCCAACCAGCATCCAGAGGAACTCATATAGCTGCTGTTCTACTTCCATTCAAGCCTTTAACCTTAAGGTTTTATAAAGGTATTTTCATTTAAATTGGTTTGCTCATTGGTTCTGGTCACCAGCAAAACCCAAGTCATTATTTACCTTCTCCCTTACTCTTACTAGTTCAGCTGTGAATTCTCTCTTCTGGTTCAATCTCCCCTTTCTCTTCTCTCCTCTCCTCCATCTCTCTCATTTTCCTGTTGTTTCCTCTAGTGTTCCTCACTAACAATTTCGTCTATGCTCTCAGGCTTTCTACCATTGTTTCCCTTGGTCTCCTTGCCTACCTGTAGACTGGCTTGTTTCTGAAGACAGTACTTCCCTGCAGCCCTTTCAAATGCAGGCTGCTAGCTTTCCCACATTCCCTGGGTGTTGGAATCTGGACACTAGTTTGCAGTCTTTTTCCCATTTCACTGCAGCTTCCAGACATTTACTCCTCAACCCTTATGTAAATTTCTTGTGCCTTTGAGGTTAATGCTATCTGGCTATGCCATCTGCCTCTTACATTGCTGTCCACCAACCTCCTTGTCTCTCTATTCATTCACTAAAGTTTGGGCACCTGGCTCTCAGCCTTTGCTTCAACCCTACGCCCTGCCATCACCCTAGGAGACGTCTGCATCCACGTGGATGACCATCTGGCACTCTGGCATCTTCAGTCTTTGGTCTCCTCATTTTCCATGAGCTTTTCCTTGACCCTATCTTCCCATCCAATGTCACTGTTACGCTTTGGGCCTTTGCCATCATGAAGAGCTCACCATCTGTGAATTACTGTCTTCCATCATTCCAGCCCATAGTCAACCACCTAACATCATAATCATAAGAAGCTTATCCAGAATAGGATTTAATTCCCTCTTTTTAGAGGAAGGCCCTGCACGTGGGTACACAACTGGGCACATGTTGCTGATAAAGCGGCAAATAAAATCTTACATTATTTAAAATCTTATATGCAATAAAATTGATGAACTTGTGTACCTAGTATGTGAAATAATGAAATTCAGAAGCCTATTTCAATGAACTTAAATTCTTTTTTTTTTTTTAATATTTATTTATTTTGACAGAGAGAGAGAGAGAGCAGGGAAGGGGCAGAGAGAGAGAAACCCAAGCAGGTTCTGCACTGTCAGCACAGAGCCCGATGTAAGGCTCCATCCCACAAACCATAAGATCATGACCTGAACCAAAATCAAGAGTCAGATGCTTAACTGACTGAGCCACCCAGGCACCCCTCAGATTCTCTTTTTTTTAGGAAAAAGTAACCTATTATAAAAGGAGACTCTCTTTGGGGCTTTCTACACAGAAACCTGAAATGGGTAATATATGGCCCTAGGCATCCTAAATTGCCTTACCCAGATACCTCAAAGTTTTACCCCTGACATTTTATCCTTAAGCTAGAGATAGGTAACATTATTATTATGTTTTTCTCAGATATTTAGGTTTTACAGTGAAAAAGTTTCAGATGCCTTTTAAAAAGGTTATGGGCCTTATACAAGGAATCAGCTTTCTATCAAAGCATGATTCACAACATGATTCTGCGATATGTATTAAGAATATTACAAATATTTATACCCTTGGACATTTAAAAATTATTTTATTTTATTTTTTTAAGTTTATTTATTTATTTTGAGAGAGAGAGAGAGAGAGAGAGAACAAGCAAGTACAAGCAGGGGAGGGCAGAGAGAGAGGAAGAGAGAGAATCCCAAGCAAGCTCCGTGCTGTCAGCACAGAGCCAGACACAGGGCTTGAACTCACTAACCATGAAATCATGACCTGAGCTGAAATCAGGAGTCAGATGCTCAGTCTATTGACTGAACCACCCAGGCACCCCATACCCTTGGACATTTTTATGGGCAGAGGGAACACAGGATAGGGAGGCAGGGACCCATGCGGGCGGGTCCCTTCTATTTATTTCATTCCTTCAGTAAGGGATGTGTGGAAAGGGAGATTGCTTCCCATCTTTTCATCAGGCATAAAACAATGCACAGTGATCTTGAAATTCAGTTCTCTCCAGAGCTATCATTCTCGGTTGGGAGGAAGTTCAGGGATGTTGCAAGGAGACATGTTGACTTATTTATCTACGAACACACTTTGGACTATTTTTTAGTATCTCTGTGTCACTGGCTCATGGTGTTTTGTTTTCCTACTTTTTATGTGTGCATAAGGTCTGGATAGTTTGGCTGGCGATGATGGGAAATGAGAGTAGCCTGAAGGGAATGGGTAAGGCACAGCTGATAATTATTTGATAGAGACAGGCATACTCTGGCCCAGGTACAGATATTGGGTGCACAGAAAGATAGCAGATACAGTGGGACAGTGAAAACAGCAGAAGACCAGAAATCAGAAAATTCAGAGTAAGGATTTTTTGACTTAATAGCCTTGTGACTTGAGACCGTTTGCTTAGTTTTTCTGAGCCCCGATTTCCTTACCTGTAAAATGGGGATTGGAGTGTCTCTTTTCCTTTCCTCACAGGGTCGTTGTGAGGATGAAATAAATCACTTAATGTGTGTGAAAGTGCTTTCACAATAGTAAAGTACTACAGAATAAAGGTAAGGTGTTCTTGGAGGATGGGGCGTGGTACTCTCCTGAGCTCAGAGGCGAATTTGAAGATAAGTAGATAAACTGACTTGCGAAATCTGTGAGGCTGACATGTTAGCAATGATCGATTGTAAACTTACAAAAACGGTTGATGGACGCCTGGGTGGCTCAGTCAGTTAAGTGTCCGACTCTAGATTTCGACTTAGGTCATGATCTCACGGTTTGTGAGTTGCAGTCCTGGATCAGGCTCTCCACTGACAGTGTGGAGCCTGCTTGGGACTCTCTCTCTCTCCCCCTCTCTCTCTCTGCCCCTCCCCAGCTCACTCTCTCTCTCTCTCTTTCTCAAAGTAAGCAAATAAAAACTTTAAAAAAATGGTCAAGATAAGTTGTAGTTTGGGGAATTATAAAATGATTGAGTGAAGATGAAAAAAATATCAGAAATTTAGTATATTAAGAAGTACCTCTAATTTTGAAAATATGCTGCATAGTTAAGCTACATCAAATGTTTTACTATCCAAATAAAAACACATATAAGCCCTTTCATAAGACCTTTTTCTTTTAGAATAATGATTTTCCAGTTTAAAAATATTCCCTAGATCCTAGTTAGATGTAGGAATGGTTTAGGTGTTCTACTTTACTTACCAAGAATAATCTTTTATAATTTACTTAAAACAATCAAACAAACAATAATCAAGCAAAAAGCAAAAGTCGATTCCAAAATCCTCAATCATAATCACATTTTTCTGGCAAAGGTATGGATGTTCCTCCTAAGGAACATATCTCCTAAGTTTTTTTTTTTTTTAATGTTTATTTATTTTTGGGAGAAAGAGAGAGAGGGAGAGAGAGGAGACATAGAATCAGAAGCAGGCTCCAGGCTCTGAGTTGTCAGCACAGAGCCCAATGCGGGGCTTGAACCCACAAACTATGATATCATTTACCTGAGCTGAATTCAGACGCTCAACGGACTGAGCCACCCAGGCCCCCCCTCATATCTTCCAAGTTTTGACTTCAGTTAGTCCTTTATCCCTCACATCCTGGGCTTCATAAACCCCATCGCTTGTTTTATGCACACCAGTTCTCAAATTGGGTTCCCTTCCATCATCTCCAAAACCATCTTCTTAACCTATGCTTGTTAACCTATGCTCGTTAACCTTCTGCCTGGTAACTTCCAGAACCTTCAGTGCAATGTTCTGTGGTCATACTTTGGCGTTGTTTCAAAGCAGTGCAAAATTATTTATTGAATCTTTACTGCTTTCTACTCCTTTGCCTTTTCTTTAAGCTAAACCAGTCCTTTTGCCTGTATGTCCACCAAATAGAATGTTTTGTTCATTTTAGGTTTTTAGTACATGTTGAATCCAAGTGAATAGTTTTGTTTATCAAACTTGCAGTGTAAGCTGGACACTATTTGAGCAAACACAAATGTATGTATCCCTGTTTATTATATAAAACATGAGTTTAGAGTTTTCGATTTGAAACCACCATATGGGATGGTGAAAAGCATAACACACTCCCTTCTTCCCGGGAAGCAGTTCTTGGGAACTGTAGAGGTTGTCCAGGATCCCAGCAGAGAAGTTCGACTGGTTAGAGGTGACAGTGGAGCTGTGAAGTGGATGAATTTGGCCAAAGGAGCATATGATTGAGAAAGAAAGGAGTCATTTTCTAAAGGGAAAAATGGCAGTTGGGCAAGCTTGGAGGAAGGAGAATGGGAGAGCTGAAACGTGAAAGAATTCAAAAATATTTGTAAGAATGTAAAGTCCATGAGGACAGGGATATTTTTGTCTGTGTTGTCCATGGTTGTATCTATTTCTAGCACCCAGAATAGCACCAGACATGAAACAGACACTCAATAAACATTCGCTAAATGAGTAAGTATATGAGGAATAGATATCCGTGTGTAAAAGATGTCAGAGAGTGTGAAAAAGGTCAGGGCTAAAACAAAGTCGCACAAACGTCATGGCAAATGCTAGATAATGGGAGATTGAGAAACAGAAACTGAATCTGTTTTTTTGCAAAGCTTGTTGGTTCCTCATCTCCCAAATTCCCCTCAAAATGATCAAATGAATATGTGAATAGGGTGACTCCAAGTCAGCCCTGTCCACATGACAGAAATAGCAAGTAATTTTTACTGGATCCTATATGGATGGGTGGTTCTTCATTAGAAGCCCAAGAGTGGAAGTACTCTTGTTCTGAAACCATGACATCTTTGGAATGCAAATGGAAAAGGCTAGTAGTTTCCCTTTAAGGGGGACAGGCAATGAGGTAGGCAGTGAGTCCATTAGTGGCACATTCTTTGGCCTCTCTCCTGTTCTGCATGTCGTATGAAAGCCTGAAATCACTATTCAGGCTCCATCCAGAGACCACACTCTGTAGGTCATCCCTCCCAGTCTATTAGAAGGCTGTACTGATGTGGGAAACAAAGGCAAATGAAAAACTGAATTTCCTTTCTGCCTACAGTGCATTGACAAGTCCTTGGGACAGGCAGAGTGACATTCCTTTGGAAGCTCAGCTGCCTTGATGATGACCCTTTGCTAAGGGCAAAAGGGAATCTTAGGTTAACATTATCCCAACCTTCAAGATGGTGTAAGTCTACTTTAACATATAAAATTCCTTTGGAAACTTCCTTTATCTCTACCCCCAAAGATATATGTCAGCAATCATCCTCCAAGCATATGGCCCCCTGATATACATCTGAAGAGTCTCTTGACTAAGGTTTTACTAGACAGTTATAAATGACCTTTTCCTAACAATAGCTAGCCCCCTCAAGGCCCTGGAAACCATGTTTCTAAAATTCTTTAGTGACTTATGCTGTCTCTAATCCCCTCCCAATCTGAGGTATATAATCAGTCACTCATCACAACCTCGGTGCAACTCTTTCTGCCGATGGATCCTGTCCCTGTGCTTTAACAAAACCATCTTTTTGCACCAAAAATGTCTCAAGAATTCTTCCTTGGCTGTTGGTTCTGAACCCCAACACTTCAATCCACATCATTTGGCATCCTAACATGGGTTAAGACTTCTCATCTGGACTCTGAGCCTCGGTACAAACTTGATGAGTATTTTCTCTTCTCTTCCTTTACTTTCATTTCATTTCAGGGACTTTTCAGGGAGTATGGTCTTATTGGAACAATATTTTCTTTCCTTTTTCTTTTCTTGTCTTGTCTTTTCTTTTGTCAATGTTTATTTATTTTGAGAGTGCATGGGACAAGGGCAGAGAGCAAGGGAGGGAAAGAGAATCCCAAGCAGGCTCCACAGTATCAGCACAGAGCCCAGTGGAGGACTTGAACTCATGAACTGTGAGATCTTGACCCAAGATCTGAAATCAAGAGTCAGACATTTAACCAACTGAGCCACCCAGGTGCCCCAGTCTTATTGGAACACTTTCATGTCGATTGCTCGGGCTGCAATCCTCTAGCTTGTGGCTACTCTACAGGGAGGGGAAAGCCTGCCTTTTGGCTGGAAGTTAGTACCATGGCCAGAATGGAAAAAAGACCCAGAAACTTGATGCCCTCTTTTTATTCCTGTCCTTGCACAAAGTTGTCTGTCTTGGACATAGGACAGCCACCTAAATAACCAGGACAATTGCTAATCTTAAGACTCCTATGTGAGGTTTCTTCTTCATTGGTCTAATATGATGCCTTCCACATCCCTGGTCTAGCAGCTTCTGGCCAACAGACTTCCACTGGGAGTGGCCAGAACCCGATTGAATTAAAGCCCAACCAGGGACCATTTCCTAGAGATGTTAGCTATAAAAACTATATGTGTTGGAATGTCATTTAGACTATGATGGACTTCTATCTTTACTGTTTTATCTCAATGTCCGTTAATAACTACTTAAGCTACAGAATTGGGGAATTTCCCCTTGTAAAGCTTTTCTAGTGTTTTCCATGGGTTAAAAACAGCACAACCTTCACAGCAAGGCAATAGCGTGGCCTTCACAGGAAGGCTTGGACATGGTATGGCACAGTATTTCAGTCCATTTACCAGGCACCCATCCGTAGCCTAGGATACAATAGGGAAGGAAGGGGAAGGGAGGGGGAGGCTAGCATCCTTCCTACAGGGCCTTTATGGCAAGATGGTGATCAATAGTGATTTTCATTGGAGGGACATCTCTGGTTGCTTTTGATATGCAGAACCTCTGACATACCCTGTGTGTGATACCATCTGGGAGTTAGGGGGGATTTTTGGTAATGGACCCTCTCTCTTTAGTTCTCAAGGACTCATCCTTGGAATGCCTTTTAACCCACTGGAAAAAACTTGGATTACAAAATTTAGAAAAGGACTGGTCTTCTATAACACTGCATGGCCTCAGTAGTATCTATTAGTTAGATCTCTTTTGCAGAAAACAGGGCAAATGTTCAGAGGGACCTTAGGTCCAGGCCTTCAGGGCTCTAAATCAGAACCCGGACCTAAGGGCCTCTTCCAGAATGTGTTTGGTCACTAACCAGGCCAGTAAACTCCCTCCTGATATATTGGATGATAATTATCTAAATAGGCCTCCTCCTAAGAGAAACCAATTGCTTGAGGGAAAAATAGGCCATCCCTAACAAAGGGGATACTGACTCTCTCACTGTTCCTCCTCCTAACAGATGTTGGGCCTTCTCCCTCATTCATTTCCCAGGTTAATGGCTGTAATTGGAGCCAATTGTGGCTAGTCTATCTTAGGACAGAGACTTTAAGGAATATTTCCAAACATCTACTGAAACTCCCTTTGTTTCAGGGAAATTCTCTGTCTTCCCTGGCCCACCATGGACTGCATATTTCCACTTTGTTGGAAAAAAGCCATGGCATCTGCTCATCTGTCTGAGCTGATGAAGTTTAGAACCAGGAACCCTCTTTCTCTGCCTTCTGGTGGCCCCTCACCTCTTCTGCCTGCCCCCCACCGCCTCTCCTGTTTCTGCACCACCTTGGGTGCAGCCTGTATAACTAGTTCCTATACCAACCTCGGTACCTCTGGCACCATTGGCTCCTTCTCCTACCGTTGAGGTCAAGGAGTGAACACCACCCCCCTAGGACCACCCACTTCAGGTTTCCCCAGTGGTGCCCCAGGTAAAAATTGACAATGGAGTACAAATTGATTGACTTTTTTAAGCAGATCCAGGTAGAAGAGAATTCTGTATTTAAGCTAATTTAAGTTTGTTGGTTTAAGTAAAATAGACATGTCTTTAGAGTTGTCAGCATTAAATGTGAAACTTTTATTTTACCAAGGTTTATTAAGCTCACGTTATCTCTGTTGCAATTTGTTACCAAAAAGGTGACTTAAAAATGATGGTTAATTTTGTCTGTCTCAAACCTTTTCATGGTTAATTGTTAAGATCACTCTCAAAGTCTTTGGTAACCTGAAACTTTAAAGTTTTGCTTGGATAATAAATTGGGCTGAATTCATTGGAATCCAGGTTTTTTCCAAATAGGATAATACTAAAGCATTGATTACTAAACATAAGGTTTATTTGCTTTTGACTTCTTATTGCAGAGAAACTAAGGATATTTGGGTCTGTTAGAAAACATGCTTTGTGCTTGACTGATTCATGAATTTGCCGTCTAAAGAATTCTGGTGTAACAGTTCACAACTGATTACTACTTAGTTTTCACTGGAGACTAAGATTTCTAAGAATGCAAAATTCTGCTAAATGTAATGAAGACTGAAATAAGGGAAGCAACTCTGTATGTAGAAAGTAGGAGATGTGTAAGGAAGGTATAAGGAATGGAAATACATTTTTGTTGAAGGTAAAAGAAGGTAATTTTGGCCTAAATGAGACTGATTGGAGAGAAATGGCTTGGGACAAAATCTGAATGTAAAGGAAAGTTGTAGAGGGTTTATGAAGTGGAATCTTTGGAAAGGAATTCTATGTGTGGTCAGGATGGCCTAAGGTGAAAATGAATGAATTTTAAAAGTACACTGGTGGGGCACCTGGGGTGGTTCAGTTGGTTAAGCATCTGACTTTGGCTCAGGTCATGATCTCATGGTTTGGTTTGTGAGTTCGGGCCCCACGTCGGGCTCAGTGCAGAGCCCACTTTGGATCCTCAGTCTCTCTCTCTCTCTCTCTCTCTCTCTCTTTGCTCCTCCCACCTCTCCCCCCACCTCCTGCTCTTACACATGTGTGTGCACTCTCTTGTGCATTCTCTTTCTCAAAAATAAACATTAAAAGATGAGCACTAGCATAAGATTGAAATTCTGCTTTCTCTTTGTTAAAAAGACAAAGTTTCTTGGACTGTTGGTCTTCTCTTGATAAGAAAATGTAAACCAAGTTGTTTTCTCTTTTCTTTGCCCAGAAAAAAGTTTCTATGTTGTGCCTTTATCAGGTCTTTGGTGAGCTACAATCCTATTTAGGCATGTGCTTTAAAACTTCTAAGGTTTTAACAAACTTCCCCAAGATTTAAATCATAAATGAAGTCTTTTTGACTAATTAAGCTTGTTAATTTGGTATGCTACATTCTGATATAAGGTCATCACTCAATATTCTGATTATTGAAGTGTTCTGTGTCACAGAAAAAACCAAATATCCTTATCAACTGCATTATAACGAACTCTCATATCAGATCTTTAACAATGTCTATTGCTGAGTTTGTTGTCATTTATAATTGTTCTCATGATCTTACAAAAGGTGTTTCATTTTCAAGGAGACTCATAAAAAGGACTTTTAGGACGAATAGAGATATTTGACGTCTTTAAGATCGTAAAACTGAAATGATCTTTAAGATCATAAAACTGAAATGCATTTCCAGAACTAACTAAAAGCTGCAATCAAACTGAAGAAAAATTAGTAAAGTGGGACTAAATACACTGAGAAAAGTGATTATAGTTTTTGTGACTTTTGTTTGAAACATTGCTGGTTCTCTTGTGTTTGCTCTTCCAGATTAAGGAAATTTAAGATATCTCTGATTTAGAGAAACATGATCAAGTATTCACTTGGGAACAAACAGAAGCATTTAACTTTTCTCTCTATCTGAATCCTCTGAAAGTCAAAAGTCTCAGTGGGAAGTCTTTCTTCCATGGCAATCATAGTCATTTGCATAAGTTCAATAGGAATCTGTTCTCCTCGTAACATGATGCCACTGGAAGCACTGGTGATTTTACCTAGATTTGACTGGAATGTCATATTTGACAGAGACATGCACAGACTCAGATATGACCAGACGGCTTTAAGCAAGTAAGGTTGACTTTATGAAACATGGAGCAATAAAGCCCCCGGGAAATGTTGCTTACAGAGTTCCCAGCAGCCTTACCAGGAGAGTAAAGAATGTCACTTCCTGGCAGGTGCAGGAACCTCAGGATGCTTTGAGGACCTCGTGAAGAGGAAACTCATGCTATCCTAACTACCTCCCAACCTGAAGGTATATAATCAGTCACCCATCACAACCCCAGTGCAGCTCTTTCTGCCCATGGTTCCTGTCCCCATGCTTTAATAAAACCACCTTTTTGCATGAAAGATGTCTCATGAATTCTTTCTTGGGCATCGGTTCTGAACCCCAACACTCCAAACCACATCAGTAACTGCTGTTTCTATAGCTGCATTTGCCTCAGTCCACAAAGGAAGGAGGAGGGGAGGGTCTGAGATCAGCAGTTAAGTACAGTCTAAGCTATGGTTTGAGCTGAAGGGCTGGGTCTGGGATTCAAATGGCAGCCCATGCTTCTCAGGAGACTGCTGATGGATGCCCCCTTACTGGGTTAGGAAAAGCTGAGCAAGATCAGGGGGAAAGAACACATGTGATCCAGGTGGCCATGGGGAAGAGTAAAGGAAACCAGAAGGTCAAGGATGGGTTTACCTTTTAGTAGCAACAAAGAGAAATCAAGGGAGTGGAGGGTGTACAGAAACCTGGAAGGGAGTGTGACCCAGAAAGGACAGAGGGACATCTCTGAATGCAGTAAAATGAACTGCCACTGCAGTACGAATCAACTCCTTTACAAGTTGACTGAGAATTCTCGCCTTTTCCCTCCCAAGTTCTTTTCCATGCCATAGAGAAGCAAAGTAAGAGATGAGGAAGAAGAGTCAGAGTACAGTGCATGTGTAAAAGCCATCTATAGGCTTGAGGTCCACTAATTTCTATTAAGGTGCTTGATGATTGTGACCAGAAAAGAATGATTTTATGGCTCATTAATGAGTATATTAACATATTTCCTCCTACTCGGTAGTGGGGAAGTACATTTTCTTTCTCTTTGCAGGGGGTCCATTTTCAACATTTGCTCCTGGGAAATGTTTCTTGTGATAGAACCCAACAGCCAGAGATCACCAGAAACAAATCAATATCTCAGCAAAGTTAGATTTATTTTATTCTTTCTCTTGTCTTCTCCCTCCTGGGAGACTGTATTAAACCAAATGAGGGGTGCCGGGGTGCCTGGGTGGCTCAGTCGGTTAAGCGTCCGACTTCGGCTCAGGTCATGATCTCCCAGTTCGTGGGTTCGAGCCCCACGTCAGGCTCTGTGCTGACAGCTCAGAGCCTGGAGCCTGTTTCGGATTCTGTGTCTCCCTCTCTCTCTGACCCTCCCCTGTTCATGCTCTGTCTCTGTCTCAAGAATAAATAAATGTTAAAATAAAAATTAAAAAAAAAACAAACAAACCAATTAATACCAAAGGTGTGTATGTGCTGAATAAAGATCATTTACAAGCATACTGTTACTTGATGCCCCACAGGTGACACAAAGGAAGAGTTGCCATCATGAAAGAAGATGGGCCAGAATTTGAATAACCCTAATGAAATGCATACTGTAAAGGTCAGGTTTCTTCCCAAGATCTGTGCCCTCTAGCTGTTTCAGTGAAGAGCTGACAAGTATCAGCATATAATGAATATGACTTGCGATGGAGAAGAAAACAATTTATTTATAAAGTCCAAAATCTAGAAACCAATAAAAGTAAACCAAAATGTATGCCTCAGTATATCATTGTATATTCTGATTGTATGTAATTCTTCCTTTTTTTTATTCTTAGGAAGTCATGAAAATCAAGATCTGTGAAAATCAGCAGCTTTTTATTCTTGCTGTGTTGATGTTATTAGATTTAGGTGACAAACCATTCATTCATTTAAAAAAAAGTTATCATACTGCTGGGATACAGAAAAGAATCCGACACAGATCCAACCCTTTAGGAACTCAAAGTCCCAAGAATACCCTTCCTCCATGGTGTTTTAGAACCACCTCTAAAGAAAAGAAAAGGCAGGATGCTTCTTCTTTCAAGATATGGTATATATATGGCTATTATATTTATGATTCCTTTAAACTTAAATTAGGAAGAAGTTCTAGGAGTATTTTGTAGACTAAGAAAAGATAGTTGTCACAGATTGAAAAATAGCCACATATTATTTCATCCCTGTACGTATGCCCATTAGTAATGTGGCTTTCCTGTATTCCCATTCACAGGCTAGCTCTATTTCTCCATCCAGTAAATCTGGGCTTGGCCATGTGACTTGCTTTGCCAACATTAGCCACATTAACAAATGTGCTACAAGTAGACGCTTGAAAAGTGCTTGTGTGTTAGGGCTTGTTGTCTTACTGCACTTGGAACCCTAAGAGAACCATGTGAATGGGCTTGAGCTACCTTGCTGAAGGAAGAAAGACACATGTGAGAGGCTAAGAGAAAAATTACCAGGTGTACTCAAAACTGCAAAGAAAAGATTCCCCCCCCCCCCCCCCCCCCCCCCCCCCCCCCCCCCCCCCCGTTCCTGAAACCAGCCAGGGCGTGCCCGGTTGTAGTCTGACATAAAGGCGGGAACCAATCAAGTTCTGCTGAATGGTTTAAAATAAAGGCGGGAACCAATAGAGTTCTGCTGAGCGTTCAAATTTAAATGTTAACCAACAACAGCTCTGTAACCTCTAAAAAAGGTCCCTAACTTGTTTGTGCGGGGCTATAAAAGAAGCTGTAAGATCCTTACTCGGGGCCTCTTAGCGCCACCAGCAACGAGTGCGCGGAGGACCGGGTTCGAACCTGCAATAAACGACCCTTGCCGCTTGGCTTTGATTCTGGACTCTGGTGGTTTGTTTTCGGGGGGTCTCTCGAATCGGGGCATATCAACATGGTCATGTCCATGTCACCCCGCTAACAGATGCCAACCACCATGAGGCTCCCCTGGACCATGAAACTCCAGCTGAGCTGCCTACCACCTGGAGATGTAGGAATGAACCAGCACACATCATCTGAGCAGACCCAGACCACAACTACCCATTGGAAAGCATGCACTGCATTTTTCCCATCCACAGAATTGTGAAAAGTAATAATGTTTGTTGTTTTAAGTCGCTAATTCGAGGTGCTGTTATGCAGTAAAGCTAAATGATACAATAGTATTTCTTAATATCTTAAAACTTTAAAAACTTTAATTTAACCCAATGCAACCATGGGATTAGGATGAAGTAGAGAGTAAAGATATAGTCGTATCCTGTAACATTCCTCAAGACTGCCTATCAATTAAACGTTGTATGGTGTGATTGACATACAAAAAGCTGTAGACATTTAATGTACACAACTTGATGTGTTTGGGAATTGGTAGAGGTCTCTATTGTTTTTTTTATGATCTCTAGTACAAGATCTGAACTTGAAATTGGTTAGGGGTAAGATTTCTAGCTAGTAGATGAATAAAAGAACAGCTGAATGTCCCGGCTTTTGTTCTGGCTCTAACATACTATGAGTCAATGTTTGCTTTAGTGAATGATCAGTATTTATTGCCTTTTAGTTCAACATTGGGCTATGTTTTAAACATGAAAATTATCATGCTGAGTTCTTCCCACCAACCACTCATCACTCAGCTGCTCCTTCCCTCTATGCAATGGCTCCAAGGCATACATTCAAGGAAGTGAATGTTACAGTGCTTGGCTGTAAGCCAGGTGGACACAGCAGTTGTCTCTGTGATGTCTTTGTCACCTTCTATGCCTCCACCTACTTTAATTGAGATTTCTGTTCCACGATGCCAACCAAGTGCTTCTTGTCAAGGTCACAAAGAACTCCATATTGCTAAATCCAATGGACACTTTTCAGTTTCTATTTTAACCTCTCAGCAGTATACGACACTGCTGACCAATCCCTTCTTAAAGTATGTTCCTCCTGTAGCTTCTATTACCACATTGTTTTCTGGTTTTCTGCCTACTACTCTGAACATTGCGCAGTCTTTTTTGAGGGCCCTTTTGTATCTCTCCATCCTTTAACTATTGGTGTTCCTTTAGGTCATGTCCTGGGTCACCTTCTCTTCTTGTTCTACACACCCTTCCAGGGCAGTCTCATCTGTGACATACCTTCATGTCTTCTGTGTATTAATCTCTTTCAAATTCAGGTCTCCAGTTAAAATCTCTTTCCTGAGGATCAGAAATCAAGCCATCTACTGAGCAGCTCCTTTTTGCTCTCTCCCAGGCCCCTTAATCTCAACATGTCCAAAACTGAAGGCTGAATCCTTCTCTCCCTCCCCCAGTCCCCAGCCCCTCTACGGTCCCATCTATAGCATCGTGACACCACCATCTATGTGGTTACCCAGGACAGAAACTCAGGAACCATCCTTGATGTCTTCCTCAATTAATTAACAAAACCTGTTGGGTCAACCCTCTCCACAGTTCTTGAATAAATCCTGGTCTCTTTAGTTTTCTTTCTCCATTTCAGAGAATGTGTGTTCCCAAATCATTTCCATCTCTATGCCAGCCAAGGCCCAGCCTTTTGAAAGTAAAATGCCAAACACTTGACTCCATTGCTATTTTTATTTTGCCAGATAGTACCTGCCTTGAAGCAGAAAGAAAAATGCCCAGGATGACTTAATCTGAAAGGGCCAGAGGGCATACAAATGTCAGTGGATGTATGTGAAACTTTATTTTAAAATACTATCCAGCCACATCTATAGGAATTTCTACAGCTTAACAATTTCCCCATTTGTTTTTCTAGAGCTCCGTATCTACTTCATAGCAAATAGTAATTATATAAATAGCATAGATTGTTTTTTTTTCATCTTCATCATTTTAGTTTTGAATCACCTATGTTGGAAACTCAGATGTTTGTTTTCTAATCTCTTGCATATCCTTGAAAGATACTTTTCCAGTCTGCAGAGATTTCAAAACTTTTTTTAATGTTTATTTATTTTTGAGGGAGACACAGTGTGAGTGGAGGAGGGGCAGAGAGAGAGGGAGACACAGAATCCAAAGCAGGCTCCAGGCTCTGAGCTGTCAGCACAGAGCCCAACGCGGGGCTCGAACTCATGAACCACAAGATCATGACCTGAGCTGAAGTCAGATGCTTAACTGACTGAGCCACCCAGTTGCCCCTCCAGTCTGCAGAGATTTTTCATTTCCACATTTGTTTGGTATTTTTCACCCCAAACTGTCTACTGTACACCACAAAATTATAATTTTGTAAAATAAAAGATCACACTCTCAACTGTTTAGTGACTCCTCACTGTTTACAGTTTTGTTTTGTTCTTTCTCAAAGATAATTACAGATAATTTTTTTTCTGTAAAGATAATGACAATCAAGAGGACCACCTTTGAAAATCTCCCTGTGCAGACATCACTAATATTTTGGACTGAGGAAGAAGATGGGTTATGGGAATATCTTCTCCCAAAATTCTTCTTCATGTATTTCCAAATATTTGTTAGGTACCATGTGGCAATCGGCAGGCCCATGGACGATGGCGCTGTGATCTGAGAGCTCTGTGTGGGCTAGAGATCAGAAGATTAAGGACTATATGCACATATGTTTGTAGTTGGTGGGTATATGGGATACCTCTTGTACATCATCTGGCACGAGTGACCAGATGTGTAGGTGTAACTTGGGGGTGCCTGGTCTCAGCTGTACTGTGTATCCCTGGCTGGCCTATTACTTCTCTGTTCTTGCTGTGAAGGATGTCTTCAGGAACTCACTGAGACATTGTGACAGATGCACAAACTAGAAGTACAAGAGAACAACATTCCATGGGGCAATCTTAACCAATCAGGGATGGCAGCCAGGGTATAATGTGCATAAGTTTACTTTCATTACTTCTTTTAGCCTCAGTCCCTTGCTCTGTAAACTATAGAGAAAAATTTCTACCTAATAATAAATACCCTCCAGTGTAATGGGGATTAAATGAGATAAAGTATGTATAGGTCTACTAAAGAATAGATGCTCAATAAATGTTAATTGCCCTCTCCTTTCCTACACTTATAAAATTGTGTTAATGAGTGTTACTATTTTGGTTATTTTTTTCACTATTAGGCTTTAAAAATAATTTAAAGAGAATAATCTTTTAAACATAAAACTTTTGTTGTTGTTGTTTTTTAAGTAGGCTCCATTTAAGTACTTTTTTTTTTTCAAAGTAAAATGGAACCCAAAGTGGGGCTTGAACTCACAAGTCTGTGAGATCAAGACCTGAGCTGAGATCAAGAGTCAGACACTCGGGGTGCCTGGGTGGCTCAGTCGGTTAAGCATCTGACTTCGGTTCAGGTCAGGATCTCACAGTTCGTGGTTTGAGCCCTGCATTGGGCTCTGTGCTGACAGCTCAGAACCTGGACCCTGCTTCAGATTCTGTGTCTCCCTCTCTCTCTCTGCCCTTCCCTCACTAGTGCTCTGTCTCTCTGTGTCTGTCTGTCTGTCTCTCTCTGTCTCAAAAATAAATAAACATTAAGAAAAAAAGAAAAAAAAAAAAGAGTCAGACACTCAACCAACCAAGCCACCCAGCTGCCCCAAAACATAAAACTCTTTGGAAATTGGAATTGCTAACCAATAATCAATCACTATAGTCAAGAAGCATAGTTGAAAGAACATCTTGTGTATAATCAGAAAAATCTAGATTCTAGTTCTCCTCTCAACTATTACTGCCTATATCACTCTGGACAACTTGTGGCAACTCACAGAACATTGGATAAGGAAATAGGTTTGTTCCAACTCCTAAGCAACGGTTGGCAGGAGGGCGGGAAGCAAGAAGAAGAGAGTGTTTAATAGTAACACAGTCAACAGAGAATTTATTTCTAGCTTTCATTCCAAGTAGGAAGTGATTCTCAACAACTAGGTTTAAAAACATATACCATACAAAATGATTTGTGGAAAGGACACCATGACTCCATATTCCACAGATGTAGCAACAGAGCTCAGTAATTCATAGCAATGTGAGAATTTTGCAGCCACTAATAGGCAAAGAGCTTTATTGTAGTTAGCTGATAAAACCTCAGTCTTCAAAGAATTTCTGTGACCAAGCTAAGAAGCAAAACTAACTCCCTGACATCACTTTTAAGGACCCCAAAGCAAGAAGCAGGCATCTAAATGAGTGGGGAAGCAAATTGTGAGTCATACAGAGAATCCAGACTGAACTCTAACTAGTGCCTTTAGGCCACGAAGGATTTTAGGAAAGAAAAGCTAGAGATTATATCAAGACATGCTCTACATCTTTTAGAATTTGTCATAGATGTTTATGGACAGCGAACTGTTTATATGTCTCATTAATGGGTGTCAGTTTAGTTATTCTCACCAACTTTTATTTCTTTAAAAATACTGAGCTATTTTTGGGTGTCGTTTGAGGCGTTTTCGTGGTGGTAAAAAACATATAACATTAAATGTTCCATCTTCACCATTTTATTTCTTTTTTTTAAGTAAGTTTATTTATTTAAGTAACCTCTACACCTGACATGGGGCTCAAACTCACCACCCCGAGATCAAGAGCCACAGTCTCCACCAGGTAAGCCAGCCAGGTGTTCCTCTATCCTAACCATTTTAGAATGTACCATTTAGAGTTTCAGTAGTGTTAAGGATATTTACATTGTTGGGCAACAGATCTCTAGAAACTTTTCATCTTGCAACACTGAAATTTGACACCCACTAAACACTAATTCTCCCTTCTTCCTAGCTCTTGGCAATGACTTTTCTACTTTCTATGATTTTGACTACTTTAGATACTTCATTTGAGTGGAAACACATAGTATTTGTTCTTTTGTGACTGACTTATTTCACTTAGCATAATGTCCTCAAGATTCATGCACGGTTTTAGCATGTAACCGGATTTCATTCTTTTTAAGGCTGCAGAACATTCCATTATAAGTATATACGACATTTTCTTTATCCATTCATCTTTCTAAAAAAACTTTAACTGCAGTAGTTAACATACGGTGTTGTATTAGTTTCCAGTGTATAACAACAGTGATTCAGCACTCATACATCTCCCTACCCTTATCACAACAAGTGCACTCCTGAATCCCCATCACCTATTTCACCCCCCACGGCCAGTGTTTGGTAACGATCAGTTTTTCTCTAGAGTTAGAGTCTGTTTCCTGGTTTGTCTCTGTCTCTCTCTCTGTTTTTTCCCCCTTTGTTCATTGTTTAATTTCCCCCTTTGCTCATTTCATTCATTCCACATATGAGTGAAATCACATGATATTTGTCTTTAACTGACTGATTTCACTTAGCATAATACTCTCTGGTTCCATCCATGTCATTGCAAATATCCATTTGTCTTTTGATGGATATTTGGGTTGCTTCCACCTCTTGGTTATCATGAATAATGCTGCCGTGTGTCTGATACTTCTTTGAGATCCTTCTTTGAATTATATATAAAATAATATATATAATATAATGTATAATAATTAATAATATATAATCAGACTATATGTAGTCAGAGTGGAATTGCTGGATCACATAGGAGTTCTATTTTTAAATTTTTGAGAAACGTCTGTACTGTTTTCCATAGTGGCTGCACCATTTTATATTCCCACCAACAGTGCGTGAGGGTTTCAATTTCTCTGCACTCTGGTGAACACTTTTAAGTGAGCTTCTCACTGTGGTTGCGATTTACATTTGTCTTATGATTACTAATGTTGAGCATCTTTTCCTGTGCTTGTTGGCCACTCCCATATCTTTGGAAAATTGTCTATTCAAGCCCTTTCTCTATTTTTAAGTCAGGTTATTTTGTTGTTGAGTTGTAGAAATCCCTTATATAGATCCTTTTCTGGATATCAACCTATATATGTCAGATATGTGATTTGCAAATATTTTCTCCCATTTTGTAGGTTCCCTTTTCATTCTGATGATGGTTTCCTTTGATGCACAAAAGTTTTTAACTTTGATGTCATCCTATTTGTCTATTTTAGCTTCCTTTGCCTGTGCTTTTGGTGTTGTATCCAAGAAGTCATTGGCAAGTCCAATGTCCTAAAGATTTTCCCTATGTTTTCTTCTGGAGTTTTGTAGTTTTAGGTCTTACCCCTAGGTGGTTAATCCATTTTGAGCTAAGTTTTGCATCTGTTGTAAGGTAAGGGTTCGACTTCATGTTTTTTGGATGTGGATATCCCATTTCTTCCACATCGTTTGTTGAAGAAACTACTCTTTCCCCATGTGTTGTCTTGTTGAAAATCATTTGGCCATATATAAAAGGGGTTACTTCTGGGCTTTCTATTCTTTTCTATTGGTCTATCTATGTGTCTTTACACCAGTACTACACCATCTTAATTACTTCTGCTTTGTAGTATTATTTGAAATGAGGAAGTATAAGGTTTCCAGCTTTGTTCTTTTTCAAGATTGTTTTGGCTATTTGCAGTCCCTTAAGATTCCATATGAATTTTAGGACTTTTTTTTTCCTGCAAAAAATACCTTTGGGATTTTGACAGAGATTGCATTGAATGTGTATATCTCCTTGGGTAGTATGGACATTTTAACAATATTGTTTTCCATTCCACGAACAAGGAATGTTTTTCCTTTTTAAGTTTTATTTTTTTGTATCTTTGAGTTTTTAAAACAGTGTTTCATAGTATTCAGTGTACAAGTCTTTTACCTCCTTGGTTAAGTTTATTTCTAAGTGTTTTATTCTTTTTTTAATGGTATAGTAAATGTTTTTTTTTTTTTAATGTTTTTTGTTTTTTGAGAGAGAGAGAGCGCGTGCATATGCATGAGAGAGAGAAGGGGAGGGTCAGAGAGAGAGGAAGAGAGAGAGAATTCCAAACAGGCTCCACACTGTCAGTGCAGAGCCCAACACAGGGCTCAAACCCACCAACCATGAGATCATGACCTTAGCCGAAATCAAGGGTTGTATGCTTAACTGACTGAGCCACCCAGGCACTCTAGGATTATTTTCTTAATTTCCTTTCCAGATTGGTCACTGGTAATGTATAGAAATGTAACTGATTTTTGCGTGTTGATTTTTTGATCCTGCGTCTTTGTTAATTTCTTTTATTAGTTGTAACAGGCTCATGTGTGTGTACATGTATGTGTAGTATTTAGAGTTTTCCATATATAAGATCATGTCATCTTTGAACAGAGATAATTTACTTCTTGTTTTCCAATCTGGATGCCTTTTCTTTCTTTCTTTCTTTCTTTCTTTCTTTCTTTCTTTCTTTCTTTCTTTCTTTCTTTCTTTCTTTCTTTTAGATTTTTGAACATCGGAATTAATATTCTTGTGTGATATAAGGGGCGCCTGGGTGGCTCGGTCCGTTAAGCGTCCGACTTTGGCTCAGGTCATGATCTCACAGTTGGTGAGTTCAAGCCCCACATCAGGCTCTGTGCTGACAGCTGGGAACCTGGAGCCTGCTTTGGATTCTGTGTCTCCCTCTCTCTCTGCCCCTCCCCCGCTCACGTTCTCCCTCTCTCTATCAAAAATAAACATAAAAAAGAAAAAGATTCTCGTGTGATATGAAGCACCTGGTGAGGAAAAACCAGGGCCTTTGCTACCCTGTATGGCATCTTTGTATAAATAAGAGAAGCAAGCCACTTCTTTCAAGTAGTTGCAGCCTGCACCAGGGAACATGATACAGAGAAGAGGGCACAGGATGAATTTCAGTCCCTCTGATCCCCTTGACTAAATGTTCTTGGGTAGTAGACACTTGTGCATCATTTCACAACCTCTTGGCCTCACCTTTTATTCCAGCCACAGCTGCAGTGACCAGTTCTGGGCAGGCATTAACCATTTTCATGCAGATGCCCTTGAATAGTGCCTCACCCAACACCCTAGTCCTCTCACTTCCTGCTTTGGGGCTTTTGTGATTCCCTTTATGGGGACACTCATAGGAATCTTCTTGGCACTCACACATATGCAAGATTAAAGCGTGGGGTTGCGAATGGGGAAGAAGGGACAAGAAGGGACAATAGGAGGGGGGCAGTTAATAATGCCCCCTGAGGCAACCCTTGACCAACGGGGTAAAAGGGTCAATGAATAAATGCTCTGCCCTCTCCACAACCCTCCATGGAAGTTTCTGAAGACACATTTCATAAGTTAAAGGGTCCCACAGGACAGACCAATTGATTGTCTGATGTAAGACATGCTCATAGAACTGTATGTAGCAGGGGTGCCTGGGTGGCTCAGTCAGTTAAGTCTCCGACTTCAGCTCAGGTCATGATCTCACACTCTGTGAGTTCGAGCCCCGCATCAGACTCTGTGCTGACAGCTTGGAGCCTGCTTTGGATTCTGTGTCTCCCTCTCTCTGCCCCTCCCCTGCTCATGCTCTGTCTGTCTCTGTCTCAAAAATAAATAAAAGCATTAAATTTAAAAAAAAAAAAAAGAACTGTATGTAGCAGCGCAGACAATAACCTCTAACACCACCTGCTTCAGATTTCACCTTAAAGAGACTCATTTGTTTTGGGTGCTTTACATGCTACATAACCACTTCGTGGTTTCTGAGTTCTTCATCCTCTTTATAAAACAGAAGTAAAAACATTTAACAATGTATTTAAAGTGTAAAGCACTAAATACATTTAAATTATTAAATATAAATCATTCTTTCTGTTCTCAAGTTTCACATCCATTACCATATAAACAAATATTTGCCTTTATAGAAAATCAGTTATACAGATGTCTAGACTCATGATGACAGGGAGTGAGGGTTTTAGACTGAGCTGCTGACTCTAGAGAGAGCTCTTTTCTACTTTATCTTTTAATCTATCTAGACAGCAGGATTGTGGAGCTCAATCAGCCTGATTTGGGCTCCATCATGGCCCCAACTTTCCTGAAATTAATGCCAACTCCGGCCCCTTGGTCTGTGTGATTTGCCCTTCCTGCCTGTGTCCCAATGTAAGCATCACTCATCCTAGATGGGTCTTTGAAATCTTTTAGAATTTGATAGTGCCAATCAGGTGAGGGCAGCTTCGATCTGCTCCCCCACCCCCCGGCCCCTAGCACCACCCAAAATTTTACCTTCGCTTCAGTCTCTTCTCTGTCAATGCTTCTACAGGTGCTACTCTGTGATGCCAAAATCGGCCTACATTTAGTTTATTGCTGTATTGGAATTTTATCTTATTTTTGTTTTCATAAATAGCCCGCCATTCACAGATGAGAGAAACTACTACATAAAAACTCTTATGTCTTATATTATTAAAATGTAATCAGATTATTGTCATTTGATAAAACACCTTTGCTTCTTCATTTGGCCCTAAATGTTTTTTCATTACTGGAGTCAAACTTGTATTGGAGAAAACTGTAGTTATCTGCTTTTTATAATGCATGATTATCACGTTACTGACTTCACTGTGCTATTTTTGGTACTGTGAAGTGAAGGCTGGGTGTTTAGGGGCTTAGGTCAAGGCCCTTTTTGCCATTGGCTGTGTGATCTTGGACAGCCACTTAATTTCTCTGGCTCCACCTTCCACCTTTATTAAATGTGACTGTTGGACTAGACATACCACCTGCTCTAAATACTATGAGTATCTCCTCTCTGCCTTTGGGTTAACTGAGCACCCTGGGTCAAGATGTCAGTATTAGTGTGTCTTACTTTCATATTTTCTCAATTGTCCTTTTCATTGTTTGTTTATTTTAAAGTCACACCAGTACTTTTCTTGGAATCTTACTATGGCATATGTCAAAGGCAAACACACCATGTGTCTTTGCCTGTGTATTTCTCTTCATGGAATATCATTAAATGTAGAGACTTCCAGCCCATATTCAAATGTTCTGGTTTTCTATATAGTACAGACTGTTCCACACTTAATGATGGTTCCACTTAACGATTTTTTGACTTTATTAGGGGAGAAAGTGATATGCATTTAGTAGAAACTGTATTTCCAGTTTTGAATTTTGACCTTTTCCTGGACTGATGATATGCAGTATGATGCTCTCTTGTGATGCTGGGCAGTGGCAGCTCCCAGTCAGCCACGCTATGAGTCCAAGATCAAGGTCTAAGAAGCTTTAGTTTCTTCTGAGGCCACTCTCCTCGGCTTGCACATGATCACCTTCTCACTGTGTCCTCACTTGGTCCTTTCTCTATGCCTGTGCATCTCTGGTGACTCTTTGTGTGTCCAGATTCCCTGTTATAAGGGCACTAGTCAGGTTGGATTAAAGCCCACATTAACAGCACTATTTTAATTGATGCACCTCTTTAAAGGACTGTCTCCAGTCACAGTCACATTCTGAGATACTAAGGGTTAAGGCTTCTACATTCAAATTTGGTACGTACAAATTAGTACGTAGCATTCTCCATATAAGGTAAGATAAGGGAAGATAAGGTAAATCAGCAGCTCCAAGAAGTTTATAAGAATAAAGTTGTGATAAGAAAAGAGCATTTCATAAAAATATATATTGGGAAAAGTCTATTGAATTATTTTAACTTTTCCAATCCATTCTGAGTATGTTAAGATACACTAGGTGTCTCAAAGAGAAAGAAGACCAGACACAATACTCATTTGCTAGGTGTTGGCCAGGCTGATTTTTAAAAGTGTTTTGTCAGTTGCTGAAAGGCATTAAAGTTTCCAGTTATGGCTGTGGATTACTTCTCTCTTCAGTTTTATTGGTTTTTATCCCATGCATTTCAAAGGCCTAATATTAGAAGCACACACATTTAGGAGTATGTCTTCTTGATGAATTGGTCCTTTTATTGTATGAAATACTCTTTTGCCTTGAAATCTACTTTGATTGATATTAATATGCCCACAGTAACTTCTCACATTTACTGTTTGCATGATGCATCTTTTTCCTTCACTGTATTTGTGTCTTTATAATTAAGTTTCACCCTTTGTAAAGAGTATGTAATTCAGTCTTGCTTTTTAAATTCAAATGCCCTTGAATTAGAGTACACAGTTCATTGATATTTTATGTAGTCATTGAGATGGTTGGGGTTAGCATCCATCAGTCTGTACTTGTTTTCTGGTTGTCATGGGATCTTTGTTCCTCTGTTATTCCTTTCCTGCTTTCTTTTTGTTTAATTGAATTTTTAACATTCCTACTTATTTCTCCTATTGTTTGTTAAATTTACTGGGGTGGCTAGGTGGCTCAGTGGGTTGAGCATCTGACTTTGGGTCAGGTCATGATCTCCACCTGGTTTTGTGAGTTCATGCCCCACACTGATCTCACTGCTGTCAGTGTGGAGCCCCCTTCAGATCCTGTCTCCCTCTCTCTCTGTCCCTCCCCCACTTGTGCTCTCTCTCTCAAAAATAAACATAAAAAAATTTCTTAAAATTATAGTCTATGTTAAATTTACACTGTAGCACTTCATGTAAAATACAGTTTACAAGAGTATAGTTCCTTTTACTCCATTCTTTATGCTAACTTGTCATCTGTTTTACTTCTATGGGCTTTATAAACCTCATACGCAATGTTACTACTTTTGCTTTAAATTGTCTTTTAAAGGAATGAAAAGAAAGATAGCCTTTTAAATATCTACATATTTATTAGCTTACATACTTTTCATGCCTTCCTATAAGTCTGGGATTCCATTTGGTTTCATTTTTTCTTTCAGCTTGAAAAATTGTCTTAGCATTTCTATTTTTATAAATCAGCTGACAACAAGTTCTTTCAGTTTTCATTGATCTGAAAAGGTTTTTATTTTACCCTCATTTCAATGATAATTTTGCTGGATATAGCAATTTGAGTTGATGGTGTTTTTTGCCCTTGAAACACTTTAAAATTTCACTTTCTGACTTTTTTCACCACTGTTTTTGCTGAGGTACCAGTTTGAGTTTGTATTATAGTTCGCCTGAGCATAATATACCTTTTTCTCTGGCTTCTGTTAAGATTTTTCTCCTCATCTTTGATTTTTCTGCATTTTGACTATGAAATGTCTCAGTATGTTTTTCTTTGTGTGTTTATCCTCCATAAGTTTCACCAAGCTTCTTGGATCTGTAAATTGACTTTCCAATAACCAACTTTAGGAACATTTCATCCATCTTTACTTCAAATATATTTTTTCTGCTCTGTTCTTTTTCTCTTTTCATTCGGGTACTCTCATTATACATGTTAGATCATTGGTATCTTTCTAGAGATTACCAAGACTCTATTCATTAACAATTTTTTTTTTCTTGTTCTTCAGATTGAATGATTTCTTTTAATTTGTCTTCAAGCTCACCAACTTTTTCTTACGCAATTTTTGGTCTGCTGTTATGCTTATTTCATGAATATTATATTTCAGGTAATGTAATTTACAGGTATAGAATTTCCATTTGGTTATTTAAAAAAAATTTTTTTAATGTTTATTTATTTTTGAGAGAGAGAGAGAGAGACAGAACACAAACAAGAGAGGGACATAGAGAGAGGGAAACACAGAATCTGAAGCAGGCTCCAGGCTCTGATCTGTCAGCCCAGAGCCTGACACAGGGTTCAAACTCATGAGCCATGAAATCATGACCTGAGCCAAAGTCGGACGCTTAACTGACTGAGCCACCCAGGTGCCCCCTCCATTTGGTTATTTTTTATAATTTCCATTTTTATGCTGAGATTTCCCAGGTGTTTACTAGTTTACATTTTCTGTTATATCCTTAAACATATTTATAACTGTTACTTTTATGTCCTTGTCTGCCCATCCTAACACTTAGATCACCTTCGGGTCTATGAACAAAACTTTATGGGCATGCAACTATGCTCACTCATTTACATGTTGTCTGTGGCTGCTTCCATGCTACAATGACAGAATTGAGACATTGTGAAAGGGAACATATGACTTGCAAGCCTGGAGTTTTTTCTCTTTGGTCTTGTAAGAAAAATTTTGCCAACTTCTGCTCTAAAGAATGCCTCAGACTTGAGGCCACATTACTTCCTCCAATCACATGGCCTTTCTGGGGTCTCTGGAAGTGATCAAAGAGCCCAGAAATGTCTCCCACTCTGGTTGGGTTGGAACTCCAAAGCCTCTCAGCACTGAGCTACCTCTGTTAGTACTCAATCCTAGGGCAGCCACTCTCTGCTGGGCCTTACAGAGTTTTGCCCTGCTTATGTGCAGCTCTGCCCTCAGCCAAGGTTCTACCATGAGCTGCCACACAGACTTCTAAGAACTCATCTCTGCAGCTCCATTCTCTCTGTTGCCATGCCCTACAAATTCCTTTAGCAGCCCTGAACTTCACTCTTGCCCTCTTCAGTGCAGGGCAAGAGGGACATAGAATCTGTGTCTTCTAGAGTCTTCTGTGCCCTTCTAGCACTTCACTTCTTGGCCCTGTGGTTTGGAAGGTTTCCCTAGGCAAAAATCCAGGGTGAATGTGCTGTTCACTTCATGGGCTTCCCTTTTCTCAAGGACCTCTGTCCTGTGCTGCCTGGTGTCCAACGTCTAAAAATAATTGTCTCATTTATTTGTCATTTATTGTTGTTGATGGCAGGAGGGCAAGCCTGGTACTGGTTACTCGGGAAGAAAGTTTGCTCTTTATTCCTTTTTTACTCTTTTTTTTTTTTTTTAACGTTTATCTATCTTTGGGACAGAGAGAGACAGAGCATGAACGGGGGAGGGGCAGAGAGAGAGGGAGACACAGAATCAGAAGCAGGCTCCAGGCTCTGGGCCATCAGCCCAGAGCCCGATGCGGGGCTCGAACTCATGGACCGCGAGATCGTGACCTGAGCTGAAGTCGGAAGTCCAACCGACTGAGCCACCCAGGCGCCCCATTATTCCTTTTTTACTCTTACATTTAATCATATGCAATTATGACTGAAATGGCCTCTAAGTTACAGTGAATAAAAGCATAGTCTTAGATGAAATGTGTAAAGACTTTAATTAAATCTACCTAACAACTATATTTCTTTTTTGCTAATTGGGCTATCCTTCTGTCTTTTTACTTAGTAATTGGAGACATCCTCCATTCATGTATTTTGCTTTTGTTTTGGGGAAAAATAAAGATTTAATGACTACCATGCTGTTCTATACTCATAGGAAATGTTCAAACCCATTACAACATCATGTATGTATATTTTAGTTTATTTTTATTATTTATTTAGAGAGAGAGGCAGAGAGAGAGCATGCCAGAGGTGGAGAGGGGCAGAGGGAGAGAGAGAGAATCTTAAGCAGAAATTGTGCTGTGCATGGAGCCCAACGTGGGGCTTGATCCCACAACCCTGGGATCATGACCTGAGCCAAAATCAAGAGTCAGATATTCAACCAACTGAGCCACCCAGGCACACCTATTTAATTTTTTAAATTGAACGTTAGTCAACATACAATATTATATTAGTTTTGAGTGTATAACACAGTGATTCGACAATTACATACATTACAAAAAGGTCACCACAATAAGTGTAGTTACCATCAGTCACCCTACAAAGTTACAATGTTATTGACTATATTCCCTGTGCTGTATTTTCAATCCATTATGTATTTATTTTATCCTTTAAAACTACCACTACTAGAAAATAATTCAAAGCTAATAGCACTATTTCCTATGCTAAAAATATTTGTAGAATTGGGAAAATATTATCTCAAACTGTCTATAGATGTCATGTTTTATTGCTGCAGCCTCTTGTCAGGTTGTGCTAGCTGGAGTTTCTGCTGATGGTCCCTAAATTTCAATTTCAGGGAATTGGAAGCAGGTTATTTTCTAGAAGGTACTGCATTATGCTGATTGTGCAAAGTGCCAACATGGATAGCTTAGTTTCTGGGCCACAAAGAAGCTCTAAATTAGCAGATTAATTTGGACTGCCTTCTTAAAATTTCAGTTATTTGACAGTTTACCTCAACTTTAGAACTTCTTGCATCAGGAAATCTTAGTGATTTTACATTACTAAGTACCTCTTAGATGTTAAATTGATAAGCATCAATGTGAATTTTTGGAATAAGCGCCCCTAGACACAGAGATAAATTCCAGTTCAGAGGAGTAACTGAAGTTCTGAGATGTGTGTAAATCATGTCATAAGAGGAACTACCAAAGGAATTAGGGCTGATGATGAAAGTGTTAAGTGTTAATTTTTCAGCACACTTTAAGGGCTGTTTTAAGTGCAGAAAGGACTATGCAGAGGCTTGTTTAAGCTTTTGAAGTTAATAATAAATTTATTATAGTTACACATTCAAAACCCTTAAGGTTTGAAGTTCAGCTTACAAATCTCATTTTATTATATATCAAGCACATTTTTGCAATCACTTGTAAGGCTCTTTGACTAATATTTGGCTCTATTTATGGATCTGTTAATCAAATATCTTCAAATACTTTACACTGCATTTGTATATTTAATGTATTTCAGGTTAGGTCTTTAGCCTTAAAAATCTTTTGACCAATAAACCTTTCCAAGTGTTTAAATAATTCTTAGAAATCTGATACATTAAACTTATAACAAACTTAAAATTCTATTTTTTTGGGGTGGGGGGAAAGCCTGAAAAACAAAATGATTAAAATTAAGGACGTGTGTTCATCCAAAGACACCGCAAAGAGACTGAAAGGCAGGTCACCAAAGGACTTAACACTTGCAATTTGCGTATTGAAAAAGGCCCATGTTAGAATAGGTAAGGAATTCCTAGAAATCGATGAGTGAGGCAGAAGACCTTCCTTAATACTTCCTGACCTTTGAGTGGGGAAGACCTGGAGAGGGGAATCTATGAGGTGAGTGGCTGCTGAGGTAGCTGTTTAGTGATGGTGGCAAGAGGCTGGGGGACAGAGTGTTGGATAATCCCTGGTGGCTCCAGGACTGGTGGGGGCAGGGAGACGCAGGTAGATGCCCATGGTGGGGGGGCTCCTCCTCTGTTGACACCCGTTCCCCTGGGCCTGGGAGACCTCCTCCAGGAGGTGCTGGAAGGTGCTCTGTGGAAACTCTTTCCTCTTCCTCAGAGCACTCCACTCCGGCCTGCCCTCATTTCCTGGCCTGAGGTGGGGATCCTCAGAATCCCCTTCCACATGCTTAGGCTCTTGCTCCAGTTTCTTCTCCCAGAGTTTCAAGGTCAGTCCGGTCGTTTCATCTGCCACCGAGGAGTCCAGCATCCTGGGACGATAAAGAGACAGGGGACACTACAGGCCCACCTTCCCACCTGGTGCTCAGGTTATCTGCAAGAAAGAACTGTTCAGCTGGAGAGTGAACTTAAGATTCTCTTAAATGTTCCAGTGCTTCTTCCCAATGTAGAAGATTTCAACCAAAAATTACAAGTTGATACTGACTACTCAATTACACATTTAAATTCTAATTAGGGGGCACCTGGATGGCTAAGTCAGTTGAGCATCTAACTTCAGCTTAGGTCATGATCTCATGGTTCGTGAGTCTGAGCCCCGCATCAGGCTCTCTGCTGTTGGCATGAGCCCACTTTGGATCCTCTGTCTCCCGTCCCCCTTTCTCTCTTTGCCCTTCCCTCGCTCATTCTCCTTCCCTCCCTCAAAAATAAATAAAACAAAACTTCTAATTAGAAGGTAGACACTCTGATAGACTTATTTCTCCTAAATATTCCTAATACAGAAAGCACTAAATTTGCACACACTCTAGTCTCAATAGAGTAACATATGGCCTTGGTTATCTTAAATATTTCTGTGCTTGGTTCTGAATCCTCTTTGGAGTCAAAAGATACTTCTTCACTACGGAAACCATTTCCTTGTCCCATGCATTTTGGGGCTGACTATCTCAGCTTGCCTGACGTGGCTTACTGCCTGGAAACTTCAGCCAGAAGAAGGCTTACTATATATTCTTTTTGGCAATCTTGACGGGACACACTGAATCCGCTTTTGCAGCTTTGTCATTGACTCTGTGATTTCCGGAGCCAAAAGGTCACTTAGCCCTCAAACCTCTAATTCTCTCTGCAGGAAAGCCTGAAGACCCTCTTCTCTTGACTCTTAACATTTGCGAACAAATACAACAAATACAAGTTGTCTACATACAACTTGGCTGCCCTTTGGGTTTTCTGGAAGCTCGTAAGAGCTATTGCAAATACTGAAGTGATAGCAAACTGAATTTTTGAAATCTCTTCTGGCTTTGTAGACTAGTTGGTTGCAGCTCCAAAGTCATATTCCTGGTAGGTGTGTGACTCCAAAGTCATATTCCCGGTAGGCTCCTGGAGAGCCCTTGTAACTGCAGTCATGACAATTCTGTGATTTTCACAGAATAATTTCACGTGTTTATCAGAATCAGGCATCCACAGGTGCCTTTTTGTGTCTACGTAACAGGTGTTTCTCAAACAATCTGGCCATTCAGTTATGACTCATCTTAGTTTACAGTCCTGGGTTATTGTGTTTGTAATGTTCCTCCACTCCTTCCTCCACCACCATCCATTCTCCTGAATCTCTTCTTCTCTCCATTATACACAATAAATGAGTGCCTACTTCAAGCTGGATGTGGTGCTAAAAATAGAAAGGTAAGCTAGATAGGGGAGCCTGGCTGGCTTAGTCACTGGAGCATCCGACTCTTGATTTTGGGGTCAGGAGTTCGAGCTCCATGTCGGGTGTAGAGATTACTTAAAAAAAAAGTTAACAAGGCAAGCAAGGAAGATGCATTTGGTTATTAAACAAATATACCCTAATAACATTTTAAAACTTTAAAAAATTGAGCTATAACTTTCATATCGTAAAACGTACACATCTTAAGGATAAGCTCAATGGGTTACCAATAAATTAGGAGTTATCATAAGTGCCAGGAAACTTATTCGAGGATAATTGCAATTTTACCAGTGAGCATATATCCCAAATAAAATCAATGGACTTTGTCTTGAAATGTCAGTTTGAAGGCCATTACTCAGATATTTGTGAGTTGTTGGTTTGGAGCGGGATCAATAAACTATGGCCTATGGGGCAGTGTAGACTATTTCTGTATGGTCTAGGAGCTAAGAATGTTTTAAAATTTTTACATGATTTAAGGCAAATAGGAGAGGGAGAAGAAGGAACAGAAACTATATGTGAGCAGCAAAGCTTAAAATATTTATTAACTGGAACCTTTAGAGAAAAAAAATTTGCTGACCCTGAAGCTACAGAGAAAAGAAAGTTAACTAGAAGCCAAGGATAATGGCTCTTTTTCTTTGCTCTCTAGCCTAGTAAGCCAGATGTGTCAACAGGTTCTCTCTCACTGGCACTGACACGTTGCTTAATCAGAAAAGGGTTTAAATTTTTACTAGCTTATGTCAGCCCCACCTAGTCATATTAAATGCAGGGAAGAGTTTGCTAAAACACCTTGCCAGATCACTAAGCCAGGACACTCAGAGGTGGTGACTCTCAACCTTAAGAAGGCCTGGATTTTTCAGAAATATAGAAATAGTTATGGCTGTGTTTACCTATTTTCAAGGCTATGCGTGTGTTTGGAAGACTTTGCCATAGATATTGTCATCATCTGGAACCTTTGCAGTAGATGGGGGCTGGGGAGAAAGCAGATCAAGTATGCATGGGGCTCTGATTCGGCACATATCCTGCCACATATCCTATCCCTCCTTCTCTCTCCAAATAATCTCTATGCTGTTTCCTCAAGTCTAATCCAGCTCACAGTATGCTTCATTCAGCAGTCAATATCCTACTCTCCAGAGGGAAATTTCGGCTCAAATAAGGCCAGGCTGGCCAGCATTTGGTCTGATTACCGATGGGGGCTACATGGGAGTTTCTAGGCAGTGTCGGTGTTAGAATTGTCGCTGTGGTTTGGGTTGGTCGATATTGCTGGATCGGCTATGGTTACTGGCATAGAGAGGAGAGGCTAGAAATAACTAAGAGAATGTTTGAGCCCTAACAAAATGGGTGGGTCTCGGGAGAAAGTTTGTCCTGGAAAGGGAAGTAGAGTGTAAGCCAAGAAATTTGTGCAAAAGCCA
The DNA here is from genome assembly GCF_018350215.1 of Panthera leo. Lineage (NCBI taxonomy): Eukaryota > Metazoa > Chordata > Mammalia > Carnivora > Felidae > Panthera > Panthera leo. The sequence continues at coordinate 50,756,722 of NC_056683.1, forward strand.
AGAACAAGAATGACTGGGGTCAGAGACAGATTGCCATTTGTTGGGCTCAAGGCTCTGTTGGGGCACATGGCATTCCAGGCTAGGGGTAGGAAAATGAACTGCAGACCTTATCCATTTGTAGGGTCTCAAACAGCCTTGGGTTGACTGTTGGAACTGAACTTGTCAGTTGGAGGTTGAATGGCGATTGCTGAGTGTGATTGGGTTGGTAAAGCCCAGTTTTGACAGGACTAAGCTATTATTGTTATTATTATTACAAAAAGTATTTGATGGCATTTGCCATTTTATTGAGCAATTTCTATGTGCCAGACACCTTATAAATCATATCCCTACTCCTTACTACAACTTTATTGAAGCATGTACTATTACCCCTATTTTCCAGAGCAGACAACTGTAGGTCAAGGAAGTGAAGTGACTAACTTGGGCTGGTAAGTTGATTTTTTGTTCCAAATCTCTCAGAGCCCTAAGTATAAAACTGCTTAATTTTATGCCTAATGTTCCTTCCATAAGGGGTATTTAAAAAATTCTTACAACCATAAAGCAATTACTTATTCTACATCCTGGAATATGGTCCTCCCTAGGGATTTTGGATACAGAATAAATCTAACCTCAGAATCTTCTGACATGTTAGTATAATGTACTTACTTAGCCAATTCTAACTAAACATCTTTTTTATGTCATGCACTGTGCCAGTTGATGAGTGTATGGTAGCAAATGAAATATGCATGGTCACAGCCCTCATTGGGCTTCCAATAAAACAGGTTAGATAGACACTGAACAAGAAAATAAGAGGAGCCTGGGCGGCTCAGTCAGTTAAGTGTCTGACTTTAGCACAGGTCATGATATCACAGTTTGTGAGTTCCAGCCCCGCTTCAGGCTCTGTGCTGACAGCTCAGAGCCTGGAGTCTGTTTTGGATTCTGTGTCTCCCTCTCTCTCTGCCCCTCCCCTGCTTGTGCTCTGTCTCTCTCTGTCTCAAAAATAAATAAACGTTAAAAAATTTAAAAAAAAGAAAAGAAAAGAAGATAATAGGTGTGTAATCATAAACTTTGCAATGTCTATCTTAGTTTACTGGGTGATGTGTGAGAGATATTAATAAAGGGATTTACTTAAAAATTTTTTTTGAGAGAGAGAGACAGAGTGAGGTCAGGGGAACAGCAGAGAGAAAGGGAGACACAGAATCCAAAGCAGGCTCCAGGCTCCAAGCTGTTGGCACAGAGCCCAGCTCAGAACTCGAACCCAGGAACCATGAGATCATGACCTGAGCCAAAGTCAGATACTTAACCGACTGAGCCACCCAGGTGCCCCTAAGGGGATTTGCTTTAGATTAAGTAATCAGGGAAGGCCTCTTAGAGGAAGTAACATGCCTGAGCCTGAAGGCTGAGCTAGCTGGAAGCACCTAGAAGCAATGGTGCTTGTGATTTGCCCCTGGGGGACATTCAGCAATGTCTACAGATATTTTGCTTGTCACAAGGGGGGAGGGGGGGAGGGGGAAGGGGTGGTTTTGCTGGTAGTTTTGCCAGTATCTAGTGAATAGAGGCCAGAGATGCTATTGAACCTCCTTCAGTGCAAAGGGCAGCCCCTCACGCCAAAGAATTTTCAGGCCCCAAGCGGCGCTGAGATTGAGAAATGACATTTGAGGTTATTCAAAAGTAGTCAGCAAGCTCGCATTTTCCAGGAATTCTCAGATTTACTCCAAACAAGGGGGAATTCTTAGATGAAGCATTGTAATAACAGTTTCCTTACCTGCTTTTAGAGTCTAGTAAAAAAGCCCCTAGTACAATTTTAAGCATAAATTAAGCAGGTCAGATGCTGGCTACTGACTCTTTTACATCATTGGATTTTTCTAGCAAAAGTTGCCCTTGTCACTTTGATCTTTCATACGTGTCCACGTTTCTTGCTGGGGCTGACTAGGTAACCTCTAGACAGGGTCCGACTAGGTCATTTCTAATGGCTTAATATGTCACTATTCCCAGAACAATGCAGCACTATAGAAATTTCTGTACGTTTTTCTAGACTAAGTAGGAGCAAAAAGGTAAAAAACATTTTGACACAGCTGTCAGTGGGTGACACTGAGCAAGCTTCTAAACATCAATTTTCTTATCCGTAACACTGGCATTGCCTTCATGGAACAGTTTCTTGACTATTTTGGTATTGTGGCAATTCAGAGCCGAGGTTGAAAATCCTTACTGCTTCATGGAGGGGATTAAAGAAAATAAAATATAAAGAAAAAAAAAAGACATACCTTCTTTCATTCTGCCAATGGCATTTTCTAAACTAGCCAGAAAAGAAGTAATTTGATTAAAATAAACAAAGATACATGAAAGCTCTGTAAATAATTGGATGTGACAGAGCAAGAATGCTGTAGAAATATTGATGTGAGCACTTTTCCATTTGCTTTGATTCAGGCATTGCAGACAAGCCAATGATCTTCAGCCCTGGCTCCACTTCCCTGAAACTTTCCCTGACGAGACTTTCTTGCTTTTCTGGGAACTCCTTATGTGAGGGCCCCCTCCCCTTTTTCTTTTTTCTTTTTCAATAACTTAAAGCTCATTTGCCTGGCCCTTACTTAAACACCCAGAATGTTGGGATAGATGGATGATCGAATGGATGGGGAAAACTGAATATTTGACACTGAACTGTTCTATCCGTGGGGATTTGATGTGAAGGACACAACACGATGACCTTTCTAGTTAGTGTACAATCTGTCCATATTATAACCAGCTGGTAGGGCTCTGCCAGTGACTTTTCAGTGTCCTGTCAGGTTCCGTCTTCCTCTGTTCTCTCTACATCAGATTATTATCTTTAAGACTGAAAGTGAGGAGTGCCTGGGTGGCTCAGGTAGTTAAGCATCTGACTTGGGCTCAGGTCGTGATCTCATGGTTCATGAGTTTGAGCCTCAAGTTGGGCTCCCTGTTGTCAGCGCAGAGCCTGCTTCGGATCCTCTGCCTCCCTCTCTCTCTGCCCGTCCTCCATTCTCTCTCTCTCTCTCAAAAATAAATAAAAACAATAATAATAAAAAAGACTGAAAGTGTTACTCAGGATTTTTCTCTATTGGATATTTTGCATGTTCTTCGCATACTTAATTGCTTATGATTTCACATGTAGGAAACGGGACTAGTTACTTCAAATTACTAGTTAAATCAAAACTAGTCAAATCAAATTTCAAACTCTACAACACAACACTCCCCAGGGTGCCTCAGTATTTGAAATGCTGCTCCAAGAACTTAAGTACAGTTTTTAGTTCTCAGCTTATATATTAGAATTATTTCAGTGCTTTAAAAAAAAACTGGGGGTTTTAGGGGCGCCTGGGTGGCTCAGTTGGTTGGGCGACTGACTTCGGCTCGGGTCATGATCTCATGGTTCATGGGTTCGAGCCCCGTGTCGGGCACTGTGCTGACAGCCTGCTTCCGGTTCTGTGTCTCCCTCTCTCTGCACCTCCCCTGCTCGTGCTCTGTCTCTTTCTAACTCTCAAAAAATAAATAAATGTTAATAAAAAAAAACTTAAAAAAAATAAAAAATAAAACTGGGGATTTTATTCTAGAGTAAGATTCCGGTACTCTCTAGCTGTAGCTCTGCCCTTTCCCCAGCATTTGACATGGGCTGGTTTCCATCCTCTCCTCTCATTCAGATACTTATCTCTTAACCTTGACTGTTGGAACTACAGCAAATGTTTTCAGGCACTGTAAATATGTCAAAGTAAACATAGTGTTGACAGTGTAAGGGCAGTGTCCAGCCCTAATGCTGACCATTTAACAGATCCTATCCCCCCCCCCCTTTTTTTGACAAATATAATTAAGAGCATGCTATTTCATGAGATCTACTGTGTCCAAAAAAAGAAAGAAGACAGTGGAGTTATTAAATAAACTGTTGCCATATATTTCACAGGGCAAACAAAAGTACTTACCATTTAAAAGTAAACCAAGAAGAAAATGCCCACTTTCACAATGCAGAAGGTTCTGGTTGCCTAGGTTAAGGAGGGGAGGAGACTCAGTGTCGAGAAAGTGGGAGAGGTGGGGGACAGGAAAGGGAGAAGATGGAACCTCTTCTGTCCCTGGAAGCAGGGGGCATTAAGTTATGGTGAAGGCAAGGAATGGCACCTGGATTGTTCCTTTGTGAGCTGAGCAATGTTGACATTCATTCACTCATTTCTCAGTGTTCACTGAGTGCTTACCACTGGCCAGATGCTGTTCTAGGTGCTTGGGATATATCAGAGAACAAAACAAAGACGCTTGGCCTTCTGGCGTTTACGTTTTAGCAAGGAAAGACACACAGTACATATGGAAAATAAGTAACTGTACAGGAAGTCAGAAAGTGATAAGTGTTATGGGAAAAAGAAAAATTAAAGCAGGGGATCCATAGTATGCAGTTAGTTCAAGGTCAGGACATGATATGGCCTGGATAGTGGCCAGGGTAGTTAGGTCTTCTTGAGAAGGAACGATGTGAACAAGGACTTGAAGGAAGTTAGGGGTTTAGCCAAGTAGCCAAGTGAGGAAGAGTATTGCAGGCAGAGGAAACAGCCAGTACAAAGGCCTTGTGCAGGAAGGGAGTTAGGAGTGGTCAGGAAAACAACAAGGAGCTCAGAACGACGGCACTGGTATGTAAGAGGATGAGGTGATGGCAAAGGAAGCAAATCTAAAAACCGCACAGGGCTTTGTGTATTCACTCTTTGTCTCTTCTAGCTCACCTGAGCCTCCCCCACCCCCAACTTCTAAAACCCTTCTATGATTCCCTTTGGAATTCACTACCCATTGTCACAAAACACACTTATAATATCAGCCCAGACTGTAAATAGTGTCTTCCTCTTCTTGTTCTAATGTGGACTCTACTTCTCGAGCAGCCCTCCAGGGGGTGGATAGCCCTCATGCTACTAGGCCTGGGGGCGGGGAAGGGGGGGCTCAGCTATTCTGATGGGCAAATATTTTCCACCCTTTTAAACTCCATTTATAAGATGGCTTGCTGTATTTGGTATATATATATATATGTATATATATATACAATAAACCATATACCAATATGGTATACAAATATACCAATAAACATTATATATATATATATATATATATATATATATATATATATGTGTGTGTGTGTGTGTATATATACACACACATATATATATAATGTTATATATATATATATAATGTTTATTTATTTTTGAGAGAGAGAACAGGAGCAGAGATGGGGCAGAGAGGGAGGGGGGAGGGAGACAGAAAATCTGATGTGGGCTCTGCACTGACAGAAGAGAGCCTGATGTGGGGCTTGAACTCATGAACCATGAGATCATGATCTGAGCCAAAGTCAAGAGCTTAACCGACCGAGCCACACTGGTGCCTATTTGTTTGTTTGTTTATTTATTGTTAAATGTTTATTTTTGAGGGAGAGAGAGAGGAGAGAAAGAGAAAGAGAGAGAGAGAGAGAGACAGAGAGAGAGGCTATAGCTGATTTTTTAAAAATGGTGCTTTGAAACAGAAAATCTGGGTTCAATTCCTGCTGTGCCTATTAATTGTATGACTTTGGCAAGTCATTTAATGTCTTGTATCCTCTGTTCCATTCCTTATGAGATGGATATAATAAAAATCTATCTTTCAGGTTGGTAGTGAAGGTAAAATATGGTAATGTGTCTACGAGTGCTTTCTGAACCACACAAGGATGAGCCCTGTTATCCTGTGGCCCACATGGCCAGAGCCAACCATTATATCCTCCTGGCACTCTTATCTCTGGGCCCAAGCCTTACTGTGAACACTTGAGATTCTCTACCCAAGGGCTTTGCTCTGGTCCTGGGAACATGCACAGCAGCATTGTGGCAAGCCTGAGTGCCAGAGAGTCAATGCCCCCAGGAGCAGCTCTGAAGCAATGGTGGACAGAAATTGGTGGACAAATACCCTGGCTTCCTAGCTCCTGGTTGGGACAACTCTGAGGTAATCTCTGTTCTGTCTCCTAGGGTTCCCCAGCAGGATTATGCACCCATCGCCCCCTGTGACAGTTGACTTGATAATATACCCTTTATTAGCTTCCCTACTTTTCCTATTTTATTTCCTTACTCTCTGATGTTTCCTGAGATTACTTCCCAAATAAGTGGCAGAACTAGAGCTTGGTCTCAGCTTATCTGCTTTCAAAGTCTATGCCTTCAACCACTAAATTCTAATACCTCTGATACTGCTTCAGATACTGTTCCAGATAAGAACCCGGATGAGGGTTGTGTTATACGTGTAACTGGGTTTTCCTGCTTCATGGATCTGAGTCCCATTCGTCACATTCTTTTAGATTTTCACGTTGAGCATAAGAGCGCTCAAGAGCCCCAGTTGCCAGGTTAACGGGCAGTCCAACAGCCCCGCTTCCAGGTTCCTTTCTATGAATCTTTGGCATACTCCGCCCCCCACCAAACACCGCGGTACTTCTAAGGTCTGAAGAGGGCCTTTGTCTGACTTTTAAGTGATCTATCAGCTGTTGCCATTCTCCCCACCCCCATCCCCACCACGCACAGCCTGTGAGAGAGAAAACAAATCCTCCCCCATCAGCAGACGATGACAGTCCCCTGTGAAGTGGTGTCTCCTGCTCAACACCTGGCGTCTCAGTTCCTCCGGGGGGGGGGGGGGGGCGGGGGTGGGAATCCCATCCCTCAGCTCGGGACCTTGATGCAGGCGCGCCCCTTCCCCAGCCCGTGTGCTCCACGCCTGTGCCTTGGATCACAAGCCCCACGTCCTGCTGGCAGGCCAGGAGGCCTCCAGCTTCAGCAGGATCTATATGTTTAACGCATTCCTTCCGCATTCACTCGGGGGCCTGTGACCTGAGCTCCCCTCCCTCGTTGAGACCCCTGTTACCCTAGAGTTAATTTCAGAACCATCCTAGTCCATCCCGATAGACCCTTCTCTTCACATATCTGCAAACCGGGTTGATTAAACAGTCTGCTGCCTCCCTGAAGACTCCGGACTCACTCAAACTGACCCACTGTGTCCCCAGTGTTGAATTTTATGTAACAAGGATCTCAGACTTGACTGAGACACAAAAGCTTGGGTTCCATCCTAATCCCAGGACAATGCCTGCTTTCTTGCTCTGTGTTTGTTTGCCTAAAATGGCCACTCATGTGACTACCCCAGGGCAAAAGAAGGCTCACCTCTCAGGGACAAATTATTTGAAAACTATTCATCCGTGCACACCCATGTTTTAAAATTCCGGACAAAACTTTTTGACCAGCTTCTGTTTTAAGGAGATACTATTTTTTTCAGGAGCTCTGATTCCAAAGGAAAAACCGGATAAAGTTGAAGAAAGGTCCCCCGCCCCCCTCCCCCCTTTTTCGTGCCTGGAAGAGTACTCACTTAATAGTGTTCTTTTCTTGTAGGGGAGCTGGTGCCAGAAAGAAGTTGAAAATGTCACCCTCTCTGCCTTGTAGAATCGGGACAAACATCATCCTGGAAAGAAGTGAGAAAAAGGAAGGGAGGATGACACAGACTGCATCAGAAAAACTCAAAACTCGCCTGTGAGGAGATTTCACTGAAGAGCCACAGCTGAGATGGCTGGCTACTGTTTGCATCCTAACCTCCTGTGGCTTAAACCTCACAGTCCAGCACAGGATTCATTTTTATTTTTATTGTTTTTGAATGTTTATTTATATTTGAGAGAGACACACAGAATGTGAGCGGGGAGGGCAGAGAGAGAGGGACACACAACATCCGAAGCAGGCTCCAGGCTCTGAGCTGTCAGCACAGAGCCCGACGCGGGGCTCGAACCCACAGACTGCAAGATCGTGACCTGAGCTGAAGTCAAGACGCATAACCGACTGAGCCAGCCAGGCGTCCCCAGGATTCATTTTAACATTTTTAATTTCTCTATTTAATGTATAGAACTCTTGTTTCCCCAGGTGGATTGAAAGCTCCTCAGAGCCCAGCACAGAGTGAACACAGCTGGCTTTTGCTCATGTTCAGGAATTACAACATTCTTTTCAGGTAACCTTATGTTACTGGTCTCATTCTCTTACAAAGTGGGGGAGAGGAAGAGGGGCCAGGGTGGAATAAACAACATACTTACAACGTTACCATGAATGAAATGTCATTGTCTTCAAAACTTCCTGATAAGGACAACTGCACTTATTTTCCTAAAGACGTGTTTTCCTCACTCTGTGTTCCTTTGGCACGCTTGTTTCTTTTCTTGCTGCTTTTTTACGTTATTTGCAAATAGGCATGCAAGGAGGCATATTTTAGAAATTCGTGGCATCTCAAAGCCCAATTTTTTGAACACATGTAATGTGTACCAACCCAGTGCAGAGTGCTGGTTGCTGACCCAATGGCTGTCTGAGACTCCTAGTCACCAGTCTCCCTCGAGGTGAGGGGCGGCCACACAGCTTGGTTTTAGCCCGCGAGCTGTAAGCAGAAGTCTTCCAGCTGAGGCTGGTGAAACAGCCTCTCCTTTTCTCAGTCAAAAGGGGCAGATTTAATTGTAAGCGCCCTTCACCTTGCCCTTTCTGTCTCAGCACAGGTGAGGTTGCCTTGGTGCATCTGGGAGGAGCTTGTTCTCTACAAGCTGCAGCTCCAGGAAGGGATAACCTGCAGCCGAGGCAGGATTTCCCGAGATCCCATCACCTCCCTGCTGTCCTAGGAGTCTATGTTGGGAATGTGAGTGATTAGAGCCCTGCTGAGGTTGTTTTTTGGATGATTTTTAAATTATATCTTCCCAGGAGAGGCATGGACGGTATTAAATTTTTAAACAGTACTTTAGCTGTTTAAGTAACACATGCTTATAAAAATATTTAACCTGTCGGGGCGCCTGAGTGGTTCAGTCGGTTAAGAGTCCGACTTCGGCTCAGGTCACGATCTCGCGGTGAGTTTGAGCCCCACGTCAGGCTCTGTGCTGACAGCGCGGAGCCAGGAGCCTGCTTTGGATTCGGTGTCTCCTTCTTTCTCTCTGCTCCTCCCCTCTTCACACTCTGTCTCTCTCACTCTCTCTCTAAAATAATGAATTTTTTAAAAAATATTTAAACCGTTCAAAAGGTATTAAGTTAAAGTCTTCTCTTCTTCCCCTAGAGGACTCGTCATTGACATTTCTTATGTGTTCTTCCAAAAACTTTGGGTTATGTGCATGTATATTTATTTACACAAAGAGATCACAGTATGTGATATTCTGCTCTTGCTTTTTAAACCTATCTTTTTCAGCATATGTACATATGCAATATTCTTAAATTTTTAAAAAAGTTTTATTTGTTTTATTTTTTATTTGAGAGAGAGAGAGAGAGAGGGAGAGAGAGTGAGCACATGTGTGAGCAGGGAAGAGGGGCAGAGGAACGGAGAGAGAATCCTCAGCAGGCTCCGTGCTCAGTGTGGAGCGCAATGCAGGGCTCGATCCCATGACTCTGGGATCATGACATGAGCCAAAATCAAGAGTTGGGTGCTCGACCGATTGAGCCACCCAGGTGCCCCACATGTGCCATATTTTTAATTGGCACATGGTGTAAAACACTACATGGATAAATCAGGAACATTAGAGAAAAGCAAATTAAAATGACAGCAGGATACCACACTGTACACCTATTAGAATGATCCAGATAAATTAAAAAACAAACCATAAAAAGCTGACAATACCAAGTGCTGACAAGGATGCAGAGCAACTGAAACTCTCATAAACCGGTGAGAAAGCAAAACGTTACTGCCAGTTTGGAAAACGGTTGACAGTCTCTTATAAAGGTGAGTGCGTACTTCATATACAACAAAAATTCCATGCCCAGACATTTACTCAAATGAAATGAAAACATGTTCTTTTTTGGAAATGTTTATTTATTTATTTTGAGAGAGAGAGAGAGAGAGAGAGAGAGAGAGAGAGAATCCCAAGCAAGCTCCATGCTGTCAGCTCAGAGCCCAATGCGAGGCTCCATTCCACGAACCGTGAGATCATGACCTGAACTAAAATCCAGAGTTGGATGCTTACCTGACTGAGCCAGCCTGGTGCCCCAAGACATATATTCTCACGAAAACCTCTCCATGCATATTTATAATGGCTTCATTCATAATCGCCCGAAACTTGAAACGGTGCAAAATTCTTCAGGTGGATAAACCAGCCGTGGTACATCCACACGATGGAGCAGGCCCAGGATTAGGGTGAGGCAAATGAGACACTCAGCTCAGGCACAACATTTAGGGACACCAAAGCACTCAGTAACCAAGATAAATAATATTAATGCAATATTTTTTAAAGATCAAAACTAATGCAAAAAAGTACATGACGAACAAAACATGAAAATTTAATGCAGAAACTGACCCTGCACTGCTACAACCATGAGAGTTAAGCAAGTTGGGGGTGCACGTGCAAGGTGGTAAAAATGACCCAATTTGCATTTTCTTTGGACAATCATAACCATCGTTCCCAAATGAAGGAAATTGGCAAGTTCTTTCCATCATTTATAATTGTACATCTACAGTACTGCAGTGTAAACGGGAAGGTTTTATTTTATTACAAATAAATGTGTGATTTTAAAAATAGTAAGAACTGGGGCGCCTGGGTGGCTCAGTCGGTTAAGCGGCCGACTTTGGCTCAGGTCATGATCTCAGGGTCCGTGAGTTCGAGATCTCACGGTCGGTGAGTTCGAGCCCCGCGTCGGGCTCTGTGCTGACAGCTCAGAGCCTGGAGCCTGTTTCGGATTCTGTGTCTCCCTCTCTCTGAACCTCCCCCGTTCATGCTCTGTCTCTCTCTGTCTCAAAAATAAATAAACGTAAAAAAAAAAATTTAAAAATAGTAAGAACTGAAGTGAGGTATACAAATTTTATTTAATAAATATTTACTTAAAAATAAAATAAAATAAATATTTATTTTTGATTTATATTTATTTCTGAAATATATAAATAGTGTATAAATCATATATTTTACTTTTCGGGAATAAAACTTGGTCACTTCAAATGTTTTATGAAAAAAAATTTTAATCAGGAAAATAAACTTAGGAGGCTTTTACACTTTATTTACTTAAGACAATGATAAATAATTCACTGTGTTTCATATCTTTATATCAAACCTATTTTTTAAACTGCTTTTCATTTTACTAACTTGTCTAGAAAGCTAGTATGTAATTTTCTATTTGTAATTGTTGATTTATATACATATATATGTATACACACACATATATAGAGTGGTTTTTAATTAAAATTAAAGTTTTAATTAAAGTAAATTTTAAATTGTGGTAAAATACACATAAAAAATTACCATCTTAATCATTTTTAAGTGTATAGTTGAATAGTGTTATGTATATTCACATTGTTGTACAACCACCAGAAATTTTTCATCTTGCAAAATTAAAAGTCTCTGCCTATTGAACAATAACATCCCTTTCCCCCATCCCCGGCCCTGGTAACCACTGTTCTACTTTCTGTCCTTAGGAATTTGACTGTCCTTGGTACCACATTTAAGTGGAATCATACAGTATTTGTCCTTTTGACTGGCTTATTCAGTTAGCATAATGATTCATCCATGTTGCACTGTGTGTCAGAAGTTCCTTCCTTTTTAAGGCTGAATATATACTATTGCAAATGTACACATTTTTTAGTGTTTATTTATTTTTGAGAGAGAGACGGAGCATGAGCAGGGGAGGGGTAGAGAGAGGGAGACACAGAATCTGAAGCAGGCTCCAGGCTGTGAGCTATCAGCACGAAGCCTGATGCGGGGCTCGAACCCATAACCATGAAATCATGACTTGAGCCAAAGTCAGACGCTTAACTGACTGAGCCACCCAGGTGCCCCATGTATACCATAGTTTAATTATCCATCAATCTGTCAATGGATGCTTGGGTTGCTTCCACCTTTTGACTGTTGTAAATAATACTGCTATGAATGTGGTTGTACAATACCTTTTTGAGACCCTGCTTTCAATTCTTTGGCCTATATATCCGGAAGTTGAATAACTGGGCTATACAGTAATACCATTTTTGAGTTTTTGAGGAACTGCCATGCTGCTTTCTATGGCAGCTGCACCATTTTGCATTTCCACGAACCATTCACAGGGATTTAAAAAAATTTTTGATACAAACTTTTACATACATATACTTGATTGTTAAATATTATAATTTATATGAATTAAGCTAATTCCAATTCACTATATATTATATTTACTTGAACTGCATATGGATTAAAAATAAATATGTTTTATACTAAAATTTATTTTTCAGAAATATGGCATCTAAAAACTGTATGTGATGATAAAATTTTCAGGAAAAGGAGAAAGAATGCATATAGAAATGGATCAAAATTATATGGGGCAGTTACAAGTTTGGCTAGACAGCAAAGCACTTGTACTTCAACCACTGAAGGGGAGCCTGGGTGGCTCAGTCCGTTGAACGGCCGACTTTGGCTCAGGTTATGATCTCGTGATCCGTGGGTTCAAGCCCCGCATCAGGCTCTGTGCTGACAGCTCAGAGCCTGGAGCCTGTTTCAGATTCTGTGTCTCCCTCTTTCTCTGACCCTCCCCTGTTCATGCTCTCTCTCTCTCTCTCTCTGTCTCAAAAATAAATAAATGTTAAAAAAAATTTTTTAAAATAATTGAGTGCCAAAAATATTGGCATTGTTCGAATAGAACAAGCAAATTCAGTTTTCTAAAGAATCATTTTGAATGTGAAGAAAAATCTAAAGAAAAGAAAATGTACATTTCAGAAACTAGTAACAAGAATATGAGCAAGAGAGCAAGAAAAATGACATTTGTAATAAATTTTAATAATGTTCCATTGTGGACACCAATTTTCAGTAAAAAAAAAACTGATGTTAATAAACATAATCCAGGATAGGATCCAGATTATAATGACTTTCACATAGTGGCTGAAGATTTCAAGAGACCATTTTTAAAAAAAAAATTATTTAAGGGGGGTGAGGAGAGGGGCAGAGGGAGAGAGAGAGAGAGAGAGAGAGAGGGAGAGAGAATCTTAAGCAGGCAGCACGCTCAGTGTGGAGCCTGACACAGGGCTCAATCCCATGACCGTGAGATCACGACGTGAGCTGAAATCAAAAGTCAAATGCTTAACAACTGAGCCACCCAGCCACCCCTCAAGACACTTTTTAAAAAAAAATGTTTTAAAGGCAAATAGATTCATTGTGACTGGCTGATTTATTTTAAAAAGTGTTTTTCTTTTTTTTCATGTGTACTTTTTAGCAGTGATACTACAAAATCAGATATTTGCAACTTAAAAACAGTTTTAAAAACAGATATTTGCAACTCAAAAACAGCTTTCAAAGACTGGAAGATTTAAGCATTTTTTCCCCATAAAAATGCCTTGTTTTATCATGATGCTTTTCTAAAATGAAAGTGTTTTCAAACTGTTTAATAGATAATACTTAGCAGAAGGAAGTAAAATTAGAGGAAAAAAATGGTGGAATAGTTTGTAAGTGATTTTAGATGTTATATTTGGTGCAAAAATGATTTACGTCTTAGAGAATGGCAAGAAATTATTGGAAGTCTAGATGCTGGAATGTTTCTAAATTTAGTTGAACTTATAGATCATGAATGTCAATAAAGCTAATCACATGGCTATTATAAAAATGAACCCATGATTTACTTGTCTAACAAAATTCAAAACAAATTAGTAATGCTACTAGGAAATCCTAGTAAATCTGAAAACTATTGAGAATAAAGGAAGCAGAGTAATTTTGATTGTACACCTTATATAGCTCATTGTGAACAGGTGTGTCAGATTATTAGGTATATTCACATGATGAATAATGTCATCAATAAAAGACTTTACTGAAATAAAAAAAACTGGATATGGCCTATCTTGTGAAACTATTAATAAATTAGAAAAGATAGTATTAACATAAAAATGCTTGTGTCCAGGGGTGTGACAATGGAGCAAACATGGCTGGTGTATACAAGGGTGTACAAGCCAGTATTTCCTCCCAAAATTGATTGTCCCAAGTCTGTGCAATATTTAGCTCATAGTTTTAATATGCAAAAATGTTGCTTCTGTGAATTGAAATATAAACTGTCTTGAGTATGGAATAAAGTACATTTACTTTTTTTTTTAATTCAATGACACATGGAACATTATTATGTCTGTTTTAAGAATGATATTATGGAACATCTGACAGGCATAAACATCAATTGCACCAAGGGACCTTTTACACAAATTAAAAACACTCACCAAATATTAAAAGATATACTATCAAATGACAAAATACATTATGCTGTAACCAAAAGCATCTTAGTGCAATAGATCACATATTTTATGAAACTTACATGTATGGGATGTTTTAAAGCAACAACAAAAAAGTTAATAAAGCTCTATGTTAAAAACGTGACTGTATGGGGCACCTGGGTGGCTCAGTCGGTTAAGCGTCCGATTTCGGCTCAGGTCATGATCTCGCGGCTCGTGAGTTCAAGCCCCGCGTCGGGCTCTGTGCTGACAGCTCAGAGCCTGGAGCCTGTTTCAGATTCTGTGTCTCCCTCTCTCTCTGACCCTCCCCTGTTCATGCTCTGTCTCTCTCTGTCTCAAAAATAAATAAACGTTAAAAAAAAAATTAAAAAAAAACAAAAACAACAAAAAAAAAACGTGACTGTACATAATGCTGCATGCTTAATAGAAGGCCTATCCCTTTGCTTATAACAAATGAAAAAATTACTTTTAAAGCATATTTGATGAATGTAAACTTTAACAAAAGATATGAATATATATCCAGAATTTGAAAATAAATGAAAAGAAAAATTAGGAAGTAAGAAATTTACAAATCACTGCATGAGAGTATCAATTATTATGGAAAAAAATGCACATCACACAAAAACTATGTCAGTTGGTGAGTTCAAGCCCCACATGGGGCTCTGTGCTGACAGCTCAGAGCCTGGAGCCTGCTTCAGATTCTGTGTCTCCCTCTCTCTCTCTGCCCTTCCCCTGCTCATGCTCTCTCTCTCTCTCTCTCTCTCTCTCTCTCTCTCAAAAATAAATAAACATTAAAAAAAAGCTTTTGGGGAGAGGGGAAAATGGATGATGAGCATTGAGGAGGGCACTTACTGGGATGAGCACTGGGTGTTGTATGTAAGCGATAAATCACAGGAATCTACCCCCAAAACCAAGAGCACACTGTATTCACTGTATGTTAGCCAACTTGACGATAAATTATATTTTTCAAAAAAAAAGCTTTTATTTTTAAGTAATCTCTACATCCAATGTGTGGGTCAAACTCACAACCCTGAGATCGAGAGTCACTTGCTCCACCAACCGAGCCAGGTCTTGATTTAAAAACAAGGTTTAAAAAACAATCTCAGAAGTGATCTTGAGATTTAAAAACAAATTTTTTTTTTAATGTTTATTTATTATTGAGAGACAGAGAGAGACAGAGCATCAACATGGGAGGGGCAGAGAGAGAGAGGGAGACACAGAATCTGAAGCAGTCTCCAGGCTCCAGCTGCCAGCCCAGAGACTGACATAGGACTTGAACCTGCAAACCGCGAGATCATGACCTGAGCCGAAGTCGGAGGCTTAATGGACTGAGCCACCCAGGCGCCCCGAGATTTTTTTTTTAATGATGCTAATCTTAGTGCAATAATCTTCTACCAAAGAAAATGAGATAAGGAAAGAAGTGGATTTTGAAGATATTAATGATGAGTTTGCTTCCATTAAAGCCAAGAAAGTAAAATTACAACAAATTCTGCTTTGGTATAAATATAATTTTTATACTTAATGTGAATTACATCCATTTTTCAAGTCTTCAATATTTTTCAGCTACTTAAATGTTCTAGAAAGAAAATGCCCATAAAATACATAAAAATATGTAGATACGGGTGCATAGTTTTCCTTTTGCCATAGGCTCCAATATGGCTCCGCACGGCATTGCAGTGGGAATACTGCTCAGCATCGGGAAGGAACAAATACCTGACTGATGTATCTCTAAGGTGTTGTGCAAAGTTGACAAGCCAATTCAGAAGGCCCTAGATGTATGATTCCATTTAGAACATTCAGAAATAGAAAAAACTATAGGAAGGGAAAGGAAGTCACTGGTTGCAAAGGGCTGGGATTGGGGAACGGACTGGCTATGTAGGTACAGGGAAAGATTTGGGGGATGATGGAAGTGTTCAATACCTTGATTGTGGTTGTAGTTCCACAACTGTATGCTTTTGTGAAAACCTATAGAATTGTGAGCATTTATTTTTCTCTATGAGCCTTAGACTTCACAGCAGAGCAGCATGCAAAAAATTCTCTTTGGAGAGGATGACTTTGGCTATGGTAAGTAGCATAAATTGGTGTTAATGTTTCAAGAAACCAGGAGGCCAGTTTGAATCTGGTATAATAGCCCTTATAGAAACGGTTCACTCTGAATTCCTTTTTGTCCTTCTTGATTATTGTGGTTCTCCACTTTGCCCTACATCTTTTACGGCCTATTATCTAACGAACATCTTAGTTGTTTATGGGGTCTTACTGTTCCTTGCAAGTAATAGATCTAAGATGTTAAAGGAGTCCTCCAGAATTGCCTAACTCCACTTGAGGCTGAGAGGGTTCAAAAGACTCTCGGGAGCACATGTTTTTTCAAGGTTAGACTTAATTACCTTTTAGTAAAATCTTGGCATAGGGACAACCATATTCAGGGTGCATGTCAGAGCAAAGGTTTTTAGTCTTTGGAGGTTTTCGCCCACATTTCAATTATGTTTTCCATTATCCTCTTGGCAAGCTAGCTAGATTGCTAAATCACATGGAGTTCTCCTAAGACTTTGTGTATTCGAAGATGTACGTTGTCCTCCCAAGCGACGAACAGTAGTAAAGTATTATTACTCTATATTTCTGTAGTTCATTTTACAGATAGATTATATGAATCCTTTTATAGAGGATTGTAACGCAGGGTTGGAAGAAGCTTTAGGGCCTTGTTATTCAAAATGTGGCCCACCATAATGGGGTGCTTGGGTGGCTCAGTTGGTTGAGCCTCCAACTTCGGCTCAGGTCATGATCTCATGGTTTGTGAGTTCGAGCATCACATTGGGCTTGCTGCTGTCAGTGCAGAGCCTGCTTCAGATCCCCTGTCCCTGCTCTCTCTCTGCTTCTACCTTGCACCATCTCTCTTTTGCTCTTTCTCAAAAATAAACAAACATTTAAAAAAATGTGGTCCACCAGTCAGCGTGTGCATCACCCGGAAGTTGGGAGAAATGCAGAATCTCAGGGCCCAACTCCAGACCTGCTAAATCAGAATGCATAGTTCAACAACCCCTTCTCCCCATTTGTGTGCACATTTTTGAAGTGTTGGAACACTGCTGTCCTTGCGCTTTGGCCTCATCACTTATGTGGTGCTCAGCTCTGCCACAGCACCCCTGCAAAGAGCTCAAGCGAGGTGAATTTATTGTATATTGCACCTTCCATTACTATTTATACAATGCTTGTGTAATATCTTGTACAACATAATAGATATGGAACACAATAACGCATTGAATACTTTGGTTGTTATTTATCATGTAAATGAATGTGTTACGGTAGGAGTTTGAAAAGCACACGGAGTATTCACAGGGAACTACTAGATATCATTTGTATGGTAATGCTGAGAAGCCTGCTTAGGTATTTTCAGGTAGAGGATCATCTCTGAGTAACACACAAGATCAAAGACCTCTGCTGCAGCTACTTTACTTACACTGGACATCCTGCGGCAACACAGGTGGGCAAATAGTAACATTAACTTGTACTGGTCAGTGATATTTCTGGGACTAGTCTTAGGACTAGTTTAGCATTCAAATGTATGTAATGTTTAAAATTTAGGGGGCGCCTGGGTGGCTCAGTCGGTTAAGTGTCCAACTTCAGCTCAGGTCATGATTCGCGGTTCGTGAGTTCAAGCCCCGCATCAGGCTCTGTGCTGATGGCTCAGAGCCTGGAGCCTGTTTCAGATTCTGTGTCTCCCTCTCTCTCTGACCCTCCCCCATTCATGCTCTGTCTCTCTCTGTCTCAAAAATAAATAAACGTTAAAAAGAAAATTAAAAAAAAAATTTAGAAAGAATTCTTGATGCCCTCCTCATAGGTGACTATAGAAATGGTTTAAATTCCTAATTTTTTTTTTTGAGAGAGAGAGAGAGAGAGAGAGAGAGAGAGAGGGAGAGAGAGAGAGAGAGAGAGATTGACAGTGAGTGAGGGAGAGGGGCAGAGGGAAAGAGAGAGAGAATCCCAAGCAGTGCAGGGCTTGATCCCACGATGCTGGGATCATGACCTGAGCGGGAATCAAGAGTCAGATGCTCAACCAACTAAGCCACCCAGGCACCCCTAAATTACCCAGTGTTAAGAGGCATATTAATTGTACCTTCTTCCAGGTTCTCAAATGTCCGCATTTTTTTAAACCTGTGATTACTTATGTAATTACCCTGTGCTTTCTGCTAAACTGTGTATTTACATCGAGGTCATCTTTCTAAGTGTGGTTCCACGATCCCCTATTCAAACCATTGAGAAGAAGTTTTTCGGAATTCAGAACTTCAAATATTATTATGTAATATTCCAAGCAGAGCCTGTGACAGCACCCCTTAACCAAACATTAATATTTCTGCAACGTATGAAATAAACATTCACACTAATTCATATGAATGAAGCCTCTAAATATGTTTTTCTCATGTCAGATCAAGCTTTTGCCACAAAATCAGTTACAACATTTTTTCTGTTTTCATGGTTTTTGTCTTGTTTTTACATTTTGCAAACTGTGGATAAAGGAAGATGGACCTGTTTATCATAACAAAATGAGAAGACATTTTAGGAGTGCTTCAGTTCACCTTTTGCTTACGAGTAGGGAGGGACTGGGCAAAAATGAAGGTACATAAGATGTTTATCAAAACTAAAATGTGTTGAAATAGTCCATAACTTTCTGAATGTTTAATAAGCAACACGGTCAAAATATCATGTGAGGCCAGGGGTTAACCCTGTATCTGCTGATGCCAATTCTCACTGGCCCTGTTTCTTTCTGAAAGACCCTAATTTTAGCTAATGAGCCAAATTAAAAATACTTGCTTCATCAGACTATCTTGCCAACTTTGGGGCCATGTGACCCTGTAGCGTTGCATGAGATATATGCAGAGGGTTTCTGGGGAAACTTCTGTTTTCCTGATATAGATCCAGCCTTCTTACTTTCTCTTCTCTTCTCCCTGCCTGGGTGTTGCTGTAGTACGTAGGGGTACAGTGGCTCCCTTGCAACAAAGAAGTGGTCAGCATGAAGATGAAAGCCTCATGTTCAGGATGGTGGAAGTGAAAAGCAGGAAAAGCCTCTTAAGCCTCCAGGGCAACGTTGGACTACCCCAGCTTCTTGTTGCACAGGGCAAGTGTATCATTTAAGATACTGTTTTTGAGTCTGTTATTTGCACCTACACATTCCTAAATGCTGTGCAGTATCACTGATTTTTCCCCTCTTTTTTATTTTTATATGCAATAAACTGACTCTACCCATCTGGCTTCCCTGGAATGATAATTATAGCTCTGTACAATGTCCATACCCATTATTACTTGCCTTACCAATTAGAAACACCTTTAACTTGCGTTGGTTTTCAAGGCTATCTTTCATCTACCAAGAAAAATTATGGTACAATGCTTCCCTCACCAGTAGCTTTTGTCCACTTCTCTTCAACATGTGTTCACTCTGGTAAAATGATGCCCTTTTCTCCTAATAAAAATGACTATCAAGCAAGGACTGCAGAGGTTGAAACAAAACATTTAGAATAATTTTTTAAAAATAACTTTTCTAAATAACTTTGGAATAATCAAAAAGTTTTAATTGTCAGTTTCATATTTGTTTCCTTCATTTTTTTGCCTATTCTTAGGCAAAATTTACAACAAAGTTTAGTCAGTAATTGGTCAGCTTTGTATTCAATACAGGTCAAATCAGTAGATTATAATTCAATCATTCCATTTAACTCCCTTCCAAATCTGTATGCTCTTTTTTTTTTTTTTTAAGTTTATTTATTTGGGCACCTGGGTGGCTCAGTCCTTAAGCATCTGACTTTCGCTCACGTCATGATCTCACGATTTGAGAGTTCCAGTCCAACGAACCCCATTTCAGGTGAACACGAGCCCCATGTCCAGTAAAAACAGGAACCTACTTTGGGTGAGCCCTGTTTCTTTCTCTCCACCCAGTCTCTGCCCCTCAGGGATTCTCTCTCTCTCTCTCTCTCTCTCTCTCTCTCTCTCTCTCTAGCTCTCTGTCCCTCACTCACTTGTGCCCTCTCTCTCAAAAAATAGACAAATAAATAAATAAATAAATAAAGCTTATTTATTATTTTTGAGACAGAGGGACAGAGAGAGAGACAGAGACAGAGACTATGTGAGTGGGGCAGGGGCAGAGAGAGAGAGAATCCCAAGCAGGTTCTGTGCTGTCAGAGCAGAGCCACACTCAAGGATTGATCTCATGAAAGGTGAGATCGTAACTTGAGCCAAAATAGTCAGACATTTAACCAACTGAGCCATCCAAGCACCTCCAAATCTGTATGTTCTTTTCTTGCCTTATAGATTCTGTTCCTTCTTTTATCTCTTTGACATTTGAAATGTTTGTTTTAAAGTTCCCTTCAGATGATTCTATAGCATGTAGTTCATTCAGGGTGATTCCTTACATATTGGTGTCTGCCGACTCTCTCCTTGGCCTGTGAGCATATCTTCAGAAGTAATCAAGACCTCTATTTGGGTCCTATTTGATCTCAGGGTATAGAAGAATCTCCAAGGGTTGGTTTCTTGTTGTAGAAATGTACCCCAACACACATATAATTTAGGATATGATAAAAATGGCATTTGAAATCAACAGGGAAAAGACAGTTATTTGATAAATGGTATTTGTAAACTTGAATGGTTATCTGGAAAAAGATGAAGTTATATCCATATCTTATATTTTATACCCAAGTAAATTCCAGATGAACCAGACATTTAAACAAACAAAGTGTCAAAATAATTCACGGGAGAATCTTCTCTTATAATCTTTGAGTGGAAAAGTTATAAGCTACACAATAAAATTCAACTTCATAAAAAATCTGTATGGCAAATGCCAATATGGCAAAGATAAGAGATAAGCAAGAACCTAGGAGAAAATATTTGCAAGACATTTCACAATTAAAGAGTAAATTCCCCAGTATATAAAAAGTATCTTCAAAGAAATAAGCCAACAATCAAATAGGAACATGAATAAAGGTGTAAAAAGATGGTGTATAGAAAAAGATCTACAAATGGCCCTTATACCCATGAACATACACCCAACCGCACTCATAAATGCAAATTAGATCTACAGAGAGGAAATCATTTTTTTCTTGTCAGATTGGCAAAGAGCCTAAGTTTAATAACACTCTATGTTGGCAAATGAATGAGAAAACAGACCCTTGGAGCTTAAACTGGAAAAAACATGTCACTGGAGTAATTTTATAAATGTATAAAAATTGCATATACATTATGTCATTTGACCCAACAAATCCACCTTTAAAAATGTTTTCCCATAGATTTACTTCCCTGTGTGTGAAATAATACATTTAAACGTTTATCACAGCAAAAAATTAGGAAGTAAAAGCTTATCAGTAGGGGACTGGTTCATTAAAGGAATGTTCTGTGGCAGAGAAAAGATCAGGAAAGTCTTGAATAGGAACAATATCCGTGATATATTTTGTGTGTGTGTGTGTGTGTGTGTGTGTGTGTGTGTGTGTGTGTGTGTGTGTAAAATGCAAACTATAGGTCACTGTGTGTATAGCATTTGGTAGAACTTGTGTGAGGAGGAAAACTATGTATATGCATGTGCATTTGCATGTGTATGAATAAATATTTCCGTAGAGATGCACAAGAAGCTGGCATCATTGGTTGCCTTGGGTAGAGGTGTGAGTGGCTGGAGGTCAGAGCTGAGAGAGAAACACCTTTCAAATGTATTGCATTTTTTAAAATTAAATGGCACTAAAGTATATACTTTAAATATACATTAAAGTACATACTTTAATAGATTCAAATTACATAAATCTCAAGAACACACAAAACAAATTATGGTGACAGAGGTAAGAATAGTATTACCTCTATGGGGAGATGTTTACTGGGAACAGGCAAGAGACAGCCTTCTTAGAGGAGCACAGAGATGTCCTCTATCCTGAACTGAACGTTAGTTACGTAGGTAAATGCATGTGGGAGAATCCATCAACTCCACATTTCACATGTGTGCCCTTTACAGGACGTATATTGCACCTCAGTACATTTCTTTAAAGTGTATGCTTTGAGCAAGGAAGTTGATATATACAACCAAATACTAACATTCTGTGGACTCCTTGTTCACTGTAATCTTAGTTCAAGTTATAACTGTTTTCCCTCATTTGGTTTTAAGCTTTTAAAAAAGAGTTTTCATGTAAGAATGTATATGGATGCATATGAATCTCAATGCAGAGAGAAGTTGCTGCCACTCTGTAGTGTTCCTTCTCATTTCTTATGAAAAGTAATCCTTTGGTGACTTCATTTCAGTGTCCAGTTATCATTCCATTTTTCTACAGCCATGTTGTGTGTGGATGTGTGTGTGTGTGTGAGTGTGTGTGTGTGTGTGTGTGTGTGTGTGTGTACTCATTAATAAGAACATACCCAGGTATGAATAGACCCAAGTCACATGCTCTTAAGAATTTGATATTGGACTTTGCTTCCATGTTGAATGAATTTCTAAACATTAGCTCAGTGCAGCTTGAGTACTGTACAATGAGTCAACAAAAGCTCAAGTCTAAGAGTGTGAACCAATAACAAATTCCTTTTGAAAAGGAACTTTGATCTTTACCATAACACTGCCTGCTTCCACCATGTAATCTCTCATATTCTTTTTGTGTAACAAGTGTGTTTTCCCGCATGGAATGTTTTTCTAACAACAGTGGTGAGGTGTGACATGGCAACATGATTGGAGCAATGTTTGGGTCCTAAAGGAATAGGAATAAGTGCCAATGACCAAAACATATGATGGTGCTGAGTCACTGTGATTTGGTGATTGTCTAGTGAAAAGCATATACAGAGAGCTTGGCTTTCACTTCCTTTCTTTTGCTGAAATAAGCTGGAGGCACTGTTACATGACTGCCTTTCTTTCACTAAATCTCACGTTTCAGGTGCTTCTCCCTCACATAATAAAATGCAAAGCACACAGGTGCCCACGTCCCTGGGGGGAACTGAGTCTGTCTGGCTGCCTCAAAGCCTCAACTAGATTTGCCTTGGAATTTTAGGTAGGGGTGGAAGATTGGGATTCATGCTTAGGAATCAGCACACTGAAATTTAATGAGCAAAGGAGTGTGTGTATGGGTGTGTGTGTGTGTGTGTCTTAAACTCACTCCTAGGTAGTTAAGAAACTTATTCAAGGTTGAACAGAGTAGAGGTATTTCAAATTGCTTTAGAAAGAAAATTACAAAAAAACAATCTAGGAGCCAGAGAACCTTTTGGAATGCCAGTAAGAGGGCTCCAACATAGGTGAGATGAAGGCCTTTTTGATAAATAACAGCAAGGTCCACCTGGCAAGATTAGCCATGATAGATGTGGTGGTGACAATGTGGATGGAAGAATCAACTGAGACCATCCTTCCTCGGTGTATGTGCGTGTATGTGAAGGTGTGGTGGTGGTGGTGGGCGTATTAGAGTCAAGACTTAGAGTAAGACAATGTTAAGAATGCCAAAGAGTATTGTGAGTGATCCAGGATCCTCTTGGGATAAAAGATGGGCTGGAAGGCTTGGGGCTTCTGAGGGTCTACTGAATGGCACCCAAATCACCAAATCACTAAAATACATTTTCATTACCTTTATGTTTGTTACTCTTGTCCTTGGTAGCTCTCGGCACAACAGATTGTAGTTATCTGCCAGTTCCATTGGATCGGAAGCTCCTTGACCAAAGGGGACATATTGGATTGATCTCAATACCCCTGATGTTTAGCAAATGTTTCTATTGAGTTAGTAAATAAATCCATCTTCTACTTTTTCTTCAAAACTCTGAGATGTGAAGAAAAACTTAGTGTCTCAGGACTTTTGCTTCTATACTCACACGTTCATACAGAGTAAGCACCACACAAGTGTTAACTATGCTTGCCATGATTACTACTATTTCTAAGTTTTCTTTGAACCCTCATATGTAAATATTTAACCGACTTTGGGGACAGCACAGTGGCTCAGTCAGTTAAGCAGCCGGCTCTTGGTTTCGTCTCAGGTCATGATCTCAGAGTTTGTGGGTTCAAGCCCTGAATTGGGCTCCACACTGTCAGCGGGATTCTCTCTCTCTCTGTATATATATATTTGCCCCTCCCCTGCTCTGTCTCTCTCTCTCTCTCAAAATAAATAAATAAGCTTAAACAAAAATTTAACTGACTTTGGTATTTTTATCTAATCACATTCCTCTGGTTCCTTCCTTTTATTTTTCATTTTATTTTTAAATGTGTGTGTGTAGTTTTATTTTTTAATTTTTATTTTAAGTAGGTTCCACACCCAATGTAGGGCTTGAACTCACAACCCTGAGCCAACTGAGCCAGCCAGGCAACCCCTCTGGTTCCTTCCTTTTAATTTAACTGTATGCCACGTGGCCTTATACACAAAAATTTTAAGTTTTATTTTTAGAATCCCACTATTTTCTGCACAAATGTTTATATTTCCCATATTTCCTGTTTCTTCTGAACATTTTCCCAATGACTGGAGTCGTGAAAGCCATCCTCAGGAGCTGATTCAATATCTACAGCACTGGTTAGACACAGTCTCAGGGAGTTTGTAGCCAGTGTGTAGTGTTTGCTCTTAAAGAGTATCCCTCCCTTGACCTCGCTACAGCATCCAATTGCCATTTCATTTTCCACAATCATGTGTGACAAAGTGGACTTTTTCACCCTACTCACTTTTATCTCAGCTAGCTGCTGCCTGACTTTGGCTTCACTGCTCTTCAGAACACACCACTTCCTCTTTTTTTTTTTAAATTTTTTTTAATGTTTATTTACTTTTGAGAGATAGAGTATGAGCAGGGGAGGGGCAGAGAGAGAGGGAGACCCAGAATCTGAAGCAGGCTCCAGGCTCTGAGCGGTCAGCACAGAGCCCGACGTGGGGCTGGAACTCATGAACCAAGAGATCATGGCCTGAGCCAAAGTTGAACCCTTAACCGACTGAGCCACGCAGGTGCCCCGGAATACACCACTTCCTATAAGGCCTCAGTGCTTTCTTCTGACCTTGAGCCAGTAAGCTCTTTTCATACTCCTCTGTCATGCTTAGTTGGTCTGACATTATTAAAAAAATAAAATAAAACAAAAATCCCTCCTCAACCAAAAGCCTTTTCTTTAAGATAGTCTCTTCTTCCTGACAGGTATGACCCTGAGCTCCTTTTTTTTTTTTTAACCCATCCGGTGAACAGGTTAATGCTGATTTTTCTTTGTCACACCCATTATTGGCATCCTTTTGCTTTCTGAGGTGAACCCACGACTCTCTACCCTCTGTAGGTCCTCATGTGTGTGGTCCCCTTCCTGTGCGTCTTTACCCTGATCAGGACACTCTTAATTCCACTTGGTTTTCTAAGCCAATTTTAAAACTCATACATTCAAGGAAAAACATAACTTCTTTTTTTTTTAATTTTTAGTATTTATTATTATATTTTTTTAACTTTCATTCAGTTTTGAGAGACAGAGCATGAACAGGGGTGGGGCAAAGAGAAGGGGAGACACAGGATCTGAAGGAGGCTCCAGGCTCTGAGCTGTCAGCACAGAGCCAGACATGGGGCTTGAACTTACGAGCAGTGTGATCATGACCTGAACAGAAGTAAGACTCTCAACCGATTGAGCCACCCAGGCGCCCTTTGGAAAAACATATCTTCTTAAATGTTCCCTACTCTAATAACTTCCATAGGGTTTCTGTGAAAAGTGTTTTCTTCATATAATACTAATGTATCAACACATGTGTGCTTCCTAGTAAATATTCTTAACCTTTTGTCTTTTCATGAATGGGTATTGTTCCTTGAGACTCTTTCTTCTATTTGGGTTCTTTCCAAAATGCATAATATAATCTTCCATCCACAATGGATACCAACTAACTGTTGGTTAAAGTAGATAACAATTAAAAATATAATATTCACTCCTGCCAGCTAAGTAAATATTTAACTTACTTAATATGACTCAGTGACAATTTGTTCAGATACTGCACTTCCCTGCTCTCAGGGGACTGCTGTCTGTTGGTGCTTCTCTGGGTCTTCCGTTCCCACCTAGCTCAGATGTAGAGTGTGGGGCTTATGCAATAGACCAGAACATTGTTCTTATAAATTTTACTACCTATATCACATGCCAACCTATCATAAAAGCCACGTTTAATTTGCTAGGCTGAAGGCTTATAAAAGAGGTGAGAGATTTATTTGAGAGAGAAGGAACCCATAGAAGCTTCTAGTGACAGATTGCTGGGGTTGAAGTTCAGGTTTTGCCATGTTCTAGCTGTGTGATTTTGTACAGTTCCTTAACTTCTTTGTGCCTCAGTTTCCTGTCATAAAAAGGCAGCCATGATAATTGTATTACTCTCCTAGAGTTATTACGAGGAGCAAATGAGTAAACATATGAAACAGAGTAAGCTCTATGTATTACAAGCTTCCACTGCCACAACTACTACTATTTTTAGGTTTGCTTTGAGTCTTTGTATGTGGATGTGGATTCAGATGCTACACATAACGATTCATGAAAATGAGTCATTGGGTTGATTCACCCTTAAGAAATAGATTCTGGCAGGTTAGAAGAGCAGACACCAAGTTCCCTCAGCTAAGACAAAGCCGGTGCCAGAAGGGATTGAGGAGAGTGAAAACTAGTTCCCGTTCTAACAACTGCTCTGACTCTTTACAACGGTTGCTGTCAAGACAAGGAAAGGCTGAGGAACTCTTCCAGATTGAAGGAGACGAAAGGGGCAAGGCAGCTAAATGCAACTCAGAACGCTGTGTTGGATCCGGGGTGGCCATAAAGGACATTGTTCGGAAAACTGGAAGTGTGCGAACAGAAACTGAATGATAAAGAGTGATTATGGCATCAGTGCTAAATGTATAACTGCAATGTGGTTATGTAAGAGGATACTCTTGTTCTGGTTGTGTGTGTGTGTGTGTGTGTGTGTGTGTGTGTGTATGTGTGTACACATGGAGAGAGAAAAGAGTGAGATGAGAGAGAGACTGGAAAAGTAAATGTGGCAAAATGTTAACATTGGATGAACTGGGGTAGTACAGGATTCTCTTTCCTGTTTTTGCAACTTTTCTATAAATTCGAAATTATTTTGAAATAAAAAATGAAAAAGAAAATTAGTCCTGTGATTTGCAGACCCAGTTTTCCAACTTAAAAGATGGAGGAGTTTTAATTTATGGTCTTTGAGAAGGATTATAATATTTTCTGAGCTGCTAATTGGCATATTTTGTCTGAAGAGTCTTTTAAGATGTTTTAAATTAAAAAAATCCTCCAAAGATGACAAATTAAGGCACATATTGAATATACTTCTGTTGAAAAGAATAAAAATTCATGAGAAAAAATAATTTAATAAACTGCATCTATTGGTTTATAGAAGAGTTGAATTATCATTTGACCATTTTAAAGTCAATGGTATATGATCCATTTGTATTGTCTGAAGAACTCAGTTTGCTTAACAATGAACTCTTTTCTCAAAATTTTGAAACAAACAACAGACTAATGGATTTGAGTTATCAATTTTGAAACCTCCAATTCATCATAAGTTCTTAATATAAAAAATACAAGGGTACTTAAAAATATAAGTTGACCCCAAAGTGAAAGGACAAGGTTGTATATTTTCTTTAGGTCTGAAATACATTCATAGAATAAAAGTTTATAAGTAAATTTTATCATCTTTGACACACTGTTTCTTTTTCTGTGTCATATTCAGCCATTAAGTTCTCTTTAATATATGCTTTTATAATACAAATTTAATTATCAAAATCATATTACCAAATAGTAGTGAATGTTCAAAACATCGCAAGTTGGTTCCAGTTTAAAATAGAATGTGCTCTAAGATACCTGGGTGGCTCAGTTGGTTAGGCGTCTGACTCTGGCTTAGGTCATGATCTCATGGTTCGTGAGTTTGAGCCTTGCAGCAGGCTCTACACTGACAGGGTGGAGCCTGCCTGGGAATCTCTCTCTCTCTCTCTGCCCCTCCCCTCATTCTCAAATAAAAATAAAAAATAAACTTAAAAATAAATAAATAAATAAAATGGAATGTGCTCCAGTGCAATCTCTTCTAGTTTTATGCATCCAGTATCTTACCCAGATGAACCCACATAAAAATGATGAATCCATTATTAATTCCAGTGACACTGGAAATGAAGCTTGAGTGGCAGTCAGAATCTGAGAGGGAATGTCATTAGGTGAAAATCTTACGGAGCTTTCTGAGGATCTCTATCAGGAGCCATCAAAGCTTTACCCCTGACATGGAAGATCTTGCTGGGGGTTGAGAGAGGCTTTGCATACTCCTTGGTTCAAGAACTCAGGACAGTTGCTAGCCAAAAACTGGGCAGCCATTACTCAGCTGTGAGCGTTAAAAATAAAAAGATAAACGATGGGAAAAAAAAGGAAGAAGAAGAAAGGCAAGAAAGAAGATAAAGGTAGTGATAACAATGTCATTAAAACCAAAAATAATTTGTCAGGAAAACAAGGATCATTTTATTTTTTTAATATTTTTTTGAGTTTATTTATTTATTTATTTTGAGAGTGAGAGTGTGATCATGAGTGGGGGAGTGGCAGAGAGAAAGGGAGAGGGAGAATCCCAAGCATTCTCTGTGCTGTCAGTACAGAGCCCAATGTGGGGCTTGAGCTCATGAATCATGAGATCATGACCTGAGCCGAAATGAAGAGCTGGAGGCTTAAACTACTGAGCCACCCACACACGCCAACAAGGATCATTTTATATAGATAAAAGAAGATGTAAAATTCATGAGCCTTCTTAGTAATATAGCCTTAAAAGAAATAAAGAAAAAACTTTCTGGAATATCAAAGAGAAAATGATAAATATAATTGTAAGAGGAATTAAAATATTTTTCTCAAGATTTTGTAGAGAGCAAAAAGTAAAATAAGATTGACTCAGTAGGTAGGTATTGAACTTTGTATTTTATAAGCAGAGGCTATACCTTTGCCATGCATCTGTGGACCATTTGCAGCGGCTGGTCATATACTTGGACACAGAAGTCCAATTATATAAGAAAAATGAGAAAATGGGGGCACCCAGGTGGCTCAGTCAGCTGAGCATCCTAATCTTGATTTTGGCTCGGGCCACAGTCTCATGGCTCTGGAGATCAAGCCCCATGTCGGGCTCTGTGCTGACAGTGCAGAGCCTGCTTGGGATTCTCTCTCTCTCTCCCTTTCTCTCTGTCCCTCTCCTGCTCATACTCTCTCCCTCAAAATAAATAAATTTAAAAAAGAGAAAATGTAGTAAACATATTTATATAATCATAGCTAACATACACAAAGAAAGGTTTAAGCAAACAAAACGCTTCAGTCCATGAATTATCTAACAGTTTCCAAAATAGTCTTAGAATATAAACGTTTCCAAAACTCCAAAGTTAATTTATAATCTTTAGGCAGATATTCACTGCAACTCTATTTGTAACAATAAAATGCTGGAAATAATCCAAATGTTTGTCAATAGGGGACTCAGACACTCACCACTGGAGAAGTGTGGCTAGAAATAAGGAGCTTCTTATGCTTCTATGGATATGTACTCTGTAGAATGTTATAACCTGAAAAAAACAAGATGGAAGAAGATATATTTCACTATTTACCCCCAAAATGTGGCAGGGATATGAATATTTGCTTATATTTGAAATCATAACAACAAAAGGGCATAATAAAAACACTGAAAAAAAATTGTTTATATTGGGACTACAGTGAAGGAAACACAGATTGAAAACTACATTTTGGATTATACCTTGTTTTGTGAATTTGAGTTTGGAACCATTTTTATATCATTATAAAAATCAAATTAAATTTCAAAAGTAATTCCTAAAACAGAAAGTAAGATAAAGATTACTGTGTTGAGTTAGTAGCTTAACTATACAAAGATAAATTATTTCAAGGGGCTTAAAAAACAGCGATTTAATGTATAACCATTGGGATATATCCTAGGAATAAAAAGAATTCCAAGTACACCTTAATATGATAAATACTATATATATATATATATATATATATATATATATATATATATATACATACATACGCACGCATATGCACACGCACATACCTACATACATACATATGTTTTTCCTTGCCAGAATGCTGGAATTTCTGGGATATTCTGATGATTCAGTAGGACAGAATATGGGACAGAATACTGGAAAGTAGCACTTAGAAAATCTAAGATTGTAAATGCTGAATCCACCTAAGGGCTATGTGTTACTGAAATTTGCAAGGTGACTGCCTTTGCTGGGACCCAAACCTGATAAGAGCAAAAATTTTATTGGGAAAATCTTTTAAGTAAAAGAATAGTTAGGGGCGCCTGGGTGGCTTGGTCTGTTAAGCGTTCGACTTCGGCTCAGGTCATGATCTCACGGTCCGTGGGTTCGAGCCCCGCGTGGGGCTCTGTGCTGACAGCTCAGAGCCTGGAGCCTGTTTCGGATTCTGTGTCTCCCTCTCTCTCTGCCCCTCCCCTGTTCATGCTCTGTCTCTCTGTCTCAAAAATAAATAAACGTTAAAAAAAATTAAAAAAAAAAAAGAATAGTTATTAAGTGGAGGTGTAGGGTATATTTGAGGTCTTAGCCTGTAAACAGAAAGTTGCAAGCAATTCCTGCATAAACTTTCTGTCTTAAAATATATATATAGATATAAACGTATCACTATATTAGTCCCTAAAAATCCCATCACTTCCCAGGAGTTCACACTATTCCTGAGATTTGCTTTCATGCAAGATTTTCTAGTGATTTAATAGTCCTTGTTTTCAAACTATCAGGTAGAAAAAATAGTCATTTCATTGGACAATAAGCTACGATTTTGATTCAAAGAAGAGTCAGAAGATTCTGAAATGTGCACTGGAGTATTTTTGGAATGTGATTCAAATGGGTAAAGTTTAAACTGGAAACAGCAAAAAATTAAACATTTTCTATTTATAAAAAGCCAAACTATTTTTTCCTCACCTGGTTAAAAAGGTGGTACCAAAGTCACTAAATAGTTTCATATAATAGATAATCCTTTGTTGGATTCATTCCTACTTCTATTTCAGGAACTTATTGTGGTTTTCCCCTTTGGTTACCACCTCTACGTATCTTATGTTATCAAGCTATCTTTCATAAAATCTTCTAAGTGCTCTTTTATTCTTTATGGAAAATAGTGTGGGTGTGGGAATAACTAACTGGTTAAATTTAAAAACCACAAAGACAGACACAGATGTGACATGTATTACTGTCTTCATGTTAACAACCTTATGACATCATTTTCTAAGCTGTTTCTGAGAATGAAATTCCCAGCCACATCATCAGCTAAATTCACTCAAATTCATTATCTGGATTTGGTGTTTCTCCTGCATGGTTAAAGCTTGGAATTTGAAAGCTTGAAATTTCTTGGTATCAAAAGTGATTTAATAAACAAAGTTAATTTCAATGAGTGATAGATTTGAAGTTTTTGCCAACACAGAGTCAAAGAGATCTATTAAGGCTCTAAAATAAGTAATTTTTTAAAAGATATCAATGGACATTTTGGTTCCCCCAAAGGACTCTGAATTGGCTAAGCATTTAATAATAAGAATGACTTTAAACTTCCTTTTCATCTCAGTATATTAAAAAATCAGTTAATTTAACATCATCAAAGTGTAATTCCCCATTCACATCTTTCTTTCACAATAAAATTTTATCTGCAGAATTCCAGTTTGATCCTTATGCAGCACTGTGCTGAGTTCTCCTGCTCAGCTGCCTGAGGTATTCATCTGAGTCTGTAGTAGGCATATGAAAGCATATTCCACCCATGTGGGACCAGAAGTTACCCCCAGAGCAGAAAGTCTTCTATCCTCAGCCCACTGCCTTGTAAACTTGCCCTTTAACTCCATACACTTTTGGACCTACAGTTACATTAACTCCAAGGAGGCAAGTACTTTGTTCTCTCAGGAGGGAAGGCCAGATCCCCACAGTAAATTGTGTACAGGCTTCTTGGGTGCCTGCCCTCAGCCTGGAACTTTGCATTTGCTCTCTCATTCCATCCAGTCAACAACACCAAGAGGGAAAAAATCTCCATTAAAATTTTTTTTTAAATTCCAGTATAGTTTACATACAGAGTTATATTAGTTTCAGATGTACAATATAGTGACTCAACAATTCCATACACCACCTAGTGCTCATCACAAGTGCCATCCTTAGTCCCCATCCCCCATCTTACCCATTCCCCCCACTCCCTGCCCTGGTAACCATCAGTTTGTTCTTTGTAGTTAAGAGTCTGTTTCTTGGTTTGTATCTCTCTTCTTTTTTTATCTTCATCATTTTTTTTTAATGTTTATTGATTTTTTAGAGAGAGAGAGAGAGAGAGACAGAGAGAGCATGCATGAGTGTGTGTAAGCAGGAAAGGGGCAGAGAGAGAGAGAGAAAGAGAAAGAGAATGAGAATCTCAAGCAGGCTCCTCACTGTCAGTGCAGAACCTGATATGGCGCTCCAATCCTGAACTGTGAGATCATGACCCGAGCCAAAGTCAGACACTTAACCAACTGAGCCATTCAGGCACCCCTTTCTATTTGTTTCTTAAATTCCACATATGAGTGAAAATCATACGGTATTTGTCTTTCTCTTACTGACTGATTTCACTTAGCATTATTTTCTCTAGTTCCATCCATGTCATTGCAAATGGCATGATTTCCTTTTTTATGGCTGAATGATATGCCCTTGTGTGTGTGTGTGTGTATATATATATATATATATATATATATATATATATATATATATATATATACCACATCTTGCTTATCCATTCACCTATTGATGGATACTTGGGCTGCTTCCATAATTTGGCTCTTGTAGATAATACTGCTATAAACATAGGGGTGCATATCCCTTTGAGCTAGTGTTTTTGTATTTTTTGGGTAAGTACCCAATAGTGTAATTATTAACTACCCTACTGAATTGTAGGGTAGTTCTATTTTTAACTTTTTGAGGAAACTATGTTTTCCATGGTAGCTGCACAGTTTGCATTTCCACCAACAGTGCATGAATGTTCCTTTTTCTCCACATTCTTGCTAACACTTACTGTTGAAGAAATCTCCATTGAAATTGGGGACACTTCCTGTGTGAACTAGTACCAACCATGGCCACATGGCAGAAAGCAGAGCCTTGGGAAACTGACTGATATGTGTTGACCAGGCCGTAGGCCTGAGGGAAATAAAGCAGTTGTGGGTACACGGGGGTGGAAGTCAGGAAGTTACCACAATAACTTGGGAGGTAGGGCTTTGCAAGAAGCTGGGGAAATAAACATTTTTCAAGTTTCATATTTCTCTGTTAAGGCCGGAGAAAATTGGAGCGTGTTTTATAGTAGAAATGAGTCAGCCAGACTGCTCTGTAGGTCTATAGGGCAAAAACATTTTGTTGAAAAGCCCTGTGAGTATTATTCTCACGGAACGGTCTTTTCCTAATTCTAGGGTCTTTTATGTGCTCTGTAGAATGAATGGAGTGTGTATGTTTGGGTGGGAATATATCGGCCACAAGTCTCTCCATCTTTTATTTTTCCTTTCCATGTTGTTTACTGTCTCTTTTCCTCTTGCTCTATCCAAACATACCAGTCAAAGGAGCCAAGCAAAGTGCCCCCCTTTTGTAGAGTTAAACATCTTCATATACGGATAGATGGCTCTGTTGGGTAGGTGAGTGCAAGATCTGGTTGTAGCAAAGCTGGGCAGCACATCAGCAACTCCAGATGCTTAGGCCACCTCTCTGTCACCCTTCTACCCCCCACGTGGCACTGTGCCCTGAAGGTCAGATGGAGGCAGGGCCTGGGCCTGCCAAGTTTTTTACTGGTATTCACGTATCCTTTTTCTATGTGCCAATTCAGCATGATCTAGGCAAGGATGATTTATTTTGTAAGGACTGAAAATGACTGAAAGTAGCTCAAGTAAAGGAGGGTCCACTGGAAGACTTTGAGGTTATGTCCTGGAGTTCATTTGTAGGAAGTGTGCCTGGACCACCTGGGAACTCTTTCACTCTTGCACTGTCTCCCTGAGTGAGGTGCCAACTGTTCCTGCTATTTTCCAGGATGGATGTGGCAAGGCTCACCTGACATGACCCCAGGGCTGTAACGACTATATGACTGCACCATTTTGTTTTAAAAAGTGGTGTTCCTCTTAGCCAATGTGTTATATACAAGCTGTTACAAGGGATGCTGCAAAATGCCTGCAATAAAATTCTTGTTAATTCACATTCATTTAAAAACATTAAGTGGATTTCATTTAATTTTCATGCAAGTGCAGGATTGGAAGTTGTCACATCAACACTAGATGGTCAAGTAGATAATGATAGGATGCCAGAATTCCAAAAGGGTTGGGAGTCATTGTTGGGGGTGTCAAAGAATTTGTTTCCCCCATAGGCACATGGCATTGAGCCAGCATACCTCATAATTCCTTCCCTTCCATCCCCTTCTCTATTTTCCACCCCTTTCTTGTAGTCAGTTCAACCAGGGGGATGTGGATGTCAGGTATTTCTGCTAGCTTTTTAACATCCAAATAGTTATTTCTCAGACACATGGTGACTTGTAAGGGTTGGTACTGTTCTGATACTTATCCTTTGGAAATTTAAAAAGTCTTTATTTTGAGGGTGCTCAGGTGGCTCAATCGGTTAAACATCCAACTTTGGCTCAGTCATAATCTCGTGGTTCATGAGCTCAAGCCCCACACCGGGCTCTATGCTGACAGTTCAGAGCCTGGAGCTTGCTTTGGATTCTGTGTGTCTCCCTCGCTCTCTGCCCTTCCTTCGCTCATGCTCTGTCTCTCTCTCTCTGTCTCTCTCAAAAATAAATAAACATTAAAATAAATAAATAAATAAATAAATAGTCTTTGTTTTGTATTAAATATTTGACCAGAGGCCAGGGTCCAGAAGGTCAGATTCAGATGATAAACCAGTAGGTTGTAAATAGCTCCATAAAGGTCATTGAATCCAAACTGATCTAGAGTGAAGGATTAAGATAAAGGAACAGAAAGGCAAATGTAGATTCATGCAAAGAATTAACAACATAAATATTCAGGGGGATAAAGAATGGAAAGAACTTGCAGTGGTCATTGTTCTCAGGTAAAATGCCAGGTTGGTCACCTCTATTGCTACGGCTGTGACCCTACTGTACTACTTATGCCACTGTAACATCCAGAAGATGGGACTTGATGAGTCATGCACACTTCCAGAGTGTTTGGTCAGGGAAACCCTGGGAGTACTAGGATGGTGAATACTGTCAGCACCAAAAGGACAAGAGATGATCTTTCATCAGATGAGATAAAGAAAGGACATTCAGAGACACAGAATATGGAAGCAATTATCTGCCCTCCTAGGAGAGGATGCTGTAATCAAGTACAACAAGCATTTGGGTGAACTCCTGCATCTAGGCTTGGAGGGAGTTGATGCCACCTGGCAGATGGGTGGGAGAACTTTCATTAGTCCCAGGTGTTCTTCGAGGGCCACAGATCCAGAGCATTATAGTTGTTTTTTTTTTTTTTTTTAATTTTTTTAAATGTTTATTTATTTTTGAGAGAGAGAGAGAGACAGAGAGAGAGAGAGAGAGAGAGTGACAGCAGGGGAGGGAGACACACAGCAGAGAGAGGGGGAGACACAGAATCTGAAGCAGGCTCCAGGCTCTGAGCTGTCAGCACACAGCCTGACGTGAGGCTCGAACCCATGAACTGTGAGATTATGACCTGAGCTGAAATTGTACCCTTAACCGAATGAGCCACACAGGAGCCCCGGGAGCCTTTTAGCTTTAAGGCAAGAGTGGGACCAATATTTCCAGTCCATTTGTGAATAATCCCAGAGAAAGAAGCAGAGGAGAGGAAGATACCACTTTTTATCCACCCTGGAGGAGGCCCTAAAGCCTCATTAGTATCTCAACTGTTTGGTCTAAATTGAAGGGTGTAAATACAGTGTTCTTTTTAAACCTAAAGTTAAATTTGATTGATTGATGAATTAATTGATTGATCAGTGGTCACTGGGAACTTAAACATGAATATTATATGATCAAAGCCCTTAAGGAGGTTAGAGTTTAAAAGGGGAATACAAATATCTATGATACTGTGTGATAAGGGCAACAATAAAGCAAGTACAAGATATAAGGAATCTTCTGGGCTTTGCATTGGACAAAATGTCCTTGGGAGGTCCTTTCCCTGCAAGCCAGTATGGGCTCAGCTCCAACTCCAGTGATTCTAAATGAGTCTAAAGATAACAGATTATCTCACATCTGGAACCATGCCCACTGTCTGAAATTTCCCAGTGGCCACCAATAAGGTCTGGTCCCTACAGGCCCATTAGTTATTATCTATCCTACATTGCTACTTCTGGAACAGACACCAGACATGTAGTATTAGAAACAGTACCACAGGGCTTTGTCCCAAACAATCTTTGAAATAGGCCTGTTTCCACTCTGGCTCATGCTGGGGAAGCAGCACCTTTGCTTCCTGATTTCTGTCACATGTCTTCCTGCAGTTTTGTCTCCTAAGACCAGCTGGTGGAAGAGCTCAAAGTGCAAGGAGCCAGTCATGAGGGACCTGGAGCTCAAGAAATGAGCAGTAAACACTTAGCACATCATAAACATGGATAATTTAACAAGACATACAGATAGATGGCCCCGGTGGACTTATACTGGATTAGTAGACTGCCTCTTGCTCTTAGTGGTTCTTTCCGTGCTGGTTTTTGGGGAAAAAGTATAAAAGACATTCTGTTAGGAAGATGAGAAAAAAAATGCTTCTGTTTTAGACAAAGCTTGTGAGGGTTCAAGGATCACCCATCTATTGGCCAAAATGAGTTTCAGTGGCTTAAAAATGAGAAAGATAAGTACAGGCATTTTTGCCTTCTCATTGTACTTAAAGGCAGATTTTACAAGTCTTTCTTCTCCACCTGAAAACAGGACTTGAGAAATAGTAAAAAGAGATACTGGATATGACTAGAGTTTCAGCATCCTAAAGATGAATATTGTTCTTAGAAGTAAATGCTTGGTTCCAGAAGCTTTCTGAATACCATGTAGCGCTGAAGAAACTATCACTGCTGGCTCAGACCTTGATAAGATAATAACATATATTAGATGTTTTCCCTAGTCAGACACACTTCTAAGTGTCATATATATGTGTGTGTGTGTGTGTGTGTGTGTGTGTGTATATGTGTATATATATATATGTATATGTATATATATACACACACACACATATACACAATTTATATATGTATATATACACACTATATATTCTAATATGTGATAGATAGATAGATACAGATATACTAATTTATTCTCTTAGGACATAAGGGATTAGCAGACCTTTCAAGTCCTGGTATGTTCTAAGACAAGTTAACCCAGAAACTGTCATGGAAAAACAGATTCAGCAAAAAGGGACCAGCCAACACGTTACGCAGAAGTCCCCGTGGCTTAGTGGCAGGGATTGGACATTGTGCCCTTAGGGGAAAAATGATGAGATCAGAGCAGACTGGGAGAGATCAGGTCTGGCACTTGTGCAGCAGGCCTGGATTCAAAGATGATCTGATGGGAAGCTGGGCAGACAGTTGGGCCAAGGCATTCATCCATAGGGGCCGGCCAGAGAGGCACAGTTTGGATTGAGAATGTGGGTGCACCAGATCAAAGCAGCAGGCCTGAGGAAGGGGTGCTGGGGCCTAGAGAGAAACCTCAGCCCCTGGGATAAAGTGGCAGTTGCTTTTTATAGAGCACTGGTGTATGGGGTGCTCTGGGAGAACCCTGTGAAGGGTGTGGGGTCTCCAGCACTATTTGGGCATACCCTCCCATGGTTTGGTGACCCAGGCAGAAAAAGGGACAAAGTACAAGAATAACAACAGCAGGGAGAAGTTGTGCTAGATTTCATCCCAACACCAAAATGTAGTTACAAACAAGTAGAAGAAGATTTTTACACCCTACTCTGAGCCCTAGAAGGCTCTACTGGATTGGGATTCATTCTCCTTTACCATCAGGTCTAGGATTCTTTTTTTTTTTTTTTTTTTTTTAATAAAAAAAATGTTTATTTATTTTTGAGAGAGAGAGATAGAGAGCAAGCAAGGAAGGGGCAGAGAGAGGGCGACACAGAATCTGAAGTAAGCTCCAGGCTCTGAGCTGTCAGCACAGAGCCCAACACGGGGCTCAAACCCACAAACCATGAGATCGTGACCTGAGCTGAAGTTAGATGTTTAACTGCCTGAGCCACCCAGGCGCCCCAGGTCTAGGATTCTGACTGTTAATAATACTGACTTTGGGGATCTCCATTCTTAGGATTACTCAGGGTTTGTTGTTTAAATCCTACTTGGCTTGTACTAATAGGCACTAATGCCAAGCTTTTACCACTAAATTCATAGGCTTGTCAAATAAATGGTAATACCAAGAGATCTGCTGCAAGTTACTACTTGTAACCCATGTGTAATCCATTCTTGCTTGGTGTCTTAAGGTATTCTTTAGTTCCTAATCCCTAAACCTAAATAAAGAGTTGGCAACCTTTTTCTTTTAAGACCAGTGGTAAATACTTTAGGCCTTGCTGGCAATATTCATTTCTGCCACTGTGGTGGGAATCTGTGATAGACAGTAAGACAAATAGGTATGGCTGTGTTCCAGTAAAACTTTATTGACAAAACAGGCAGCAATCAGATTTGGCATGTGGACCACCGCTGCTGATCCACGATAGAAATGAACAGACAAACAGATATATACATTTTATACTCTCCATGAGCAATTTTTAAATTCTAATTGTTTTTTTTTCCTAAAGGATGGGGGGTAGGAGGAACCATTTTACCTGTGTGTCTCTGTCATTTACCTTCTAGCTTCCATTTGTAACTCTGGAAGCGAATAGCCTCAAACCAAACTTCCTGTCTGCTTTTAAGATACAGAAGCGGCTGGAACGTGTTATTGCGGGTTTTTTATTTTAAGGACCGAGATCCTGTTTGCTACTTTTTCCTCCCATCTAGTGAAGTTCTTCATACACAGACGGCCTCTGCTAAGAGTTGAGTAGTGTCTCTTACGCGGCCACTACTCTTTCTTTCTCCCATTTCACTGGCAACAATGACCATTTAATTTGGCCTTCTTTGGCACTGCTTATCCAAATAGAGAGTTAATGTATTCAAAGATGAGGCAAATGCAGTTTCTTTCAAAATGCAGGAAAATACCAAACGCAGAACTTGAGTGAGAAACTACTAGAAGAGACTGATCCTGGCCAAAATCAAGTCCAAAGGTTAAACATGTTTGCCCTCCTTATCTAAGGAATGAAAATGCTCAGATGCAGGGCAGAACCTGATAAACACCAAATTGTCTTCAGCAATTAGCAACTTCCGTCACCTGTTATTGCTTGGCTAGTGTCTTCCCAAAAGATATAGGGAAATGCTAATTTAGCCCTTGGGGCCTGTGAATGTCACCTTATTTGGAAATAGGGTCTTTGCAGATGTAATCAAGTTAAGGTGAAGTCATTAGGGTAGATCCTAATCTAATATGACTGGTATTTTCATAAGGTGACAGAAATCTGGACACAGACACACACACAGAGGAGAATGCCACGTAAAGACAGAGATGTGCAGGGAGAAGGAGGCCACATGACAATGGAAGCAAAGACGGGAATGAGGTAGCCACAAGGCAAGAAATATCAGAGATGGCTGATAACTTTCAGGAGCCAGGGGAGAAGCATGGCACAGGCTCGCTCTCAGGCCTCCAGAACCTTGCTGGCACTTTGATTTTGGACTTCTAAGCCTCCAGAACCATGAAAGCACAAACAGCTATTGTTTTAAGTTATTCAGTCTGTGGTAATTTGTGGCAGTCCTAGGAAACTAAGATACCAACTATGGGCTGACACAGAATAATTCAAATAAATTTCATAGAGCGTTCCCCTCTCCTCTTGTTAAATGTCCTGCTCACTGTCTAGATACCTCAGTAACGGAGTCAGCTCAGTAATTCTGCCATCAGATGCACAGGCCACATTTGATTTTGATTTATCTTTCAGATAACCCGGGACTTTCAAAGTTAAATGGAAATGATCATTTTAATACTTTGCCTGATGTGGATTCAGAGCCAGGCCAAAGGCAGTTTGGCAACCTGTCAGCAACTGATAGTATGACTGAAAAACCTGATATGTCAGCTATTGTTCTACTGTATTAGCTTCTTTGGGTCCTATGAACTCATGAAATATAACAAAGCGCTGTATTGTCTAAACTCTTCTGAATATATGGCTAGCGGTCACATAACTCCTTTTGTCTTAGTCTACGCCTGTCAAAGAGGAATTCTCTGGTGTCTTTGTTTTCCTTTAGAGCTTTCCCCTCTAATTTGATCTGTACTTGATGACATGGTCATAAAGAACACCACGTACCTGGTAGAGCAGAATCGCACGTAAGCATTGTTAGAGTCAAAGGAAGGAAATTTCCCAGGCAGAAGAATTCTAAGAGCTAACGTTTATTGATTCCTGTGTGCCAAACTCTTCTTCAGATGCTTGACAGCAGATACCATTTTTATTGTTACAAGGACCCTATTGGGCAGGTGTTATTTCTCTCCTCCCTTTACAGCAAACAAACCAATTGATGGCAGTGATGAGTAGAAGTCACCAGAGGTCACGGGGCTGATGAGCACCAGGGCTAAGATTATGAACCCAGGTGGTCTGGATGCAAAGTCTTTTCCTTAACCATTACTCCGTTGGCTTTCTACCTGGGAAATACTCCCATCCTGGATCTGAACCTTGGCGTGTTTTCCTCACTGAAAAGCATTGTTTTTATGGCCTTTTCAGCTAATGGAAATTTTGGATCTATGTGTTTGCCCAAGGTTGTAGGATCATCTCTGCAGGAAGGGGATGGAATGAGCCCCTGAAGTCCAGCTCTGGAGTATTTGTGATTGTTGATGCTACAGAGGCCTCTTGATCTTTGAATGATCTGGGCCACAGGGGCACCATTTTTAAGCAGTCACATTTTCTCCAACTAGACCCACTAACCAGAAATATCACCACATTTTCAAAATGAAATGTTTTGTTTTCGTATCATGTTATTATACAATAAAATTAGTGCCAGTGATTGACTGCAGGTCTACTTACCTCCTTACACAGCACACATCTGGGATGAGACATCAGAGATCCAGGGAAGAGAGGGCCAGAGTCCAGTGCCTCTTTTGGGAGGGCTCCTATAGGCCAGCGTCTCCTACTGTTGAAGTGGTCAAGAGGGAAATGGATTAGGGAAAGGATGGGTCAGGATTGCTTCTAGGATAGGAGTTTAATCCCATCGTCCCCAAAACCCCCTGCCCACAAAAATTTTTTTATTAAAACTCTTTTGACTATTCTAAAGTGACTTTCCTAGATAACCTAATCTATTTATACACATAATTGAAAATCAATGTTATGCCCAGCTGAATCATAAAGAAAGAACAAAAGGAAAGTAAATGGAAAGTAAATAGTATGATACTTCTAGCTCAGGACCAACTATAGCAAAGTCATAATGATGTAGTCAAATGTTTGCACCCATATGTGGAATCTGCAAATGTGAGTATGTGCTGATACAGGGTGTGGTGTGAGTCACCTATTGAGAGTAGCCTTACCTCAGGAGATGAGATTTTTCCAGTGGTGAGTAATCTAAGTAAAGTTATTAGCAAAACAGCATATAAGCTCCCCCTGATTAAAAAAAATTGTCAACACAGCAACATATAATTTTCCCTCCAATTTAGTGGCATTGCGGGGATATTCAGCCTATATCAAAACCCAGAGAAAACACTGTGTGAATGTGGGAAATAGACTGGGGTCCTGACTTTGTCACCTACGTGAATTAATTCAATGGTTAAGCAGGATGTGGGACTATCTAGTTGTGGGACCATCCACAGTTCCATGATATCCACCATACCCAAACTTCAACTGTTGGGACATACAACCGCCCCTTTAAATTTCCACACCTCCAGGTGCTGGATCACTCCAACTGGCAGCCACTAGGTTAGGGCTTCCTTATTTCCAAATCTCTTTTGTCCCCTTGTCCTCTCCTGTCTCTGCCTTCCTCTCTTCTCCCTTCTCTTTTCCTCTGCTGCCACTCCTGTTCATCTCCCGTGTTCCCTTGCCTTTCCCCTCCTTGCTCTGCTTTTCCCATCTCCTCCTCCTTCGCACTTTCATCAGGGAGGAGGTGGTGGCCCTCTTGTAAGAGCAGAGTTGAGGGGTTCCTGTCTCTTGTGGAGAGTATATCTCATAAGACTGCCTGCAGCTATTTTCCCAGCCCTGAACATCCTCACACTGCATTTTCTCTGTCTCTCTCTCCAAATTTCGATCTGTAATTTCAACTGTATAGGTCAGAAAAATACAGTCAGAGAAACACTGTGGTATCAGAGCCTTAACTCTTTAATATAATTTTAATATAGACTCTTAAACACCAAATAATGGCTAAAGTATACATACATTATTGCCTTTAAGTTTCATCTTATCCCCATTTTACAGATGAGGGACAGAGACACAGAAATTAAATGACAGGCCCAGCCTACAGAGTTCATAAACAGCAGAGCTGGGATGTTGTGTTAACTCGGCAAGGGGTGTCATGACGGCAGTTCCTATCCCCAGAGAACTGGCTACCTAGCGCACAGGAAAAACCTGAAAACGAATAGGTGAAAATTTGACAGCTAATATTTATTGGGTATTGTCATGTGTCATTAAGTGTGTTCTACACACATTATCTTATTAATTTTTTTAAATGTTTATTTATTGATTTTGAGAGAGAGGGAGAGAGAGCATGTGGGGAGGGGCAGAGAGAGAGGGGAGAGAGAGAGTCCCAAGCAGACTCCATGCTGTCATCATGGAGCCTGACTCAGGCCTGAACTGACAAACTGTGAGATCATGACTTGAGCCTAAATCAAGAGTCAGATGCTTACTGAATGAGCCACCCAGGTGCCCCTCTTATTAATCTTTTTAATAAACCTGTAATGCCCATGATTTTGTTGTTGTTGCTGTTTGTTTGTTTTTTAGCATCACCATGCACTTGCAGGTAAGGGACCACAGGTAGAGAGGCTGCTAGTAAGTACTTGGTCTGGGATTCAGACACAGACTGCCTGGGGAGCCTGGGTTCTCACCCACTGGTCTAAGCGCTGGGATTTCAAGAGAGGGAAATGTTTCTGGCAGCTGGGATCAGGGAGCGGCATTGCAGCTGAGCTTAGGGTTGGGGTAAATTTCCACAGGTGGAGAGGGGGAGGCATATTCCGTGCCTGGAATGGGTGGAGCCTGGGGGACAAGGAGAGGTAGTCACATAGTGCTTTCTCCTTTTACATTAAAAACTGTTTTTTAATTAAAAAAAATTTTTTTACATCTATTTATTTTTGAGAGACAGAGAGAGACAAAGCGCAAGCAGGGGAGGGGCAGAGAGAGGGAGACAGACAGGCTGTTGGCTGTCGAAGCAGGCTGCTGGCTCTGAGCTGTCAGCACAGACTGTGACATAGGGCTCGAACCCATGAACCATGAGATCATGACTTGAGCCAAAGTCAGACACTCAAACGACTGAGCCACCCAGGCACCCCTCCTTTTACATTTTAAAGGCATGCTTTGTTTGTTTGTTTTCTAAATGTTCATTTATTTTGAGAGAGAGAGAGAGCATGAGTTGAGGGGGACAGAGAGAGAGAGAGAGACAGACAGACAGAATCTCAAGAGGGCTATGTCTTGACAGCCCCCACTGAGGGCTCACGTTCCATGAGATCATGACCTGAGATGAAACCAAGAACCTGATGCTTAAAGGACTGACTCACCCAGACGCCCCTGTTTGTTTGTTTGTTTTTAATTCCAGTTGAATATTGAAGAGAATGAGCCTTACTATTGAACATCTGTAATTAGAACAAATACATCTTTATCTGTTCTGGGTGACTATTGAAATAGTTTGTGAGAGGGGCACCTGGGTAGCTCAGTCTTTTAAGTGTCTGATTCTTGATTTCGGCTCAGGTCATGATCTCGTAGTTTATGAGTTTGAGCCCCCCATCAGGCTCCACACTATTAGTGTGCTTGGAATTCTCTCTCTCTCTGCCCCTACCAAACTCATGTGCTCTCTCTCTTTCTTAAAATAAATAAATAAATTTAAAAGAAAAAACACTTATTTTTAAAAAATGAAATAGTTTGTGAGAAAGCACCATGGTCATTCCTGCCTGGCGCTCTGTGCACTCTGTGTACCAGGAAATGGTCTGAAGGCAAGGGCCAGAGCTCCAGTCCTCACTCTGCCTGTCAATCTTGGGCCTTCTACCTGATCCTCCCCATTCTTCCACAAGTGTGGGGTAATGACACAGGCCATGGTTATCCTGGAAAGACCCTGGAAGGCCTAAGGAGGGAACAGGGGTGCCCAGCTTCAGAGGTGAGGTGCTACGAAACTCTAAGGCATCAAACATTTTTATTAGTCTGCTTAATCTGTCCTTTTAATATGTAGTAGTAATTAACATTGGCCCTGGGCAACTCAGAACAGGAATGTTGCGACCTCAGTTAATTTGTAGAGTGCCCTGGTATTTGCACATACATGCTCTAATTCAATCTTTACTAATTTTCCTATGAAGGAAGCAGGATGATTATGATCAACTGCCATTTTTACAAAAACTGAGACCCAAACCATTTGTTTAGCAAATGTGAGATCTGGGTATAAAATTCCAGGCTTCCGACTCGCAGTTTAGACTACTTTCCAAGGACCATAGAAGAGGCTTTCTGGGGACAACCCTTGCTAAATTTCTTGGCAAAATTCAAGACAGGCAAGAGCACAGACTTGCTAATGCTGTTTGCACATAGTACATAACCCACAGTGACACTGAATTTCTAAATCTTTTTAAAAATTCAGCTCCAAGTTTGCCCCTCTTGCTTTAACCCCTCCAGATAGAATCTGCCACTCCTGCAGCAATCCCGTGAGGCTGCCCACCTGCCCCTGTAATT
Source organism: Panthera leo (assembly GCF_018350215.1). Taxonomy (NCBI): domain Eukaryota; kingdom Metazoa; phylum Chordata; class Mammalia; order Carnivora; family Felidae; genus Panthera; species Panthera leo. Next base: position 50,801,601 of record NC_056683.1, read on the forward strand.
ACACGTACTGCGTTGTACAACAATAATTCGTTTACATGTCTGTCCCCTCCACCTCTTCCCCTTGTCTCCCCACCCCCCGGGGACAGTGACACAGGGCCAGCCATCTTGGGTCTCCAGTACCCAGCAGGTTGCTAGATGTAATAAATGCCCTCTTTATGTTTTTCATAAAAGGAAAAACTTAATTCGACTGCATAAAATTCAGAAATATTTGAACAGTAAGGAATATCAAAAATGAAATAAAGTTAAAAAGAAATCGAAAAATAAGAAATGGCTACAAAATATCAAATCCTCTAATCTATGAATTAATAATAAAAATATTACTAAGTTCAGCTAGGGATGATGCTGCCATTTGGGGCTGTGTGTATGTGTTGTTTTAAATACCAGTCAAAACATTTTGAGGTAATACTTTTACTGATTTCTAAAAAATTTTAATGTTGATTTATTTACTTTGAAAGAGAAAGAGCATACACATATGTGAGGGAAGGGCAGAGAGAAAGAGAGAAAGAGAAAGAGAAGGAGAGAGAATCCCAAGCAGGCTCCACACCACCAACACAGAGCCCAGCTCAGGGATCAAACTCTCAAACCGTGAGATCATGACCTGAGCTGAAATCAAGAGTCAGATGCTTAACCGACTGAGCCACCCAGGTGCCCGGGGACTTTTACTGATTTCTAGTAGCAGCTCAGAGGGCATAGAAATGGTCTTTACTCTTCTAAATGTCTCCATTTGGTCATGTCAAGGTTCAATGATAATTTAAGTAATAATGGACCTTTTTCTTGAAGCAAAATGCAATATATCATCTATATTCTATAGGGCCTACTGAAGTGGAAACGATGTACCTACAAGAATTACAGAACAATCATCTATATTAGAAAAACACTACCTTAGGAATTATCATTCTATCAGACCTTACTAACAGCACATGTTTCATCAATTAAGTAATAGTAGTTGAACTAAAAAGAGATGTATCAAAATGACTTCTAAAGTCTTTATTTTTTTAATGTTTATTTATTTTTGAGAGAGAGAAGAGCATGAGCAGGGTGGAGGCAGAGATAGAGGGAGAGAGAGGGTACGAAGTAGGCTCTGTGGCACAGCGCAGAGTCCTATGTGGGGCTCAAACTCACGAAATGTGAGATCATGACCTGAACTGAAGTCAGACGCTTAACCAACCGAGCCACCCAGGTGTCCCTCAAAATGACTTTTAAAGAGAGAGGATGCAGGAAAATCACTCGGTTGTTGTGGATACACAGAGACTGGGGGCTTTGAAAGTTGAATCAGACCAGCATGTGACCCTGGATTCCAGAGACATCACAGCTTAACCCTCCCTTTCCCCTGGGGACCTGATGACCCAGGGGATGCCCCAATTCTCTTGGGCCTGTGCCCAGGGCTGTTTGTTGAATAATAGGGGCTTTAGTTTTCTACTGTTGCTGGACAAATCACCCCAACTCAGTGCCTTAAAGCAACACACATTTATTGCCTTTTATTCTGCAGGTTGCAAGTGTGGGTTAGCTTGCTGGTTTCTCAGCTCCAGGTTTCACAGGCTGTCATCAAGGTGTCGACAGGACACATTCTTCTGGAGAGGCTCATTCCACGCTCATTCTGGTTGTTATTGGCAAAATCCAGTGCTTTGCAGCTGTAGGACTAAGGTCCTCATCTCCTCACTAACTGACAGCTGGGGGCTGGCTGTAGCTTCTAGAGGCTTCTCTTCAATCTCTGCACGCGGACACCTATGCCTCAGTGGCAGCAATAGTGCAGTCAATCCTTCTCACACTTGGAAGCTCCTTTCTCTGCTGCTGCATCTCTGACTCCAGCTGGAAGTGGAGTCTCATGTTAAGGTCTCAAGCGATTAGATTGGATCCAGTTGGTTAATCCAGGCTTGTCTCCTCACCTCATGAGTCATAGCCTTAATTACATCTGTAAAGCCCCTTTCGCCATGGAACAGAACATACGTACAGGATCCAGACATTTTGGTGTGGGTGTGGACATTAACCAGCCCCGCATAAGACCCCGTGGGAAAACTAGAATTTAAACTGTGCTTCAGCCAACTTTTGGGTGTTTAGCCATTTCCTGGTCCTGGCTTGTTGAGCTTTCTCTCAGTTGGCAACCAACCTTCTTGAGCTTCTTTTCTCATAGGAGATAATCAGTCCAGCTTGCAAAGAAGGAAGCTGTGCACTGCCATTCTTCCCCCAGGTCTCCAGCCATCTTCTGGGTGGGAGCTGTGTTTCCAGTTTATAGTGCTGATGCTTTCCTACATTTTAACAAGTTTTTTTTTCTCAACTTCTAAGGTAAATTACCTCCCCGACTGGTTTTCTGCAAAGTTTCATAATATGTTCTTGACACAGTTCAGGCAGTATTTGATGTTTCAATGGAAGCTCTTAAATCTCCCCATCAGGCTGTGAATTTTCAGCCACTAAAGATGGTTGTTTGGATTAGAAACTTTTTGTGACCTGTAAGCTCTTCATTTGATTTTATTCAAAAAAATTTTTTTAATTTTATAGTTTTTTTAATTAAAATTTTTTTTAAGTATTTATTTTTTGAGAGAGACAGAGACAGTGCAAGCGGGGGAGGGGCAGAGAGAGCAAGTGCTGCACTGTCAGCATAGAGCCCGATGCAGGGCTTGAACCCGTGAAACCTCGAGATCATGACCTGAGCTGAAACCAAGTGTCAGACACTTAACAGACTGAGCCACCTAGGCACCCCAATATTATTTTAAAAACTTTTAAAATTCCTTGTTTCTTTCCTTGAAATCTTCTAAGGAAACATTTAAGTTAGTGGCATCAATGAGTTTCTTCAAATTGACTTGTGGCTGACCATTTAGGCAGCCATGTCCAGTTCTCTTTTTTCTACAAGCTGCCATCATCCACGTGGCCATCTCTAAATGGAGCAGGCAAGTGGATCATCTCCAGCACGGTTTCAGTCAGAGATTTCAATGGGCCCCCTTTATCCTGTATGGCCTGTTTTATTCACGTGGCTTAAATTTTCAAGTATTTCTCCCCCTACTTTTCATCTATCATATCACCTCTTGGGATGAGCGTTTTCATCCAAGCCACCCATTATTTTCCTCAGAAATTGTTTTACATTCTTCTGAGATTCCTTTAAGACATTTTTTTAAATGTTTATTTATTTTTGAGAGAGAGAAGGCGAGAGAGGTGGGGCCGGGGAGAGGATCCAAAGTGGGTGCCATGCTGACAGTGGACAGCCAAATGCCGGGCTTGAACTTATGAACTCCGAGATCATGACCTGAGCTGAAGTCAGATGCTTAACCGACCAAGCCACCAGGGCGCCCCACCTTTAAAGACACTTTTGATGTAGGGACAGGAGCCAAGATGGCAAAACAGCATGGAAGTTTTTTTTGTGTCTCGCATCCATGAAATACAGCCAGGTCAACACTAAACCATGCTGCACACCTAGAAAACTGATTTGAGGATTAACACAACAATCTGCACAACCTGAACCACAGAACTCAGCAGGTACGTGGTGCAGAGAGGTGAACTGGGGGAGACAGAAGCCACAGAGGGCAGGGAACTGTTTTTGCTTGCAGGGAGAGGACAGAGATGGGAGGAGAGTACGGGAAAAGCACCACACCCCAAAAGCAGCTGGAGAGAAAGTGGAGAAGTGGAAACAGCTGCAGGGAATGAACAAAACAGGGAGAAAGGAGAAAGGAGAGGGTTTAAATTCCATTAAGACTCTATAAACAGGGGAGTGCAGAGTCTGAGGCTCTGCAGCTTGGTACCTGGTGGTGCTCTGGTGGGAAGGGCGAATCCCCAGGAGCAGAGAGCAAGGTCCTCAGTTCCTTGGGCCACATGTGGAGAGGTGGTTCCCTTGCTGGGAGATGTAGAGTCTGTGTGGCCCCCCACCCCCAAAAGGAAAAGGCCCCAGTGGACCTGGGAGAACAACCACATCCACTAGTGCTGGAACAAGGTCGTTGAGGGTGAAGCCTGGCGCCAGGTGTGTGTTGTGATTTGCCATAATCCCTGAAATGTTGCTGCTGCACGATCGCGTGAACTTTTTCTGGGGTGGGCTGGCACTCAGCTGCAGTCTCTGGGCACCGGCAGCAGCACAGTCATGCAAATGTTCCTGGGTGCGGCCGGCACCCAGCCATTGCTCAGTGAGACGATTCCCCAGAAGGTCTGAGCTGGTCAAAGCCGCAGTCCTTCACAAGCGAGGGGCTGGGAAACACAGCCGCATCTGAGACAAAACTCCGGAGGGAGGTGCTACCTGGGGCTTGGTCACGGACAGCGTCAAAGCGGGAAGTGGGAGGAAGCCAAAGACAAAGGACAGGTGCGCGATTGCTGATCGGTGAGCAGAGTTCCAATACTAGAGACTGGGTAGCTGGGTAACACCATTTTCAACCCTGCGGCCTGTGCACATACACACCTACAAGCACCACAACCATCCACCCCAGTAAGCTAAGCAGCGCCATCTAGTGGAGAATTGAGCCATTACACTAAGCCCCGCCCAACTGGGCCAACCTTGCTCTTCAGGAACACAAGTCTCTCTGCCTGCTTAGTTTATGGACAATAAAGAGCTTCATAGTTTGACTTCTAGGGGAAAATTAAGTAATTTCAATCGTATTTCAGTCTGTTCACTGGTCCATCTATTCAATTTTCTTTTTCTCTTTTTTGTTTTTTTTTCTTGAATACATAAAGAGAAAAAAAATTTTATTTTCAATTTTTATCAAAAACATTTCTCTTTAATGTTTTCTACTATATTTTTTACTTTTGTGTAAATTTTTTCAGACTCTACTTCCATCATTTCATTTTATTCTATTTCAGTATATTCATTTTTTCAAATTTTCAAATGATTTCCTTTTTAAAATTTTTCTCCCCCCCCTTTTTTTCTAATCTATGAAGCCCCATTCAACAACTAGATGGAAACACACCTAGGATCTAGCATCATGTATTTGATTTGTGTGTGTGTGTGTGTGTGTGTGTGTGTGTTGTTTTTAATTTTTTAATTTTAATTTTTTTAATTTTAATTTTTTTAATTTTAATTTTTTTACCTCATTAATTCCTTTTCTCCTTCAAAATGATGAAACAAAGGAATTCACCCCAAAATAAAGAGCAGGAAGAAATGAAAGCCAGGGACTTAACCAACACATATACAAGCAAAATGTCTGAACCAGAATTTAGAATCATGATAATAAGAATACTAGCTAGAGTCAAAAATAGATTAGAATCCTTTTCTGTGGAGATAAAAGAAGTAAAAGCTAGTCAGGATGAAATAAAAAGTGCTATAACTGAGCTGCAATCTCGAATGGATGCCATGGCAGCAAAGATGGATGAGGCAGAGCAGAAAATCAGAGATATAGAGGACAAACTTATGGAGAATAATGAAGCAGAAAAAAAGAGGGAGACTAAGGCAAAAGAGCACGATTTAAGAATTAGAGAAATCAGTGATTCATTAAAAAGGAACACCATTAGAATCTTAGGGGTCCCAGAAAGTGAAGAGAGAAAAAAGGCTAGAAGGGTTATGTGAGCAAATCATAGCGGAAAACTTTCCTAACCTGGGGAAAGACAAAGACATCAAAATACAGGAAGCACAGAGGACTCCCATTATATTCAACAAAAATCAACCATCAACAAGGCATATCATCGTCAAATTCACAAAATACTCAGGCAAGGAGAGAATCATGAACACAGCAAAGGAAAAAAGTCCTTAACCTACAAGGGAAGACAGATCAGGTTTGCAGCAGACCTATCCACAGAAACTTGGCAGGCCAGAAAGGAGTGGTGGGATATATTCAGTGTACTGAATCGGAAAGATATGCAGCCAAGAATTCTTTACCCAGCAAGGCTGTCATTCAAAATAGAAGGAGAGATAAAAAGTTTCCCAGAAAAACAAAAATTAAAGGAGTTCACAACCACTAAACCAGTCCTGCAAGAAATTTTAAGGGGGACTCTTTGAGGGGAGAAAAGATGAAAAAGAAAGAAAGAAAGAAAGAAAGAAAGAAAGAAAGAAAGAAAGAAAGTCCAAAAGCAACAAAGACTAGAAAGTACCAGAGAACACCACCAGAAACTCCATCTCTACAAGCAACATAATGTCAATAAATTCATATCTTTCAGTACTCATTCTAAACGTCAATGGACTAAATGCTCCAATCAAAAGACACAGGGTAACAGAATGGGTAAGAAAACAAGATCCATTTATATGTTGTTTACAAGAGACCCACTTTAGACCTAAAGACACATTCAGATTGAAAGTAAGGGGATGCAGAACCATCTATCACACTAATGGTCGACAAAAGAAAGCCGGAGTAGCCATACTTTTATCAGACAATCTAGACTTCAAAATAAAGACTGTACCAAGAGATGAATAAGGGCATTATATCATAATTAAGGGGTCTATCTCCCAAGAAGACCTAACAATTGTAAACATTTATGCTCCAAATGTGGAAGAACCCAAATATATAAATCAGGAAAAAACTGAGAGTTTCCTCCTAAGGTGAGGAACAAGACAGGGATGTCCACTCTAACCACTGTTACTCAACATAGTATTGGAAGTCTTAGCTTCAGCAATCAGACAACATAAAGAAATAAAAGGCATCCAAATCGTCCAGGAGGAGGTCAAATTTTCACTTTGCAGATGACATGATGCTCTGTATGGAAAACCCAAAAGATTCCACTAAAAAACTGCCAGAACTGATCCATGAATTCAGCAAAGTCGCAGGATATAAAATCAATGCACAGAAATCAGTTGCATTCCTATATACCAACAATGAAGCAACAGAAAGAGAAATCAAGGAATCGATCCCATTTACAATTGCACCAAACACCATAAAATACTTAGGAATAAATCTAACCAAAGAGGTGAAAAATCTATACTTTGAAAACTATAGAAAACTTATGAAAGAAATTGAAGAAGACATATAAAAATGGAAAAAGATTCCATGCTCCTGGATAGGAAGAACAAATATTGTTAAAATGTCACTACTACCCAAAACAATCTACATATTCAATGCAATCCCTATCAAAATAACACCAGCATTCTTCACATAGCTAGAACAAACAATCCTAAAATTTGGACAGAACCACAAAATTTGGATAGAACCCAAATAGCCAAAGCAATATTGAAAAAGAAAACCAAAGCTGGGGGCATCACAATCCCAGACTTCAAGCTGTATTACAAAGCTGTAATCATCAAGACAATATGGTACTGGCACAAAAACAGACACTCAGATCAATGGAACAGAATAGAGAACCCAGAAATGGACCCACAAACATATCGCCAACTAATCTTTGACTAAGCAGGAATGAATATCCAATGGAATAAAGACAGTCTCTTCAGCAAGTGGTGCTGCTGGGAAAACTGGATAGCGACATGCAGAAAAATGAACGTGGACCACTTTCTTAACACCATACACAAAAATAACCTCAAAATGGATGAAAGACCTAAATGTAGGACAGGAAGCCATCAAAATTCTCGAGGAGAAAGCAGGCAAAAACTTCTTTTGACCTCAGCCACAGCAACTTCTTACTCAACAAGTCTCCAGAGACAAGGGAAACCAAAGCAAAAAGGAACTACTGGGACCTCATCAAAATAAGAACTTTCTGCACAGCGAAGGAAACAATCAGCAAAACTAAAAGACGGGAATGGGAGAAGATGGAATGGGAGAAGATATTTGCAAAGGACATATCAGATAAAGGGTAGTATCCAAAATCTATAGAAAACTTATCCAACTCAACACCCAAAAAACAAATAATCCAGTAAAAAAATGGGCAAAAGACATGAATAGACACGTCTCCAAAGAAGACATCCAGATGGCCAACTGACATATGAAAAAGTGCTCAACATCACTCATCATCAGGGAAATACAAATCAAAACCACAATGAGATACCACCTCACACCTATCAGAATGGCTAACATTAACAACTCAGGCAACAACAGATGTTGGTGAGGATGTGGAGAAAGAGGATCTCTTTTGCACTGCTGGTGGGAATGCAAACTGGTGCAATCACTCTGGAAAGCAGCATGGAGGTTCCTCAAAAAATTAAAAACAGAACTTCCCTATGACCCAGCAATTGCACTAATAGGTATTTACCAAGGGATACAGGTATGCTGTTCGAAGGGGCACATGCACCCCAATGTTTATAACAGCACTATTGATAGTAGCCAAAGTATGGAAAGAGCCCAAATGTCCACCGATGGATGAATGGATAAAGAAGATATGGTATATATATATATATATATATATATATATATATATATATATACACACACACACACACACACACACACACACACACACACTGGAGTATTATTTGACAATCAAAAAGAATGAAATCTTGCCATTTGCAACTATGTGGTTGGAACTGGAGGGTATTATGCTAAGCAAAATTAGACAGTCAGAGAAAGTCAAATATATGACTTCCCTCATATGAGGACTTTAAGACACAGAACAGATGAATACAAGGGAAGGGAAGCAAAAATATAAAAACAGGGAGGGGGACAAAACATAAGACACTCAAATATGGAGAACAAACAGAGAGTTACTGGAGGGGATGTGGGAGGGGGGATGGGCTAAATGGGTAAGGGGCATTAAGGAATCTACTCCTGAAATCATTGTTGCACTATATGCTAACTTGGATGTAAATTAAAAAAATAAAATAAAATCCATAAAAACAAAATAAATAAAATAAAATGAGCTTGCTTTTCCCCAGCACACAAACACACACAAAAGTAAATAAAGTGGAAATTTGTACTACCTAACCTTTAGTTGTTACCGTATTTCCCAAGACTATTATCCACATCCTCTGTGGATCAACATGGATCAACTGCACTTCCTAAAATCTTTTTATTTCTCAAATTTTAGGGCCTGGGTAATTGTTGTAATTTAATGGGAAATATTCTATGCAAGCCATATCCTTGTATTAGAAACGCTTGACTGCTCTTGCTGTGAGATTTTCCTAACCTCTTTAAATGGGTCGTATTTGTAAATTTCAACATGGCTTTTACCTTGGTCCTTTTCTCCTTTACCTAAAGAACAAATACATCTTACCATTGATGGTTTTAAAAAAGATAAAGGCATATTTTGATGTGAGTTACTAGGGACTGGAGGGATTTTGAATCATCTGCAAGTGACCATGTGTCTGTCCTTGAAGGCGAGTCTTTATTATTCCATGAAATGAAATGAAAGTTTGGGTGTCTCGCTTTTAAGGTTTTTTTTTTAAGTTTATTTATTTTGAGAGAGAAAGAGAGCAAGAGCGGGGGGGGGGGGGGAGGGAGGGAGAGAGAGAGAGAGAGAGAGAGAGAGAGAGAGAGAGAGAGAGAGAATGAATCCCAAGCCCCATGTGGGGCTTGAATTTATAAATCATGAGATCATGACCTGGGGCGAAGTCAAGAGTCGGACGCTTTACCAACTGAGCCACCCGGGTGCCCCATAGGTGTCTCGCTTTTCTATGATCTGTCAGGAAGGCCTGCTGTATCCTCTAGAGAAGAGATGAACTTGCTCAGCTTTCAGTCAAGGGCTGCCGAATATGGTGCTTGGCCCATCGGAGGACTCACCTCCACTGGTGGTGACTTGAGTCCTTCTTGGTCTTGTGAGCAGATCAGTCTTCTCCCTGACTTTGCCATATTCTTCCACCCTGGGGCAGATGATCTTTTGCCTAGTTCTTTTCCCCCTCTTTAAAGAACATGGGCTCTTTACTATAAAGAGCCAATGCCAAAACCATGAGAAAACCCAGAGAGAACTGGGCATTGTCTCGAGTGTTCCGACAAGCCTGGCAGAGCACAACACAGCTGCTCAGGACTGCCGGAAAGTCATTGTTGTGGCAGTCAGCAGGCCCTCCATCACTCCAAAGGGTCCCACAGTGCCACCTCTGGTTGCTAGTATCCTCTGAGCCACATGACTGGCACAGGCCCCTGCAAAGTGTGCCACCTCTGACCCAAACAACTGCCTCAATCCAGGACAGACCATTAGTGGGACTGGGAGAGGGGGAGGCCAGGGTTCGTAACTTTGCTCTGCCCAAGCAGAGGGTAAGTGCACAAAAAAATTATTTGTATGGTGCACTGAGGAGGCTATGGAAAAGGCTGATGCAGCCAGAGAAGACCAGCCTGTGAGCACTGGCCTCTCTAGGCTCCACCTGCAAACCTACAGCAAAATCCCTACAGCAAACCTAGGAGGCATCACAGCCATGCTGTGCTGGAACCCAGGCTGTGTGTGTCAGGGCATAATGGTGGCACCCACTGCAGCAGAGGACTCACATCCCCCCAGCCCTGGGTGATGCTCACTCTTCTGATTTAAAGTTTCCTTCTGCAGCCCAGAGCCCTGATCTTCCTACAGACATCACAGGGAGTTACCACCCCTGAAGGCTTCCTCTCTCTTCTGTGTTTGGTCAGTGCAGGCTGGGGGTGGGGGTGGGGGTGGCCGCAGAGGACAGAGGGCTTCACCAAAGGTACTAGCTTACAGAGCTGGATTTCAACTGGAAGAATTCAGGAGGAATCAAGGTGGGACTGAGACGGACAATGTCTTAGTATTTTGGGGATTTTCGATGGAGCCAATTTGTCCCCATTCAATGCAAGCATTCCACAGGGAGACTCCCTTCCAATGGCCTTCTCACTTCCAGCGCATGGCTCCCAAGGTTGCCCAGGGTCAGTCTCCCGTCTCTCACATCACTTTCAGAAGTGTGCTTCCGCGTTGTGTCTCTGAAGGACAGGCAGATCTCCCTCTCAGCGGAATTTGCAACGTTTTATCTTTTTATTTATTTATTTATTTATTTATTTATTTATTTATTTAATGTTTTATTTAATTTTGAGAGAGCATGAGCAGGGGGAGGGCAGGGGGGGGGGGCAGAGGATCCAAAGCAGGCTCCGTGCTCAGGCCTAGAGCCTTACTGTTCATTGTTCAGGACTCTGCCTTGTCCTCTGTATCTTTAAACTTGAAAGACAGAACCACTGATGGAGGCTGCTCTGGGGTTCTGAAAGGTGCCGGGGTTTGGGCTGCAGGGACCCTGCTCCCAGGAGTCCCTCTATTTATCTCTCATTGCTGAATCAGAAGAAGTCCTCTGGGCATCAATGGGTAGGCTCCAAACTTCTCAGGTTCCTACATGTGACCACGAACACAGCTGCCCTCAAGAAGTATTTACAGAACTGAACGTTACCTATGAACTCATTTAGCTGTCATGTAAAGTAAGGTGTTGGAGTCAGAACGGCTGTAAATCTCAGGATGCAAGCATGTAGTGACATGATAAGATATAAATACAGATATGTCTCTGTCTCTCTTTATCTCCCTATCTTTGTCTCTTAGTCTGCTTGGGCTGAGACCGCCATAATAAAGTACCATAGACCAGGTGGCTTAAACAACTCTTTACTTCTCACAGTTCCGGAGGCTGAAAATCTGAAATAAGGGTACCAGTGTGGTTGGATTCTGGGCGAAGGCCCTCTTCCTGGTTTACAGATGGCCGTCTTCTAATTTGTATCCTCACGTGGCAGAGAGAGCTGACTCTTCCTCTTCTCTGGGGACACTGATCCCATCATGGGACTCCACCCTCATGACCTAAGTACCTCCCAAAGGCCCCACCTCCAAATGTCATCATATATGGTTTCAACATATAAATTTCAGGGGACACATTCAGTCTGTAACAGTATAACTATATATATATATATATATATATATATATATATATATATATATACATACATATACATATACATACATGCACACTCACACACACACATATGTATATATATTTATAATAGGATTAGTTTCAGCCCTTAGCTGGTGTTTAGTGCTTACTAAATATACATATATATGCACATCATTTGATAGACTGTATATAAATATGGATATATACATAAATACCAATATATGTATTCCATAAAATGTATGTATATACATAACTATATTGAATAGTTTAAATATGTTCAATATATTGAACAGTTTAAATATGGACACTAAATATTTATTACTAAATAAATACACTAAATAAACACTTACCAGCTAAATGCTGAAACTAGTCCTAATTTGCTTTTAAAGATTTGGCAATTATAGAGAGAAAGCAATGAGATTTTAGAAAGTTTAATGGGAAAATAACTATATAAATATTATCAATCTTTTGAGATTTTTTTTTTTTACAAATGTTTCTTTCTTTTTTTAATGTTTATTTATTTTTGAGAGAGAGAGAGAGAGAGAGCACAAGTAGGGGAGGGGCAGAGAGAGAGGGAGACACAGAATCCAAAGCAGCTCCAGGCTCTGAGCTGTCAACACAGAGGAGGACCTGGGGCTTGAACCCACGAGCTGTGAGATCGTGACCTGAGCTGAAGTCGGACGCTTAACCGACTGAGCCACCCAGGTGCCCCTGACAGATTTTTTTAAAAACAGAAATGTACAGTAAAGGTTTGGCTGGATAATTCCTTCCACCTGTACTGTTTCTTGACAATGTAACTCTTGGCTGCCATTCGTTTAGAGAAGACCTATTTTCGTGGTCTTGTACAGTACTTGTGCTCACCTCTTCCGGGGTAAGGGAAAGCGATTTGAATATCCTAGACACACAGTAAGTATTTACTGATTGAATAAGTGAATATCATTAGAATAGGAATCTGGCAAGCAGTCAGTCATGATGATTTTATCATTTCATTCATTCATTCATCCATTCACTCAACAAAAAATACTGATACCCTGGCTGTACACCAAGAATTGTTCTAGACACTAGAGGTACAGCAGTGAACGGGGGAGACAGTGTTCTCACTTTGAAGGAACGTATTCTGAAAGGGGTGGCGGAATGTACATAAACCGGCAAGGAAATATCCAGGAGCTGCAGGGCTGTGACGTGTTGTGTGTGAGAGGTGGAGGCAGAGAGGGGGGCTCGCCCAGCAGAAGCAGTAGTTGCAGAGAGTTGCAGCAGTGTCCAGAGTGCAGTGCAGAAGCCCGGAAGGACAGGAAAGAGATGCCCCAACCACTCTCTTCTGCCCTCTACCTCCTCCTGATGCCTCATTGGGTAAATACAACCTATGGAACAAAGAGTCTGAGTCCGGAGGATGTAGTCCCTGGGGGTCAGCCTCTGAGAGCACAGAGCAGGACAAAGACAGACAGAGCAGGATCAGGGGTATGGGGTTGGGAAATAAAAGAATACTGTCCAAGTGTAGTCAATTAGAAAACTTTTACTTCTCCTTCTTTCCCTTCTTCTGCTTCTCTTTCTTTTTGGGAGAAGGAGAGAGAGAATCTTAAGCAGGCTCTACATTCACTTAGCGCAGAGCCCGATGCGGGGCTTGATCTCATGACCCTGGGATCCCACAACCTGAGCTGAAATCAAGAGTTAGACACTTGACCAACTCAGCCACCAAGGCACTCCAACTTCTACCCCTTCTAAAAGGCTCTGTGAGGCCAGGCTCTAAGTTAGGTTTATCTTTCTCTTCTGCACAGGACCTCAGGAGCACGAAACTTGGCAATAAGTAAATGCCTGTTAATTTGATTGTACTTTGTAGGGTCGCCTCTGCCCAAATGAGTATGCATCAGGTAGCAGTGTCCCATGGGAATTCTGGTTCTTCACTTTCCCTGGGGGAAACATAGCACCTTTTCACGATGGTGTTCCAACAGTGTTCTTGGTACATGGTTATGTTCAATGAATATTTGCTAAACAAGGAAAGGATTCTTTCTGCATACAGAATTTCCTTTGTTACCCACATGCAAAATTGTGATAGAATAAAACACTTCTTGGGGGCACCTGGGTGGCTCAGTCGGTTAAGTGTCAGCCTTCGGCTCAGGTCACGATCGCACAGTTCATGAGTTTGAGCCCCGCATCGGGCTCTGTGCTGACAGCGGAGGGCCTGGAGCCTGCTTTGGATTCTGTGTCTCCCTCTCTCTCTCTTTGTCCTTCCCCTCCTTGTGCTCTCTCTCTCTCTCAAAAGTAAATAAATAAACCTTAAAAAAATAAGAATAAAACAATTCTCAGCTTGGAGCTCTACACTAAATGGAAAGGTTGCATAAAGGTTAGGGAAGAAGACTTGGGGGTCAGATTATAGCCATTTCATTTTCTTTCTCCCTTTCTCATTAAGGAATCCTCTCTTCTTGTGGTTATTAAGAATAGATCCATGTATTTCCTCTTTTAGACTCTACATAATGTGTTCTATTCTCTCCAAACAATCATGCATTGGGAACTTCCTTGTATGACTGGAGTAAGAGGAATTTAATCACAGATGTATGATTTCTAGTCAATATTGTTTTAGAAGAGGTAAAATCAAGAAGAATTTAGAGTATTCTAGAAGTAGAGGGTCAGGGAGACCCAAAGAGGGAGGGATGAGGGGGTGATTCTGGTATTGGATGGGTTTCCTTGATGATTTGGGGGAGCCAGATTTATACCAATTCTCAAGGCTTACAGAATACATGTAATGTATGCTGTAGACCTATCAGGACCCTGAATTGAGAAAAGGCTGCAAGAGTCATCTGGACTTGTTCTTCAGAAAGAAAAAGGCAAGATACAATAGAGGAGCTGAGTGCAAGTCTTATGAGGCAGGAAAGGGAAAGAGGAGAACCCGCTGTGCTGTGACCACATCCAGAAGTTGAGGGGAGGCAGTTTGCCTGGGAAGCTCCTTGCTCCCCACCTGGACAACCAGGGAGGAAGATGAGAGCAGTGGTTTCCAAAATGTAATCATTCAATGTGCAGAGACAACGCTGTATGAAATCCTTTCTTCTTCCTCTTGGGCTCACATGAAGACTGTTTCTCCAGCTCCCTTGTATCTAGGTACAGCCATATGCTTAGTTCTGGCCAAAGTGATGTAGGTGGAATTGACATAGGTTACTTCCATACCTGGCCCACCAAAAACAGATCCTGCTCAGTTTCCCCCCCCCTAATTGTTGGTAGTGATGTCTCCAAGATGGAAAAGGAATTTCTGAATGCAGAGTCTATAGTGATAACCTAAATGTGAGCACAAAGCAAAAACAGCTAGATAAAAAGATGTAAGTCCTCCATTCATATCACTGGACACTTCCCTCCTGTGGGTACATGTTGCAACAGTGGGGATGGAGGTAAGGTAAAGAGAAATGTTTGTCACTATAATCAAGGTCTCACTTCTTCCATTTTGATATATCACCCTTATCTGCACTAGATGAATCGTAATTTTAAGAGGTCTTCTTTTTTGAAAGTTGCAGTCACTTCCATAGCTGTGACTGAATATCAAGGCAAAATCTGAATAGTAATTTCTCCAGGATGAGTCAGACTGACTTTAAAAGGTGCTTTTCTGAAAGGGATAAGGAAAGAAGACATATAGGATCTTTAGGCTAACCAGAGACTACTGTATTTGTCAAAAGGTTGGGGAAAAGGGCCTCCCCCTCACCACTCTTTAAGGAGCATGTCTGGTCTGAAACTGGGTGGAAGATTGGCATTGGCATAAGGAATAATGCGTCCTACACCTACATTCATAGACCATCTTGTGAATGTAGCTAGAAAGGAAAAGAAGGGCCAAGAAGAGTATTTCTAGAGGGTGTGGGTTGGATTCCTTCAAGTCCCTTTCCTGAAATGGACTTCCTAATCCACTTCCCCTGCAACCCCGGTGAGGGGAAAGCCTAGAGGTAGTTTTGAATATCTTTCGGTCTCTAGTCTATCAAATTTGCAAACGCAGTGTGTGCAATATGGTTATTCCTTTGATACATACTGGAGTGCCTTAGATGTAATTAGTGTCTTTAAATAATTTCACATGTGCTAAGAATTGGATAAACAGACTAGTATGTGGACATGGGAGGGAGTGCAGACCGGTGGGGAAGCTTGGAGTTATAAATGTGGGAGTTCAAAGAAAAGTCAAGGAAGCTCTGGGGCACCTGCCAGTGTGCTCAGAACTGGGAATGTGGCACCAGGCTGTTTCCGTTTGGGGGCGGTTCTAGTCTCTTTTCATGGTGGCAAAGCTTGGAGAAGTTTAAGAAAAAGTAATCGCTGCCATTTAGAATTTTCTAGAAATGACTAATGGCCTCAACTGAGTGTTATTCTTTAACTACTAAACCAGATCAAAGACTGGGCATCTTATGTTGGTTATATTTCATTTGCTCATTTGGAAGGTGAGGTGGAAGAGTAAGGCTGTGAGGGTTTGTTGGCACAACAATACAGTTTCATTTCCTAACATGTAGTTTCGATGCAAATGATGATGAACCAGAGTCCATGCCAGGTTGGCTGTGGTCAGAGTGGGAACGAAACTAGAAACCACCACACTTCATCTATGACTTGTAAGTGGTCAGGGCTGAGACAGACCAAACGTAGGCTTTTGTCTGAGCTACAAAGCAAATCACTCTCGATGTATAAAAATACATTTTTCCTTTAGCAGTCCTCAAGCAGCTGAAACAGCTCTTCAATCTCATTTCGTTTTCTTGTTGTGTTTTGCTGAAGTGAGTCACCATGAAAACTAACTAGAGGAAGAAACCACACACCCCAGTTATCACGCAAAGGACACTACAAAACTGTCCACGTGGATCACTGACTGAGCTCTTACTGAATGCAGCTTTATTGGTAGTGATGAGGTTACAGACACCACATACATTTTAGTTTGTTGTTCCTTATATGGTACCAGAATGTTTTAAGCAAAGAATTTTTTTTTTTTTTTGCCAGAATTTGCTGACTAGATACAAAGTTGTTTTAAAAGGAGTATCCAAGACAAGCATTTCATCTCAAATTCTCTGGGAAGGAAATTTAAATGGTTTTTACCTTCTGAATGTGCTGGAGGGTAAATCTTTAATATTTTAGATTCTTTAGTTCTCATAATTACCATGGGAGGAGCATTGAGGAAATTTTGCTACAGTTTTTACTGATATGAAGAGACATACTGAAAAATAATTCCTTATAATTCTGCCTTGTGCTAGAAGACATATTCATCCGTGGCTGGGATGGGGATATAGCTCATTCAGAGAACATTCGTTCAGAAAAGAATTCAGAAGAATCATTCAGAGAAGATTACATAAACTTATTGCTTTGTAACTCAGGGAAAAAATTAAATGAAGTGATTTTAGTTTCTTTTATCTAGTGTCTTGGATAAATTCTGAAGGCATTTGGCCGAGATAACCAGCAAAGAATTGACCTTTTAACACTTACATATTTCCAGGGAAGCCTCTAGTTACATGCATATTTGTAAAATACACTTACTATAATTGCTGTGATGCCTTAACCATAGAACCATTCAGTACATTTTCACTTCCTTCTTGCCTCAATTACACCTCCTCACTCGTAACACCTTGCTACCGTCCAATTACTGTTTAGAATTATATTAATCTGTACCATCACTGACCTTCTATTCATAACCAGTCTTACAACAGAGAAAGTAAACACAAAACTCATTCAATGGCACCGAAAGCAACTGGAGCATCAGGGACGACAGTGGCACGCTAACATCGGACAGACCACATGACAGTCTTGTTTCCTTGAGACTCGCACATCAGGTCTCTGGCCCATTCAGAAAAAGAAAGCTTCTTATTTCAGCTACTGGGTAACTTGCTATTGCTCTGATAGGCGGAACTGATGCTTTTATTTAGTCACAGGATGTTGGCATTACAAAAATAACACGTCCTTTTCTTTGAGAAAAATAAAAGGAGGTATAGGGTTGGATCCTGAGACCAGAAGTGTAATTGAATGCTTTAAACACATGGAAAATGAAGTGCTTTTCCAGTTGGGAAACATGGAGAAACCGTCGCGGTTCTAGGGGCAACTGCTTCAATGGCAGGGTTAAAGAGTATGTTTCGCTCGTGCGCAAAAAGTGACGCGCATTAGTTTGATTCTACATACTTTCGTGTCTTTCAGTTGTCAGTGAGGGATGTTTAAGACACAGCACTTTCACCAACACTTAATGTTCCATGCTCCCTACCAATTTGTTATGTCAGAAATTCCAGGATCCGAAATTCATATTGGTCTTTATTTATGGACCTAACTGTTGAAACAGAAGGGAGAGCAGCAACGTCCCCAGGAACCTGGTACGCCCAGACACGTGGGTTTTCTCAGTCTTCAAATAAACAACGTAGAAAATACATTACATGGTAATTTCAAATGATTTACTCAGCTCCAACATGTCTCCAATCTCATCTCTAAAAAGCCACTTCCGTGTCTGCACCAAGCTCTCATCAAGCTCTGATTGCTGAAAAATCCTCTAGTGTCAATCTCTCCTCATTCTTCCAAGATAAAATGTTACAACTGATTGATTGATTCTCATTTCATTCCAAGCCACAGGCCCTCCACTTCACCGAACTTCTAGGATCTCAACGGGAGAGGCTACTAGTGCACATCAGGAATTATGTCTATTTGCCCACTTATGACCTACAATCCATAAGAAATCACTTTTTTTCTCTCAAAATTTGTAATATACTATAGGCATCTCAACTGTACAAGAACATACATTTATATCAAACTAAAAGATGTTATAGTCACCCTCACACAGGCTTTGTGGGTTGTGGCCAAAATAATTTATTAAAAATGAAAAGTTTATTTTCCCAATGATGCTTCAAGGACAAGGGTTATCTGTGGTGTGTACAATGGTAACTTAAGGAGCTCAGTGATTTAACTTGCTCCATAAACTAGTTTCTTATACAGCTTTACTTTCCAGCCTGAACAGAGAGTCAAGGGAGCAGATACCTTTAGATTTGCTCCGTATGTGGAGAAGTTCTGAATGTTCTGTGTGGGGTGAGGAAACAGCCCAGTGTTTTAACATTAATAATGCCTTGTTCTCAACTTATAGTGTCGTAGGTTTTACCCAAGTGTTACCATTAAATACACAGAAATTGAACTTTTCATAAGGGGCAATGATATAAAATTGTTCCACAAAGTGTACTACATGAACCACTTTTCACAGTTCAAATAAAATATTTTAAATATAAATATTGTAACTCTAGCAATAACCTATCTACACAAGGTAGGAGAAATGGGATTAATGAGAACCCAGTTACATTTCCACGTATCCCGTGTTTAACCATTTAAATAGTTTTATTTTTCAAAACCTAATTGCACATAACCCATAACTGATAGGCCACTTCTCCAAAACAAAGAAACTATCAAAGAATAAAGTGATAAATTATAAGAAAGGAAAATATGTATCATTTACTACAATCATTCCCTTGCTCCAAAACTTGGCAAACATGTAAGAAAATGATATCAAGTAGATACACCTTAATTTGCAAAGCTAATTTGGAGCAGAGAAGTGAAAACATATATAACAGAATGGGCATATATTATTTTGATATTTCCATGTGAGATAAATGTGTTAGATTTTTAATTAAGAAATCAAGAGGATTGCTGTGAAATGGAAAACAATGACATTTACCACCAGGATGTTATTGCCAAACCCAAGAATTCCAAAGGTTCCCTTCATTCTCATCCATTAAAAAAAAAAAAAAAAAAAAAAAAAAAAAAGGGGAAATCACATTACTGTTACCAGTTGTATAACCTTCGGGCTACATAAGCTTTAAGTTAATGATCCTTACAGCCATAGTTTTATTTGGTGTTCTTTCTTGGGGCTTACATTGGGTCAAGGTTGCATCTTCGTGTAGTTTTTAGGGTCAGAGTAAGGCTCCCATCATACTTGCAATTTCTTTAATAGGGGAGGAAGGTTGAAGTGCAAACACTTGTAGGAAAAACAACAAAATGATCTAAATTTACACCATAAACTAAATGACTAGTGGTTCTCTTCTTTGAGAGCAGTGTTTTTTGATAGCAACTACAGTGGAGACTGAGGCACAGAGGAAAAAGAGAACAAGGGATAAACCAAAGGTATCAATGTGACAGTTACAGGGAGGAATCCCTGTTACTTTCCAGTCAGACGTTGTTTTAAGCTTTATGACTTTGTCACGGGATGCCTTTCAATATTCTTTACTCAGTCACGTATAGAAAAAGAAACTGCATTTAAATATAGAATTAAGTCTTTATGGATATAGACGGATTTCCATTTTAAAATAAAAGCTATAAATGCTTTTAACTTCCTAAAGAAAAAGAGAAAGAGGAAGATAAACTTTTGTACATGAAACTGCTTACTCGAATAAGCTTCCCGTCTACTGAAGGGTAAAAGAAAATTCTCAGATGTGGGTGTAACCGCTATGCATGAAGGGAAAACGCCCTGGTGGAAGACTGCCTGCAATGAATTCTGTCTGCCACCCAATGGCCGGTGAAAGGAGTGGTTTCTTTTCTTTGTGGCTTACAGAAAAAAAAAAAAAAAAAAAAAGACCCAGAGGTAGATTAAGCCATACCCGGAATTTAAAACCACCAAGACATAGGCCTCGATATAGTTTAAGATACAATCACTGTAGTAAAGGTTATATATTTTCCTTTCCGCTAACTCAAAGGTTACCCACGAACGCCTATTTGTTCTTCCTGCGTCCCCGCATCTACCTGGGTTCAGATACTGACTGGCACGGAGGACACCGAGCTGGCTCGGGATTCCCGGGTCACGCTGTTGGGCATCGAGAGGGTGCAGCAGGACACGCCCACGGTGGCCTCGGGCAACTCGTCGTCCTCCATCCACTCGTTGAGCTCCGGGCTGAAGCACTGGATGCACTTCTTGTATTTCTTCTCGCCCTCGTTCCAGCCCCCCACGAGATAGGCGCGGCCGTGCAGCGCCGAGGCGCCCGCCGTGCTCACGCCCACCAGCAGCGGCGCCGCGTAGCTCCATTGGCCAGTCGCGGGGCTGTAGCACTCCACGGTCAGCACGTCCACGCGCTCCCCGCGCGCCCCCAGCTGGCTACCCCCCATCACGTACACTCTGTCGCCCAGCGTGACCGCGCAGTGCCAGCCCCGCGGCGTGCTCAGGCCCGGCAGCTCCTGCCACGAGTCGCCGGCGGGGTCGTACGCGCACACCGAGCGCGAGTACGCGCTGCCGATGTACCCGCCGGTCACCAGCACCCGGCCGTCGGTGACCGCGCTGGCGTGGCAGCAGCGCGCCACCTCCAGGGGCGTCTTCGGCTGCCACTGATTGGTGGAGGGCACGTAGCATTCCAGCGAGGCCAGACTGCCTTCGGTATTGCGGCCGCCCACGGCGTAAAGGAGCCCGTTGAACACGCTCAGGCTGAAGTGCGTGCGCTTCTGGTTCATGCTGGCCAGGTGTATCCAGGTGTTGAAACGGGGATCATATCTGAAAATGGCAGAGGAAGTGTGACAGCCTTGTTGGCGGCAGCTGGAGAACCCACGTGAGTCCACAAATGGAAATGTTGACACTTCCTGCAAGGAGGCTTCCCTACCAACAGAGCGCAGCCCCTCACCTGGAGGCTGGTGTTTCTCTGTCAGCCAGTAAAAGAGCGTGACACTTGGAAAAGGCAAGGTAGGCATTGGTGACTCCTCCTCCTCCCGTTTATAAAACCCGCTGTCACTTGGAGAAGTCCCCACAGAGCCCAACCTTCCAGTCCCTCTTCCTCCATATTCAAATATCCATCACGGGGAAGATTTATGCATGTAGGGGAGGCCGTGCAAACTGGGTATTTGTGGCAAACAGAAAGGGAACACTGCCACATTGACGTCAATTCCACATATCTACAGACACCAGCCATCCCTCGCTCATTCTCACTGCTTAAGATAGGAGTTGGCTAGTTGGATTTCTCCATCTCTCACCAATACCTTCTCATTTACACACGTGTCCTGGCCATTGCAACAGTAAAGCTAAGTCACTCAACCAAGTCTTCTATCATCGGTTTAGAATGAGATCAATGGAACTCATATCCAAAAACATCAACAGATGCCTAATTTTTGATACCTTTCTATTTTCTAGCACCTCTGCACAGGGAAGATTTTTTAGGTTAGAGGTATATTTTTTCAGTGTTTGATATTACAGTTATTATGCCACAAGGCATTGAAATCAATACTGCAAAAGCAGTGGCTAGAATACTAATAAGAGTTATCAGCAGGAGGAAAATAAGCAGTCATAGAAAACCTGTTTCAACTGTTTACATAGTTCCAAAGTATTGTAAACACAGATTCTTTCCATTAGTTTGATGTTCCTTCATTTTTGTCCCATTTAACCTCCAAATCAAAGCTTAACCACTCTTATAAAGGACAAAAATCAGTTAATTGTTTGGATTCATTTAAATGACACACAGACTTATAATGAAATAATAAAGAATTTTTTTCATGATATGCTGTATAAATTTTCAGATCTTGCTCATTAGTTGTTTGACTTTGTACTTGTACCATGATAGAAGCATGACTTTCTGACATTTCAAATATATGAAAGTTGTTATTATAAATATACAAAAATAACATGGCATTTGAGTTCCATTTTCTGAAGGCTATATTATACTTTTACTGTTTCTACATGCATCAAAAATGTAGATATTTTCTAAGGTATTCAGTCCTCAAATAAATGTTTAAAATTAATTACCTGTCACGTGTTTAACGATCTCATTGTATCTGCCAATTATAAATCTGACAGTCATCAGTGACAGTCACTTAAAATAAATTTTGTATTATTGTGATCTTTCTTACCATCTAGTGTTAAAAACTACATTTGTACCTAGTTTGTTTTCAGAAAAACAATGTATTGGGAAGGGCACCATACTATAAATGAGAAAATGTGAATTACTACTTACTAGTGGTATAACTTCTCTGGGTATCAGATTTCTCACGTGTATAATCAGAATAACCACATCTTCCCAGCTCATTTCCTAGGCTTATTCAGAAATCTGGAGTGCACTATTTATATATGCATGTATTTTATGTAATGTGAACTGTTGTGTACACGTAATGTGGGATTATTGTTATTGATTTACTGAGCCAATGAACTAACAGAAATGACTAATTTACTTCTGTCAGGGAAACTGTCTTATATTAAACCATTTGAGTTTCTAATAAAGGATCAAATACCTGCAGAAATTGCTGACTGCGTGCTTGGCTTGATTTCTTGCATCATTCTGGTCTTCGCCACCGGCCACGTAAAGAAATCCGTCCATCACAGCCACACACTGATTAAAACTCTTGGCTGGCATTTCTGTAAGCTTGCTCCATCCATTTTCAGGGTCTCTGTACAAGATGTCTCTACTAAGGGACTTCTCAGTGAGGCCTGGGCGTCCCCCAACAGTGACAAGGACTCGACAGCCCCCACGGATTCTCGTGCGCCTAGACTGCAATGTGTTTTGATGATATGGAAGTAAGTGGTAGTTCATAGCATCTACGAGAAGTTTGTGGCAGTCAGCATCTTGCATCATTCTTGGTACAGACTGAACATAGTTGACCAGGTCTTGTGCAGAGATGGTACCAAAGCGAATATTGCTCAAGAGATCTGCAGCATACCTCACTCTCTTTTGGTCAAATTCTAACCACTTCATTGCAATCTGGAATGCTACTATTTCAGAAGGCAACTGTAAGTCATCATCTATGAGAAGTTCATTAATTTGCTCAAAGGTAAGTTTCAAAAACTGATCTGATTCTGCAAATTCAAGGAAGTTATCCCGGATAAATTTTTGGGTTGCTGCTTTTGCATTTTTCAAAGAGTATGTTTCAGCAATGTTAGCAATGTACATGCAATTCTCAACACTCATCTCCCGTATCAGAAAATCACTGCACATCTTTACAAGGGTGTGGATCTGAAGATAAACAGCAGCAGAAATAATGCTTCCTATCGTGTACAAGGAGAGAGTCAGCTTTCCGGTGTAGGCATATGCGATGACAG
This sequence comes from Panthera leo, assembly GCF_018350215.1. NCBI lineage: Eukaryota > Metazoa > Chordata > Mammalia > Carnivora > Felidae > Panthera > Panthera leo. The sequence continues at coordinate 50,825,147 of NC_056683.1, forward strand.
TAGCCAGGCCTAGTGGTGAGATATCATTGAGATCCACCCTTTGGGTAGATGGGTCTTTTTTTAGGATGTTGTAAAAGTATTCACTGCATGAAGCCATCACTGACTTGTGAACATCAAAAGATTTGGTTTTGGTGCCAATGACTAAGTCGCAAAGGAAGTTCTCCTGCCTCATTTTACTTAAGCCTTCCAAGAGATTGGGGCCGTAAGAAGCATCTGTTAGTTCAGAAGAAATGCAGTTAAGGCCATTGCCTCCCTCTAGGAGCCCATTCAAAGCATTTAATTTGTTTAGGGGGCTATCTTCTACGATTATGGTCATCTCATTGATATCTCCTTTGTTCTTTTTGACAGTCTTCTTTTTGGGGGCCATGTTGGCAAACACACTGTCACAGGCAAGATTTTGCTACAAAAAAAAAAAGAAAAGAAAGAAAGAAAGAAAGAAAGAAAGAGAAAAGAAAGAAAAAGAAAAGAAAGAAAGGCATGGTTTTATTTTAACTGTGCATTGGGCTTTGAAATGTTACACTGAAAACCATCTTTTTCATAATAGTTTTTTAATAGCATAATGTAGATTAAACCTCAAAAATGGGCTTAAAGACTTACATTAAACCAGATGCACATTTTATGGACAGTTTGATTCAGCATCAAGCACTGAAGACAATTCTAGAAAGATTTATATTATCAAATGAGACCTCTCAATACCTATACTGCCAAGTAACTTTATATAGCAGAAATGATCAAATATTCTCTGTTCTAGCTGTATAGTATTTATAGAATAGTAGTTAAACATCACTTGAAGGGCTTAGTTTATTCTCATGAAAAAATGAATTATAACTACTCTGAAGTTTTCCTCAATAAAATACTAAAATTCAGGAATCCATGTGAAATGTATATATATATTAGAATAAATGTGGAATTTAAAAATCAGTGGGTAAGGATTTGTAATGACACATTAGTTCAATTAATTTCTACTCTACATAGTCACTAAAATAACTTCCAGATGGATGAAATCCCTAAGTCACACTCACACACACACATACACATACACACACACGCAGTGTGTACAAAAAGTAGAGCAAAGTAGGTGTTTTTTTTCTTTTTCTTTTTTAATTTTAGGGTAGGAAAGGCCCTCTTAAGCATAATCCCAAATCCAGAAGTCATAGGGGAAAAGACTGAAATATCTGAATACAAAAAAAGGAAACTATAAAATAACACCAGCCATTTAAAAGGCAAGAAATTGATGTTTAAAAAATGTTTGTCACATTCTTTTTTTTCAATATTTATTTATTTTTAGGATTTATTTATTTTTTTTTTTTTTTTTTTTTTTTTTTAATATATGAAATTTACTGTCAAATTGGTTTCCATACAACACCCAGTGCTCATCCCAAAAGGTGCCCTCCTCAGTACCCATCACCCACCCTGCCCTCCCTCCCACCCCCCATCAACCCTGATATTTATTTATTTTTAGAGAGAGAGAGTGTGCACGCAAGTCAGGGAGAGGCAGATAGAGAGGGAGAGAGAGAATCCCAAGCGGGCTTGATCTTAAGAACTGCGAGATCATGACCTGAACCAAAACAAAAAATTGGATGCTTAACCTCTGAGCCACCCAGGCACACCCCACCTTTTGAAAAATTGTAACACTCTTGACAGATAATAAGTTAATTAACATGATATTTAAAGAACTCCAACAATTAATTAACAATAAAAAAGTAATCCAATTAAAAATTATCTAAGACTATGACTAGGTAACTAGATTGTTCACAGAAAATACAAATAGTTGATCAATACATTTTTTAAAGCTAAACTAATTATAATCAGGGAACTGTCAACTGAAATACAGAAATCCTTTTTATTTATTTTTTTGTGGATTCATTTTGCTTATCAGATGGTTAAAATATTTTCTAATCTTCATATATCAGATACTGGTGTGGTGGTCCACACACATTATTGATGGGAGTATGATTGATACAGTCTTTGCTTTGATGCTAAATCTAAATCTAGGAATGTGCCTCATAGAGTATTATCCTCATAAAGATATATTTATATGGATAGTATCCATTTTCCATTATCAATGTTATAAATATTTGAGCCAGTTTAAACCGATATGAAGTGGCTCTGAACCTTTAAGGTGATTTAAGCTTTAGTATTAAACAGACTTGAAATATACTAAGTTTAACAAATACATGCTTAGCCCTTAAAATATCATTAATTAAACTGTTTCAGACTTGTTAAAAATATTGAGCTTAGTCACCAGAAGATGTTATATTTGGACTTTTCAGTGGGTTTTATTTACACCAGGATGGTAGTATTCACTTTTTTGTGAGATTACTGTTTTTTTTTTTTAATTTTGAAGATTGCAAAATCAGTATTTATAAATCAACAACTCACTTTGGTAGATATTATTCCAGATAATTGGATAAGCTTATACAAACTTATATTCACATATTTTTGAGCAGTGATGTGCTGATAAACCAGCTCTCTTAAAGGTGAAAAAGTCCTTCTTTGTAAAGTATGGATTTCTTTAGTGCAAATACACTCATTGTGGCTGCTTTTAAGCTATCTACTGCTTAACAATCAGCTTGTCAAATTCCTGAAAATGTAACAGTTGGCTTTTAGAAGCCAGTACAAGTCAGCTCCAGCATACCACTATATGAGAACTTACATTAAAACACATTGATGCTGTATTATTCAGCAGTTTGTTTTTTCTCACCTACCATAAGTTATGTACTTCCTTCCGTATCAGTACACACATGCATTCACATCATTCTGATAGTTGCATAGCATCCCATACTAAAGATGTATAAAACTTATGCAATTATTCTCCTACTGATGGGTATTTGGGTATTCAGGCATTTCATAGTTTTTTGAAGGCTCTGTGTGTGTGTGTGTGTGTGTGTGTGTGTGTGTGTGTCTTTTAAGTCTCACTGTTGAATTCATTCTGAAGGGTAAAACTTGGCTTTGATCCTGGAATATATGTTAAGAATTCTGTAACCTTTTTATTTTGTTTGTCCTTATTCCTTTGATGTAGAAGAATCATAGCAAGTACGTGGGAAACAGAGAAGATCTATCTCTTTGCCAGGGCCTTTTGTCCTCCTCATTAAGTTCAGATTGTCATATTCATATTTATATTTGTTTACAAGACGGCAGCACATATGTCCTACTTCATTCTTTTCTGCAAGCAATGCCAGATGCATCCTGACCTTGTGAAATAGATTTCCAAACACGCATCAGTTTAGTCTTCAAATGCCTTTGACTTAGGTGGTTAGTGTCCTCTTGATGGATTTTTCTGGGGAAATGTAAAAATTTTGTTCAGCAAGTACTTATCAGACACCTACTGCTGTCTGGGCAGCACTGTGCTGGGAGTGATGGAGTAATACAATACGTAATTTATGTTAGACAGACAAGGCATACAAATATAAAATAGCAACAAGTAACTAGGTAAACACAATAATTTTTTTTAAACATCAGTTTCTACCATCTGGAGTAGAAGCACCAATGTCTTTGGGAAAAGCCTGGTCTATTTTCTTGGAAGAGCCCCTTTGGACAATTTTTTATTCCCATAAATGTTGGGCTTATAATCACTCATTATTTTGGAGGAAATCCTGAACTTGAAGAGTAGTATCAATGTTTTAGACCGAAAAGGTAAATATTCTGTTCATCTATCATTAAATGATTACAGTAGTCCCTTTTTTATCTGTGGTTTTGCTTTCCTCTCTTTCCATTACCCATGGTCAGCTGTGGTCCGGAGGCAGATGATGTCCTTCTGGACAGAAGACCAATAGTAGCCTAAATGCTACACCACAACGCCTATGTCATTCACCTCACTTCATCTCGTCACGTAAGCATTTTATCATCTCACAGCATCACAAGAAGGGTGAGTAAGGTACAGTAAGATATTTTAAGAGAGAGCACATTCACATAGCTTGGATTATAGTATGTTGTTATAGTTATTCTATTATTATTGTTGTTAATCTCTTACTGCGCCTAATTTATAAACTTTGTCCGAGGTATGTATGTATAGGAAAAAACATAGAGTGTGTGTATGTATATGGGCTTATATATATATATATATACCATATATATATATATATATATATATATATAAGCTTCAGTACTATTTGCAGTTTTAGGCGTCACCGGGGGTCTTGGAAGATATCCCCTGTGGATAAGGGGTGACTACTGTATTCATTGGTAGCATATAGGATATCTTAAATATCTTAAGATATTCAACAACTGATAAAACAGGGCACCTACTAAATAGCATGGATTCACAGGCGCCTACTAAATAGCATGGATTCTGGAGCTGAGTTCCAGAGGCTTCCCTGGAGCACTCTGTGTAAGGCATCAGTTGCTGGATAACAGTGGGGCCCAGGGGCTTCTTGGAGAAGGCTGGAGGGGTGGGAGGGAATCAGGGGGAGGTCAGGGCAGCAAATATCCGGAAATACAGAAGGATCAACTCCGTACGGAAGGATCTCACTATTTTAACAAATGGTATACTGTACTGAATCATTCTTGTCTCAGAGACAGGGTATAATCATGAGGTTTCTGAAGAAAACAGAAAATCTAGCTTCAACAAAGCAGCAATATTATGGGGCTCTGGAGACAAAGGGCCAGCAGGGAATTCCAAAGGAAAGGGTGACCAGTGGACCCTGGGAGCAATAATATATGATTGCCAGTTTTAAATCTTCCTTTTCTACATTGTTACTCTCCTATATCACACTTAATTGAAGAATCTCAAGTATCCTTAATAAAGTCTGATAAATTGCTGACTAGCTCCCTTTCTGCCTGTAGGAGTATCATCTGGTATTGTCGTGAACACCTCAGCCTCTACAGAAGGACTGCTTCAGTTTAACAAGCAGCTCTAGGGGTTAGGGTGGGAAGCTGTGGATTGGGGGGGGGGTGGGGGAGAGAAGCAGGGGAAACTATCAAGTGACTGTAGGGAGTATAAAAAGCAGGATGTGGGGTGCCTGGGGGGCTCAGATCGTTAAGCCTCCAGTTCTTGATTTCTGCTCAGGTCATGATCTCACAGCTCCTGAGTTCAAGCCCTGCATTGGGCTCTGTGCCGACAGTGCGGACAGAGCCTGCATGGTATTCTCTGTCTCCCTCTCTCTCTCTGCCCCTCCTCTGCTTGTGCTCTCTCAGAGACTCAAAATAAATAAATAAACTTAAAAAAAAAAATAAAGGCAGGGTGATTTTGTAGAGGAGTCAAGAGTTGGAAAAAAAGAAATAGCATAGGATGAGTTCCCCTACCCTTGCAAAGTTTTGGGGTGGTTTTTTTGTGGGTTGTTTTGTTTTGTTGGTGGCTTTTTGCCTAAGAGCAGATTGCAACTGGCACTTCACGGGGCAGCTACACCTCCAACAGAAAGTATCACTGCATTGAAGAACCAGAGGACAGTTTGTGGCAATCACATCCACTGCAAAGTGAGCTGGGAATTCTGGGAAAAAGAGATCCTCAAAGGGGAACTCAGTGGAAATTTAGATCTCAGGAAGGAATGAAAAGTATCAGAAATGATAAATATATGGATGCATATAAAAGACCTTTTTTCCCTCTAAACTTCTTTAAAATTCATACAACTCTTCAAAGCAAAATTGATAAATTGTCTTGCAGGGTTTCTAATATTTCTAGATGTAGCACATACAACAATTACAGCATAAAGGGTGGGGTGATGGTAAGTGAATCTATATGGTTGCAAGGTTACTACATTTTATGTGGAATGGTAAATATTAACTTCTGTAGCCTGTGAGAATTTAACTTTGCATATTGTAATCTCTAGAGTAGTGCTGTCCAATAGAAATGTAACATGAGTCACACATGCAATTAAAGAATTTCCAGTAGTGACATTAAAATGTTAAAAAGAAACAAGTGAAATTAATTTTAATAATATAGTTTATTCAACCATATACATGCAAAATATTATCATTTCACTATGTAATTGGTATAAAATTATTAATGTGATATTTTACATTCTTCATTCATCCCAAGTCTTCAAAATGCAAGGTGTATTTTATACTTACAGTGCAGCTCATTTTGGACTAGCTACACTTAAAGTGTTTAATAGTCACATGTGACTGATGACCATGGTATTGGACAGCAAAGCCCTAGAATAACCACTTACAGAATGCAGAGTACAGGGCGCCTGGGTGGCTCAGTTGGTTAAGTGTCCGACTTTCGCTTATGATCTCACAGTTTGTGAGTTTGAGCCCTGCATTGGGCTCCCTGCTGTCAACATGAAGCCCACTTCAGATCCCTGTACCCCCCTTTCTCTGCCCCTCCCCTGTTTGTACTCTCTCTCTCTCTCAAAAATAAATAAAAACATTAAAAAAAAGAATGCCGGGGCGCCTGGGTGGCGCAGTCGGTTAAGCGTCCGACTTCAGCCAGGTCACGATCTCGCGGTCCGTGAGTTCGAGCCCCGCGTCAGGCTCTGGGCTGATGGCTCGGAGCCTGGAGCCTGTTTCCGATTCTGTGTCTCCCTCTCTCTCTGCCCCTCCCCCGTTCATGCTCTGTCTCTCTCTGTCCCAAAAATAAATAAAAAAACGTTGAAAAAAAAATTAAAAAAAAAAAAAAAAAAGAATGCCAAGTATAGCTGAAAGACCAATAGATTAAATGGAATTCAAAAGAAGGCAGGGAAGTTGGAGCAGAGAGACAAAAATTAGAGGGGACAAAACCCCCGCTAAGTAATTTAATGGTAAACCTAAATCCAATTATATTACTAATTATATTAAATGTCAGTGGGTAGAACATTATAGTTAACAGGCACAGATTCTCAGAACGGATAAGAAAAGCAAGAGTAAGACCCAGATATATGCTGTCTACTGTCTACATGAGACTCACTATAAAGACACAGATAGGTAAAAAATAAATGGGTACAAAAAGATTTACTATAGGAAGAGTAGACATAAGAAGACTGGAGTGGATATGTTAATATCAGGTGAAATACATTTCAATAAAAAAACAATTACCATTGGTAAAGAGGGAATTTCATAATGATAAGAAGGTCAAATCATCATGAGAATATAACAAATATAAACATATATGTGCAAATAACAGACTTTCTTTTTATTTTTTTTTAATTTTTTTTTAACGTTTATTTATTTTTGAGACAGAGAGAGACAGAGCATGAACGGGGGAGGGTCAGAGAGAGAGGGAGACACAGAATCCGAAGCAGGCTCCAGGCTCTGAGCTGTCAGCACAGAGCCCGACGCGGGGCTCGAACTCACGGACTGTGAGATCATGACCTAAGCCGAAGTCGGAGGCTTAACCGACTGAGCCACCCAGGCGCCCCAATAACAGACTTTCAAAGTTACGTGAAGCAAAACAAGTGACAGAATTAAAAGGAGAAATGGGCAATTCCTCAATTATACTTGAAAATATTAATAACTCTCAGACACTAACAGAACTACTAGGCAAAGAAATCAGTAAAGGTATAGATTACCTGAACAACATTATTAATCACCTTGATTTAACTGATATTTCTATGACATTACACCCAACAACTGCAGAATACAAATTCTCCTCAGGTGCACATGGTACTCTCACCAAGACAGATCAGACCCTATGCTGGACCACAAAACATGTCTCAGTAAATTTAAAGGCACTGAAGCCATACGGAGTACATTCTCTGATCATACTGGAATTAAATTTAGAAATTAGTAACAATAATCTAGAAAAACCACCATTATTTGGAAATTAAACAGTATACTTCTAAATAATCCATGTGTCAAAGAAGAAGTCACAAGAGAAATTAGATAATATTTCAAACTAAATGATAATGAAATGTGATATAAATACAGCTCTGCTACTAATCCAAAGTAAGACTCACCATAGATTACCTAACCTCTTAGAGTCTCCACTGACTTGTCTTTAAAGTGAAGATAATAATAGTGCCTGCCTGCAAGGTTGCAAATGAAAATGTAATGAGAAATTAATGCCTATACAGCACTCAGCCGAGTATCTAGCAAAAAGTGAGCATTCAAAAAATTTCAATCATTTTCATAAAAATCAACAACATTGTGTTGTGGGTCTTTGGGAATAGGAAAGTAACTTGTTTAAGCCTTGAGGTGAAGCGAATCAGAGAAAGATGCCACATTATGGAAAAGCAATCATGAGGAGCAGGGGACAAGCATACACAGGGACCCAGAATGAGAAATGGCAAACAGCAACCTGGAAGCAGGGGGGTGTTTCTAGAAACTATGAACATTTCTAAGAATTTTTGAAAATCCTAGGGAGAGAAATGGAATTTGTGCAATTATGCAGTATGAGGAGCAGATTATTTTTATTTTGATATGAATGATAAAGGTAACCCTAGAAATTTAGAAGACTTGGGACATTTGGTTATTGGTTATGTAGCAACACAAAATTACATGAAACAGATTGAACCTGTAAGACTGGGCCTAAGGATTCAAATACAAGGGCTATTTTGGTGAAGTGGTGTTGGGATGGGAGGGTTTGCAGATAATAGGTTTTGCTGGTCCTGGTACAAAACAGGGTTTTTAAGAGAAGTGGGTCGGGGGGTGGGAGCAGAGAAGATCACTTAGTAGTAGAGGAAATGCCTCATGCTGAAGCAGGGAGGCATGACTCAGCATGGTACATGCAGACTCAGATGGCTGTCATGAGGGATAGGTGGGCAGGCATATTAGGCCAAAACATAAAGGTTGTTGGATTCTGGGAAGGGTCTGAACTCAATAAATTAGTATGTGATCAAGAAGGATTAAGAAATCTCCAGAAAGGGAGAAGAAGATGACCTGAGGCCCTAGTGAAATCAGTAAAAGTTCTTCCAGGCCTCCATCTCTTATCTCCTGTTGCCACTTTTAATTTCCTTTATATATAGATATAGATATAGATGATATAGATATAGATATAGATATAGATATAGATATAGATATATACATATCTATCTTTCTATCTACCTAGATATATATGTACATGTATATGTACAGTTGACTCTTGAACTGAACTTCCATACAGGTTTTTTCAATAAATACATTGGAGGTTTTTTTGGAGATTTGCAATAACTGAAAACACTTGCAGACAAACCATATAATCTAGAAATAGTGAAAAAATTAAGAAAAAGTCTGGTACGTCATGAATGCATAAAATGTATGTAGATACTAGTCTATTTTATCATCTGCTACCATAAGATACACACAAACCTATTATAAACAATTTAAAATTTATGAAAACGTACACATACAAACACAGACCATGTGTGGCACCATTTGTAGTTGAGAGAAACGTAAACAAATATAAAGATGCAGAATTAAGTCATAACTGCATAAAATTAATTGCAATAATTTTGCAGCAACCTCCTGTTGCTACTGCAGTGAGCTCAAGAGTTGCAAATATTCTCTTAACATGCTGCGTGACCCTAATCACCTCTGCATAAACAGTCTGTCTCTCCAGGAAATTTTTTATGGCAGCAAAACGTGATATCTTATGGTCCTTGTGATCAGTAGTTAAGTTTTGGGGGAGTCAAAAGCTATACGCAGATTTTTGAGTGTGCAGGGGTTTGGCTCCCCTAACCCCCATGTTGCTCAAGGGTCAGCTGTTTATTATGTATATATAATTTTATTATTTAAATGATATTTTAAATAATATTAATCAGTTCAATTAATTTAGTATAATTAATATTTTAAAAACATTTTATTTTTAAGTAATCTCTATACCCAACATGGGCTCAAAGCCACAACCCCAAGATCAAGAGTTGCGTGCTCTACCGACTGAGGCAGCCAGGTGCCCCTATTAATTAAAATTTTATTTTATTTTATTTTATTTTATTTTATTTTATTTATTTAATTTATTTTTAAGACATGCTCTTTGTTGACATTTTTTAAATGTTTATTTATTTTTGAAAGAGAGAGAGAGCGCAAGCAGGGGACGGGCAGAGAGAGAGGGAGACACGGAATCCGAAGTAGGTTCCAGGCTCTGAGCCATCAGCACAGAGTCTGACACAGGGCTCAAACTCACGAACCGCGAGATCATGACCTGAGCCGAAGTCGCATGCCTGACTGGCTGAGCCACCCAGGCATCACTTAATTAATATTCTGGGTAACATTTTAATATGTACATTTTAAAAATAAGAGAGGTCTTTTAGAGCCCTCAAAATCCAGGTAACTGGCTTCTTAAGCGCTCTCCAGGCGAGTTAGAGGGAGAGAAGTCGTCAGGAGACTATAAAAGACTACTGAAACCAGAGCTTGCCTTCAACTTCCTAGTGGCCATATTTTCCCAGACATGCTCACATATTCAATCATTCTGTACTAGAGCTGCCACTACATCCTTTTTCTAGGTGTGCACCTTGGAGGTGAGGCTGTGTATCCACCTGGCCAGGTGTTCTTAGTGTGGGCTATGTTCCTCCAATAAGGACCCTAAAGACTCCTCACAGGACTCTGAGGGTCAGTCACTGCTCTGAAGCTGGACAAAGCTCTGATGATGTCCTCTAGGCTGCAGAGATGTTCACGGGCTCCTGTATCCCGACAGATGCTTTTCCACTGGGCCTGCTCCTCTAATTCCTATTGGCCCTGCATGGGGCTCTGGCCACTGCTTTTCTCAATTCGAGGAGGATTACAGGTCAGTAAGAGTGGTAAGGGCAGCTACTCAGGGCCCTACTGCAGAGAAGACTAGCTTTCTCATTATGGCAGATCAAAACCCAAGAGGCTCCGTTCTCATCAGGCAGACAGACAAGCCTCCAACAAACTCTACAGATCCCTCACCCTGGGGCCTTGCTGGGGAGTACAGGCACAGGGATGTTACAGTGGGCGTATGTGCGCACACACACACATATACACTCACCGTGCCACGTGACCGACCATCATTCTTTCACAGTCACATTTAAATGAAGAGCAAGGACAGCTTGAAAGGAAGGGAGTTGTAAAAGGGCAGCCTAAGGAGCAGATGTGTGAAGGTAAAGTGGAACAATTTAATCCACTGCTATTTACTCATTCTGTCATGGCGCTGGGCTTCCAAGCTGATTGTACAACGAATGATCAGAAAGAACTGAATATTTACAAAATATATTACTCAGTCACTGCAAATGCAAATGGCTCAGTCACTCAGGTCATATGCAAACATATATTCAGAAACAATTTGTACAGGAACTCTTTACTGTTTCTTCTACAATTATACAAATGTTCACTGTGTGCCCTGGGTCATACTGTAAGTGATGGCTGATGATGGTCACAGTGACAGCCCCACAACGTGGTTGTGAGGAACAGATGTTTTACAAATGAGTTGCATACATATGTTCATATGTAATCTAGAGTATAACCTAGAAATTTAGCAATAAATTTTGAAAGCATTCCGCTTTCATTGATTCAATTATATATTAACTCACAGTTGGATGAGGGTTTTAATTACTGTTATTTTTTTTAAAGCTTTTTTCTCTTTTTTTAACTGAGTGAGTGTCTTGTGGTCAAGCTGCTGAGACATTGTCCAGGCTTCTTGGCAGGGCAATGAACACGGTTACCATAGAGGGAGGTTAGGAAGGCTTTGACTGGGGTCATGGTCTAGATGGTGAGAAGCACAGCCTTGCTGAGGTGTCCTAGGCTGGGAGAGTTTCAAGACTGTTTCTCTGTTGTTCTTAAAGCACAACAGGCTTGATTCTCCCTCCCTACCCAGGGGGGCTCTAGGAAGCTGTGGGCCTCCCCACCACCACTCCAGGATCAAAGAAAGGAAGAACCACACATGCTCCCTGAGACAGTTAGGCCTTGCAGTTTTCACACAGCCCCTACCATAGTAGGACTCACTGGAAAGAGGAACTGGTCCAGTTAGTTACAGCAGAAGAGGTTGTGTAATGGGATGAACAGCTAAGTATAACGGAAGGCACTGCAAATCCTTTCCTTTCCCTTCTCTTTTTGGGTGAAAGACTGCACAGGGTGCAGAGGGTTATAGAAAGCTCGTTATACTTCCAAACTATCCCTTCATTCTGTGCAGAAACCCCAGACAATTCTCTTTTTCTGGTGATGGACACCATAGCCTCCCTCCTTCTGTCTCTGCTCTGTCCAATATTACCCGGAGCAGCCTCTTGGGTCCCCTGGAAGGGCTGCCCATTAGAAACTAGGTAGAAGGGTACTAGAGATGCAATTCCACACTTTCCTCCCATTGTCCACCGCAGATCTTGGCTCTTGTGTAATTTCTATTACGATGGTGTCATGTATTCAACATCTGATGAACACATGCAAACAGTCATGTGAGCCATCACAGTTTTCATCATCTTTCGTATTTGCCAAATTTAAGTACATTCATAATTAATTCCTAACTATAAGCCACCAAGCATGAATCTACACTATGTATTAAATGTCAACTGTTACCTCCATGTCTGTTCAAAATAATTATATAGCTAGCATTTATTAATTGAGAACTTACTGTGTGCTGAGCCCTGAGTTAAGTACTTGATGTGACTTTTTTTTTTTTTTTTAATTTAAGCATCACTGAAATCCTAAAAGATAGGGTATATTATGTTCATTTTACCAATGAAGAAATTAAGGTTCAGAGAGAGTTTAAAAACGTATCAAGGTCACACAAGTATGTAGTGTGCAGTGGAGCACAGATTCAAACCCAGATTGGGTCCTGACCCCTATAATCACCTCTCTTAGACCCAGGGTAGGCTAAACTCTGTAGCAGGTTAAAAAGTTAGCTCTTTCCAGCATGGGAAGACACAGACTAAGTGAGGCAGAACCAAGGTTCTAAGATAAAAATTTGGATACAGAGAACACGAAATGGAGTTATAAAAACTCCAAACACTAAAATAAAGGAAATGCCTTTTTGAATGTAAAATAAATTTGAGGAGGAACAGAGCCTGTGGATTTCTTAATCCTGTTACGGGTAGTAAAGATACAAAACTCTAATCGGTTGGGTAAGCCCAAAACAGAAATAGGTTCAAGGAGATCCTACAGGAATGTGTTGATCAGAGAATAAAGCACTTCCTTTTATTATGTGTTGGGATGAATATGAAATTATCAATTTTTGTTTAAAAACAAGTATTAATTCCATATGGTTTAACTTAGCTAGAGAATTGCGCCTGGCTTTTATGTGTAAAGGATACAGAAACCATACGCAGAGTTGATTGTAATTCCACTCACTAAGACCGCACACAGGATGCAAGGAACTAGTACTAAAATGTTTGGTTTTTGGTTTTGTTGAAATCTCTTCTTAGACTTTTGTATGTATACGGGTTGTGGGACGGTTGGAAATGTAATTATTCAGATTAATGTCTCTTTGGTTGTCACAGAACTGGAAATTGAGTTTTGGGGATCTTTTTGCTCTAACCGTCTAATGGAAGTATGGCAAAACCTCAACCGAGTAGGAATTCACTTCAATCATCCATCAAATGAGGACATGTGTACCTCTCAGTTCTAAAAGTTTACAGAGAGTTAAGGTGAAACAGCTGGCTTTGGCTGCCAGAATTGTCAAAGTCTGGTCCCATATCTTTTCTCCCCTCAATATGGTTTTTCAGAACCCTACAATCAATTTTATCAGATACAGATAAACCAACTGGGACAGAAGATTGCCAGATTTAGCAAATAAAAATACGAGATGTCCAGTTAAATTTGAATTTCAGATAAACCTTGAATCATATTTTAGAATAAGTATATCCCCTGAAATATTTGGGACATACTTATACAAAAAACTGGGTGGTTCATCTGAAATTCAAATGTAGTTTGGGTATCCTGTATTTTATCTGGAAACCTTGCTCTGGCTAAGGTTTCAAGTGAGTCCGTGAATTCCATGAAAATTTCTGGAATGTTATGAAACATGTTACGCCTGTGTGTTTGTGTTTTTCTGTAGAGCGGGCTTAGAGATTTCATGAAATCTTCTGAAAAGGACCCGTAACCCAAAATAGACCCAGAACCATTGGGCTGAGAATGGTCAGACAAGAAATAGTCACAAAATTCTACTGTCTTCAAGGAGTGGGCAAGTCACTGTGAAAGAATTACACTGTGTCCCGGCCTGATACAGCTCTCAAATGAAAATCTTCTAGAGCTGACTATAGAAAAGAATTGTCACTTTATATTTAAGAACATTCTCTTTTCTGCTGCCCTCCACCCTTGCCTCCTGGGAGAGACTCCACATGGGGCAAGCTGAAAAGCCATGTGTGCTAAAGTGTCACTGTCACTCTCATGCCAGAATGAGCTGGGATCCCAGAATGTGTCCTTGCCAAAGGGGCGAATCAGCTGCGCCTTCTCCCTGTCCTGTCACATTCCTGTGGCTGCATCTGTCCGAGCTCATCAGGACTGACTCCTGGAATAGAAACACTCCAGCCTCTGCTGCTTGCCATTTTAAGTTAAGTTGGACTTGAGGGGGGTTTTCCACTTTACCGTTTCATTTCTAACCTAAAACATATGATCAGCATAGCCATATGTGTACATCGGGAACAAAAACTTGTCTTATGGTTCAGTCAACAATACTTTCTTTTCATAGGGGGAGTTTCTATCTTGCCAGTAGGAATATTTCTAGGAATTCAAAGAGGTTATCAACCAAAAAGTTGGTAGACTTTTGTGCTATCAACTGAATTGAAACGTACTGTATTTCATCTAAATGGATCAGGTACTAAATGTTTACATGGTTCCTGATCAAAATGAAGAGGGAATTCTAAACCTTGTGAACCAAACCTAATAATGTTACTTTGTCCCTCCTTTCTTTATAAAACAGAGAGGAAGAAAAAAAATACATTAGGCTTTAGAGACTTAAAATTATTAATAGAAACGACTAGCAATTTTACTATTTAAAGGCATCCCTCTCATGCATTTCTATCCCTAGGCATTCTCCTAATCTATGGCATTCCTTACATTTCAAGAAAATGTTTTCTGGCTCCCAATTTCCCATCGGGCACAGGCACAGAACGGTACCGCCCGCTGTAGATGGCAGTCAGTGAATTGCTCCGGAGCCGGGAGCACGCGGTCACGGCCACCCTCTCCCACCCACACACCCATACGCACCCTCGAATCTAGAAGACAGGAATTGGAGAGCGTGGCCCCAGCTCCTTACCCTCCTGTGCGAAGTGGCGTCCAGACGTGTGATGGTGAGTTTTCAGCAGCAGGCTCCTCTTGGGAAGCAATCTGTGGAGAGAGAGAGAGAGGGAGGGAGGGAGGGAGAAGGAAAATGCGGTGGGGAGCCACCAGCAGCCACCTGACAAAGTCCCAGCAGCAGCAATTTTTAGAGTGACCCTTGGCCGTCCAACCAAATGAGGTGTCAGAGCTTGAGCTCCTCAGCCCGAATGGCCTGGAGTAGGAGGGGACCCCCTCCCCCCGGGGCTTCAACTCTCAGCCTCCTGGGGCAGAGGCGGGGCTCTGGTTGCTGGGGAGGGGTTGGGTTTCTTGACCTGCTCAGTAGTTTAAAAAAAAAAGAGTCAAGAGTCAGCCACCCTGGGTGTGAGGAAAGGAAATTAATTAGCTGGGTATTTAATTATTGGAAGCAGGGACGGGGAAGGCATCCTTGGTAAGAAGAAGGGAAGGCTGTGAATCACAAATTAGCTTCTAGAACGGTAAATAGCCTGGTCACCTCAGGTCCTCCCCAAAGCCCAAGTTTATAAATAGGTTGTTCTTTAGAAGAGGAGCACATGTTTAGGAGGACAAGGTGTGTTCTTTGATACCTCACATGTGATATCGACATCATTACGGTCATGGTATAGTTGAACAGAGTGAGGTTTGCGACCAGTCCCTGACTCTGCAGTGATGCACAGGGAGGTCTGCGATGAACACACGCTCTGGCGTACAGGCAGGTGGAAAGATGTCCACTTTGGCAGCACTTCTTGTGAAAAAAAAAAAATCAGAGGATTACAATTGACCACAAGCTTTTAATAGACACTAAGAGTGTGAAATGGCTGTGAAGCATTAATGTGATATTAGGCTGCAATAATGGAGAAATGGATCAGGGAAAATTAATGTTCTAAATTAGTCTTCATTACTCAGGTGATGTGTTAGGCATTGCTTTGCCCCTTGGCACACTGGGAAATTATTCTGCATCCTGAAGGAAATGTCTGGAATGAAGAGAACTTCAGAAGCTGTGCATATTGGGCCTGTCTGAAGCAAAGTATCGAGAGAGGACTTAGGATAGATGAAACTCCTGTGTCAAGTGTTTTGGGGGTTGTTGTGCAACAAGGGGATTCAGTAAAAATTCTTGCAACATAACAAGGCCAAATTTGGGCCCCATGGGTGGAAGTCCAGGGAAATATTAAAAATAAGAAAGGAAAATTCCGGTAACAACTGGGTTCTAATGATGAAACAGGATCCTAATGATGAAAAGGAGCCAGTTCCTTATGAGGGGAAGCGGGGAAATAAAAGAAGCTATAGGATTGGGTGAGGTAGGAGGGACTATCGCTCTGGCTGGCCCTTGCACTAGATCATGTCTGATATCTTTCCAACTCTATGATTCTATGATTTCCGTAGGTACTGGGCTTAGTCCTCCTGTCACCTCTCAGCTCACTGGTTAGAATCTTAGTTATCACTTCTACTTAAATTCCATTCAGCTTTTTTAGAATGGGAAACTATTTTGATTTTTTTTTTTTAAATTCTTAGTTTTCACCCATAGATCTTCAGCTTCGAATGTGTCAGAAATAAATCAAAGAAGTTCTTTATTCTATGGTTTACATAAAGCTAATAGAGGACCACTTCCATGTGATCCTTCCTGTTTCCACCTCCTTGATTGCAGTCAAGGGCCAGGGCATTCAACTGTCACCTTAGTAGAATGATAAAAATCAGCTGATATCAGTATTTATGATGATACTTATATGATTATGGAAAGGTCCTTCAAGAAGTAAGAAGGAATGACCTGGGAACCTTGTTAAAAATCAGTTTTGATAAGGTAGGCCTGGGGTGGGGCCCGAGATCCTGTTTTTCTTTTCTTTCTAACGTTTATTTTTGAGAGACAGAGAGAGATAGAGTGCAAGCAGGGGAGGAGCAGAGAGAGAGGGAGACACAGAATCTGAAGCAGGCTCCAGGCTCTGAGCTGTCAGCACAGAGCCCGATGCCGGGCTGGAACTCACTGACTGTGAGATCATGACCTAAGCTGAAGTCGGACACTCAACCCACTGAGCCACCCTGGTGCCCCGATTCTGTTTTTCTAACAAGCTCACAGGTAATGCTGATATTGCTGGTCCCAGGGCCACACTTGGAGTAGCGAGGATTTAGAATGCTTGGGCTACTCAACATCTGAAGGAAAGGGTTTGTTAAAAAGGCAATAGAAGCCATTCTATCAGAACACGTTCAATGTTCCAATACCAAATCCACCAGGACGAAGTCCACAACCTTTCTTTCTTTGCCTTGTTAAAATGGAACAGCCCCTCCTTCTAAACCCCTCTGCTGGTGCTTTGGGTTACAGACATAGCCATCTGTTCAGGAACCTTGCTGTATCAATTCTTCCTACTCTCCTGTACCCCCCCACCCCCATTTCTGCTGGCCAATTTCTACGTATATTTAATGGTACACAAACTCTTCTATTTAAAACAAGTGCAACAAAACAAATCTTTCAATTTTGTCCATATTTTCTCCAGATAATGCCATATTTCTCTTCACTTCTTTATAGGCAACCTTCTCAGATGTATTGTGTGTATTTATATCTGTAGCCTCTATCATGTTGCTTCCCATTTTCTCCCCAAATCAATCCAACTAAGTTTCCCTGTTTGCCCTTCTACCAAAGTGCTAGTGCCAAGGTCATAAATAACCCCGAGTAACTAGTTTTTTGGACATTTGTCAGAGCCTGACCTTTCTGAATTATTCCACACAGTTGACCAATCACTTCTACTAAAATTTTTTTCTTCCTATTGGTTTTGACTTTTCTCCAATTTCTCTGGTCTTGTATTCTCATTTTCCTTTTCTTGAAGAAGATCTTCTGTGGAACTTTTGAAGATCCAAGTGCTTCAGAGCTGTCCTCGACCTCTTCAATCCTCAAAGCTGCATTTGGCAGATGATCTCAGACATCCTTAGATATCTCACAGGCTCCTTAAAATTCATTATTTCCAGGATTAAAGTCATCTTTTCCCTCAAAATATGTTCTTTCTACAATATTGCCTTTGGTGGTATACAAGCCATCACTCATCTAGTTCTATAAAGGGTGAACTTGGGATCATTATTTGCCTCTTCCTCACCACCCTGCACCCCTGTATCCACATCTTATAATTCACCATGTCCTGTTATTACATATCTGTAATATATTTCCCACTGCTTCCATTATGGTCCTGGCTATCATCATCTCTCACTTGAACCATTATGAAATCTCCCAAAATGGCTTTCCCGTGTCTACTCTTGCTTCTCTCCAATCTGTCCTTAACACAATGTAACCAAAGTGATATTTTCAAATCTGGTCATGTAACTTCCCTGCAGAAAATTCAATAGCTTTCCATTTCCTCAGGATAAAGTCCCAAATCTCTCTCTGGCTTACATTGCCTTTCAGCCACCTGATCCCTGTTTTCCTCTACAATATCTTCATGCTCTAGCAAAGCCAGTCCTCTCCAAGTACCTCAAATATACCACCTCTCTCTCTGGCCTTAAGTCATCATACTTGCTCCCGAGGTGCCATCTATTTCCCCTTCCACTTCACAGTTCAACAACCCCTCATTGGACTAGAAGTGCCATAAATAACAAAAGCTAGCATGTACTTACTCTGTACCAGGTAACTGTTGTAAGTAGCTTCTACGATGGTCCCCAAATGATCTCTGCCTCCTGGGATTCATAGCATTAAATAATCTCTTAGCTTTCCGCAACTTACTTCTAAACAATAGAATACCTCAAAGTTGAGGGACTATGATTTCTATGACTAGATTGCAAGAGATTCCTATTTCCACATTAAAAGAAGACTTTCTCTATTCCTGTCTTTAATGAAGCTCAGTGCAACATCTGAAATACCCAGGCAAGGAACAACCTCTAGAAAATGAAGCCCTTAGTCCAACATTCCCCCAAAGATGTGAATCCTGCCAACACCCCTGCATGAACTTTCAAGTGGATCCTTCTTCAGTTGAGCCTTCAGATGAGACTCAACCTTGGCAAATATCCTGGATAAGCACCAGCAGGTGGTTAACACTGCCATGACCTCTGGCCAAAGCCATTAGCCTGGAAATCAAGCTCTGTATGTTGGTCAAAGCTTGAGAGAGTGCTTCAGTTAAAATCAAGGAGGAGGAATCTACTAAGGACTAGTTTTTTTCCTTCTGTCGCCTTTGTTTCTGGCACCAAGGATCCCCAGTGTGCACCGATGTTGTATTTTTAACATGTCAAAATCTGTCAGTTCAAATGTGTTGTCCACAGTTGTGTGTGGCCTTGGCTGACATGAAGCTGCTCTGTGAGGTTTGCTTATTAGCTAATTACTTAGTAATCAAACCGTGCAGTACTTTGTGCAGTACTGTGATTTCACAGTTAAGCTTGGATCTCTGATCTACTGAAACTGTGAGATAATAAATGTGTATTGTTTCAAGCTGCTAAGTTATGCAGCAGTAGGTAACTAACCCTTCCATGTACCTTTCATGGATAAGCTAACATAATCCTCACAACATTTTTACCAGCTAGGATTCATGTTTTATAGATTAAAAAAGTGAAGAACTCTTAACTTATCCTAGATCACATGCTGGTAAGGGATGGAACCAGAATTTAGACCCACATGGTCAGGCTCCATGGCCCATGCTTTTAATCACTTCATTTTGCATGAAACAGTGACTGTATCTGATTTGTGTATAACTCTAGTCCCAACCAACAACACAGCATTTGACACACACTAGTGATCAATAATTGGTTAATTGATTACTTAATTTAGAAAAGTGCTAAATGAGTGATGAATAAATTTTGGGTTTGTTCATGCAAAAGAATTTTAGAAGAGTATTCTCAGTTATAATTGAGTCTCAAAGGCTTTTTTTCATTTTGTAGTATGCAGGCATAGAATGGGCTACATGCTCATTGACTGAAAATTATAGGTGCATACCAGCAGCATTTTTCACAGAACTAGAACCAACAATCCTAAAATTTGTATGGATCACAAAAGGCCCTGAATAGCCAAAGCAATCTTGAAAAAGAAACACAAAGTTGGAGTGATCACAATCCCATATTTCTAGGCACTTGTACCCCAATGTTTATAGCAGCACTTTCAACAATAGCCAAATTATGGAAAGAGCCTAAATGTACATCAACTGATGGATGGATAAAGAAATTGTGGTTTATATACACAATGGAATACTACGTGGCAATGATGAAGAATGAAATATGGCCTTTTGTAGCAACATG
Organism: Panthera leo; assembly: GCF_018350215.1. Classification (NCBI taxonomy): domain Eukaryota; kingdom Metazoa; phylum Chordata; class Mammalia; order Carnivora; family Felidae; genus Panthera; species Panthera leo. The sequence continues at coordinate 50,845,337 of NC_056683.1, forward strand.
GATGGAACTGGAGAGTGTTATGCTAAGTGAAATAAGTCATACAGAGAAAGACAGATACCGTATGTGTTCACTCTTATGTGGATCCTTAACAGAAACAGAAACAGAAACTTAACAGAAGACCATGGGGGAGGGGAAGGAAAAAAAAAGTTAGAGAGGGAGACAGCCAAACCATAAGAGACTCTTAAAAACTGAGAATAAACTGAGGGTTGATGGGGGGAGGGTGGGAGGGAGGGGAGGGTAGGTGATGGGCATGGAGGAGGGCACCTGTTGGGATGAGCACTGGGTGTTGTATGGAAACCAATTTGACAAATTTCATATAAAAAAAAGCTGTAGTAGTCAAAATGGTATGGTATTGGGACAAAAATAGACACATAGATCGGTGGAGCAGAATAGAAAGCCCAGAAAGAAACCCACAACTATATGGTCAATTAATCTTCAACAAAGGAGGAAAGGATATACAATGGGGGAAAGACAATCTCGTCAACAGATGGTGCTGGGAAAACTGGAGAGCCACATGCAAAAGAATGAAACCGGACCACTTTCTTATACTATACTCAACAATAAACTCAAAATGGATTAAAGACCTAAATGTGAAACCTGAAACCATAAAAATCCTAGTAGGGAGCACAGGCAGCAATTTATCTGACATTGGCCATAATAACATCTTTCTAGATATGTCTCCTGAGGCAAGAAGATAAAAGCAAAAAGAAACTATTGAGATTACAGTAAAATAAAAAGTTTCTGCACAGTGCAGGAAACAAACAACAAAACTAAAAGGCAGACTACTGAATGGGAGGAGATATTTGTAAATGACATATCCAATAAAGGGTTAGTACTCAAAATATATAAAAAAACTGATACAACTCAACACCCAAAAGACACACACACACAAAAGACACACACACACCCCCCATGGAATATTCTTCAGCCATAAAAAAGAATGAAATCCTGCCCCTTACAAACAACATGGATAGATCTAGAGAGTATAATGCTAAGTGAAATAAGTCAGTTAAGAGAAACACAAATGCCATATGATTTCATTCATGTGTGGAATTTAAGAAACAAAACAAATAAGGGGGGGAGGAAGAGACAAACTAAAAAAACTCCCCAAACCCAGTCTTTTAACTATAGAGAACAAACAGATGGTTACCAGAGGGGAGTTGGCGGGGTGGGGGTGGGGGGTTGGTAAAACAGGTGAAGGGGATTAAGAGCACACTCATCTTGATGACACTAAGTAATATATGGAATTGCTGAATCACTATATTGTACACCTGAAACTAATACACTGTATGTTAACTATACTGGAATTAATTTAAAAATACAGGTGCATTTCAGAGTGCAAAACAGTGTAATGTAAGCATTATGTAAGCATATGTAAGTTTAAATGTTCTAAGAGTTGCTTTAGAAATTAGAAAAGGGGAACAGATGACATTAATTTAATAATATATTTTACTGAACTCAATATATCTATAATATTGTTTCAATAGACAATTGATATAAAATTATGAGATATTTTACATTCTAAATAAATACTAAGTGCTCAAAATCTTTTATATTTTCAGTACATTTCAAGTGCTGAAATTTGGATTTGCCTTATTTCAAGTGCCCAATATTAGTATTAGGCACTGCATACATGGACACTGCAGGAGTATCGACAGCCTAGGTGTATGGACAACACAGGTGTATGGACAGTGCAGGTATAAAGAAAACTTGGAAGGAAGATGCAGCCTCTGGGAGTCAACAGGGTATCTCTTATTCTTGTAAGTACTCCTTCTGTTATGATCTCAAGAGGTGCTAGAAACTATTCAAAATAAAAACTGAACTTTAGGGACAGAAGTGGTCTTAAAGTTTTTCTTTAAGTGGGACCTGGAAAAGAAATCATGACTTGTCATCTTAAACAGTAGCCTGAGAAGAGTTTAAGCATGTCCTTCATCTTCTAAAATTTAGGTTCCCAGAAATATACAGTTTCATTTCAGGCAGAAGACAGGAAAGTTTGAGAGAACAAAACTGACAGGTTTTGCATCCTAGACAGTGAGGCTGGAGAAGATTGCCCTTTGTTTAGCAAAGGCAAGGCTATAGTAAGTCTTTGGTTGTGCAGAGTCATCAAGGAGCCAGAAAGGCCAGGAGGCAAAACAGGCGATAGAAAGTGACGCTGACACTTTTTACTTCTGGCTGCTGGACATGTGAACCCCTTGCTGACGGTTGTATACTTATTTTCTACTGTATGAGATTGGGTGGCAAGCAGAGTCTGTCTCTGCCATAAAAGCCAAGAAGCCAGATGCTTAATTTGTCAGCTATGGCATGGATGGGCATAAGTCATGGGTTTGGCTCATCAGATGCCCGCACCCCAGATTAGAAATTGGGAGCTAATGATGCAAAGAAGCAGGGCAGAGAGGAAGCTGTTCTGGCCCGAGGGGGGCGGTGGGGAATGGCTGAGCCGCATCAGCAACATCTGTCTGCCACAGCAGAACTGGCAGTGGGGCCAGTGGTGGCCTCTGCGTCCAGATCTAGAGGTTTTCGGACTTCCTGCCATGGCTTCTACTGTTCTGTGGGGGCTGTGGTGTCTGGGCCTCTCCGCTCTGGCTCCAGCTGCAGAGGCTTTGTTTGTTCTCTTCCTCTCTCTGGCCTGTTTCTCTGGCCGGTCAGGAGTGAGTCCGTGGGCTCCACAGTATCCTTTCAGTGCATTTCTTTCCTCTTTAGTTACTCAGCTGACAGGCCCAGGAGCTCAGCTCCTCGGTATAATGAAATGGGGGGACTTGAGGGGGGGAAACTCAGAGAGGGCAGCCTGGAAGCAGGGAAGCACAGAGCCGGTGGGAGTCTTGAGGGAGAAGGGCTGAGTTAGGAGATGTGAGCTGTAGTCTGCAGGTGGTGGGGGCAGGGAGTCAGAAATGGAGCCATTTCTGATGCAGGGTGGCTGATGTACCTGTAACAACAAAGGTGCCTAATGATTCATTCTCAGCAGTTTGTATTTCTGCATTGTAAATACTCTCCATGGCACAAAAGTTTGAGTAAAGGCTGCTCTACATAATGTTCTGGGTGGGTGTTTTCAGTGGAAATCATAGAAAAGTCACCCGCATTGGCGCAGAGTAAAAATGACAGGAGAGTTATGGAGATGAGCTGTGAGGAGGTGAGCAGTTACTTGGAGTCACAGGTGACATACGTGAGCCTAGGTCCCTGGGTAATTCCCCGAAATCCTGGTGAGGGCATGGCTGTGACTTAGAAAGGTGAAGCCAATTTTATTTAAATATCATAAAGGCTTGGAGATGTCATCTGACATGTTAATCTATTTGTCATCACTAAGAAGGACTAGCTCAGGGATCAGTCACAGGGGACAACAGATAGTTTCTCGTCTTTATTGTGGGAGTAAATCTTTGAAAGAGGATCTGTTAGTGACTCTCTAAAACAAATGGAACACGCGGAGCCGGGTTCCTATGCCAAGAATTTTCAGATAATAGACATGAAGCATTGCCTTTTCAAGGTGACACAAAGGGATCTATTTCATTATTGTAAACACATAGGTTTTATGGAGAAAACATTGGCTAGGTAAGTCAAGCATAGAGGCGTTCAAAGGTCCCATTGAACTCTTACTTTTGGAAGATAAACATGAGGTCAATCAATGAAGTAAAAACTTTCATGGATACTATAGCCGATTCATGAATGTATGCAGCCCATTCCAAAAGCATCTACAGATGCCAATTGCGCATGGACTGTGCTCAGTATAGTTAAGAGGTTCTTGACGTAAGAGGACATTTACAAGCCACATGATCTGTTGTGACATTTTAAAAGTGGCAGTTCTGTTTTGGTATAAAGACACACTTGTAAAGGAGAAAACATATTCATTGCAAGCACTTCTAAAAGTATGACAGTTTTGGGGTGCCTGAGTGGCTCAGTCGGTTGAGCGTCCGACTTTGGCTCAGGTCATGATCTTGCGGTCTGTGAGTTCAAGCCCCGCGTCGGGCTCTGTGCTGATGGCTCAGAGCCTGGAGCCTGCTTCGGATTCTGTGTCTCCCTCTCTCTCTGACCCTCCCCCGGTCATGCTCTGTCAAAAATAAATAAAACATTCAAAAAAAATTAAAAAAAAATAAAAGTATGACAGTTTTCAAAATATATGGCATGCTTCTCCGATGATTGCAAGTGTACAGTCACTGAGGGTTGCTTTTAGACAGCAAATAATAAAAACAATCTACATATGAAAGCTGAGGACTAACACTCACTTTGGTTTGGCACTATTGAAGAGTCATCTAAAATGTAGAAGCCCCTTATTCAGGGAATTTGCTTTCCCGGCCATTGTGAGTTAAAATGATAAAATTTTCTTTATTCCCAAGTGTTGAGTGGTGTTTCTTCATTTACCTTCTTCTTGTAGAGTCCTTCCCTGACCTGTCTTCTTCCTCTTCTTCCCAAGTTGTGTTAGGTGCCTCCTTCCATGGTCCTGTGATGCCATGGATATAGCTGTCTCTTGTGGCACTTACTACATTATATTAATGTGGTTTTCTCCTCCCTGACCTGGGACATCTTAGAGGACAAGGTCTTTTTTTTTTTTTCTTTAACTTCTATATCAGTATGATGCCTGGTACATGGTCAGTGCTCAAGAAAGCTTGTCACCCTAGGGATGATCCATTTGCTTGCATTAATGACCCACTATCCCTGGAATTAAACAAGATTGAAACAAGATTAGAAAAGATGCCAAAGATTAGTTTCTCATTAGTCGCATCATCAAATTACCTTCAAAAGGTAATTGAAAGACTAAAAGTCCCTTCCATTCAATGCCCTAGACAAGTGATGGCCTCGTTCTGTCCTTCCTGCCATGCTCTTCTTTTTTCCCATCTAGCTATTCCACTAAAATATTTTTCCTTTGCCTCACCATGATCAAGAGTGAAATCATTCTGGAAGATTTAAAGAAGTTGAAAGGAGAGATGTGAGGCCTTTTCGGTAAAGTTAAATCTATCATTTTTCATTCCTGCCCCTCCCCCTTTAAAGAAGGCCAGCCATCATAAAATTTTGAAACCATAGTGGCTTGTGTTTATGCAAGTTGAGATCAATTATATGTTATCTTAAAACAGCTTTAAATTTCAAAAGCTATTTCTGAACAGAAAAATTGATTAAAATTATCTTTTGAAAGCTTGATGGCTGTCCCTGAGTCCTCTCGGGCAACACAGTGACTCCACGCTATGTGGAAAACAGCTGGAAAGAATAAGATGATCAAAACTCAGATGTTATAGGTTCCTTATTGTTTCCACTTAGGAGGTCCCTCCACATCCTCACTCAATGCATATTCATTCTTTCTTCACATATTCCAATCAAGTTGGTTCCCAGGCAGTAAAGAAGACATTCACAGCAAGAGGCGGCGGATTGATCAGATGGAGGCAAACTGATGAAAATGTGACACAGGACTTCCCAAACCCTCAGTTTTACATCATAGGGTAGGGGCACTCATTTCTGAGCACCATTGTGAGAGGACTCAAGACAGTTGTCCTGTGGACCAAATTTAGCCTTTACAATGTTTTTTGTTTTTTATTTTATTGGACTAATATATTTTTTAAACTTCTTTTTTTAATGCTTATTTATTTTTGAGAGATATAGCACAAGTGGCGGAGGGGCAGAGAAAGAGGGAGACACAGAATCTGAAGCAGTCTCCAGGCTCTGAGCTGTCAGCATTGAGCCCAATGTGGGGCTTGAACTCACCAACTGTGAGTCCATGACCTGAGCTGAAGTTGGCCGCTTAACTGACTGAGCCATCTAGGCACCCTGCTAATATATTTTTTAAATAAATGTATATTCATTTTTGAGAGAGAGAGAGAGCTCAAGTGAGGAAGGGGCAGAGAGAAAGGGGAAACAGAGGATCCGAAGCAGGCTCTGCGCTGACAGCAGCGAGGCTGATGTGGGGCTTGAGCTCATGAACTGTGAGATTATGACCTGAGCTGAAGTCGGATGCTCAACCAGCTGAGCAACCCAGGTGCCCCTTAGCCAATAGTTTTAAATAAAGACGTTTTCACAGAACAATATCTTGCTGCATAGAACAATTTCCATAGAAAGGTGGTTTCATGAACAGTCATACAATCTAGCGATACTGGCCCCGTCCATCTACGTGAGAACAACAGCTGAAGCTGAGTGGTGACTGCACCCATTAGGGCATATGCCCCCAACGCATCAGTTTCCATTGCCCACATGGGGTTTGCCCGGCACTTATCCTGGATGGTTTTCTCATTTCTCCTTAGTCATGGTAGGCAATTGAGTTTGCCACGAAGAGCTTCATATCATAGTTCATTGTCTAATTGTCTACCATTCTAAAATTAGAAGCAACTTTGTAGAAGTGACTTCTTCAGGTTTGAGATTAGACTAGAATATCCTCAGCAAGGAGTCACTTAACCATTTATAGTTTTTCAGTAACAGGGAATTCTCCATGACACCAAGAAGATATTTTCACTCTCCCTGCTCTCCCCGCCTAGAATTAGCTACTTTTATTTATGTAAAACTCAAAGTATGTTCTGTAGAAACTTTGTTCCAAGGGATGTTAAGATTGGTGTTACATAAAAGAAAAATTTCAGTAGCCAGGTATTTATTCATTTATCAGCAAAGATAAATGACTGCTTTTCTTTTCTTTTGTTTTTTTCTTTTCTTTCCCCTTTTCTTTTCCTTTCTTTCCCCTTCCTTCCTTCCTTCCTTCCTTCCTTCCTTCCTTCCTTCCTTCCTTCCTTCTAGTGAAGGACTTCTTAGACCCTTTAAAACACTTATTGTGCATTGTTAGTCTCTAAAAGGAGAATAAACATGTAGCCTTTTCTCATATATATTTGATCAAAACCTATTTTCATGGGACTACCCTGTGGCACAAGTGTTCCACGGAATAACCTTAGAAAACGCATATAGGAATTCCTAGGGACTTCCCACTTTTCTTATGTGGTCTTATACTATTTCTGAAAAGTTGGTCAGAAGCAAGATACAGCAACTTGCTCCAGAACAGAAATGGTGGCTGTGATGAAAGTGGGTTGAAATCCCAGAATCCTGTCACCTAGTAGTAGCAGAATGCATATGGAATGCACACACTGATCACTAAGTTTGGGGGTAAATGGTCTTAGTTAAACCCAAAATTGTGGAGAAGGAAAGTGTGATCACCTTAAAAAAGGAACACGGATGTTAATGGAGAATCAATGATAACAAAATATATAATAATAATAATAATAATAATAATAATAATGGGAAGTGATAAGGAGATTAAGGAGGTAATTAATGAGGGTTAGCTTTATTTTCATAAAAAGTGAAAGCACTACTTTGTTTAATGTTCATGTTTTATATAAAAGTATAATATATGTTACAAGCATATCCTTTAGAAAAGCAAGCCATACCAGGGGTTAGAGTCTCATTTTTACCTCCTGTCAAAATTAAGTCCTAACAAAAGTGAAATGGAAGAGAACAAAACAAAAATTTTTCCATTATCATCATTAAATTATCATCATTAAAGACAAGCAGGCTAGTTAATAAGTCTCCTTTTGTACTCAGAATTTAATGTTAGCTAAAATATGTATATTAATGTTTTGGGGCCATCTCAAGAAGAATAGCACGGTCATAACCACTGTCAGGTGAGGAATGCAGTAGAATAGCAGTGGAGAAAATTGGAAACTAAAGAGTGTATATTCTAAAATCCCACTCCCATATCACAGGTAGCAACATTGGTGTTTATTTCCTACTATTTGTTAGTGTCCAATGTGTTTTTTATCATTATAATCTTATTATACTTATAGTTTTTATTATAATTATTTATTATGGTAAAGTATCCATAACAAAATGCATCATTTTAACCATTTTTAGGTGTACATTTTAGTGGTATTGAGTATCTTTGCACTGTGGTGCAGCCATCACCTCTTGCCATCTCCGGAACTTTTTCAACTTCCAAACTGAAATTCTGTTAATTCTTCCACAATAATTTTATTTTTATTTTTTTAATTTTTAAGGTTTATTTATTTTTGAGAGGGAAAGAGAGTGAGAGAAAGCAGGGAAGAGGCAGAGAGGGGGGAGACACAGAATCCAAAGCAAGCTCCAGGCTTTGAGCCGTCAGCACAGAGCCCGACGTGGGGCTTGAACTCACAAGCAGTGAGATTATGACCTGAGCCAAAGTCGGGCACTTAACCGACTGAGCCATCCAGGTGCCCTTAAAATAATTTTAATTCCATTAAAAATAACTCCCTATCCCCCCCTCCCTCCAGTCCTTGGCAACCACCAACTAGTCCCTTCTTGCTTTTTAATGAGTCTATTCTTTTAAAGACATTCTTTGGGATAACATCTTCTATCTGTTGGAGGTAATTCTATTCTTAGGAGTGGTAATGAATGCAAATGATCATTCATGATATTTTTGGAGACCCAGTTATGCTCATGCATCCACAATGGTTAAGGTCTTGTTTATTCACTGGGTCATTCATTCATTCAACAACAAATTGTTGCATCATATGTTGCCCTGGATTTCCCTGAGAGCAGAGCCTATATACACCTATATAGGTATACGCCTCTATGGGAGGTGTATTTGGGAAGTGATCGCAGGGAAGAGTGAGAGGCCAGAGGACTGAAAAAGAACAGAGAGAAAGACAGCACAAGGATGCATTAAGAAGTTGCCTAGCACTGTGGGCTGCTGTGCCTCAGCCCCCTGGATCTCTTGAGAAGCTTTCTGAAATGGATCTCATATAACTGTCCACTGACCAAGAGTGGCCCCACAGGCACTAACAACCTGGCTTCTGGCTTGTGTATTCTTGTGAGTCAAGTAGGTTCTCCCAGGATTCCACACCTTGGGCCAGTGAGGTACTGACAGATTTTACCTGCACAATGTAGGTGAAAGTTTGCACAGAACTGGGGGCTGAGGTGATGACTAGAGCAAGGGATACGCATATGTGGTGCTCCAGACACAGACATTGAACTAGGCACTGGACTGGAGCCATAATGGTGAGCAAAAGAAGGCAGGGGCCCTTTCTCCTGGGACTTACAGATGGTGACAGCAGACAGGAGCATGGGGGCAGTGGCAGAACTGTTATGCTGGATACTCATGACCCTGATGACTATGCATGGGCCATGCAACCACTTGAGAAAAGCTGCTGGGCACTGTACTAGGCAGATGGGTGAATACACTGAGGAACCAGAAGACATAGGCTCAGCCTCACGAATCTGGTGGGGAAGGCCCTGACAAACAAATAATTCCCACCAAACAATGAACTACCATTGTAACAGGTGCTGTGAATGAGAAGTTGGCCATATTTGGAGAGGCATAACAGGGGTTCTGGTAAAGTCAGTTGTGTCAGGACAGGTTGGAAGTTTTCTTCATAGAAACTATATCTAATCTGAGACCTGAAGGATGATGCACTATTAAATAAGCATTAATCAGACATTATAGCTCAGCTGCTAGGAATGCCCTGTAAATTATTACCTTTTTTTTTTTTTTCTCAAATTGCTCACAGTCCGGTTGGGGAGATGAATGATGATTACATCATCAGAAAAAGACTAACTAGACTTAGGTATAATGGAAGCAAAGGGAAGCAGCCCCAAGAAGCTGGTGACGTTTCAGCACAGGAGATCATGTTTGGCATGGTCCTGAAGGCTTTGGAGGTATTTTCTGGGTGAGTCAGGTAAAGGACTCCATTAAAATGTGTTTCTCCAATGGGCAGAGGAAATTGCAGTGCAATTCATAAGACCTTAAAGAGAATTTCAAGTGTAGCTTTTACTTTTTTTAAGTTTATTTATTTATTTTGAGACAGAGGGAGAGAGAGAATCCCAAGCAGGCTCTGTGCTGAAGTGGGGCTCAAACTCACAAACCGTGGGATCATGACGTGAGCCAAAATCAAGAGTCAGTTGCTTAACTGACTGTGCCACTCAGGTGCCCTTACCTTTTACTTTTAGGATAAACTTTTTATTTATTTATTTTAAAAAAATTTTAATGTTTATTTTTTTCCTTTTGAGAGAGAGAGAGAGAGAGAGAGAGAGAGAGAGAGAGAGAGACAGTGTGAATGGGGGAGGGGCAGAGAGAGGGGAGACACAGAATCCAAAGCAGGCTCCAGGCTCTGAGCTGTCAGCATAGAGCCTGATGCAGGGCTTGAACCCATGAACCTCGGAGATCAAATGTGTTTATTATCACAGGGTATCAGGAAAAAATGTTTTAGTTATCTGTTGCCATTTAGGAATTTAGGCCCAGTATGTTGAGAGAGATTCTAATTTCAAGACAAGAAAAAAAAATCACCTTTTCATGTGATATAGCCTAATCTCTAAATGTTCGTAACTAATTTGTTTTCAACATTGCCCATGGCAACAAAACACAAAACACATGTTTTGCAACTCCTACTCTGCAGTGTCTTTGGGCATCAGGGTCATATCCACCTAATGGCCACATAGTTGCACTGCAGTTAAAGGGGCTTGAAGGAAATTTGCTTCTTTCAGTGCTGACCTTGAAAACTGTAAAGTACAAGGCTGACCCAATGACAAGGTCCCAAAGAAGAACTCAGCAGGAGGGAAGTGGGGGTCTGGCCTCAGTTTTGATCTCACAATGGCAAAGGCTAGGTCTGGAGAAGCATGGGACTGGGGTGACACCCATCAGGACCATGCTAGCTTAGTCCTCTGCTGTGGAAAACACAGCTGAGCCCATGAGTGTGGACCTGGAGGGCTACCTCTCATGGCTTCAGCAACTGCATTCTTGAGCAGTGTATCATCCTATGGGGTTTATGGCCATAGCCTTTTAATTTATTTTTATTATTTTTGAGTGTGGGGGGGAGGTGCAGAGAGAGAGGGAGACAGAAAATCAGAAGCGAGCTCCACACTGACAGCAGCGAGCCAGATATGGGGATCAAACTCACAAACTGTGGGATCACAACCTGAGCTGAAGTCTGATGCTCAACCGACTGAGCCACCCAGGTGCCCCACAGCCATAATCTTTTGATAGGGTTTAAGGCTGTTTCATGACACAAAGTAGGAAATATTTCACCTGACATCTCTTAAACAATCATTCTAACTTCTAAAGCAGGAAAAGAGGCTAAGATTATCCCGTTCTTGTGTCTTTTTGATGTTTGCCAGACCAAGTTTTCACAGACATGATAACATAATTTGAGTGAATATGGATAGTCAATGTCAATCTCTCCACCAATAGGACCCCTCTCTGGCTCCTGTACCCTTCCACTTAGATTTGGTCTGGCAGATGTTTCAAGGCTAATGTAAATTGTGCATTTCTGTGAAGCATTTCTGTGAAAGTTCTCTGAATGCCTGATTCCCTTCTGTTGGCGCATCCTCCTGCATAAAGTGTTTCCATGTACAACAGCCATTGGGTCCACAGTTGGTCAATTATTGTTTTGTTTTTTTTAATGTTAACTTATTAAAACATTTTTTTAATGTTTATTTTTTACTTTTGAGAGAGAGACAGAGTGCCAGTGGGGGAGGGGCAGAGAGAGAGGGGGAGACACAGAATCTGAAGCAGGCTCCAGACTCCGAGCTGTCAGCACAGATTCCAATGTGGGGCTCAAACCCATGAACTGTGAGATCATGACTTGAGCTGAAGTTGGGTGCTTCACTGACTGAGCCGCCCAGGTGCCCCAAGTGTTTACTTATTTTTGAGAGAGAGAGAGAGCACACGCAAGTGACAGAGGGGCAGAGAGACAGGGGGACAGAGGATCCAAAGTGGGGGCTCCAATTCATGACCTGTGACATCATGACTTGAGCTAAAGTTGGGCGCTTAACCAACTGAGCCACCAGGCACCCAAAATGTTTACTTATTTTTGAGACACACACACACACACACACACACACACACACACACACACAGAACACGGTAAGCAAGAGAGGGGCAGAGAGACAGGGGACAGAGGATCTGAAATGGGGCCTCAAACTCAGGACCCATGAGATCATGACCTGGGCTAAAGTTGGATGCTTAACCGACTGAGCCACCCAGGCACTCTCTTGGTCAATTAGTTTTAAAAGTCAATTAAAGGTGTAACAAGAGCAATTTCTGTCCTGTTTGAAGGAAGGTATAAGAACAAACAATAAACTCATACTCCAAAGTGTCCTATGTAAACCAGGTGGTCAAAAAAATTCTGTTTTTGTGACCCTTAGAAGTAATTTAAGATGGGGCTAGGAAGTTGAAGAGGAGAGTAAAGAGGATCAAAGAGAGAGGATTCTTATGGAGAAAGTTCTTGGAGAGCTGTGACATTTCCCCTTTAATTTAGTAGGGGGAGAGGTGTGCTTTATCACTTCCCAATCCAAGTGAAAAAGGCTTTGAGGCAGTCACCTAAGCTTGATGTGTGTTCTCTGGGTTTCAGTGAGCTAGTGACTCTGAGGATGACTGTTCAGATGGTACACTGCACAACTGTAAGGTGCCATCCACACAGATGACAATGTGTATAATCTGTACAACTGTACTTGGAGACCCTAGGTGTTGACAAGCTCTTATGGCTAGAACTCTAAGCTGTTCTTTCACCAACATTGGGACAAGGAGGTGAGTTTTTCTGGTTTGTTGTTTGGATTCATGTGAGGGAGCTGGCCTAGAGTCTTCTTAAGAAGGACCACCAAGAAAGGGCCTTCTGGAGAGTTCTTCAGACTAGCAGCCTGAGGGTTGAGTGTAGGCAGTGAGAGCAGGCAGGCAGAGGAATGATCGCTTTCATCATGTGCTTTTCAGCGGGGATTCGCAATGGGGAGAATACCTCATGACAGACTCAACCCTGTACACCCAAGACCAATGGGCAGCCATGCCAGGTTGCGGACGTATTATCCATGGAAGACTGTGCCCTTTGTCTTAACCCGCTTGTCCCAGGCCCAACCCTGGAGGGGATGGAAAGGCAGTTAGTAAGGGGAGGCACTGAAAGAGGATGGACATCCACCTGTCCTAATGGCCCTTGTGTCCCCGACTCCCAAGACCTTGGGTTTCGTGGCCTAAATCAAGCCTCAGCTCAGGGAGGGGGAAAATATGGAATTTTGTTATTAAACTAAACTGATTATTTTAATTACTAAAACAAGGCTTTCCTTAAGACCAAAGGTGATCTCAGGACATTTCACACCCAGAGTGACTGGGAGGGCTGCTTGAGGCTTCATATAAGGACAGGAAAGAATCAGCCCACTCAGTGTGTACATTAGAGACGATGGCAGAGACAAATTCTCTTTGGGCCCTGCAGAGTGCCAAGCCTTCTGTGACCAGAACACATGGGAAATCTTTCCAAGAGATGCCTACCCATACTGGAGATACTTTATTTTAACTTGACACATAGAGATACTCACCCCCAATCTTTTGACATAGAGCCAAGGCCTTCTGTGTGAGCACAGGTAGATGGACCCTTCTTAAATTCACGCACAAAACGTCAATTGTGAATTCAATTTTGGTTTCCTTATTTTGGACAGAAAAATTTTCAAACCTTGCCAAGCAACCTGAATATAATTGTACATGCATATGACTTCTTTTCTCTTGTCTTCTACAGTTGTCTCACCCATGCGCATTTTTAGATACTTGCATTTATTGGGTCTTTTGAAAGCCTTCAATGTAGCATTTCATGGGAACAGTTTACTTTTTGGACTCCTATTTCATTGGTTTACATAATGTTTAATTAAATTATGTAATTCAATAACAAGTGCTACTGGCATAAACAGGTTTGGGAACACACCCAGCTGCCTCTTGGTAAACACACAGCTGAACCTGTGGGAGCAGAAGCACATGGGTGTGCTGGATAGTAGCCACCACCTCGTGTACCCTGATCATTGGTCTGTATGTCTCACAGAGAGTATGCAGAGCACGGGATTTTCTGGTGAGGTGGTCAGTGGAGGTCGGGTGGGTGAGCCATCCACTTTTGAGGCGCAAAGTTGGAAGTAACCAGCATGCAAAAGGTACCATTCACTGGGTCCCTACTATATGCCTGGTGGGGCCCTGGACACTTTACACACATAAGCCCATTTACCTTTCAGAGATATTATTTCCCTCTATTTTACAGTCGAGAAAAGTGGAGTCTCCATACATTAAGTAATTTACCCTGGGTCACTAAATGGAATAGTCAGCATTTCCCAACCTAATGTGCAAATGAATTCCCTGGGAGGTGTGATTTAAGATGCACACTTTGATGGAGTAGGTCTCCGGTGGGGCCTGAGAGTCTGCATTTCTAACAGGCTCTCAGATCCTGTTGATACTGCTGGTCTGCAGACCATGCATTGGGTGCCTCAGTCCTACCCCTGAGATTCTGACTTACTTGTTCTGAGATGGAGCACAGGCATCACTGTTTTCTAAAATCTTTCCAGGGAACTTTTTAAAATTTTTTTTATTTTTTTAAATTAAAAAAATTTTTTTTTCAATATATGAAGTTTATTGTTAAATTGGTTTCCATACAACACCCAGTGCTCATCCCAAAAGGTGCCCTCCTCAATACCCATCACCCACCCTCCCCTCCCTCCCACCCCCCATCAACCCTCAGTTTGTTCTCAGTTTTTAAGAGTCTCTTATGCTTTGGCTCTCTCCCACTCTAACCTCTTTTTTTTTTTTTTCCTTCCCCTCCCCATGGGTTTCTGTTAAGTTTCTCAGGATCCACATAAGAGTAAAACCATATGGTATCTGTCTTTCTCTGTATGGCTTATTTCACTTAGCATCACACTCTCCAGTTCCATCCATGTTGCTACAAAGGGCCATATTTCATTCTTTCTCATTGCCACGTAGTACTCCATTGTGTATATAAACCACAATTTCTTTATCCATTCATCAGTTGATGGAAATTTAGGTTCTTTCCATAATTTGGCTATTGTTGAGAGTCCTGCTATAAACATTAGGGTACAAGTGCCCCTATGCATCAGTACTCCTGTATCCCTTGGGTAAATTCCTAGCAGTGCTATTGCTGGGTCATAGGGTAGGTCTATTTTTAATTTTTTGAGGAACCTCCACACTGTCCAGGGAACTTTTTTTTAAAAAAAAACATTTATTTATTATTGAGAGACAGAGAGAGACAGAGCATGAGCGTGGGAGGGCAGAGAGAAAAGGAGACAGAATCCGAAGCAGGCTCCAGGCTCTGAGCTATCAGCACAGAGCCCGACGCGGGGCTTGAACTCACAAATTGTGAGATCATGACCTGAGCCGAAGTTGGATGCTTAATCAACTGAGCCACCCAGGCATGCCCCAGGGAACTTTTTTTTAAAGCTCACTTATTTTTGAGAGAGAGAGAGAGAGAGAGAGAGAGAGAGAGCAAGCAAGCAGGGGAGGAGCATAGAGGGAGAGAGAAAATCCCAAGCAGGCTCTGTGCTGTCAGTGTAGAGCCCAATGCTGGGGTTTGATCTCATGAGAGATGATGAACTAAACCAAAATCAAGAGTTGGAGGCTTAACTGACTGAGCCACTCAGGTGCTCCTCCAGGGAAATTTTATACACCGAGGACAGGTGATGAGTAGCTTGGACCCCAGTGAGGGCAGGAAAGTTGGACACCTGGACTGATAGATACTTAATTTTGAATACTGCAGCTAAATCGAGTGTTTTAAAAACATAAGACTAATAACATTTGAAACAATATAAAAGTTCATAAAATAAAACTTAAAACTCCTCCATTCCCTACATAACATGAAGAATTTTCTTAAAACTCAAATTAAACCATCCTTGCATACACCTATGTGACAATATTGCAATTCAGTGACATGTCACAAGCTTTTTTCATCGTTGGTACACGCAGAACTATTTCGTCCTTAATGACACTGCATTGCATCCTCTAGCGTGGTTAAGTCAGAATTCATCTCACCAATCTTTTATAGGAACACATTCAGTTGATTCTAATTTTTCAGTTTTATAGGTAACACTTTGTGTACATATCCATGGTTAGGTTGTTTTGTAGAATGGACTTCTAGATGTGGAATTCCTGGGTTATTTAAATATTTATTCTCAAATTGACCCCCACAAGGCTCACCAAATTACATTCCCACCATCACGTATAGAAATACCTCTTCCCCACCACCTTGCAACTACTGGGTATTATCAATCTTTTCAATGTTAACCGATCTAATGTAAGAGACATGGATCCCAATGATGCTTTAGTTTGCATGTCATAATGAATGTATGAAGATGAATGTCTCTTCATATGTTTATTGGACTTAAGCATTTCTCCTTTGGATTTGCCCCTTTAGTTATGTGGTTGCTTACCATATTATATTAATCTTTTGTCTACAATTTATGCTACAATTTTCTTTCATGACTTCTGAATTTTCTTTTTACTTAAGAAAGTAACTTATCCCAAGATTATAAAATAGTCACTGGTTTTTCCATCTACTACTTGGATAGACTTGTCATTCATTAATCTTTCCAGTCAGAATTGAAGACAGGAACTCTTGAAGTAGAACTCTTACTTTGTTTCTTTTGCTTCTGAAATACCATTCTCAGCACTATGCATGGAGCAGGCCATTGTCACTCCTGGATTTGAAATACCCCCTGTATCAGATAATCAATCTCACACAGTCTGGTCTCTTCCTTCCACCTCTTTCTTTATTTTCTGTTTTAATTTCTGCAGTTTCACAGGACTTTTAGAAAGACAACTCTTTCCTTGTTATTCTTTTTTTTTTTTAACGTTTATTTATTTTTGAGAGAGAGAGATAGACAGAGTGGGAGTGGGGGAGGGGCAGAGAAAGAGGGAGACACAGAATCCCAAGCAGGCTCCAGGCTCTGAGCTGTCAGCACAGAGTGCCACACAGGCTTGAACCCATGGACCATGAGATCATGACCTGAGCCGAAGTCAGCACTTAACTGACTGAGCCAGCCAGGCACCCCTTTCCTTGTTATTCTTTTTTTTTTTTTTTTAACGTTTATTTATTTTTGAGACAGAGAGAGACAGAGCATGAATGGGGGAGCATCAGAGAGAGAGGGAGACACAGAATCTGAAACAGGCTCCAGGCTCTGAGCTGTCAGCACAGAGCTTGATGCAGGGCTCGAACTCACAGACTGCGAGATCATGACCTGAGCTGAAGTCAGACTGAGCCACCCAGGCGCCCCCTTTTCCTTGTTATTCTTTAGTTTTTCTTCTTTTTTAAACAAATTTCTTCTCTATGATGAATTTAAAATTCCCATGTCAGGTTCTAAGGAAGCCTAACTGGATTTTTTTTTTTTTTTTTACTGAAATTGCATTTTAATCCACTAATGTGGATTCTTTTTTTTAAAGAGTAACCTGTTTTTTAACGCTTATTTATTTTTGAGTCAGAGACAGAGCATGAACGGGGGAGGGGCAGAGAGAGAGGGAGACACAGAATCGGAAGCAGGATCCAGGCTCTGAGCCATCAGCTCAGAGCCTGACATAGGGATCGAACTCATGGACTGCGAGACCGTGACCTGAGCTGAAGTCGGACGCTTAACTGACTGAGCCACCCAGGCTCCCCTCACTAATGTGGATTCTTATAGCATTTTTAGTATTTGGTGTCCCACGTGGAAATAAGATATGTCTTTCCATACATATATAAATATGTATGGAGATATATATATGGATATATATATGGATATATAAAATATATATATATATATATTTTTTTTTTTTCTTTACATAGATCTTGCACGTTTCTTGTTAAGTTTATTCCTGGGTGAAATATATATATTGTGACATCTCTTTCCAAATCATCATTCTAATTGATTATTGAGACTAAACTGATTTAAATATATTTATCTCCTGGGGTGCCTGGGTGGCTCAGTTGGTGAAGCATCTGACTGTTGGTTTCAGCTCAGGTCATGATCTCTTGGTTTTGTAAGCTTGAACCCCACACTGGACTCTACTCTGGCAGTGTGGGGCCTGCTTGGGATTCTCTCTCTCTCCCTGTCTCTCTGCCCTTCCCACACTCACATTGTCTCTGTCTCTCTCAAAATAAATAAATAAACTTTTAAAAAATTGAAAAAAATATATATTTATCTCCTAATTATCCATCTTACTAGGCTCATAAGGCCTAAAAATTTAATTGCTTGTTTTAGTACATTTTTTCAAATATGAAATTAATGAGTATGCAAGAAAAAAACCCAGAAATGTAGAAAAAACTACCCCGACAACCGAGGACAATTATTATCATTTTACTTGTATCAGTTTTCATTCTTTTTTTTTGCATAGCTTCTGCCACATAATTGTAATCACAGTTTAATTAACTGGTATATATATATATATATATATATATATATATATATACATACATACACATATATGTGTATATACACATATATATGTACATATATATATATGTGTATATATATGTATATATATATATATACATATATATGTGTATATATATGTATATATATATATATATATATATATTTATTTATTTTGGGAGGAGTGGGGAGGGGCAGAGAGAGAGAGAGAGAGGGAGAGAATCCCAGTCAGGCTTCATGCTCAGTGCAGAGCCCAACACAGGGCTCTACCCCACCACTGTGAGATCATATGAAGCATTTTCTTAAAACTCAAATTAAACTATGCTTGCATACACCTATGTGACAATATTGTAACTCAGTGACATGTTACTCACCAAACCGAAATCGAGACAAATGCTCAACAGACTGAGCCACCCAGGTGCCCCTAACTGGTGTGCTTTTCGAAAGAATAAGTGCATTCAATATGCCAACACTGTTGTACTGGAAGTTTGTTTTATAAAGAACCATGTGCTTGTCACTAATGGGCAGAAACACTAATGTAACTTCTGCTACTCAGATTATTGGGTTCAGTCTCTCCTTCTGCTGCCAGCCTGGCTTGCTGGCATTTATACCAGCCAATTATAGCCCAGCGTCATGGAGCCCTCTCTCCCTCACACCACACATAGCTGCTGACCTCATCGCACACTCAGCCATTCCATTTCAGGCCTCTGCCGGATTCACTCTTATCACACAGGGGACATTGAGGTTGCTAGGAGTTTTTAATTCCATTTGAGAAGCAAGCTAGATCATGACATAGTCAAGATTTCCAAAGAAGTTGTTCGAAAACCATTTCTCACATGGCTCTCATCGACATAAACATAAATATGGTTTGGGTTTGGATGGGTTGTTTGCTGCTTCTTCTGTATTACTTTAAATTTGATTTCCTCACATGTTCATTTTGTGACTTATGCAGATTGCTCTTTATTCCTTCAGCTCTCTACTCATTCACCTTAACAATGAGGATTTCCTTGGCCTAATTATATAAAATAGGAATCCCCATCCTGACACCCCGGCCAGATAAGTCCTTCACATACACAGGCCTGGAGCAAGTGTGAAGGGAGGTCCACATACCATATGTCTCAGTATGTTAAAGGCCCAGCAGGACTTCATGTATACATGTGACCGCCTTGTCAGCCTGTCCTAGCTCCCTCCACACTCCTTCCCCAAAAGCCACCTTTGGCGTCTCCTTGGGCCTGGAGGTACACACACTTGATTTTTTCTTCTTATATGATGATTATGCATTTTTTGGACGTGTTATTTTTATGGCTTAAAACCCCAACTATAGGGGCACCTGGATGGCTCAGTGGGTTAAGCATCTGACTTCAGCTTAGGTCATGGTCTCATGGGTCATGAGTTCAAGCCCCACATCAGGCTGTGTGCTCATAGCTCAGAGCCTGGAGCGTGCTTCAGACTCTGTGTCTCCTTCTCTCTCTGCCATTAGCCTGCTCATGCTCTCTCTCTGTCTCTCTCTCAAAAATAAATAAACATTAAAAAAAAACCCAACTATATCTTTTTTTCCATTATTTATCTAGTTGATTGTTGCTGCTTAATAAGAGATATTTCTAGCCACCTCTGAATATGACTTTGTCCTTCTGTTCCACCCTTCCTTTTCCTTTTCCAGGTAAAGACAACCTTTTTCAAATCCCCTTGGCCATGTGACTACATTCTGGCTAATGAGATGGCAGCAGAAGCGGGATGTGGGACTTCTAGGAAGTCTCCTTCCTAGGAGGGAAAGAGGGAAAAAACACATCTTTCATTTTGAAAAAGATGTTCTTATTCAAGGTAAATGATTAGCTTCCTCTTTGTTTTCTCTTCTGGTTATTATACAGTCAAGTATCCTAAGTCTTTTTGAACGAATCTTAATTTGCGTTTCTCTAGAAAACTATCTGAAAAAGTTATATAGATTTTTAAGCTTACTGACTAGTATGCTCTTCAAGTGGTTTTATTCCCTACTTCATTTATAACTATAGACTCTTTTTTATCCATAATGTTACTTATACATTATCTCTTTTGGTGTGATCGTTTGCCAGGTTAGATTTAGTAATTTTATTACTTTCCAACTTTTTATTTTTTTTAAGATACCTATTTATTTATTTTAAGTAGGCTCCACACCCAACATGGGGCTCACAACCCTGAGATCAAGAGTCACATGCTCTACCAACTGAGCATATTTGACTTTTATTTTTAATTGCTATTCGTTTTTTCTTTCAATTTCTCATTTGGTTGGTTTCTGCCTTTATCTTCCTTATTTCCTTCCTTTCTTACCTTTTTTCTTTGATTTTATTTGTTATTTTTTGGTTTCTTGAATTTTGTGCTAGATCCATTTATTTTCAATTTTCCTTATTTTCCAATATATACACTTACAAGCATACATTTTTCTTTAGGTATGATTTTGGCTACTTGAAATAGCAGGTGTAAGGCACTTAGAAATGTTGAGGCACATGGTAGGCACAACTTTTTAAAAGTGGGCTTTCATGTGTCACGTAAAAGTCTTTAAAATTAAAAGAACTGTTTAAATTATTACCTTCACTAAATATTTTCCTAGTCACATTTCCATATATATTTACATTTCCTGTAACCAAATTAAAGAAGAAATCCTTTTTTTTTCTTTTTAAAATATTTATTTTGTATGCTTTTAAAAATTAAAGACTTTTCCTTTAGAGCAGTTTTAGTCAGGCTCACAACAACGAGAGGAAGGTAGAGGGATTTTCCTTATGCCTCCTGCTCCCACACATGCCTACCTCTCCCTTTACCAACCCCAACCAGAGTGGTGCGTTTGCTACAGTTGATAAACCTACACTGACATGGTTAAGTACCCTAAGTCCATACTTTACATTAGGGTTCACTCTTGGTGTTGTACATTCTATGGGGTAATTTTTTTTCCTATGGGATATTTTTAATTGTTGTTTCTTTTTCATTCCTTCTCAGTCTTGGCTGTTTGTCAGAATTACCCAGGAAGCTTGTTACCTGATACCAAGGCTCCAACTCAAATACTATCAGAATCTCTAAGCATTAGACCCAGACATTGCACATTTTAAAGCTCTCCAGATGATTCCCAGGTATAGCCAAGGCTGAGATTTACATCTATCTCTATTTTCTGTCCCATCTTTCCTAATCATAAGCCACAGCCCTTCAGAACTCTTAGAAGTCTAATAAAAATGGGTGGATGTAAATGTAATGCAGAAATTTTAATAACTTACATAACACTCTGGCAATATTTACTCATTGACATTGGAAATCTGTAATACATAATTGAACATTACTCCAAATATATATTAATAAATGAGTTTCCTCAGCAATTTGGGACAGATAGTTTCCTCAGCAATTAAAGGGTGAATAGATTTTCAGGCTAGTTCAGAAAAGCCTGTATAACCCACAATGTAGCTTAAATGGTTATTTAAACAGAAATGTATTAGGCACAATTTAATTAAGGACACTGTTTTCAAGGCTGGTGATCAAATAAAATCAGTTCTAATTAGAAAACAAAGTAAAGAGAGGGTAGGATTTCCCATATATATAAATGCTATAATTATTTTCCTAGTCCCTGAAAGGGGCATCCTGGTGTGGTACAAGCAGAGTTATCATCTCGAGCTGAGAAATAGAGGATTTCAAGTCCAGTTTGATTACCTGCCGTTTAGATGAAATTTGGGCAGAAGTCTAAACTTTCTGAGCCTTAGTATCTTTAAATGCAAAATGGGGACAACCTATCTTGAGGGAATGTTTCAGAGGTTACATTGTGTTGAGAAGGTGCTTGGTAGATCCTTTCTATGAGACCACTCACATTGCTTCTTATTTATCATTATATTAAACCTAAGATGGGGTGCCTGGGGGGCTCCATCAGTTGAGCGTCTGACTTCGGTTCAGGTTATGATCTCACAGTTCATGAGTTGGAGCTCCATATCGGGCTCACGCTGGCAGCACAGAGTCTGCTTTGCATTCTTTGTTCCCCTCTCTTTCTGTCCCTGCCGCACTTGTGCTCTCTCTCTCAAAAATAAAATGAACATTAAAAAAAATTAAACTTAAGATATCCCTTTTTTTCTTTGCTGCAGTGATATCTCCAGGGCTATTCACTAAGCATGATGAATTGTATAACCAGGAAGGAAGAAAGAAATGCTGTGGTGGTTGCTGCTGATCTCAGGCCAGCTAGGGTTACTTTTTAGCTGAGCCTCAAGGAGGCATTGCGCAACCAGACTTTCTTATGTGCCGCTTCTTTAAAGGTGAAAAGTCAAGTCACACTCTTCTGTGATCTCTGTTTTCTTTGTAAAAGTTTGTATAAATCTTATAATGCATATAGGCACGCTTTCTCTTCTCTGACTGTTTTTCTGGCCAGTTTGAATTCGTGATTAAGATATGCCCAGAGTAGCTTCCCCCGCCCCCCAGGTTGTCACAAAAGGAGTCATTCTGTGAGTAGTAGAAAACTTATATACCAGCAATTCACTCCTAAGACTGTAAAGCTGGCCCGAATTGAGGATAATTGATGCCATCCCAGAGCCATTGTGGGGTTGTCCTCTAAATTAAAAGCAGAATGAGGTACAAAGGAACTGCTTAATTTATATTTGTGCCTAAGACTTATAAGAGACAGAAAGAGTGAGAAGCCTTCATAGTGACTGAATTACAGTATTGGGTTGTACTTTGATTGTGGAATGCCAAATTAATGTACAACTGTGGTCCAAATTTACATAGCTAATAAGTTTTACTGGTCTGAGTGATCAGCTGTGAATGAGTTTGTCCAGAAGAGTTTAAAATACTAACTCGTTGGTCCCTCACAGAAATGGTTTGCGGACCCCTGGTCTAGAAAATATGCGGGCAGCTCTGAGAAAAGAGGTCAAGAAGACCGAGAGCCTGAAATGTCTCAGCACTGCCACAGACCTTTGCCCATTCACTGTTTCATTTAGTCCCAACAAGTGAGCAGGATAAGAGGTATTTCCCCCATTTTCACAGGGGCAAAAAATGTTGTTCTCAAGATGAGAAGTCAAAGTCTACATGGCTAGTGAATGTGGGGCTTGAATTAAAGTCCAAGTCAGTCTGATGCCAAAGTTCTTTTATTTCTTTCAACAATATTTCTTCCTTCTGGGTACGCAATGTCAAAAAAGAAGTTCAGTTTCTGAATTTATGTACAGTGAGGTGTGGCTCAAGTTCAAGAACACTAATAGCGGGCATTCAAGCAAAGGAGGCCGTGAGGAACTGAAGGCAGGGTCCTAGACTAATGTTAGAAATAAGGATTCTGGAATCTTGGTGAAGCAAGAAGCAATCAATAGGATGTGTGTTCAGAGGCTTGAGGGTGAAAATAGGCTAGGGGAGGAAACATTTGGAGTTCTCCTAGGATCCTCCAGCTTCTAACCAGACTGGGCATCAGTGTGACCTTCGCATGCCCAGCCAGTCCAATGAACCTTCTGTTAGCTTACTAAGGGTGAACTCACATGTCAGAAATTAAATTCCAATCACTGCATAACATGTTTTTGATCATAGATACATATTTCCCAATCATCTGTCTTGATTTCCCTATCAGGTAACAAAAACCAGCTGGAGAATATGGAATGTCTTATCAGTGGCACTGAAGCCACTGCTGAGATAGAGCGGCTGCCCTGTCTTGGCCCCAGTGGGGACCCACTCTTTAGTAAAGTCATTATGGGTCCAAGGTCTGAAACTGAACTTCAGAATCCAAAGAACAGTATTTTCATCGGTTCATCTAGTCATGATTGGGATTTAAAGGGCAGATTCATACCAATAAAAGCCAACTAACTGATTAATCCTGTTGGAAGTTGATAGCAGAGTGGAACAGAGTGCTCATGCCTCATGACCGACATCCTCTTGATCCTCTGGACGTTATTCTTATTTTGCATCCTTCTATATTGCATGTAGGCCCCCATTGCCTGTTTGCACTGGATGCTGTTCTGAAATGCTCTATGAATGAGGACCCTGGAGCCAGATCCAGGATTTGCATTCTAGTTTCCTTGGCTTCAAGCCCTATGACCTGGGCAGCTTACTATCTCTTTACACCTCCATTTCATTCTTCAAAAAATTTTTTTTATGTTTATTTACTTATTTATTTTTGAGAGAGAGAGAGAGAGAGAGCGCATGAGCAGGGGAGGGGCAGAGAGAGAGAGGGAGACACAGAATCTGAAGCAGGCTTCAGGCTCCGAGCTGTCAGCACAGAGCCCGACGCGGGGCTCAAACTCATGAACTGCAAGATCATGACCTGAGCCCAAGTCGGACGCTCAACCAACTGAGCCACCCAGGCGCCCCTCCATTTCATTCTTAAAATGGGAATAATAATAGTAACATGGTTATTGTGACGCTAAAATGCAAAGATACCTGAACGCAATAAACACAGAGCCAGGCACATAGTAAACATTTAAAAATATTTGTTTAATTTATTGGCATATATATTTATCTTTTAAAGATGTAAGAAGACCCTTCCTCCTACTTTACTATTACCATCAGCATTAGATGTTATCTCTTGGGATGGGATCTCTAATGATGACCATCTTCTATAATATTAATTCTTATCAATATCTGAAATTGGAGCTAAATTTTCTTGAACTTGTCTCAAAATAATAGTGTGCCCCATGCATCTGGAGGTGAATACACGTTTGCATTCCATCCTGATAAAAGAATAGCACTGAGGGACAGCTGTTTTCTACACATTATCTCTAACAGTTCCACCAAATGGCTGCTATGTTTGCAATCCCATGAGTGGAAATCAACACGGGTGGTCAGAGGCTATATATGAAAATTTTTAACAACTTCTGGGGGGTGGAATTATTATTATTTTTCACCACTTTCCATATTTTTCTGTATTTCTGAATATTTCATAATGAACATATATTGGTGTGTGTGTGTGTGTGTGTGTGTGTGTGTGAGAGAGAGAGAGAGAGAGAGAGAGAGAGAGAGAGAGAGAGAGACCAGAGAAATAAAAATCTATTTATGACTTAAAAATAAGAATTTTCCCAAATTGCAACTGGTAAGCAGGGCAAGTCAGTAATGAACCTGCCCCTGGTGATAAAGCCCATGTCCATTGCATCTCTCATGAATTCAACAACTATTTGTTGGTTGTCTCCAATGCTCTGTGCCAGGTGCTGTTCTACCAACAGGGGAAGCAATGAACAAAACTAGCAAAAGTCTCTGCCTTCCTGGAGAGCATGCAGGGGAGAGAAAGACAACAAGTAATTAAAAAGTATAAATCATGTATCAGATTGTGGTCAATGCTGTGTAGAAAAAGAAAACAGAGGAAAAGCGGATAAGGAAGCACAGGGTAGGGTAGGATTTAACCAGGCATATGACTGAGAGTGACCTCACCAAATAATCTAAATTGTTTAACATGGAATGTCAGACAAATTAGTAGTTTGCATTGTACAAAAATGTTAGCATGGCTGTCATGCAAGGGACAAAAAGTATGATAGTCAACATTTTCCCTGTTCATCTGCAATGAGCTTAAGAATGCTTTTGTAGGGGGGCACCTGGGTGGCTCAGTGGGTTAAGCGTCCAACTCTTGATTTTGGCTCCGGTCATGATCTCACGGTTCGTGAGCTCCAGCCCTGCATCGGGCTCTGTGCTGGCAGTGCGGAGCCTGCTTGGGATTCTCCCTCTCTCCCACCCTCTCTGCCCCTCTCCTACTTGTTCTCTCTCTCTTTCTCTCAAAATAAATAAATTAACTTAAAGAAAAAGAATGCTTTTGAAAAATCTGATAGATTCTAAATACATTTTAAATAAATTAGCTATGTGTGTACTATCCAAATCTTCTTTTGGCCTCGCTTGTATTACAAATAAAATCTAAATGCCAACGTTAAAATAATAGTCCACTCAGTCAATAAGAATTGGCTATCACATCAAAACAGAACTTAAATCCTGGATGAATGTGTATTAAGAAGGGCCAAACCAAGAAACCAGTTACTGAAAAATTTAGGTGGGCATGCTCAAAAGTCTAAGTGTTTTTTCTAAGTCTCTCATGCAACTGATTAACGCCTGTTCTTTATCCCGTACTTTATCATTGATGATTACTTTTTAGTCTATATAAAATAATATACGGGGGAAAAAGTTAGTGAATTTAAAAAAATACTAAAATGTGCCTTACTTGTAGAGTAGGCATTATATAAAGTAAACATCATACTGACCCCTCCCACAAAGTCCAGTTAAAAGGTTCACATTTGAACATGTTGGTATGCATTATTTTCAAATCTATATTTGCACATACATACTGAATCTGTTTCTGTAACTATGTAATATATAAAACTCTTCCACACACACTCCTGTGATTTTTACATATTGAACATGGCTTGCCTTCTTACCTCCAACACAAAACATTCTAAGTGATACCTAAACTGTTTTAAATTGTCTGTAGAAACAATGATTAACATTTGTGGAATGCGGTAACTACGTGATGGCAGCGACATGACATGAAAAAAATACTAATGGGACATAGAGTTGTATGTCTGTGGTTGAGAGATGATAAATTTTATGGAAAAGGTCTTCTTCAGTGGGACTTGTCTAATCTTTAACTGGCACCAAACACTAAGATGATAGTAGCACAAAGTCAATGTCACCTGGAAGGTTGGGCCTGGTAAGTTTACCTTCAAAGTACAAATTTTAGTCTCAAGTTTGTCCTTAAAGAGTCAGACAAAAAACACCAGATATTTCACTTGTCTACACAAAATAACAAGTTTTAAAAAGTATTTCATTCTGGGGGGTGCCTGGGTGGCTCAGTTGGTTAAGCGACCAACTCTTGGTTTCAGCTCAGGTCATGACCTCACAGTTCATGGGTTTGAGTCCTGTGTTGGGCTCCATGCTGACAGCGTGGGACCTGCTTGGAATTCTCTCTTTCTCCCTCTCTCTGCCCCTCCCCTGTGTTCACGTGTGCTCTCTCTCTCAAAAATAAATAAACTTAAAAAATAAAGTATTTTATCCTGATAAAGGTGATTTCAGTTTCTTGGTAAGAAGAAAAATTTGGGGGGCAGCAAATATCACTTGTCCTTCTCCACATGCAAAACCTCTGGTGGTGAGAATGGATATGTTCTTACCTATGAATTGTCTAATAATCCTTTCTACTTTCTTAAGTATTGAAATTACCTGAATCTTCTAACTGAAATATCCACAAGTACTTCCTTTACCTTAGTCACTTTCTACCCTCCTATTTCTCAGACATCTTGGAGGAAGCCTGATATTCTAATAGCCATGTTTTCTAGGCCACAAAACTGAGGCTATGGAGGACTACCTCTATCTATGGTGATAAAATGAACACCTAAGATGCACTTTCCAAGATGCTCCACATTTTCCCCCAACTGAATGAATACTTTTGCTCTGGAGCATAAGATCCAGAGGGCAAAGGCCTCTCTGAAGAGATGATGTTTGAACTGAGCAATGGATGACCATTGCATAAAGCAGTGTTCCAGGCAGAAGGAGCAGCAATCCTTCATCCAGCAGGTGGCTTTCTCTGGGGAGGGCTGTCACAGAGGCAGCCAGTCCTAGTGACCTTCCACGCTCCCCTCCCTCCATGGGATACTCATGCCAAATGGTGGATGTACAGGGTACCCTCTACTGCCCCCCTCAGCCCTGTCATCTCTCTCCAGTCTCCTTTCCTTTGTTCAGTCTGGGGCAGATCTATTTAAACAGAGGAAAAGAGAGGCAAGCCTCCCTTCCTGTCCAGAGTCTGGGGAGAGGAGATGACCTTCCCTTCTCCCACCTGGTCATCTTATAATGAATGGGGGTAGAGGTGGGTAGGTTAGGGAGCAGAACTTCTGGTTCTTGAATTGGTGCTTCTCCATCAACCCCGGGGGGAAGAGGCAGACTCCAGCTGCTAGGCGTGGTAGGGTCTTTTCCCCTTTAGGCCTCAGCAAAATTCCGTACAATAGGAAAAAAACATTTACCTGATACTCTATTACTCTGGTATAACAGCCATCATTTGGGGAGTATTGGGGGGTGAGATCTGGGGTGTGTGTGGAAGCCTATGTGAGCCACTCAAGCAATGAAAAGTAGATGACTTTCCAGTACAGCTACAACCAGTGAACCTGGGACAGGAGCTTGGGATTCCACCCTTGCTGGTGTGGAAATGAGCAGAAATATCCACAAATGGCAGCTGCAAATGTTCACAGTCTAGATGAAGCTTTTGCCATTTGGAAATGAGCCAGACTCAGTCAATGACTTTGCACCTGTTTATCTGAAGGCTCTTAAAATGATAATCCGAAGAGAGCAGGAATATTTATACACTTGAATAAGTCAGGGTTCTTGTGTGGGTGGAATAAAACAACCAAGTTTATGAGTTTTAGGGCTCAAATTGGTCAGGAGTTGGTGAAGATTTCATCTTTTTTTCTTTTAATCCAGTTAAACAGGTTTCATTTTTCTTTTGCTTCAGTTATGAAGGGTCTCAGATAATTCATTAGCCTAACTCCATATGACTGGAGGTGTCCTAAGTGGTGATCTCAGCTGAAGGTTTGAATATTTAAAAACACTGTGTGGAGCATACTCAGACCTGTACCCACAATCAGTTCTAAGGAGCTGATCAGACTGAGTCCATCCCTCATGGACAGACACCATGACAGATGCCAGAGGAGTTCTTTGAACGTGGGCCTTTCCTCTTCAGAAAACGACATTTTTAGTTGAGAGCTAAGTTGTGCAGCTGGACAGAGTTTAACATGGACAAGGCATTCCCAAACCTTATCCTGGCTATCTCCTGCAAATTTCTAGAATATTACAAATTGAGAACCAAAACTATTTGCTCACAGCTGGCGTGAAGCTAAGGCATCTTCATTTGTTGCAAATAGCCTGCCAATGCTAAGAAAAGAATTCATTTCATCAGTGGCTTAGATTACTGATTAACTGGGCTCCAATTTAAGCTGTTTCAAACAACCATACTAAAATTAACCAAATAGCCATGTTACTTTAAAAGTAGACTGTAGCAGGCAATCAATAAATATGTGCTGAATGGAAGAACAAATCTGTCTTCACTAGTGTTTATGAGGTGGGCAGGGAGATGTTAGAAGACTGGAAGGGCTGTTGGACTTAATGCCTGTGATTGAGGGTATACTGACACCAGTGATGTGACACAGTGTCCAGTCAGCCCCTCAATCCCAAAACCCAAGGGCGATTCTGGATTACTGCTGCCCACCTGCATGTCCACAGCCTGTCAGCAAGTCCTGTGAGGCCCACCTCCAAAATATAAGCAGATTTTCTTCTTTCTCCACCTCCACTACCTCAGACAGCTTGAGTTGAAAAGACTAGCCTCCCACACACTGTTTCCACTTACACCCACACAGCAACCTCAGGAACCATCCTGGGACACTGCTCTACTGATAACCCTTCCGCGCACTCTGCTCGTCCGAGCCCACAAGGCCCTTTATGACTTGACCTCCCCTTCCCTCACCTCTTTTTGTACCTTCCATCCCTTGGCTCAATACTCTTTGGAAACATTGGCCTGCTTTTCATTCCTCAAATGTGTCTCATGGCCTTTGCACTTGCTGTTTCCTCTGCCTTGAAGGTTCCCCATGTGGCTCACCACTTCTCTCTCAGGTCACAGCTCAGACGTAATCTTCTTAGAGATGCCCTTCCTGGCCTCCTTAGTCACTACTCAGTCACTTTTTATGAAATTACCATGCTTCATTCCCTTTATAGCATTTATTGTAATCTGACATTCTGTGTTTATTTGCTCACTGTCTCCTTCTAGCAGAGGCAGTGACTTCATCTGTCTTATTCACCACTATTCCCAGCACTTGCTCATTGTTCAACCAATAATTGTTGAGTAATGAAGTGGATGTTTCTTTTCCCCTGATATTTTCTTCTATTTGGATTGTGACAAAAAAAAATCACACAAGTATAACATGTGACATTTGAGAGGAAGGTGAGATCATCTATTACCATTTCTTCACTTTGGGATGGGCAAGTGGGGACTGAAGCTCCAAGGTGATTTGCCCAACATCACATAGCTTATCGGGGCAGAGTCCAGAATAAAGCCACATCTCATGATTCAATCTGGCACCCTCTCTACAAAAACCATGGACAGGGCCAGGCTCCAAAACAATTGGATTTTGTGGCCCAGTTAACAGTAGAAAGGAATGTATGTTGAAACGTGGAAGGAAAGATGGGAAAGAAAATATTATAAGACCTCTTAAAATAACAGATATATGTAAGAAGATCTCACAATAACAAATAAAGGAAAATATGTATATGGGAAGAGTAGTCATTATTATTAGCAGTGGGAAAAAGGAGTACAATCTGCTGAGTTCTTTTTTTTAAGTTAATTTTAATTTATTTATTTCGAGAGAAAGAGAGAAAGCACAAACAGGGAGGGGCAGAGAGAAGAAGAGGCAGAATCCCAAGCAGTCTCTATGCCATCAGTGTGGAGCCCTATGTGGGGCTTGAACTCATGAACTATGAGATCATGACCCGAGCTGAGATTAAGAGTTGGATGCTTAACCGACTGAGCCACCCAGCTGTCCCATAATCTGCTGAATTCTATCCCAGGGGCTCCCAACAGTGAATGTGCATGTGGAAAGGGTGTACTTGTTACTCTGTAAGACAACATTGATGTGGAGGCACCATGGCAGGCTAGAGAGGGCACACCTTGCCTCAGACATTCACATTCACTTAAACACTGTTCTGGACAAATATAAACTTTTTATGGGGTCAGATTCAGGCTAGAGGCAGTTAGTTTGAGTCCCCTGACATAAATCCTCAGAATCTGGTTGGTTCTCAGGTTATACCAAATATATAATGAACTTGACTTGTGGTTTAGTGTTGAACAGATCTACTCTGATGGGAGAAATGATAAAAAAAAAAAAAGCCATTGGATTGCTTCTAAATCTAAGTCATCTTCTCTTTCTACCAAAGCCATGCCCAGGGTTTCACAAATAAGTGACCACTTAGGCAGAAAATCACTCAGGAGATGGTAAGGAGAAGAGGGGTTTGGTTTGTTGGTTAGTGCTATGCACTCAGCATTACACACACACACCATTTTTTTCTTTATTTGGATTCCAGGCTGTAACAGGTTGTGTCTGAGCCTGGAAGATGGTCAAGTACTCTGGAAAGAGGTCATTCCTGGTCACTGGGGTGGGAATCCCAGAATGTGTCATTGTGTTAGGAAGGAACCCATGGTTGGGTTGAGCGAGGGCAATGGAAAAAGGGGAAAAGGTCTAGGGATTAATATCAAAGAAGGATATAGTAAGAGGAATTAGAAGAGTAGCAAGTAATTAAAGGGAGAACTCTTTGCATGATAAAACCTCTGAAAGCAAGAAGACTCTTCAGGGCTTCATCAAACAGTTTATTTAGTGAAATTTAACTTATACTCCCGATGTAACAGCAGCTTGAAGGTAAGTTCTATTTATTTCTTAATATTCACTTGTTTACTTATTCATATATTATTTGTTGGGTGTCTAGCACACCCTAGGCACTTATAGACTAAGAATACGGTGGATAACAGCAACAACAAAATGACATGTGTTCATAAAGCTACATTTTAGTTGTGGAGATAGTATTTTAATAAGTAAATCACATAGTGGGTTAAATTTCAACTGAGAGGTACTTTGATAGGCGCTTCATGCATGTCTGATCTTCATGTGGGAAAGACAGATGGCATTCCTGAGAGAGAGATGGACAGTCAAGTGCAGAGCTGAGGGAAAAGTAAGAGTCTGCCAGGCAGAGCTTGTGGAGAAAGAGTCCAGGAGGAGGAAGTAGCATGTGCAAAGATTGTGTGAAGGCAGGAGACCTTGGAGGAAATTCGAGGAGACCCCTGTAGCTGGAGCTGAGCACATGATTGAGCTAGAGTGCGAAAAGGAGTCAGAGCTGTAGGTGGGGCTAGACCGTGTACACGGCAGACCCAAGGAGTAAAGTAAAATAGACCAAGCAGACTTTGAACACTTTCCAGTGGTAAAATTCAAAAACAGCTGGATAATACCAGCATGGGTGAGCATGGGAAAACAGTGCTCTTCTGAAATGCCGGGAGACACGTTTCTGGAGGACAATTGGGCAAAGTATATTGCGGTTCACTCTTGAACAATGTGGGGGGTGGGGAAGTTAGGAGTGCCACCACCCACATAGTTGAAAATCCAGTATAACTTTTGACTTCCCCAAAACTTAATTACTAATAGCCTACTGTTGATCTGAACCCTTACAGATAACAAAACAGTCAATTAACATATTTCGCACGCTATATGTATTATATATTGTTTTCTTACAATAAAGTAAGCTAGAGAAAATAAAATGTTGTTCATCAAACCTTAAGGAAAATCCATTTTCAGTACTGTACTATACTGCTAAATCTTCATGAAAGTGCATCCTCACAGTTCAAATCGTTGCTCAAGGGTCAACTGCATAAGGCTTCCTATAATATCCTTTGATACAACAGTTCTACTTCTAGGAACTTGTACTAAAGAAATAATCAGATGAAGGCACTAAGAGAGTGTTATTTAACTTTGCATGAAGGTGAATTTCACAAATTGGAGGTTGTTACTGCTTTTCTGTTCGTCTGAATTTTTCTTTCTGAGTATGCAAAGCAGTTTACTCATCTGAACAGATTGCTTTTTCTGCCTATGCCCATAACCAAGTAAAAATAAAAATCAAACATTGCTAGTTTGGTCAATGTCTTAGTTGTTCTCAATATGATAAGGCCATTTGCTAAGAATGCGGGCATTTAAAAAAGAAAAATCTAAACCACATGTCTTGTGGACCTTGCTATTTAAGGTACTGTTCAGGAGCCACAAATCACTGCCT
Organism: Panthera leo; assembly: GCF_018350215.1. Classification (NCBI taxonomy): domain Eukaryota; kingdom Metazoa; phylum Chordata; class Mammalia; order Carnivora; family Felidae; genus Panthera; species Panthera leo. Next base: position 50,878,148 of record NC_056683.1, read on the forward strand.
GTCCGTGGCGACTGTTTTAGGTAATGTGATTTTGCAACACGGCAGCTTGGACACTGTGCTGCTTATGTCGGCAAGTGATATGGTTCAGTTTTCCTGTCTCACATAATATGGTGCCCCTGGTACATGGATTATAAGCCTTCATGTCTACAACTATGACTTTTAAAGGTGATTTAAATGTGGTTCCACGCATTTTGGAATGTCATCAAGAACTGGGGCTACCAACCATCACCCTAGAATACATATAATCGTGTTAATATTCAGCATCATGGGGCTTAATAGGGCTCCAGTAAATGGTAAATGAGTCCTACCTCAAGTTTCACAGTCAAGAAGACAGATTCAGCCTGCTTCCAACGCTCAAGTGACCAGGAAACAGGAGGTAAATGAACTTCCCTGAATCTGTTTCCTTACTTGCAGACTGGCAATAATGATAGTATCATCTCATCAGGTTATTTATGGGGACAAATGAGCTAATACAAATAAAGAACTAAGAGCCAGTATGCCCCCAAAGTGACAACTATCCCTATCCACAATAAAGAGATGCCACGAGAGATGAAATTTTCCAAATTCAAAGCTTTGAATCCACTGGGAGGAAAATGCTGTTACTGAAGACAAAGGGGGCATGTCTAAGTGTATCCTTGAAACTCCTGCTTCAAGCAACTCGGTCTTTTTGTTACTAGCCCAAAAGTGACAGAAGCAGCACTCCTTGGTTTCCAGGACAGAGAGGAAGGGGGTGGACCTGGGCAACAAGTGGGGATGAGCAGTGGCCAGAATTAACATTACTGCCCTGGAGGAGGGGAGGCAGTGGGGGTAAGCTTGTGGAGGCAAATTTATTTATTTATTTATTTATTTATTTATTTATTTATTTAGCTTAGATTCATTTATTTATTTAATATAATTTATTGTCAAGTTGGCTAACATAGAGTGTATACAGTGTGCTTTTGGTTTTGGGGGTAGGTTCCCTTGATTCATCGCTTACACACAACACCCAGTGCTCATCCCAACAATGATCCCATCCCTCCTCAATGCCCATCACCCACTTTCCCCTCTCCACCTCCCCACTTCAACCCTCAGTTTGTTCTCTGTATTTGAGAGTCTCTTATGGTTTGCCTCCCTCCCTCTCTGTAACTATTTTTTCCCCTTCCCTTCCCCCATAGTCTTCTGTTAAGTTTCTCAAGTTCTACATATGAGTGAAAACATATGATATCTTTCTCCGGCTGACTTATTTCACTTAGCATAATACCCTCCAGTTCCATCCATGTTGCTGCAAATGGCAGGATTTCATTCTTTCTCATTGCCAAGTAGCATTCCCTTATAATGTAAACCAAACCACATCTTCTTTATCCATTTCAGTTGATAGACATTTAGGCTCTTTCCATAATTTGGCTATTGTTGAAAGCGTTGCTATAAACATTGGGGTACATGTGCCCCTATGCATCAGCACTCCTGTATTCTTTGGATAAATTCCTAGTAGTGCTATTGCTGGGTCATAGGGTAGTTCTATTTTTAATTTTTTGAGGAACCTCCACACTGAGTTCCAGAGCAGCTGCACCAGTTTGCATTTCCACCAACAGCGCAAGAGAGTTCCTGTTTCTCCACATCATCATGTGGAGGCAAATTTAAAGAAAGCAGACTTTGACCCAACATAAACAATGAATGGTTACCTTGGGAAAAGTCATCTCTAGATAGCCACAGGCTATATGATTTTCCAATAAGCACAAACCTCCCAAATCCTGAAGAGTCTTATTTCATTTTTAAAGAAATGTCTTTTCCTTATTTACTTGACATCGTTCAAAGGGACATTTTGTGAAGGTTCTATGCACAGACCCTAAAGTCAGGAATGTCTGCATTTGTTTCCTGCCTCTGCCCCTCTCTTGGCTATGTGAACTTAGGCAAGTTAATGAGCCTCTCTGGGCCAGGGATGAAATTAATTACATCCATTTCAATCAGCTGCTGTGAAAATTCAGATAATATATGTAAAGTGTTTCAATATTGACTAGCACCTACCAAAATGCTAACTATTATTATAATTATTATTTTTCTTTTTTCATCTTCTGGTCCCTGGACTCCTCATTTTTATAGATGCTTGGCACCTTTATGGATATTTTTCTCCTTACCAAACTTGAGACCCAGCTTGTCATTTTACAGTAACATTTTCCAACATTCTGAATCCTCTGCCACCATGACCCCAAGATTGGCTGCTGAAATGGAGTGGTGCCATGAGAATCAAAGTGCATGTCTGTGTTCTCAAGTGAGATGTCAACATTTCTGCAATGATGTCCAGGCTGATACAATGCAAGAATACCAGCATTAAAAAAAAAATGTTTATTTATTTTTGAGAGAGAAGGGTGGGGGAGGGACAGAGAAAGAGAGAGAGAGAGAGAGAGAGAGAGAGAGAGAGAGAGAATCCCAAGCAGGCTCCACATCATCAGTGCAGAGTTTCATGTGGGGCTCAAACTCATGAACCATGGGGTCATGACTTGAGCTGAAATCAAGAATCAGACACTTAGCTAACTAAGCCACCCAGGTCCCCCAATATACCAGCTTTGAAATCACATCCACCTGAGTTCAAATCCTGCCTCTGGTAGTTAACAGTTTACTCGGCCTTAGACAGCATGGTCTCTCATGCCTCCATTTGCTAACCTATGAAATTGAGCCGCAGTATCTATGGGGCTGGGCTAGACATCTTCCATGTGCCCTGCCAGATGTCGCTCTACCCATCTCCATTTAGTTCTATGCTCTGAAACTCCTTTGCCCTCTGGCTCCATATGGGAAGGACCCAGAGGTAGGTTCACACCTCCGCCTCCTGGAAGGGCCCGCGGTGGTTTGGACTTCTTCAAACACAGTTTGACTGTCACTGCTGAGCACAAAAAAAACTTGCCCATGGAGTAAGTCTAACTTTGTAGTCTGTAATTTGACATAGTTCCTGATCTGACAGGAGTCTAACTTTTATTTCCTCTTAGTCCCCTTGATGGCCCCCCATACTGATGAAACCGAATTACTTGCTCACTGTTTCCTGAACACGTCCTTGTGCCTCTACTTCTGCTGTTCCCTGCTAGGGCCTGATCACACATGACTAAATCCTACCTTATGCATTGGTCTGGCTCACATGCCTTTAAGGTATTCTCTCCCTTGACTCCTAAACACAGGAATTGCTCTCTTGCAAGAACTCCTATATCCTATCTGATATGACTGTGTGTGTATCTTTCTCTTAGCACTTTATCATGACCTGCTTCATATTACAATTATGTGCTTCATTTCCCATGTTGTTTTGTAACTTCCATGGAGAAATGTCTGTATTTTACTCATCCTGTGCCTCCCACAAGGGCTTGCCCATGCAGGGTGCTCAACAAAGACTTCATGAATGGTGTGTATGGTGCTGTTGGTGGGTGAGGTCCATACGCTGGCTGCAAGACTTTAAAAGGACTTCTTTTGGGTGTTCTTCAGCTGTATAACCAAGTACTGTGTTTCTGTATAGTACTGCTCAGGGCAAGGGAAAGGATGAGGAGTAAATTCATCTCTAATCTCTGTTTTGAATCACTACTACTTATAGTTCATGACAAAACACTGTCTAAAAAGGCTCACTAGGGGTAACCCTGCATGAATGATGATATTCCAGAACAGATGGCAGGCTCTGGGGGAGGGGAATGTGTGAAGGGAGAGCGTAAAGGGAAATTTTCACTCTCTGCCTGCCAACCAGGAAAAATCGAATACGTCCTCCACACTAGTGTCTTTGATTCCCCTCTTAACAAGAGGACACACCATAATAAATTAAGATTTACGTCTTTGCAATAAATGCTGCCAAGATGCATTGAACTTGTGTTATGTGTCCCAGCACGGCCATGTGCTTTGGGGGATACTGAGGACCACAGGCAGGGTCTCTGCCCCTAATTTATTGCTCAGGTTTCCATGGGAAGCAAAATCTAAAAATAATACCATCCATAGAGAGGAGGCATATGGATGGATTCATTATTTGACAGACTCTGCCCTGAAGCCATTCATGAATTGAAAGCATTTTAATATAATTTGAGGTTACATTAGGTGGGCCAGATTCTCCATGCCTGAGTTACTCTCTGGGAAGAAATGAGGTTCCTTTAAGGTAGCCAGGGGTAAAAATAGCTCACTGTGGACTTTGAATTGGAGCTAAACATTTACCTCGTATGAAGCAACCTTTGCTGGCTACCTGCCTTTCTGGCTCCAGATTGGGCCTTTACTTCTGTCCCTCATCTCAGAAACTCAAACCGACGCGCTGCTCATGGCCATTTGAGGGAAGTGCCCAGAATGGTCTTGGATCCTGTGGGTTGGCCACAGGGGCACAGGCGACCTGCTGGGGCTGCGGCTGGCAGGGGGAAGGAGCAGGTTGGGTTACAGAACACCCAGCAAGTGGAGCACATGTCTTCCTCTCCTGAGCTCCCATCTAGCTAGTATTGAAATTTACTTCACACAGTCTGTGACTTGGAAACGAAGAAATAAAATTTCACATTTATAATGTCACTTAATCTATTGGTAACTGCTTGATTCTTGCTGTTCTTGTCCGTTTTCCCAGCAACCTGCTTCACAGAGTGATTGGGAGGTGAGCTGAAGTAGGTTAAAGCACATGGTAAGCATGCAAAAATATTAGGTGTTATGGGGGGCATGGGAGGCTCAGTAGGTTAAGTGTCTGACTTTTGCTCAGGTCATGATCTCACAGTTCATGAGTTCGAGCCCTGCATCGAATCCCTACTTGGGATTCTCTCTCTCTCTCTCTCTCTCTCTCTCTTCCTCTCTCTCTCTGCCCCTCCCTGACTTGTACTCTATCTCTCAAAAATAAATAAACTTTAAAAAATGAATCTTAGGTGTTATATTGTAAAATTCATCACTTGCTACTTTGTGTCTCAACCCATTAACTCCTTGAGAGCAGAACATATATTTGACTCCTCCTTGATTCAACCTAGCACAAAGCATAGGTAAATTCCTCCCTTCTATTCTTTAATACTTTCTGATGATGTATCCTAAAAAAGTAATATTTAATACTAACTGCTAGTCCTCTTCCTTGTTTTATACCCACATATATATTATACATATTCCTCAATCCAGCACCTACTGGTTCAGGAGAAAAGCACTCTGCATCTCTTGACCAGCAGTGCTCATCACTTAGAGCTGAATTTGGAGTGGTTCAGGGAGGGCATTGGTGTCCCCTCATTTGTGAAGGTTTTTTCTTTATTTCTTTTCTTTTCTTTTTCTTCTCCTTCTTATTCTTTTTTCTTTTCTTTTTTTCTTTTTTTTCTTTTTTTTTTTGCCACAGATGAATAGACATCAGCTCTTGCAGCTGCTCTATTGACCCTGTCCAAAGGAAATCCACTCTAAAAATAGAATTGAAGGGAACAAATGGTCTGCCTGATAACCTATTTTGAGGGGTAGGGGGTTGGAGGATTCAAAAATGAAAGTATGTTATCAAGTAGGATGAGAAATATAAAGATTGGAAAAGTTTTAAGGCATGATTTTTAGCATAAAGTTCAATTGGCCAAATTCATAGCCATATGCCACCTATAGAGATTAAACGTGTAAAATTGCCAACATCAGATACAGCCTAATGTTTTGAAGTTTTACATGATCCTTCCTATATATAGCAAGGCTGTTGGTATCTTAGGAACACAATTATAAAAATTTTCATCATAAACCACAGGCCTTTAAAATGATGTCAAGGGGAAAGCCCTAAAGACTCCACCAAAAAAAACTTCTAGAACTGATGAAATAATTCAGTAAAGTTGCATGATATAGAACAAATGTACAGAAATGTGTTGCATTTCTATATACTAATAATGAAGCAGCGGAAAGTGAAATTAAGAAAATAATCTCATCGGCAATTGCCAAATAATAAAACATGTAGGAATAAACTTTACTGAAGAGGTGAAAGACTTGTATTCTGAAAACTATAAAACTGATGAAAGAAATTGAAGACAAGGCAAAGAAACGGAAAGACATTCCATGCTCATGGTTTGGAAGAACCGATATTGTTAAAATGTCCTTACTACCCAAAGCAATCTACAGATTTAATGCAATCCCTATCAAAATACCAACAGCATTTTCCACAGAACAAACAATACTAAAATTTGTAGAGAACCATGAAATACCCTGAATAGCCAAAGCAATCTTGAAAAAGAAAAACAAAACTGGAGGTATCACCATTCTAGACTTCAAGTTCTGTCACAAAGCTGTAGTAAACAAAACAGTATGGTACTGGCACACAAACAGACACATAGATCAATAGAACAGAATAGAGAGCCAGAAACAAACCCACAATTATATGGTCAATTAATATTCAACAAAGGAGGAAAGAATATACAATGAGAAAAATTCTCTTCAACAAACGGTGCTAGGAAAACTGGACAGCTACATGCAAAAGAATTAAATTGGACCACTTTCTTATACCATACAAAAATAAATTCAAAATAGATTAAAGACATAAATATGAGACCTTAAATCATAAAAATCCTAGAAGAGAATACAGGCAGTAATTTTTCTGACATAGGCCGTGACAATAATTTTCTGGATAGGGCTCCTGAAGCCAGGAAAACAAAAACAAAAATAAACTGTTGGGACTACATCAAAATAAAAAGCTTCTGCACAGTAAAGGAAACAAATAGAAAAACTAAAAGGCAATCTACTGAATGGGAGAAGATATTTGCAAAGGATATATCTTAATAAAGGGTTAGTACCCAAAATATATAAAAAACTGATACAACTCAACACCCAAAAAACAAATAATCCTATTAAAAAATGGGCAGAAGACATCAACATTTATCCAAAGAAGACATCCAGGTGGCCAACAGACACATGAAAATATGCTCATCATCACTCATCATCAGGGAAATGAAAATCAAAACCACAATGAGATATTGCCTCATACCTGTCAGAATGGCTAACATAAAAAACACAAGAAACAACATGCGGTGGTGAGGATATGGAGAAAAAGAAACACTTTTGCACTGTTGGTGGGGATGTAAACTGGTGCAGCCATTATGGAAAACAGTATGGAGTTTCCTCAAAAAAGTTAGAAATAGAATTACCGTATGATTCGATAATCACACTACTGGATATTTACCCCCAAAATACAGAAACATTAACCCAAAAGGATACATGGCACCCTTTTGATTATTGCAGAATTATCTACAATAGCCAAATTATGGAACCAGCCCAAGTGTCCATTGATAGATTAATGGATAAAGAAGAGGCGGTACATATAAACAATGGAATATTATTCAGCCACAAAAAGGAATGAATCTTGCCATTTGCAATAGCATGGATGGAGCTAGAGGGTATAATGCTAAGTGGAAGTCAGTCAGAGAAAGACAAATACCACATGATTTCACTCATATGTGGAATTTAAGAAACAAAACAAATGAACAGGGAAAATGAGAGAGAGAGAGAGAGAGAGAGAGAGAGAGAGAGAGAGAAACCAAGACACAAACTCCTAACTACAGAGAACAAAGAGGTGGTTAATGGAGGGGAGGTGGGCAGGAGGACGGGTGAAATAGGTGAAGGGGATTAAAGAGTACACTTATGATGAGCACTGAGAAATGTATAGAGTTGTTGAATCAGTTTTGTACGCCTGAAACAAATACAACACTATTATTAACAATACTGGACTTAAAATGAAAAAACTTAATAAAGGAAATAATAAAATGGTGCCAAGGGGCTTCCAGGTTTCCCAACTCTTCAGAGAACACATAGTTCCCGGGGACTCTTGGTATTATCATGGTACAAACTGAGTACTCACCAAACACATAACGTCACCCTGGACTTTCTCTATGAACTCACAGCCCAAAGCCTTGCCTGGGAGACCTTGTTCCTGTGGGCTTCCAATTTTCCCTTCTCCCAGGGTAAACTGGAAGTGATCTAAATGAAGGGAGAGCAAATCAAACAGCAGAATCACAACCTACAACTTGAGTGGACTGATGTTATACATGGAAGCCCCTAGAAGTGTGGCTAAAACCATTAACTTTTTTTAGTGTATGTTCTTATGTAGGGTTTTTAATATGTTAAAACCTTATGTAGGGTTAAAACCTTATGTAGGGTTTAATATGTTAAAACCTTATGTAGGGTTTAATACATATGTTAATATGTAGGGTTTTATGTAGGGTTGGTTTCCATACAACACCCAGTGCTCATCCCAAAAGGTGCCCTCCTCAATGTCCATCCCCCACCCTCCCCTCCCTCCCACCCCCCATCAACCCTCAGTTTATTCTCAGTATTACTCTGCCTTATAGAGGCAGAAGATCCCTTGAGGCAGTCAGAAGGAAGGAACTGAGGAGAAGCCCAGGCCAGGACCTCAGGGGCCCCTATGCTCTGCTAATTTCTTCAAAACCATCTAAGTCATCCTCCAGTGCCTGGGATTGATGGGGTTGCCAGAATCTTCTGGGTGGGGTGTCATGATTCCAGACCAGGACTTATTTAGAGCCCTTGGTTCCCCATGGGCTCTGGCCTGTTTTTCTCTCTTTTGAGGAACTCTCTGATCCTCTACCCCAACTTCCTCCCATTGTCCACATGTGGGGTTGTTAAGTGCTGATGAGCATGGGAGACTTTGTGCTTATGGGATCTTCTGGGGGCCCTGGGCTGGGCCCCAGTTCCAAACTGGAGGCTTGACAAGTGGATCATCTCCACTATCTTGCTCAGTATTTCTCACATAGAATTGCATGACATTGGGTAGCCGGTGTGGGGCTGACATGGTGATTTTGAGTTATTCAAATTGTTTAAGTCCCTGGTAAGAAATTTGTTCCTCCTCTCCACCCCCTTACCCTTGAGGCAGCCCTGGAGAAGACAAGTGGAGGGAAAGAGGAATGAATGGAAAACTGGCAAAATGAGGGTGGCAATTTAATAAAAGGCCTGAGAGAAACCAGGAAACCCACCTGAGAAGATTCTGGGGAATGTCTATGGTCAGGTGTCTAAGAATTTTGTATATGCTAACTTGTTGAATCCTCACAACAATCCTAGGAGGTAGGAACTATGGCCACCCCAATTTACAAAAGAGGGGGAAAGAAGAAGGAAAGAAGGAAGGAAGGAAGGAAGGAAGGAAGGAAGGAAGGAAGGAAGGAAAGTCCAGAGAAATTAGGTACCACCTAAGATTACACAGGAGCTAGAAAGTAGTAGAGACGGCTTTTAGTCATTAGGGTTGACTCCAGACTCTATGGTCCAAAACACTTGGCTATTTGTGACTAATGTGGATTCTTAATTTATTAACTGCGTAGCATGTGATATAACCACTTCCATTGCCCCCCAACTTTCCAGTAAACTTTATAAGTGACTGGTTATGTTTTAAATTTTGCTTTGTTTAGAAACCAGTAAAAAGGCTATTTCTTATCTAGATATATAAAGTAAAGAGGCAGGAATGCCTGGGCAGCAGTGAACATGTGACCATAAGACTTTCTGGAGTTCAAACCAATCTTTGGGAAGGCGTATATATCAGTCAGGATACCAACAGGGAAAGCCAACAACCTCATAGTGTTTAACTGAGAGTTTAATGAAGAAACTCTGGGGGGACAGAATTAAGGGAACCAGCAAAGGAGGGTGGAGCACCAAGGGACTAGCCATAGACAGAAGCTTTTATATGCTTTGTCCTTAAGAGGCAAAGGGAGGTAACTGTGTTGTCAAGTCTTGAGAGAGCTTGGAACCTTGGAAGGTAGATCACCTACCCAGAGCTATGACTACAGAATGAAGAACCATGGACACAGGAAAGAAGCAGAGACAGTAAATATCTCCTCCTCTTTCTCTTTCCAACCTCTGATATCCTGCATATGTTTCCACTGGTCAAACCCAACCCAGAAGCCAGAAGGCAAAGGGACCTTGATGATGCAAACTAAGGGTCAGCATCTGGGGGGGCCTCAGATGGTTAAGCATCTGACACTTTTTTCCCCCAATGCTTATTTATTTTTGAGAGAGAGAGAAAGAAATAAAGAGTATGAGTGGGGAGGGGAAGAGAGAGAGGGAGACACAGAATCCCAAGCAGGCTCTAGGTTTTTAGCTGTCAGCACAGAGCCTGAGGTGGGGTTCGAACACATGAACCTGACCCGAAGATTAGGACCTGAGCCGAAGTTGGATGCTTAATCGATTGAGTCACCCAGGTGCCCCAAGCATCTGACTCTTGATTTTGGCTCAGGTCATAATCTCACGGTTCATGGGTTCGAGCCCCACGTAGGGCTCCGTGCTGACAGTACAGAGCCTGCTTGGGTTTCTCCCTCTCCTCTCTCTCTTCCTCTCCCCTGCACTCACTCACTGTCTTTCTTTCTCAAAATAAATAAGTAGATACACTTTAAAAAAAATAAAGGTCAGCCTCTGAAGACACAGAGGAGGCAGAGAAAGATGAAGGAGAAGCAAACATAAAATTATAGCACTGAGATTGGAACTTTCATAAGCTTTGGAAGTACTGGAAGTGTGTGTGTGTGTGTGTGTGTGTGTGTGTGTGTGTGTGTGTGTGTGTTTAGAAAGACACTAGTTTGGGTTTGGGTTCAGGCTCTAAGCTGAGCTTCAGTTGTTCCTAGATTTCACCAAAAGTCCAGATATGTACCAGGAAAATGGAAGTCTGTAAAGGCATATGCTTGGACTTCCCAGGAGCCTGGGTATATCTCGAGGTCTCTCTATGACTGAAAACAGCCTTCTGCACTTGTCTGAGTAGGTGTGAAAATCCCAGGGCTTGGTCTGAACAATCTGGCTTCCTGAGGCTAATGGTCACCTCTCTTGACTAGCCCACTGGACCAGCCCACTGTCAGAGGGGCTCATTCTATTCAGATGTCAGTGATAGTGATGAGTGAGGCATCCACAGACTACTTCTGAGTGTCAGAGAAAGTATTCAGAACATTGCACAGCTCACGTAAGAGAGACTACTTTATGATTTATTATTTTAAAAAATTATATAATGTCATCTGCACTCAACATGCTATGTAAGTGACACATGATTCTCATTTGATTGGTTATTTTAGGTGAAACCTTCATTAGAAATAGTGGTTGCTTTCATGTTTCATTAATCTTAAGACAGAGGACTTTTAGGCAAGGGGTAATGATCTTTCAGAATAAGTTTCTCCTATATAGGCTTTCGTTTATTATCTTGAAAGTCCAACAAGGTCTACTTGTTTGGACTTGAAGTAATGTCATTTGACACTGGAATTGCTACCCCTTAGAATAAGATTATACTGATCACAGTATAATGTGACTCTCATCTCATAGTTTTCTCTCTACCTTGTAAACCTGAAAATTGGAGTAGGAACAAGAGTTGACGGTTTTTAGGAAGCAAATTGTTGTTAGTGCCTAACAACTCATTTGCAACAATTTATTCTAGCAGAAAATGTCAGGTGTGTGTTCGCCATCCTGTCACTGGAGGCAGCGATGATTTATTTGCTCCTTGACAATGGAAAACTGAGGGATTTAGAAGGTCAGGGACAACATATTGATGTGGATTTTGTAGGGTAGGGTTACTCCAGACTCCAGCAGTAGTATTGGAGTCCTGTGGCTTTGCTGAAACCTTCTAGCGCTTTTCGCTAACCCACGTAAGTGGGTTTTTCATCTGATCTTTGCTTCTACTTGATACAGTAAAAAACAAACAAACAAACAAACAAACAAACAAACAAAACCCCACAAACCATAATGTGGCTAATACAATGTTCATGATTAGGTTGCATAAGGTGATGCTGTGATATGATCTCTGAGATTATCTTTGAAATGTTTGAAGTGTCATTTTGTTCTTACCTTTTTCAGTGGAGTGTTGGCCCTTTAGGCTAGGGATTTCTTGTCCCCCCCCTTTTTTTAAATCTTTTTGTTTTTCAGTGCTCCTCATCATCTTGGCCTTGGCTATGTGGTTATTTCAAGGCCACTGTCATCCAAATGCTACTCAGTGAAGTGATGCAGCCTCTTAGTGTTGGATTCCAGGCCCAAAGCCCTCCCAGAGGACAGGGAGGGGGTGCAGAGTAGGCCAGAGAAGCTACAAGAGAGAGAAGAGGACCATGTTCTGAAATGCCATCCCATTAAAACTGTCCATGTGAAGGATAAATTCCAGCAAATATACCTTCTGATGCTTTGCTGAACTTCTAAGATCTGAAGGCAAGCTCTAAGGGCAAAAATCTTAAACATAAAAAAACCAGAAACACATAGAAGTAGGGCTAACCCTGAGACTCTCCCCATACAGCCAAGATACCCGGAGATGTCACATTCTCAGTGAAATGAAGGGGTAGGCTGGGAAAAAAAAAATCTGCCTGCCAGCAAAAGTCACCACCAAAACAAAAACAAAAGCAAAAGCAAAAAACACAAACAAACAAACAAAAAAAACTGTTGGTGGGGAAAAAAAAAGACAATAACAATTTCTTCTCTAAAGACCTCTAGTCAGAGGCCTACCTTTTAGAAGATCTGGGATTCCAATCCACACTGCCCACTTAGTCAGGGACACCCCAAACCTAGAAATGAAGTGACCCCAGGTTAGTAGCAGCCCTGGCACACCCTCTCTGGAGAGAATTACCCTCAGTCAAGTTCCCACAAGTTCCCACAGGTTATCAAAACCTAAGCTTATAATAAAAAGATTACTAGGTGCCTTAAGAAACCACATATACCATGAGTGAGGCTCACCAGAACCACAAAACAAAACAAAACAAAACCAAGAAAAACAAACACCAGTTCAAGACCCTGGTAAGATCTGAGATATTAAAAATTTCACGCCAAGCTCGGCCGGGATTCCCAGTGCTGTGAGCAAGCTCTGTGGTGTTCACAGCATCTGTCATGGTTCGTCCGCTAAACTGTATCATCGCTGTGTCCCAGAACATGGGCATCGGCAAGAATGGGGACCTGCCCTGGCCGCCGCTCAGGAATGAATTCAAGTATTTCCAAAGAATGACCACAACCTCATCAGTAGGAGGTAAACAGAATTTGGTGATTATGGATAGGAAGACATGGTTCTCTATTCCCAAGAAGAATCAACCTTTAAAGGACAGAATTAATATAGTTCTCAGTAGAGAACCTCCAGGAACCTCCACAAGGAACTCATTTTCTTGCTAAAAGTCTGGATGATGCCTTAAAACTTATTGAGCAACCAGAATTAGCACATAAAGTGGACATGGTTTGGGTAGTGGGAGGCAGTTCTGTTTATAAGGAAGCCATGAACAGGCCAGGCCATCTTAGACTACTTGTGACAAGGCTTATGCAGGAATTTGAAAGTGACACATTTTTTCCAGAAGTTGATTTGGAGAAATATAAACTTCTCCCAGAATACCCAGGTGTTCTTTCTGATATCCAGGAGGAGAAAGGCATCAAGTACAAATTTGAAGTATATGAGAAGAACAATTAATGTGAAGGTGTTTTCTGGTTTATTTCAAGTTAGTTGTTCCCCCTCCCCTCCAATTCTATATTTTTTTAATATTAGAAAAAAAGACTTTTGTGACTTTAGGTCAATGGGTAATCATTTCTTTTAAAAAAAATGTTTTTTTTTAACATTTATTTATTTTTGAGAGACAGAGAGAAACAGAGCATGAGTAGGGGAGGGGCAGAGAGAGAGGGAGACACAGAATTCGAGCAGGCTCCAGGTTCTGAGCTGTCAGCACAGAGCCCGACGCGGGGCTCGAACTTACGAACCACGAGATCATGACCTGAGCCAAAGTTGGACGCTCAACAGACTGAGCCACCCAGGCGCCCCAATGGGTAATTATTTCTAAGCAATGAGATTTTGTAAGTTAATCCTAATTAGACTATAGTTAAGATTAGTTTTAACTAGACCATATCAGATAACCATTTGTGAAACCTTTTTTGCTATAGCTGTATGATGCCCATCAAGGACCAGCACCTGCCTACAGTAGCATATCTTTTAAAAACCCAAGTGAAAAAATTCCCTGAGAGCATGAGTTGAAACCAGGACCTATAGAGATAGAACTAGACAGACTTGTCCAAAGGTCAGACATGGATTATAAACAGAAGAGATAGAACTCAGATATTAAAAGAAAATTAAATCAAAATAGGGACTTTGAATTCTCTATGCATTTCACTCTTCTCAAAAAAGGTTCTGTTCATTCAGGCAATCATTAAGTTGAGGGAACTCTGGTATATTCCACTGGGATAGTAAAGAGGCAGGTAGGACACTGCCTTTTTGAAGGTTAAAAGAAAAGGTCTGAGACCTCTAAAAACTCTGTCTCTGATCTTCTGTGAGATTCCATGGATGTTACAATGATAGAAGAATAAATTGTTCTTTACAAAAAAGAGTGACTTAAAACAAGCATATGGCTAAAATTAGAAACTGAAAAGGTAATGAACTGAAACTAGATAATGCTAGAAACCAAAATTATGAAGTTGGAAACAAAATTAAACTTCACTGAATTAAAAAGTGAAAATTAAAACATGTTTTCTTATCATGTTAGCAAAGATTTGGATTGTTTAGTAACCAAAGAAGGAGCATTTTTTGCCTTGTAAATTAATACAACTTTTTTAGAGTTTAAGTTAACAATATCAATTAAATTATTCTGGGTTTGGACCCAGAGCTGAGCTTCCACTTCTAAATATTAATCCTGAACAACAAAGAGATAGACCCAAGGGGGAAAAAAAAAGATTTCAGATATTAAAATTATCAGATATAGAACATAAAATAATTTTTAGATGCGCATTTATTTATTTTGAGAAACAGAGAGAGAGAGAACATGCATGCACATTCATGTGAGTGAGCGGGGAGGGGAAGGGACAGAGAGAAAGGGAGAGAGAGAGAATCTGAAGCCGACTCCCTGATGTCAGTGCAGAGCCTGATGAGGGGCTCAATCCACAACCAACCGTGAGATCATGACCAGAGCCAAAATCAAGAATCAGACACTTAACCGACTGAGCGACCCAAGACACTCCTAGAACATAGAATAATTATCCATGAAATGCACACTTACAGAGAGGTTACATATTTTTACTATCACATTTTAAAATAACCGTTTTCTAATTAAAAAGATAGAACTAAAATACTGGACAATGAACAGTCAGTCAACATTACCAACTGAGAAGGAGTGATTCAAAGTACAAAATTTTAGGATTCCTGTCATTTTTGGAAGCAGAATCCATATTTTATTTTACTTGAAGCTTTGCTAAATTATATATATAATTTTAAAGGTAACCACCAAAAGAATAAAAAAAATAGAATGTATAATGTACAAATAGTAGAGTGGAAAGAAATAATCTGAAAGACATCAGGAGAAAAAAAGAAACATGAAAAGAATAACAATGAGACCACAAAAGAAGATGAAAGGAATAAATACAAATTTATCAATAATTGTAATGAATGTATACAGTAGTCCGCCTTTACCCATGACTTTGTTTTCTGACGTTTCAGTTACCCACAGTCAAGTGCAGTCCAGAAGTAGATGATCCTTTTCTGACTTATTGTCAGAAGGTCAGTAGTAACGTAATGCTACGTCACAGTGCTGACGTCATTCACCTCATGTCATCGCATCACATGGGCTTATTGTCATCTCACATCATCACAAGAAGGGTGAGAGGCACCTGGCTAGATCAGTCAGTGGAGCATGTGATCTCAGGGTTGTAAGTTTGAGCCCCATGTTGGGTAGAGATTACTTAAAACTAAAATTTTTAAAAGAAAAAGAAGAAGGGTGAGAAGAGGACAATAAGATATTTTGAGAGAGAGACACCACATTCACATGACTTTTACTACAGTGTATTGTCATATTTTTTCTATTTTATTATTAATTATTCATCTCTCACTGTGCCTAATTTATAAACTAAACATTATTGTAAGTATGTATGTACAGGAAAAAACCAGTATCTATAGGGTTTGGTACTATCTGCGGTTTCAGGCACCTGGGGATCTTAGAATGTACCCCCTTTGGTTAAGGGAGGACTAGTGTACCAATTTTTTTTTTTTTAACGTTGAAAAGAAAGTTTCTAATTGTAAAAGTGCTTTCACCCTCCCTGTGTGTGGCCTTGGAGCTGCCCCACCCTTTTTCCCATCACTGCTCCTACCACCACCTTTCACCCCACAGATGGTGGGTGGTTCAGGACAGTGGTGGCTTTCTCCTGTCACCCCTTGGCAGTCCCTTAAGGACCAACTCGTGACCTCAAGGTGCCTTACCTGAGGCAGCCATTCAGCAGTGTCTGAGATACTCATCTTGGTGGTAAGTTACAGTGGCAGATGATGTTTCTCTGTTATAGCATCTCTTAGAATGCTTGTTTCTGATGCTAACTCTGCATTCAACATGAAAAGGAAATGTGTCTCTGAAGGTAACAAG
Source organism: Panthera leo (assembly GCF_018350215.1). Taxonomy (NCBI): domain Eukaryota; kingdom Metazoa; phylum Chordata; class Mammalia; order Carnivora; family Felidae; genus Panthera; species Panthera leo. The sequence continues at coordinate 50,894,368 of NC_056683.1, forward strand.
GGACGCTGAGGCGTGCAACCTTTGTTTCTAAGGAGGAGATTATCTGGGGGGGGGGGGTGCAAAACAACCAGCAGAACACCCAAAGGATGCAAAAAGTCCATCAAAATCTGGGAGCAGCTCTCACTCTGGAGCAGATAATAAAAATGAAAGGAAAGTAAATCTTTAAAAAAGAAAAAAAGAAAACGGAAGGACTTAATGTTGGCTATCCAGAAAGTCAGGAAAAATGATATATTAAAATTTTTTAAAATATTTATTTATTTTTGAGAGAGAGACAGACAGACAGAGCGCGAGCAGGGGAGGGGCAGAGAGAGAGGGAGACACGGAATCCAAAGCAGGCTCCAGGCTCTGAGCTGTCAGCACAGAGCTCAACACCCACTAACCGCAAGATCGTGACCTGATCTGAAGTCAGACACTTAACCAACTGAGCCACCCAGGCGCCCCAAAAGGAGATAATTTTTGAATGACATTTTGTCCTAAGTCTGCTAAAGAAAAAAATAAGAGAGAACTAATATTCTGGTGGAACAGCAAGGCCCCGGGCATTTAGAAAAATATTCCCAGAGCATTTACATGGATTTTAAGACCATAACAAAACAAAACAAAAAAACCCCACAATGCTTTGCTTTTTTTTCTTTTAACTCTTACTTAAGATACTTCTAATATATAACCTTATCCAAGGTTAAAGCAGGAATGAGAAGTACAGCCCATCCCATTTTAATGAATTCACCCTGGTTCCCAGAGATCTCAGCCATCACCCAGGTGTCTACTTGATATAGAGCTAGGCTGCCACCAAGTGGCAGACTGTGGTTGTTCCTGCTCTGTCTTCCAGGAAGTATAACTGATTTTGTGTTTCCAGGGCGTGACCTTTGGCAATTTCCTCTCTTCTGAAGTCAAGTCCAAATCTAAAATCACACTTTAAGTGTCCCAAACCGCTTTTGCTGGTTGATTTTTTTCCACCAAATAAATAGGCATTGGAGCTTGCTGGGGCCCTACTCCTAACTTCTTGAGAAAGGGGTTCAGAACAGTCCAACATCCAGTTAACCATCAGATTAGTTGAGAGTTTCATTTGTAAAGTAAATTCAACTCAGACTGTCTCACACCCAAAATCTGAATTTATTTTCTCCTGTAACTAGGAAGTCTGGCTGTGGAACTGGTCTCAGAGACCCCCCAGCACCCAAGGCATGTGTGGCGTAGGACACAACTGGGAGTCACAGAGCAAGGTTTGTTTTGTTGTTCCCTTGTGCTCACGCTCAGCATCCCCACTGATTCAGAGGTCGCCTTTCCTCAAGAAAGGATCAGGATTGTTATAGCAGGAAAGCAAAGAGGAAATGTAATGCTTATCTTTTCAATTTCTAAACATATTTAACAATTTTCCATAACACAGATTTTTGAAAGAAAGCTTTGGATCTGCAAAACCAGAGAGTTCTGAGAGAAGAAAGACTTACCGAGAATCAAAAGAGCTAAACTCTAAAGGAATCAGGGGGTAGGGGATGTGCCTTGACCAGTAGGTAGAAGAGGAAATAGTTGGCGCTGGTCCTGCAGACCAAATTAGGATTGCCCAGATGTGGAGTTTGAAAGAGGAAGAGATGGAGTATGCTCTAGAGGGAAGCTGGTGATCCTATGAATGGAGGAGCGCACCTGGGGGGGGGGGGGGGATTTTCCCAAGAGGCTCTGGGGTCAGCACTGGGGTACTGCCCAGCAGCATTTGAGATTAAATACCTCGTTTGAATCTCCCACTGAAATTTAAAAAAAATACATATTTTAAACAATCTTCTTAAAAGCATTGATGACCTGGAAAAAATGTAAAGAGTATTGAGGATAAAAGCTATCATAGAAACATGAAGTGATGAGAACATAGATGTTGTTCTTCCGAAAGGAGTAAATGTGAGTTTTGAGTTTTAAAGGACTTGCTAAGGGGCACCTGGGTGGCTCAGTTGGTTGAGCATCCTCACTCTTGATCTCAGGTCAGGTCTTGATCTTAGGGTCATGAGGTCAAGCCCCACATTGGGTTCCATGCTGGGTATAGAGGACCTACCAGTTACAGAGTACAAGAAAAAAAAGCCCCATAAAATAGGAGACATCACCCTGCGTTCTGTAAACAGACCTTCCATCACCAGCTTCATAATTTTTTGGGCCCCATGCAAAATGAAAATGTGGGGGTCCTCATTCAAAATTATTAAGAATTTTAAGACAGTAACAGCAGAGCATTAAACTAAGTAAGGGGCTCTTCTGAGCTCACTGTCCTATGCAACCCTTTGTGGAAGGGTGAAGTAGATGTAAGCCCAACTCCCACCAACCCCAGCAGACTGCCTTTCTAAACAGTCACAACACAGCCTTCGTGTGAGTTTGTAACTGAAATTCGGACTGTCTGGGTTATCCCAAAATACCTCCAGCCAGGAATTTAGTGTAAGGGAGACTTGGGTTGGTAATCCCACAGGGCACTGTACAGAATCCAAGACAAATCCTGCTTGATAGAATCCAACTTCAATCCAAAGACTAAATCAATCTCCTTATTTCCAGATCCAAGTAAAACAGTTCACAGCTACAAATCATATACTACACAAGGAAGCAAGCTACCATGAACAAGAACCAACAGAAATAAGAAAATTGTAAAACAAACAAAACAGAGCTACAAAACACCGAACATTAAAAGGCAATGTTTTTTTAAAATTAAATTAAATTAAATTAAATTAAATATGTAGTGTCCCGGTGTGCCACTCCACTACAGTTTGGCAAGATATTACCATGGGAGGAAACTGGGTAAACAATGCATGAGATCTCTTTGCATTATTCCTCACAACTACATGAGAATCTGCAATTATCACAACATAAAAAGTGTAATAAAATTTTGAGGGAAAACTAGATAATATGAAAAGTGAATAGGATAATTAAAAGGATGAACAAGTAAAAATTTTAAAGTAGGTAGAATTGAAAAGAAAGAAAGAAAGAAAGAAAGAAAAGAAAAGAAAAGAAAAGAAAAGAAATGAACCAAAAAAGAAAAGAAAAAGAATTAGTTAACTAGAAGAATCTTCCAAAGAAATTTTACGAATGCAGCTCAGAGAGAAAAAGAGACGGAAAAAGCTGACACGTTAAGAAATGAGTGGGGCAGAGTGAGTAGATCTAACATGTCGAATTAGAGTTCTCCATGAAGAGGAGAAGGTCAGAATAGGAGAGAGGAAATACTTAAGGAGATGACAGCTGAGAATTTTCCACAATTGGTGAAGGACACTAATCCACACCAAACGTCATAATAAAAATAAACGACAAAACAGCCATGGTGAAGACAGGATTACTTCCAAAGGAACAAAATCAGACCAGTGACTTGTTGACAACTCATTTAGAACCTTCCCGCATGCACTGAAAACCTTTCAATAATTTCCCATCAGTTTCTGGGTACAGGCTAAAATATTTTGCACGGTCTACAATGCCATACGTCAACAGTCTTCTTTAGGAGCCACTGTCACTTCAGCAATCTGTGCTCCATGGTTTTCTTCCAATTTCTGGTATAACTGCCATATTCCCTCCTGACTGGAAACTTCAGACATTCTGTCACTGTCTGAATCACCCACTCCCTCCCTCCTTCACAACTGTTTCTCACCCTGCAGGACTCTGATAAAACATCTTTTCCTTAGGAAGTGCAGCACACAGTTGTTGAATCTGTGTTTGTTTTTTGTTTTACAACCCAACATCTGAGCTCCACCTCAAGGGGATTCTTATAAATTGTATCCTTTGACTGATAAGGCTTCAAATGTCATATTCAGAATAGCTATTAGAAAGTATTCAGCATATGTAATACGACTGCCAATAACTGAAACTTATTTTCTGGTGTGGTTTAGTAAAATGTCTCCATACTGAATAGTGAAAGTTTTGTACTTTTTTTTTAATCAAGAAAGTGTATTTTTCTTATGTGAACTACTCTATCTTCAAATTTTCTAAATTCCAGTGTAAATTCAGTTGAAGATAACTATTTATGTGAAACACTTCTACAAAGTGGCAAGGCCATTTTTAAGAAAATAGGATCAAGAAGTCGCTCTTCTTTTTACATGTACAAAAAAGGTAGAAGTTATCACATCCATAACATGTGCCAGAGTCTTATTGTCTCTTGGTGCTATAACAAATCATTCTTCTGTCTTTTCAAAGCAAGATGATTTGGTCTCCAAATACATATGGGTTTGGTGCAAGTACAAAGACCTTTGTTTGGGGTAGTCTGGAAGCATTCAGTGAGTTTTCAGGTGGAGGATGATATGCAGAGTTATTAATTTAAATGATGCTCTTTATTTGTTTTATTTTTAAAAATTCCACATGTCAGTGGAACCATATGATATTTGTCTTTCTCTATCTGACTTATTTCACTTGGCATAATACCCTCCAGGTCTATCCATGTTGTTACAAATGGCAAGTTCTTGTCCTCTTTTATGGCTGAGTAATATTTCAGTATGTGTGTGTATGTGTGTGTGTGTGTGTGTGTACCACACCTTTATCTCTTCACCTAACAATGGACACATGGAGTGCTTCCATATTTTAGCTATTATACATAATGATACAATAAACATAGGGGTGCATAGATCTTTTTGAATGTTTTCATTTCTTTAAAAATAATTTTTTTTAACGTTCATTTTTGAGACAGAGAGAGACAGAGCATGAATGGGGGAGGGTCAGAGAGAGGGAGACACAGAATCCAAAACAGGCTCCAGGCTCTGAGCTGTCAGCACAGAGCCTGACGCGGGGCTCGAACTCACAGGCTGTGAGATCATGACCTGAGCCGAAGTCGGCTGCTTAACCGACTGAGCCACCCAGGCGCCCCCTCATGTTTTCATTTTCTTTGGGTAAATATCCAATAGTGGAATTACTGGATCACATGGCATTTCCAATTTTTTGAGGAACCTTCATACTGTTTCTACCATGGCTATACCAATTCCCATTCCCGCCAAATGCACAAGTGTTCCTTTTTCTACACGTCTTTGCCAGTACTTGTTGTTTGCTGTCTTTTTGATCCTAACCATTCTGACAGATTCTCACTGTGGTTTTGACTTGCATTTCCCTGATGATTAGTGATGTACAGCATGTTTTCATGTGTCTGTTGGTCATCTCTATGTCTTCTTTGGAGAAATGTCTATCCAGGTCCTCTGTCCATTTATTACTTTTTTGGTGCTGAGTTGTATAAGTCCTTTGTATATGTAGAATATTAACCCCTAATTGGATATATCATTTGCAAATATCTTCTCCCATTCAATAGGTTGTCTTTTCATTTTGTTGATGGTTTTCTTTGCTGTGCAGAAGCTTTTTATTTTGGCATAGCCCCAATAGTTTATTTTTGATTTTGTTTCTCTTGCCTTAGGAAACATATCTAGAAAAATATTGTATGGCCAATGTCAAAGAAATTACTGCCTATGTTTTCTTTTAAGAGTTTTATGTATTAGTTATTGTTGTTATCTCTCAGAGTGCCTCATTTAAGGTTTGGGATATATGTAGTGACTGAGATGGCCTCTCTCAGAAAAGCAGAGAATTTGACTCACATTTAAGGTGATAATATTTACCTTCCAGAACTTGTTTCTGCAAAGCCCAAATCATTGAGAACATTAAAAAAAATCAGTTAGGTCATAAGAAAACAGAACACAAATAATAAGAAAATCTGCCCATAATTATTTCAACCTTTTATAAATCTAGTCAGATGGAAATATACTCATTGAAGGATTATCAGAATAGGAACTATGTTAAGTCTGCAAATGAAGGTATTAAGAAATCTAATTGTGTATCCCCTAAGTTTTGCTTGGAAGAGAGCAGGCCTGTTCTGCAGCCTAATGCTCATCAATCTCATGATATGTACCAGACATAAATTCAGAAGTGTTATTAAATTTTATGTCATAATTCTGTTGCTGATAATAAAATAGAACCATAACTAAAGACTAAATTCATTGATTTTTTTTAAAGTTCACTTGTTTATTTTGAGAAAGAAAGCACAAGCAGGGGAGAGGCAGAGAGAGAGGGAGAGAGAGAGAGAATCCCAAGCAAGTTTTGCACTGTCAGCGTGGAGCCTGACTCAGGACTCGAACTCACTGAACCATGAGATCATGACCTGAGCTGAGATCAAGAGTCAGAGGCTCAACCCACTAAGCCACCCAGGTGGCCCTCATTGATATTTTTATTTGAAAGGCAGTCCTGTACTTTAAGCATGTGTGCATTTATGCTATACCCTAGAGAGTTAAAGGACCATCGGTCTTAGACATCACAGAGTTGTGATGTGGTGTTTTTTTTGTTCTTGTTATTTGTTTTGTTTTGTTTTTGAGGAGGCATAAAAACATGGTTTATTCCAACACTGCAATGTGTAACAGGAGAATGGGAGGGGAGGTTGGTGGTGGGTGTGGATTCCCAGACCCTCTCCTCCATCACCCAGCTCCAGACCAGGCTGGAGCTCTAGGAAAAGGAGGCTTTGGGGGTTGAAGTGGGGGGTAGACTCTGCTGGGTTACCATTGGGAGGGTCACAAACAAGGGCTAGAGTTGGAGAGGATGTGGTTGGTGGCACGTGGGGCTGGTAGTGAGGTGGGACGGGGTGGGAAGTTTTGGCCTGATGTTGGTTGGGATCAAGGCTAGGGCAGGGGGAGGCGGGGCTTCCGTTGGGAGTGTCCGAGGTTAAAATAGGGAAAAGCCACCGAGGGTGGGAAAAAGAGGAGGGTGTGTCACAGTTTGACGTCAAGGGTCACAGTCTGCTCAGGGCACAGTCTGGGATTTGGGTCACGGTTTGGGGTGAGGGGTCACAGTCTGGGGCCGGCTAACCATTTTTAGGGGTCGGAAGTCACAGCCTGGGGTCAGGGGTTTCTGTGTGGCAGGGTCAAGGTCTGGGGTCACAGTTTGGGGAACGCGTCTCACAGTTTTGAGTCCCAATGGGTGAAAGGTTAAAAACGGGCATCCCCAGAGATGTGGCTGGGGCCCGGGAGGTCACGGAGACCAGGAGGCCGCGGCCTGGGCTTGGGGGTGGGGCGCGGGTTCGACGGGTCCCCCCACGTCTGGAGCCATCTGGTGACGCTAAAAAGTCGTCAGCAGGAAAACTGGCACTTCTCTCCTCAGGCTAGGGGCTGTTTCTCAGGATTCTCTTCTCTCCATGGATCCAGGCTGGAGTTGCCAGGAGAGGAACTGGAAGCCGATGCGGGCAAGAGGCCGTTACCCTCGGAGGCACTGTTCCTGACCAGGGGCCACCTTGTCCTGGCTGTCCTCTGCTCCTCGTCCAGCTTGTCCTTCCACCTGCAGGTCTGACCAGCCCACAGCAGCCAGCCCTTGGCTGAGGCCCACAGAGGTGGGAGTATCCTCGGTGGAAGAAGCTTCCACAGACCTCTCTGGCAGCTGTCCCTTGCAGGTCCCACCTCGGTGGCCCACACACAGCTTGCCACACACTCCCACAGGCTTAGACTCAGGCAGGACCTGGTGCTGCTGTGTCTGTTAGTGACTGTTTCTCGGCTGTGCCACTTCTCCATGCAGACCTTCCTCAGCTCCCAGCACCTCTGACATTCTGTAAGCTCCACTTTGAATATTAAACTTACATCTCTGTAAGACTTGACATGGCTCTGTTTTCCTGCCTGAACTCTGACTGATACGTTTTAAGTTTGACTTTGGTTAAAAAAACAAAACAAACAAACAAACAAAAACTTGGGTGATTAGTTAGGGGATGATGAGATCAGATAACATTCACTGGATCGTCTCCAAACCTTTAAGACAGAAGTCACCGTGGCTGTGTTGATTGTGAATAAAAGTGTGAACTTGGCCATCAGACAAACTGGCTTCACCAATGAATAACTATGTCATTCTGGGCAGCTTATTTGATCTCTCATATTCCATCTCCATAAAGCGTGGAATTGATCACCCCTTGGTCACAGGATTGTTTTAAGGGTTGCATAAAATAATTCATGTAGTGTTTAGCCAGTATCTAGCGCAAAGTTTAAAAATTAAAAAAAGGTACTCTCATATATCTCTTATTTCAGACTTGAGAGTTTCTGGGAATACTGCAGAAAAAAAAAATACTCTAAAAACATCTCTGCTTAACCTAACTATTAATGCTAGATAAGGAATTTGTAAAAGACCTTTAAAAATGGACAGTTAAAACTGACAAAGGAATAAAGAAAATCCTCAAAGGTGATGCATGTATAACACACGTACATATATAGCACAAATACAGAAAAGAAATTAAGCACCGGAGCCACTGGCTGCTGTACGGACATTTCTCCACCTAGTGGGACCTAGAATTTTTTTTTCTAAGTTTTTTAAAAATGTTCATTTATTTTTGAGAGAGTGCAAGCAGGGGGGAGGGGCAGAGAGGGAGACAGGATCCAAAGTGGGCTCTGTGCACTGACAGCAATGAGCCTATGGGGTGCAACCTCACGAACCCGCAAGATAATGATCTGAGTTGAAGTGGGACACTTAACTGACTGAGCCACCCAGGTGCCCCCGCTCACCCAAAATGTTTCTGTCTGAGAATAATTGACACATAATGTTACATTAGTTTCAGATGCATGACATAGTGATGCAATTTCTCTATTCATTTTGCTGTGCTCACTGCAAGTGTAGCTACAATCTGGGGACCTAGAAATTTGATTTTAATAGCATCTTGAGATCCAAGCCACGGGGAAGACAGGGGGCCCTGTAAGGTAAATATTTGGATGAGAGAGCCCCATTTAAGTCAGCCAATAGGGACCCCAAAAGGAACTTGGAGGGAGGGAGCACTGCCATTCCCCGAAGCTCCCTGTGCCATCACCTGACACTGGCTGCATCCTAACATCGCTGTTTACAAGGTGGCTCTCTCCATTAGCATCCCCATTACCACTCCCTCCCTTTGCCCTGGATTTGAAGGTAGTAACCACTCTGCTGCTAATGCTCTGCTTTACTTTTGGCGCTCTCTCTCGTGTGCCCCTGCACCTTTCCCACACATTAGTAAATAAACCCTCCTGGGACTTGGGCATGCTACCTGTTTCCTGCTGGGACCCTGACTGAAACACTTTCCAGCTTCTCCAGGACACGATGTAAAGTCGTTGAGAGTTAGAACTCACTTTTTCTTGCTTTGAATCTCTCTTACAGTGCTCCATGCTCGGGGGGAAAACGTTCAATAAAGGCTGTGAGAAGTACTGGCATTACAAAATATGAACATAAAATATGTGATCGCTAAAAGTCTTCCTTGGAAGTACTCTGTTTCCATCCGAGATGAAATGATGAGGGTTGAATGTTGCTCTGTCTCTATTGGAGCCACTGTGGTCCACGTGAAGGTGGTTTCTTGGGCTAGTTGTCATGTGACACAAACCTAGGTCTCCACGGTTCCCTTTGAGTTGGCTGCATGAAATCACTGCAAGTGGGGAATTATTGGAAGTGTTTGAATAGACCTAGGAAGGCCAGTGTAGCCCCTGGGCAGCTAGCTTTCTATCCCTGAAGTGGACGTGTGCCATGTTGCTACTGAGGTAAACCACTTTCCAAATAACCTCAAAATTCCCTTCTTTCCTTCTCTCTGAAGGAGCCAGCTGTCATGTTCACTACAAGATAGTGTCATTTACTCAAAGATGTTTGAAGCAAATGCTACCTTTTACCTTTGGTTTCTACTCTTCTCCCGGTAAAATTCCAAAGGAACCTTCCTTGCTGGATCCTTTATTCTGTGCTTGTTTTATTAGGAGCTACCTATCAACTGCTGCAGTGGCTGAAATATTGAAATGCTACCAGCGTCTGAGCTGGGGCTGCTGCTCTGCTCTGCCCTCTAGTGGCAGCAGGATGTCAGAGCGGCGGCTCCTCTAGCCTCCTGCGGCTGAGGCTGCCAAGGCTGAACCTTCAGCCCCGGGCAGTTTCTCAGTAATGGAGTTCTTGCTTGATGCAGCTTTCTTTCCAGAAGAGGATCGACTTTAAGGGACAGCAGCTGTCTTGGACCCTCGTTTGAATCAAGGTGCCCAAGAAATGTAGGCCATCCTGATGCGTACAATATGCTACTTTGGAGTAACTACTACGGGATCCAGGCCCTTTAATGTGAGCCTACAATTCAGCATGCTGGAAAAAGGATGTCAAGATGTCAGGGATGTGGCAGGGTCAGAGTCCCGTCTTCACCATCACCTCTGTCTTTCTCTGTCCTCTTGTACTCCCTCCTGATGGGGAATGTATTAGTCAGTCAGGTTCTCCAGAGAAACAGAAACAATAGTAATCTGTCTATGTGTCTATCTATCTATTTATCTGGAGATTTATTATAAAGAAGCTGGCTTACACAATTACCAAAACTCAGAAGTCCCATAATCTACTGTCTGTAACTTAGAACCCCAGGAAAGCTGATAGTTACAATTCCAGTCAGAGCCTGAGAACCAGGAGCTCCAATGGTGTAAATCCCAGGCCAAGGGCAGGAGAAGACCCATGTCTTAGCTCAGTCAGGCAGACAGAGAGAATTCAACCTCCCTCTGTCTTTTCATTCTATTCATCTTCCCAGTAGGTTGGATGATGTCCACGTTGGGGAGGGCAACCTACTTTACTCCGTTCACCAGTTCAAATGCTCCTCTCCTAGAAACACCCTCAACAGATACACAGAAATAATGTTTAATCAGATTATCTGGACCTCCCATGGCCCAGTCAAGTTGACATGTAAATTCACCATCATAGGGAAAAATTATTTGAAAGACAATGCAACATGACAAAATTAAGGAATGTGCTAGCATAATAATGAGAGCAGGCTAATGGTAGCAGTGTCAGCCACATAGATGCTGTAAGATAAAGAGATGAAAATTGCCAACCATCACCACATATACTGTACAAGATAGCACAGAGGGGGCTGCCACCCAAAGTCCAGAGTGAAGCGGAGAAGGAGCTTCAGAGGCTGGGGCATCTCACTCTGCTCTTCAGAGATGAAGCTGGGAGCCCCAGGGAGGGGCAGAGTGGGAGCCAGAGCATCCCGAAAGGATGATGTAAGAAAGACCAGAGGGAGGGGTGCCTGGGTGGCTCAGTCAGTTCAGTGGCTAACTTCAGCTCAGGTCATGATCTCATGGTTCGTGAGTTCAAGCCCCGCATTGGGCTGTCTGTTGTCAGTGCAGAGCCTGCTTAGGATCTGCTGTCCCCTACCTCTCTCTCTGCCCCTCCCCTGCTCATTCTCTCTCTCTCTCAAAAAATAAATAAACATTAAAAAAAAAAGAAAGACCAAAGGGGGGAGTTTTCAGATGCCCTTTTGGACTGGCGGGGGGCGGGGGGAACTCCTAGAAATTTAAAGTCTAAATAAAAAAAAAAAAGACTTATGAACAGTAAAAATATTTTGCAATGTTTTCTACCCTCTGTTGATTCATTTTAGTTGTAACGTTAATTTCTTTGTGATAACATATTTTACCTACAAACCATTCCAGGTGCAAAAAGTTTAACACAGGGTTCAGTTCATTCCTGGTGCTCAAGAAAGTGAAGATGCCCATAACCTAATTGGGATTTTGTGTTTTCCCTGTGGAATGTCATCAGTGTATAACTCAATATGCCTCTACCCTGACTTCACATTAGAATAATCTAGAGATTTTTCTAAAATTAAATCACAACAGGGAGGGGTTGTGGGGCTCGACATTTGCATTTTAGAAGGTCCGCAAGTAATCTTGGTGTTGCCAAGACTGAGAACCACTCTATGAGCACTTCAGGCACATTCGGTGGGTTAGCTAGACATTTGGAGAAGGGGAGACAGGTTCTAAAATGACTCCTAGACTGGCCTGCAGGGGTCCCAGATGCACCCCTGCGCACACAATAAGAATGATATTCAAATGGCTTCTTTCAGTGCAGTGTGGTCATGTTATTGTTTTCTTCCTAAATTGCTTTTATCCCAAACCTTGTGAAATCTAGAAAAGTGCATAGTTGAAAAAACCATGGTTTTTCTGTACCAGCTATTGACTTTTCTCTCTTATTTTGCATTTGGATATTTTTTTTTCCTGTTACATATTCTGTTGCACTGAAAGCACTTTATCATATTTACCTACTAACTGGATTTTTCTCACCTCAGCCCCCTTGTGAGAAAATGGAGATTTTTTTTTTCCCCAACAAATGTGTGCAAGTGAGATCCTTGGAAATAAGCAAGTAATCACAGATTAAACCTCTTTCTGCCTTGTCTTTCTCCTTCCCTCAGTGACTTCTGATTTGGTCCTTGAGCCTCTGGCACATTCACTTATTAAATCTGTGGGGAAATAAATGCTACCTGCTCACTCACACCCAAATCTGGCTTAGATTCTCCTCTGAGCTGTACTGCATTTAGAAAGCTGTATTCTCTTGATTAATTCACCTGTGTTGGCCTTGCTCCCTAAACTGTAAGCCTGTAGAAGGGAATACGCGAGAGCTACTTGGATTATTTTCTCAGTGCCTACCAGTCTCTGGCACATGGAAAGGGCTGAAATATTTTAACAGATGAAAGTTATCAAAGGCAAGATTCTCTTCTTCAGTGAAATACTACATTTCAATGCAATTGATGCCGTGCGTGCCTGCTCTTCCCTCTGCCCCTAACCTTCAGAGGTGATGCACATGTTGGGTGAAGTTAAAAGGTGGAGAGACTTTTCTGTGCAGAGAGAGGTCTGCCCAGCATTCAGCCCTTCCTTCAGAACTGGTCTTTCAACTTTCCGCTGGGGAAAACGTGTGGAAGTGGTCTGCTCCGCCCTCTAGTGGTGGCCAAGTTGCAGAACACCTTCAAAGACTAGGAATTACTACTCTGTAAAAGCTCTCCAGAATAGTATCGAAACTCCAGTTAGTATAATAATCTGTGTATTATATATACGTTGTTATCTGAGCCTTCATTTTCTGTTTTTTATAAGAGGCTTGCAGTCCTTTGGTCAAAGGTCTGTAGTCATACATGGGAGGATGTCTCCAGAAGGGTGTTTAAGATCAGAGTCCTTACCACTCTAAATATTGGGTGTCCCAGCAGCCCCATCAAAGGGGTACATAGGCCCTTTTGAATGTTTTCTCCCTTCCATACCCAGGTGTTTTCCCATATGGCAAAGGGGTACCTGTGCAGATCAGGTTTGGTAAGGCCCCAGGTATTACAGTCCCTTAGGGTAAAAACTCAAACACAATTCTACAATAACAATCCAATGTGGTCCGGAACAGTTGATCCATTATATACCCCCAAGTGTTTAAACAAGCCTCACTGACTTAAATAAAATTACTTTGTTTCTGAGTTTTGCTGTTGTTGATAGCAGTAGTGGTGTGGTAATTTTTTGTTTGTTGGCTTTTTAATTCAATCATGACAATAGAAACTATTGCTGGTGCTTGGGGGAAGAAATCTAGAATATCACTGAAGCCAGCAGCTTTGTGGAACCTACCACATAAAATATGTTGATAAAGGTAAAGGACATGCTGATTCTAATCTGACCTTTTCCAGATAGGGGCTATGTAGAAGATGAGGGAAAATAGGGGAAAGAACGTAGCATCTGCAAAGAGAACAGGCCCACTGCCTGAGAACGGTGCTGTCTTCTGTGGACGGCATTTTGTTGGCAAATTGCAAACACTTTCTCCAAATTGCAGGCACATTTTGAGTCCTGACAATGTGGCTCATGAGGCAATTTGTAGTCAGTTTCTTTCACAAAATGATGATGTTTAAGAACATCTTGTAATTAGGTCAAAGGAAAACAGTGTTTATTCTATGAGCTGAGAATAGGCAGCATGTCTGAGTTCTAATTAACCCAGTGGTTGATTCACTAATGCCAAGCGTCTGTTGTCAAGGAAGATATTAAAGCAGTTCCACAGGTAACATTTTGCAAGGGGCTTCTTTCTAACAGCAGTTTACATGGGCAAACGATGGTAGCAATGCATACCCTAACCCAGTCTGATGAAATGTTTACCTACTAATTGGATTTTTCTCACCTCAACCCCCTTGTGAGAAAATGGAGATTTTTTTTCCCCAACAAATGTGTGTAAGTGAAGTCCTTGGAAATAAGCAAGTAATCACAGATCAAAGTATTAGCCCATGCATTCTGAACAAGCACAAACAGCAAAGCTCAAGAGAGAAAGCTCTGTTTTGTTTTCAATGCTAGATCACAATCGGCTCCTTCAGAGCCCCAGAGAGCCAGAGTCAGAACAGGCTGCCTCGGGAGCTCTTGTTCCACATTATGCTTTCCTTTTGCAGAGTTAAGGCTTTGACTGAAATGCTAATTGTGAAAAAAATCTCCTCGGGAGCTTGTAGGGTTCCACTCTGTCCCACTTGGAGATAGTTATGAAGTCCCTTTCTGATAAAGCTCCACAATCCTACAAAAAGTCAGACTAATTAATGAAAAAACAGGACTTCACCTGGTACCTCAAAGTTGAAGGATGGAGTAGAAAATTAACCTTAGTCACTTCAGTGTGGCAGACATGCTAGGTATTCCTGCTGCCCAAATACCTCTGTCCATTCTCGATAACACATTAAACACACACACACACACACACACACACACACACACACACACACACCTTTTAGTCTTTTTGGGGAGTGTGTTTCCTTCCTGATGTTTCTTCACGTGGGAGGCAGGTTAAGGAGAGAAGGGATTGTCTAGGTGGAGGGAAGAGGCTGGATTTAAGAACCTTAACCCTTTTCCAGAGGCACGAACCTAGACATAGCAGGACTCCAGTCTCTGCAAATTTAGACAGATACCCAAGCTATGGCTCTCATGCTCAGTGCCTCACTTTCCCTCCTGTGCAGGCTGCCACCCTCAGTCCTGACTTCCCTTTACTGCCTCTGTGACCATCCTCCTCTTGAAGGAAAGCTGCCTTTGGAATAGTCTGGCCTCCTTGGCTCTTGACTGATAAGAAAGGGCTGGAGAAAATCCTGCATGGCTATATATGTCTCTCTCTCTCTCTCTCTCTGTCCATATAAATATGTGTACATAGATATATACATCTTTAGGGTCCTCTCTAATGCAGTTGTCTACTGCCCACCAAAATCTCAAAAGATCTTCCACTTCCTGCCCACCCTTTAATTTTGTTGTAAGACCAGGGAGATCAAATATGAAACCTCCCATTTTAACCTGTGGGTTGCTGAGGCTGAAAATCTGAACAGGGTTGGCCCTGAGCAAAATTGTGAAATAGGTATTAGGTATCTTCCTTCACCTTTTGCTTCTCTTCCCTCCCTGTCTGCCTCCCTTTAATCCCTCTTCTTTGTTTATTCTATGCAGAGCCTTCCAAGAGCAAATTCTCAGCTAGCTCCAAATCCTTCCACCTTACACCTCTTTAACTTATCACCAATAGGGTCTCAAGGCATTTTAATTCCCTGCAGTGACAAGCTGGTGGGTAGGGAATCCTTTCTGTCCCCTAGGATCATGCTTCTGGAGAGCCTGCCTTGGGATAGGTATGGTCAAGTTCTCCCTGGAAACGTCAGGCTCTCCAAAAACCTGTTCTAGCACTCTGCTGCATCACCAGCATAACCTGCAAAATGTGGATTTTCTTTAAACAGAAGATTGGCAATAGTTACTGATGTGAATTTTTCTGTTTTCATTTGCTTTTTTGATCTCAGAGGGATTTCTTATCGCTTTAATCCAAGCAGCTACTGTTTTCATGGGACACAACAATTTTTTCAGATACAATTTTTTTTTCCCAAAAGGAACAAGCATGGATGAACAAAGATCTGGGTTCTCATTCTTACCTGCAAGTGAGTAGTAGTTGTGTGACCTTGAGCAAGTTGCATCCATTCATTCTACAAGCATGAGAACCCTGCTCTGTGCCAGGCACTGGGATATAATGGTGAAGGCGGCACAGGAAACTGATTCAAGAAACAGGACATTACAGCTTGCTGTATAGGAGGTTTGCCCAGGGCACCCAAGAAGAGAGAGGAATGCACTTTGAAGTTTCTTTGGAGGGGGGACCTTTCACAGAGCAGGTAGAATGTCAGCTCTAGTGCTGTGAAAGACTTTGTCAGCTGCACTAGACTGCAGGCTTTTGGACAGCACCTACTGCTTTGAAAGCTGTGTGTTTGAAAAATATATATTTCTACTGGTGGTGATAGTTAACATTTGATCGTGCACATGTGACTTTCGATGTCTAAGGTTGACAAATGTCTCACCTCCCAAGTAATAGACTTTTGAACACTCTAAGTCAAAATCTCTTTCATCTCATTTCAGTTCCATCCTATTTTTGTGACTGCAAATCGATCATTATTATGTTGTTTTATCCAACAAAGCCTATTTAGAATTATCTGAATATTTATTAGTTTCTTTGATTATGCCTTTTTGCATCTCACACCTTCCTTCTGAGTTCAATTTTGTTCTTCTTGAAGTATCAGGGTTTGTTATAGGTGCACCTCTCAATTATTATTATTATTTAATGGTAGTTTAGTCTGGCATAGGATGTTAGCTGGATGACTATCTTCTCTCAGCACCTGAAGATATTATTGCATGGTCTTCTGACTAGAGCATTGCTGTGGAGAATTCTCCGATCAATCTATTTATTGTTCATTTTGGGTACATGTTTCTGACTTTTGCTGCTAAGATCTTTGTCTCTGATATTCTGCCGTTTCACTACAGTGTGTTTCAGAGTGGATTTACTTTTATTTATACTAGTCAGGACTTCCATGAACTTTCTGAATCAGATGACTTATGTGTGTCATAAATTTTGGAAAATTCTTAGTCATCGTAACTTCCAATATTGCCTCTTACTTATTTCTTCGTATATTCTCCTTCGGGAGCTCCTGTTAGGTAACATTTCATCTCATCCCCAATGTCTCTTCATCTCTGTTCACAGTTTTCATCTCGTAATCTCTCTGTGATTCATGCTCACATATACCTCCAGTTTGACAGTGCTCTCTCAGCCCTTCCTAATCTGCCTATTGAGTTTTTAATTTCAAAGAATGCATTTGTGTGTTTCTTTTTTCCCCTCATCTTTGCAGTTTTATTTTTCTCCTGATTCTTATTGTTTTATGCTTCAGATTCTGTGTCTCCCTCTCTCTCTCCCCCTTCCCGCTCACACTCTCTCTCTCTCTCAAAAATAAACATTTAAAAAAATTTTAAAAGAATGTTTGGTATAACTCATTAAGCATTTCTAAGTGTTTTATCATTGGGGGTTCTACAATTTTCTATACTGTTAGAAATGAACACCCCTATATACTCTAAGAAGTAGATCACAAAGGAATTTTAACTAGGCAGAATCATTTTGTTTTTTGTTTTTGGGTTGTTGTTGCTGTTGTTTTGCTTTTATTTCATTTCATTTTATTTTTTATAGTCTCAGGAGTAGAATTTAGTGATTCATCACTTACATATAACATCCAGTCTCATCCCAACAAGTGCCCTCCTTAATGCCCATTGCCCATTTAACCCATACCCCCACCCAACACCACACCAGCAACCCTCAATTTTTCCTCTGTATTTAGGAGTCAGAAATCATTCTGTTATGTGAAAGGGTGATCATATTTGATAGCTAATGTGCTAATGAGAACTAGCCGTGTTTAACATACTATTACCCAAAAAATTGGGAATAGGGGACTTAAATGAATCAAGAACAAAACTAATGCTATTTGAGGTAAGAGGTAATCAAGAAGAAAATGATACAGCTGTAGGGGGCCTCAGAGATTAATGCATTCATTGATTCATCAGTTTTTTTATTTATGTTTCCTATAACCCAGAAACCGCTGGAGATGTAGTTCTTCCCTTTACAAAGCTCACCTGCTGTTGGGCAGCAACACCGTGAACAGTAAACAAATGATTAAATAACGTAGATGGTGATAAAGGCTACAGAGAAATAGAGGGTCTGGGAGGTGTTAGTTTCCAAGAAGTAGTGTCAGCTGAGTGCTAAACATTTAGAAGGAGCCCATCATGAGAAGAGCTAGGGAAGGACACTCCAGTAGGGAGATAGCCTGCAATCCAGCTGGTGGAGCACATAGGGAATCCAAGGGAGAAACCAGAGCAGACAGAGGGTCCTCAGAACACAGAAACTGACTTTGGCCGCAGTTGGGACTCTGATCATACCTTTTCTCTTCTCCAATCCCCAGCTCTCCACATGCCACTAATCCTCTTGCCAGCCGTCCTGTTCAGGCTCATCGTTAAGCAAGCTGTCATCTACCATGTCAAATATTTCTAAGCGCTTACACGAGCCATAAGAAGACGTAGAACACCTGCTTCTGTGGTATTTTATAACGCTGGCTCCAAGTCCTCGGAGCCTTTGCAATTAACGACAATCTATGAGTTCTTGCACCTGTTGTTTTTATATAATTCTGTCCGTGTTCCTGTGAATAACCACTAATTATGTTCTGGTATAACAAATATAAAAATTGCTATCGTGGTTTTTAGAAAACAAAGAAAGTGCTTGATATGTTGATAGAAAAAACCTCTAGCTTTAATTATAAAATTCCCATATACCTTTGTTAGGTGTAGATCTATACAGCTGTGCTTCAGGTTAACCAGAATAAGAATAAATATATACCCATATATGCATGCATACATGTATTTATGTGATAGTATGGAAAGACTGGAATTTATTGTGTTTCTTTCCTCATAATATTACTAATTAAGAGCTCTATATTGTTAACAGTTTTTTAAAAGTATTGTTTACTTGATTTTGCTTTATTTTCATAATAATGACTTGAGGTCAGTAGTATTATCCCCCTTCTTTTACAATGATTTGAATACTGAGTCCTCAAAAACTGGACTGACCTGTCATGGTGGCTCCACAGAAAATATTACTAAGACCAGAGTAAGGGTAAAGTGTGTCCATCTCTGAACATCATCAACATTTACACCTTAATTTGCAATAGTTCAATATTTAAATAGCTATGTAATTTCCTACCATTAGTAGGAAGGTGGCTGTGCATGCCTTTTCTTTTGAAATAAACATTCATTGACCAAGATTTATTATTGAATATAATATCAAAATCAAAATTTTGTCTGTTATACTTAGACATCTATGATTTTATTTTCTTTACCTTGTTTTTCGAAGGCCTTTCTATAGGAAGTCAGGGTCTTCTATGAATTCTACGATGGGATATATTTCTGAAACATTAATCACATGAGAAGGAGTTATTTTCACTAATCCTTTGTGTAGCAACTGAAAACAGATCTCGAGCTGAGTGTTGAGAACATTAAGCTTCAACGTGAAAAACACTCCGTGGGAGGAGTATCCTGGCATAGTTATGGTTTCCTGGGGCACAGACTTAATTTAATCTTAGCATCAGAGCCGCTAATGGTGCGGCTGTTGGCAAGATTAGGATTTGTCAAGTGACTTTTCCCAGTGACAGTGTTGTCTCAGTGCTGGCACTGTCTGCCCATCCCATCAAGTTCTTTCAGTACACACTTCAGGACAAGTTAGAACGGCAAACCAGGGATGGGAAAGCGTTTCTGTTGTATCTATGTTGCATTTCGGGTTTTGTTTTACTTGCTCTAGGTAATTCTCTTTACTTCTTGTCCTTGATGGCAAGTACTCTGTTCTGTGCTAATCGCCTGTAAAACACATCGGTCAGGAAAATCAACTGCTGTGGAATCACACACAGCTGATTTATTTTTTCTTTCTTTTTTTATATTTTTCAGAGAGAGAGAGAAAGAGAGAGAGAGAGAAAGCACATGTGTGAGCAGGGAAGGACAGAGAGAGAGGGGGACAGAGGATCCAAAGCGGGCTTGGTGCTGACAGCAGAGAGTCCGATGCATGGCTCGAACCCATGAACCGTGAGATCACAACCTGAGCCAAAGTTGGACGCTTAACCAACTGAGCCACCCAGGTGCTCCCCCCCAGCTGATTTCTAACCATCACTTGAATAGCTAAGCTTTTGCGGGGACACTTACATGGAGTAACAGCTCTTGGAAGCAAAGTAATGATCAGAATATAAATTTTTTTTTTCAACGTTTTTTATTTATTTTTGGGACAGAGAGAGACAGACAGAGCATGAACGGGGGAGGGGCAGAGAGAGGGAGACACAGAATCGGAAACAGGCTCCAGGCTCTGAGCCATCAGCCCAGAGCCCGACGCGGGGCTCGAACTCACGGACCGCGAGATCGTGACCTGGCTGAAGTCGGACGCTTAACCGACTGCGCCACCCAGGCGCCCCATAGAATATAAGGCCTCCTTATCATCCTTTCCTTATTTATTAAATTTTAGGTGTCATAGAAACAGATAAAAATCCCAGCAGTCACTGCCATGTTGTCACTTGATTGAACAACACTTTGGAAACTGAGACGGTACTTGTCACAAAGAAATTAGAAAAATGTTGTGGGGTCAGGCTATAGTTACTAGGTTGGGTGATATAAGTTCTCCTTCCTCCACCTCTACTTACAAATTTCTCCCTTAAGGCAGAAGTTTGAATCTTGAATGTAAGGAGACTATTACAGACATTAGGAATTTTTGGAGCACCTGGGTGGCTCAGTAGTTTAAGTGACTCTGGGTTTTGGCTTAGGTCATGACTTCACAGTTCGTGGGATCGACCCCCACGTTGGACTCTGTGCTTGGGATTCTTCCTCTCCCTCTCTCTCTGTCCCTCCCCGCTTGTGTGCATACACACACACATTCTCTCTCAAAATAAATAAACTTAAAAAAAATTAAAGAAAAGAAATTAGGAATTTTCCAAGTTAATAACAGCTAATGGTTATGTGATAAACGTATACCAAGTGCTTTATATATAACAGCTAATCCTCACCTACCCAGTGAGCCTGGTACGTCAGCCCCTTTTTACAGATCAGGAAAAGAAGGGGTAGAGCATTTAGGCACCTACAGTAAAGAAGGAATGGGGCAAGATCCGAACCCAGACAACCTCACCCCAGGGCCTGCGTGCTTAATCACCAGTATGTAGAACATGGATTGCTTGTTATGTGCAGAGCATCTTTCTAGGTATGTCCTCAGGAATCTTATATTCTAATAAGTTAAGAGTCTGGGAGGAGGACGGATAATGCAGAGTCCAAAATCCTTTGCCTCATCTTCACGGCTCTTTATTTTGTGATTCAACTTATAAGTCTTTTCACCTATCACCTACCATTTTCCTACCTGAGCCCTGGACTCACTGCGATGTTTCAAGAGAAGCTCTCATGTTCACAGCTCCATGCCTTGGTTTACTTGACTACAATATGTTGTTCTCTGTCCCCATTCAAAATCGGTTTTTCTCTGGGTGAATCTTAATGACTCTCCATGATGCCCTCCTTACACTTGAACTCATAGTATTCCTTCCCTCCTCTTATAATAGCTCCTGTGATCCAGGTATAATTCTGTGTGCTTCGTATCTCTCACTGACACAAGCCTTGAGGACACCTACAAGAGTGTTCTAGGGACAGGGAATGGAAAATTCAAAGGCTCCAAGCAGGAGTGTGTTAAGCATGTACCAAACCACAAGGAGGCCACTAACATCTAAGAGTAACAGAGCAAAAATGAGCTATATGAATGATCCAGGCCAGCCAGAGGTCTTTCCAGGTCTCCTGGATAACCCAGCACTCAGGGTTGCCCAGTGGAGTGGTTCTTTGGAAGATTATCACTATTGATTTTTGTGTAGCCTCAAAATATGTGAAACAACATTCTCAGAACTAAAGGGGAGAAGTAGATCAATCCATGATCATAATGGGAGATTTTAACACAACTCTTTTGCTAAAAGTTATAAAAAGAATGAGCAAACCAAAAAAAAAAAAAAGTAAAAATGTGAGGATTTGAGCAACATGATTAACAAATTTGATGAAATTAATATATAGAGAAGAGTGAACCAACTGAATTCTAGAAAGGAAGTCTTAACAAACATAAAAAACTGAAATAATAGAACACTTGCCTAGTTCAGTCAGTAGAGTGTGCGACTCTTGATCTTGGAGTCAAAACTTTAAGCCCCTGTTGGATGTAGAGATCAGTTAAGTTAAATAAATAAATAAATAAATAAATAAATAAATAAATAAATAAATTAAAAAAAACTGAAATAAAGCAGAGTATGTTCTCTGACCACAATGTAATTAAGCTACTAATAACTAACAAAAATACCTATACAAACTCCCACAATTTTAGAAATTAATAATATATTACTAAACAATCTGATAGGTCAACCCAAAAATCACAATAGGAATTCAAATATATTTTTAATTGAACGTGTTAAAAATGCGATGTATCAAAACTTGTAGGGCTGCATCTGAAGCTGTGTTCCCAGAGAAATTTATACACTTAAATGTAGCCTTTAGAGAAGTAGAAAAACTGAAAATGAAAAATCTCAATATTTCAACAACGTAGAAAAAGAACAGCAAACTCAGATTAAGTAGAGAAGGTAAATAATAAAGAACAAAATAGAAAATAATAAAACAGAAAACAAATAATGAGGTTTATCTGATCCTTAAAAACAAAACAAAACAAAACAAAACAAAACAAAACAAAACCTATGAAATTGACAAACACCTGGCCAGTCTGACCAGGAAAAGCAGGGGAGGGAGGGTAGTGGAGGGGGGAGAGAGGAAGAGAGAGGGGAAAAAGGAATTGGCAGGGTAGGGAATGCAACTAAACAAGTTTAGAAATGAAAAAACAATCATTGAAAAGATCATTAAGGTGACCATGCAAATAATTTTATACTGATAATTTTGCAAATCTGGGTAAAGTTGACAAATTGAAAATCTCAATGTATCAAAATGAACACAGTAAGAATAGGAGGATTTGAATAATGTCACATCTATCAAAGGAAGTGAGCCTATAATTAAAATCTTCCCTACCTGAGATGTTTCACTAGTGCATTCCACTAAACATTGAAAAAAGTTATAACATCAATCTTACACAAACTTTTCCAGAGAATAGGAAAGAAATAGGAAAGAAATTTATGGGATTTACATAGCCTTTATACCCAAGCCTGACAATGACACACAAAGAAAGAAATTATAATCCATTCTCTCTCATGAACATGCATGCAAAATTTTTTTTAAAATAACAAGGAATCAAGCTTTGTAATAGGTAAAAAGAATAATACCTCATGAACAAATTGGATTTATTTGATATGTAAGATTGGTTTTAAAGTTAAAAATCAATGTAATTCATCACAGTAATGGATATAAAAAATCATATTATCATCTCAATAGATGCAGAAAAAGTTTTTTTATAAAATTCAATACCCATTTATAATAAAAATTCTTGCCTTCCCAAACATATCTGGAAAACCCACACTTAAGAGTTAAATATTGAGGGGTGTTTGGGTGGCTCATTTGGTTAAGCATCTGACTATTGATCTCAGCTCAGGTCTTGATCTCAGGGTCATGAGCTCAAGCCCTGTATTGGGCTCCATGCCCAGTGTGGAGCCAACTTAAAAAAAAAAAAAAAGAAAGAGTTTGGGGCACCTAGGTGGTTCAGTCCGTTAAGCCTCCGACTTCAGCTCAGGTCATGATCTTACAGTTCGTGGATTTAAGCCACATGTTGGGCTTTGTGCCAACAGCTCAGAGCCTGGAGCCTGCTTCAGATTCTGTCTGTCTGTCTGTCTGTCTCCCTCGGCCCCTCCCCCGCTCATGCTCTGTCTCTCAAAAATAAATAAACATTAAAAAAAAAACAGTTAAATATTGAAAAATTTTTTAAAAACCAAGAATGAGACAAGAATGGCTAGTTCATTATGCTGGAGGTCCTAGCCAGTGCAATTAGGTAAGGAAAAAGGAAATAAACCCTATTAGAATTGGAAAGGGAGACATAAATCTGTCATTATTTATACATAATTTCATATGTAGAAGAATCTAAAGTATCTACAGATACACTGTTGAATTAAGAGGAGAATTAAAGAAGGTCACTGGGTACACAGTCAATAAAACAAAATCATGTATTTAGTTTCTATACACAGTTAAATTTCTATAAGCTAGCAATAAACAATTAGAAAATCGAGTGTTAAACATAGTGCCATTTACCAATAGTATACACAAGCCATGTGTCTAAGAACCAATCTAAAAACATGTGCAAGATCTCTACACAGAAAACTATAAAACGTTGTTGGGGGAAATTGAAGATCTAACTAAAGGAGAGATATAGCAGGTTCACAAAGTAGAGTAATAGTATAGAAATGTTGTTTTCTTACCACTCCAAAACGTAGTGGCTTAAACCAGCCACAATTCTGTCATTGCTCATAATTCTACGGATTGACTGGGACTCAGTGGGCGGTTGTGGTGGTGTCACTTGGGGTGTCTCATGGAGCTGCGATTAAACATCAGCTGGAATTACAACAGCCAGGATGGCTTCACTCACTGACACCTTGTGGGGGGAAGGCTGGGAGGTTGGGCTCAGCTGAGACAACTGGGCTCCTCTCTTTGTTTCCATGGATCTAGGCCTCTTCCCTGTCCACATGACCTTTCCATATGATCCCTCCATCAGGGTATCTGAATGTCTTCTATGACAACTCAGAGATCTCCAAAATGCAAAAGTGAAAGCTACCTGGCCTTGTTGAGCCTTATGCCCAGAACCGGCATGATGTTGTTTCTGCCATATTCTAATAGTTAAAGCAAGTCACAAAGTTAACCCAGATGTCATGTGGGAGGGGATTAATTACATAAGAACAAGAATACTGGGTGTCATGTTTAAGACGAGATATTACAGTGTACTTTCTGGTCTTTAAGGATTCACATCCCGCACAGATAAAATATACTTACATTCACCTCTCTCTGGACTCCCAAAGCTCATCCCATATGGCATCTTGTAATCTAAGTCACGTCCAAATTCAGATGGGGCTCATGAGATGTTTTCCTGCAGATACACTGAGGTAGTGCAGACCGTGAATTAAAAAGACAAGTTATCTCTATCCCCCTTCTCCTGAATACACACAGACACATACACTCAATATACCTTCATAAGCTAGGGATACGATGACCAAAATAAATGCTTGCATTCAAAACAGGGGAGTGAAGGGGCGACTGGGTGGCTCAGTCGGTTGGGCGTCCGACTTTGGCTCAGGCCACGATCTCGCGGTCCGTGAGTTCGAGCCCCGCGTCAGGCTCTGGGCTGATGGCTCAGAGCCTGGAGCCTGCTTCCGATTCTGTGTCTCCCTCTCTCTCTGCCCCTCCCCCGTTCATGCTCTGTCTCTCTCTGTCTCAAAAATAAATAAACGTTAAAAAAATTAAAAACAAACAAACAAAAAAAACCAGGGGAGTGAAAAGGAGGTGCAAAGCGGTCATTGATACATAGCAATTCCCAAATCCACTGGGCATATGTTGCTAGTCCTGCTTCTTGGAATAGATCTCCGTTGCTCTTCACCCTAGCCTCTGGAGAGCCCTCTATCCTGCTTTTTCCACTGGATGTTTGTAGCTGAGAAGCCTTAACCTACTTCCTCCCCATAGAAGTTTGAGGACTTAGAGGCCTCTTTTCATTTGGAAATGTCTCTGCCCAGGCCAACACAGTTCTTTAAGAACTTTTTTGGGTTTCTGATGAATCAAGTGATAAATTGACTCCAAGTGATAAGATGACTCTCATAGATAAAAGACTCTCTTACTCTTCTGCTTCACTTATCCATTGCTCTTGAACACACTCCCCAAACAAAGTGGCTTAAAATAACAGCAATGTGTTATTTCTTATGATTTGGTGGGTTGTCTGGAAAATGCTGATAAACTGGACTCTATTAAAGTTATAAAGAACCTCTAAAAACAATAACAGAACAGACAACCTTGAGGGGAAAAGTACATGTGTAAGGGGTGATGTAAACAGGCACTTCAGAAAATAGGATATCTAAATGGCCAATAAATATATGAATGCTCAACTTCATTAGTCATTAGAGAAATTAAAATTAAAACCACAACAATACTCAAAATGATAGCTAAAATAAAAGAGCTGATTACAAGCAAAATTGTTGGGGGAGTATAAATACACACAACTACTTTGAAAAACTGTCATTATCTGTTAAACATATCACATACCTTATGACCCAGCAATTTCATTTTTAGGTATATGTCCACCAGAAACATATACACACATGTGCACCAAAAGACATGTGCATGCATGTTCATAGAAACATTTTTTTTAAAGTAGACTCCATGCCTAATGTGGGGCTTGAACTCACAACCCTGAGATCATGAGTCAGGTGCTTTACTGACTGAGCCACCCAGGTGCCCCAGAAGCATTATTTTTAATGTCTCAAAATAGGAACAACTCTAATATCCACCAACAATTTGAAAAACAAATCAATACATGCAATGTTGACATAAATTAAATACTATAAAGCAAGGAAAACAAATGAGCTGCTCAATACAGCATGGGATAAATCTCACAAATACAATGAACGGTAAACTAAAGAAACCAGACAGAGAAAGTACATGTGATGTGCTTTCATTTGTATAAAGTACTAGTTAGTGGAGAGAGGGACTCATAACTTTCCATTTGTTGGCCAGGTGATGGTTACACCAGTTGTTCTTTTTGTAATAATTCACTGAGCTATGCACCTTGGGCAAAAGTTTATTGTAAAAAGGAGGGAATGTGTGAACACTTTAATTTAATAGAGCATACAAATGAAAATAATCCATTCTCCCTGGGAGAGCCTTCATAGTTGAGTTATGAATGAGGAGGAAATGTGCACCAGGCCAACTGGGGGAAGAAAGTATTCTGGGAATAGGCATTCTTTAAGCCAAGTGACTAAAGTGTGAAACAATTGGCCATAAACTGGGGCTCTGCAAGAAATGTCATCTCACAGGCTAGGAGGAAGGGAAGGTGAGAGAGATGGAAGAAACAGGAAAGATCCAGGCCAAGTAATTCAGATTTTATAATGCTGTAGGAAGGTACCGAGAGGTTTTAAGTATGGAAGCATAGGTTCTGGTTTGCATTTAAAAAAAAAAAAAAATCAGGCTGAGTACAGGGTGATTGGAAGGGAATGCCTGATAAAGTGTGCCCACCTCCATACCTTCTCCCCAGTTATTTCGCCCGTACCAAAGGTAGAGTGAGTGAGAGGTCAGATCACAGCTCCAGAAAATAACAAAGCTCACAGGTGAATTCAGTCTTGCTCTGTGTTTTCAGCCTCATTAGGACCAGAAAGTCACTGGCTATCAGAACTGGATGACAGGTACAGAATTCTCAGTGATAATTAGTCCACTGAAATGTCTTAGTGCTGATGACTGAATCATCGTCCAAAGTCTAAAATACCAGGAAAGACACTGAAGTACCTGTGTATGCGTTCATTTGCTACAACTAGCTTTTCCTGTCCTTCATCAAGCCAAAACTAGCTATTCTAGGCTTTTCTTAGTCAAAACCAGTTATACCTGTTATAATACTTTACCTCCCACAGTTAGCTTGTTACAGACATATTTTCACAAATGCAAACTGAGAAAATCTACCTTGTCAGAGTCACACAAATGGGAACCTAACAAACATATAGATGTCCAACCTAACTATTAATCAGATAAGTGCTATAATTAAGATGAAATATCATTTCACAGGTACCGTGTTGGCAAAGATTTTGAAGTCTGACAACGCAACTGGGAAAAAAGAGAACCTTCATATACCGCAGAAGAGAATGGAAATTGGTTTGACTGTTCCGGAGTGCAATTTGTTAACACCTTATAGAGCTAAAAATGCACCAGTGCATCAAACCAGACATGCCACTTCTAGGTAGAAACTGTCTCGAGATCCTCAAATTCTCTGAATAAAAAACCAAGTGTTAACATTCCAACATGTTGAGGATCAATATTTTTGTAAAATACAGTAAAAACATAAAACAAATAAAACATAAACATAGACAAAATAGGAGCACCTGGGTGGCTCAGTTGGTTAAACGTTCGACTTTGGCTCAGGTCATGATCTCGTGGTTTGTGAGTTCGAGCCCCGCATTGGGCTCTATGCTGACAGCTCAGAGTCTGCAGCCTGCTTCAGATTCTGTGTCTCCCTCTCTCTCTGCCCCTCCCCTGCTCACACTTTGTCTCTATCCAGCCCCCCTCTCAAAAAATGAATAAAAATTAAGGAAAATTTTTAAAAATACAAAATACAAGCCTGCATATGATACTTTTTTTTTTTTCTTGTCAGTTCAGCAGACATCAAAGTACCCAGGTAATTTGCTTTTCAAGTTTCTGAAAGCTTATTCTCAATTTCGGTACTTTGTAGTCATTATCTGGTAATAGTCTTCAGTCCACACTTTGAGGAGCCCAGACAATGCTAATGCTAGCCCGTAGGAACAAGGACATGCATCGAGAGGATGTTCATTGCAGTACTGTTTTAAATATAAAAAAGTTTAAGTTCACTACCATAGTGGAAAATAAACATTATAGTCAAACAGTGAAACACAATACAGCAATTAAAATGAATAGATCTAGGGGCACCTGGGTGGCTCAGTTGGTTAAGTGTCCAACTTTGGCTTAGGTCATGATCTTACCGTTTGTGAGTTCCAGCCCTGTGTCAGGCTCTGTGCTGACAGCTCGGAGCCTGGAGCCTGCTTTGGATTCTGTGTCTCCCTCTCTCTTTGCCCCTCCCCCGCCCATGCTCTGTCTCTCTCTCTCTCTCTCTCTCTTTCTCAAAAATAAATAAACATTAAAAATTGAAAAAATGAATAGTTCTATAGATATTAACATGGATAAATCTTGAAACTAAAAGATTGAGTGAAAAAAAATTGTTGATGGAATCTTTCTTGCATGGCATCATTTGAAAGTTTCAAAAATACTCAAAACAACATCATATGAAAGTGTTACAGATATAAATGCATTTACAATTAAGGAATGCGAGATTACATACCAGCTTCAGGGTAGTAATTTTCCTTTGGGAAGTGTGAGAAGGAATATGAGGTAAGGAACCTGATTTTATCTGTAATGTTGTATTTCTTTAAAAAAATTGAAACAGATACTATATAATGTAAATATTTGTTAAATTCGGGTATTGGGTACATAGGTGCCATGTTATTTCCTTTTAAAACATGTTTGAATTATTTCATAAGTTTTCACTTAAAAAGGCAATGAAAAAAGTTCAAAGAAATTCAGTACATGTTTGAAAAACAAACAGTTTTAAAGTGTCACAGTTTATTTGGCCAGAATATATGTAGCTTTAGAGAAATAGACTTTATCGTATTAAAACTTTAATCAGTTTCGGTTCACAACAAAATTGAAGGGATGGTACAGAGATTTTCCCTTGTACCCCCTACCCCCACACAGAGAAAACTCCCCCACCAGAGAGGTACATTTGTTAAAACTGATAAATCCACACTGACACATCATAATCACCCAAAGTCCATAGTTCACTCTTGCTGTTGTATATTTTGTGGATTTGGACACATGAATTAATCGTGTACTTTTCATTTCAAAGTTCTCTCTTAAAACTGGAATAGTCCATACACTCATGAATAAATGAATGAATGAAAAAAGCTGCCCTGCTCTGAACACAAAATCTGTGTTCCAGTCTCATCTCTTCCTATAATAACCTGTGTGGATATCAACAAGTCTCAAATCACAGTGGGAAACTTAGAGGTCACCTACTCCACCCTCCTCATTATAAAAGAAACTTGCTTAGAAAGGCAGTGAATTGACCAACGCCACACACTGATTGTTGCTGAAACCAAGATGAGGGTTGGACATTTGAACATTTTCTTCATTAGAAAAGTCAAAGTCATTTAGAAACAAAAGTACAGCATTATAACTGCTCCTTGTGTCTCTAAGTGTCAATTTCAGACACTTAAATCCAATAGCCCACACTGTTTCTTCTTCAAAACTCAGTTGAGGGATCCCTGGCCCATAAGAAGCCGGGAAAGAATGCTGGCTTTGGAGTCAGGCAGATCTCAGTATGATTTCCAGCCTTGCTCTGTGCTGAGGGCCATATGACCTTGAGTCCACGTTTACTCATCTTCAAGTATGGGAAAAAACAAACTACAAGTCATATAAGGAGTCCCTGGCACATGATGGACACAATGAGTGTCTAATGAATGCTCTTTTCTTTCATGATCCTTAACTGCTAAGGCACAGAGCATAAAATGACTCCATGCCTGCCTGGAAGTGATGAGATGGACATGTGACAAACAACTGCAATAGAGTGAGGCAAGGGCCAACCTAGATACATTCAGAGTACTCTGAGATAATCGAACAAGCAGCAAGTCACTATTTTGCTATACTACATTGCCACTTAATGTGTCTGAGTTACAATTTATTCACTTATAAAATGGTTCTAGGGGCGCCTGGGTGGCTCAGTTGGTTGAGCAACCGACTTCGGCTCAGGTCATGATCTCACGGTTTGTGAGTTCGAGCCCCGTGTCGAGCTCTGTGCTGACAGCTTAGAGCCTGGAGCCTGCTTCAGATTCTGTGTCTCCCTCTCTCTCTCTGCCCCTCCCCCATTCATGCTCTGTCTCTTTCTGTCTCAGAAATAAATAAACATTAAAAAAAATTTATGAAATGGTTCTCTGCTTACTATTCTGCTGATTCAAAAGTGAGCGCAGAAAAAAATGAAAGTGCTGGTATGTCATCAAGCATAATGCCAATGCATTGTTTGTCACCCCCACTCCCTGACACAAGTGGGAGGCAGAATAATGGCCTTTCAAACATGTCCACATGCCTAGGTTGCATGGCAAGGAGGAATTAATGTTGTAGGTGGGATTAAGTTTGCTAACTAGCTACTCCTAAAATAAGGAAATCATCCTGGATTAACAGGGTGGGCCCAATATAATCACAAGGTCTTTTAAAGGTGGAAGAGGGATGCAGAAGCTCAGAGGTAGTTTTGAAGATGCTCCACTGCTGGCTTTGAAGATGGAGGAAGGAAATACAGAGCAAAGGAATGCTGTTGGCCTCTGGCAGCTGGCAAAGGCAAGGAAACAGATTCTCTCCCAGAGTTTCCAGGAGGAATGGAGCCATGCCAACAGCCCGACTTTAGCCCACAAGACCCATTTCAGAACTGTGAAATAATAAATTTCTGCTGTTTTTAGGCCATTACATTTGTGATAATTTGTTTACAGCGGCAGTAGGAAACCAGCACAAACCACAAACTCAATACTCGAAAGACAACAGCATAAAGAATGGGTTGGTGCAAAAGGCAGCACAGACTGTGAGTCCTGGTTTCCTTCTTTTAGATTTCAAGGTCATCAAACCAGACACTGGGTTAAAAACCAGAGACACTGCCCTTTCACGGTCAATCTGGACCTAGAATCAGCAGGATGGGGTCTTTCATTGAATATCCTCTAGATCTACTTAGCTCTGACAGGCATAGGCTGGGCTCATCTCTACTCACTACTGGCCCCAGTATATTCCATGATGGACATCGAACATGGATCCCCCAGAAAAGCCCCAACTCCTACGTGTCAGAACATTTCTCTCGGGCCAAATACTGCACACGAATGTTCCTTTATTTCTCCTGATTCTTATTCCAGATATTTAGGTCCACCAGATAAAACTGGTAATCCTCTCTCAGAATGTAGATCAAAGGTCTCTCTCCTACAGTAAGTTCGCTTTTTGGTCCCAGCTCTTCACTTCCCTGTAGCAGTATCCATATCCATGTAATGGAACGGTTGAGTATACTTCCCTACTCCTTGACTTTGGGCTTGGCCAGATTACTTGCTTTGGCCAATGGAATTTTGGTGACTGCGGCAAGAGCAGAGAATGAAATGATTTCTGCAGTCAAGCTCTCTTGCTTTTTAGTGACTCACTATGAGACCATCTGGTCTGAGGAGGAGGATGAGAACCATGGAGAGCAGATCTGAACCCAACCTGCAGCTTAGAGAGTGCAGCCCAAAGCCTGGAGTCAAGCACAGCCCAGGGAATTGGCTCTCATCTTGCAGACCATAAGCCTCAGAAGCATTCAGTCATCACATCTTTGAGCAGTTTGTTGCAAAGCATTATTGTGGCAATTGCTGATGGATAATACCTCCTACACGAAAGCTTTTATAGTAACTCTTCCTCAGTAGAAGTGACCAACAGTATCCTCTTTTGTGCCCATTGTACTGTTACAGATTTATATACCTGCCTCCCCAAATGAACTGAAGTTTCTCAAGGGCAGGTACAGAATATCATTTGACTTTGTATCTATGATCCCTAGCATGATGGCCAAAATATAAGGGGCCCCTATGCTTTTTTTTTAATGAAAAGCTACAATTAAACCAATAAACAAATGAATGAATGTAAGGAAGACACTATTCCAAGTCTGAGACCTTGAAGTAGGGGCAGTGCAGGAGAGGAGGAAATCATGGGTTTCTGGGCTGCTGGAAGTGTCTTCAAATACATAAGGAGCCAAGCTTGGTGAGTAGATGGAATAAATCATATTTTTAAAACACAGATGTTCTGTTTTTCAGGTATCTATGCATGCTATTGTGATGAATGAAACACATTTATCTCTAAGTAATAAGAAGTGTGTAGTTACTTGTATTATGTATTTTCGCACATAATGTATAAAAAAACCTCTCATTTCGTATGAGGAATGAAAAGTTTTGACATTACTACAAAATGGGGCAACAACTATTCTAGACTATTCCCTCTAAAGAAGGGAACTCAGCACCGTGCTGGGTCTCCCTTGCTTGTTGACTGGTAGACCATGTAGCAGGGACTTGGCATGTCTGTCTGGCTTAGTCTTTCCTGAGTGTCTGGGTCACTGCACATTTACATCACAAGGGCAAGGCTACTGTCAGACTTAAAGATACCTCAAAGAAAATTATAAGCTTTCACTCTTTCTCTACCCTTCCTATCACAAAAGCTGTCACATCACTGCATTTTCCAGCTCAGTCTTTGGGTGTAATTATAGTCATTGCCATGAGCATTCTTCCAAAAGAGAGGCTTATTTAATAGGGGGGAGCTCACATGCACAAAAGGAAAGACTGCCAGAACAGGAGTAATGATTGAACACTGAGAGTTCCAAACATAAAAACTATACACTGAAGGTGGCAGGGAACTGACTTAACTGTGTGCCTTCCTGTCCTGAATATTTATAGCAGCAAAGAGGTTTCTGTGCAGAAGCCCTTTCTCCTTAAGTGGGTTTATTTCCTTTATTCTAATTCATTTAAAGGATGCCATCTCTAATCTGTGGATGGAATAGTAGATAGAAATATTTAAGGGTTTGAAGGCATGCTATGG
Source organism: Panthera leo (assembly GCF_018350215.1). Taxonomy (NCBI): domain Eukaryota; kingdom Metazoa; phylum Chordata; class Mammalia; order Carnivora; family Felidae; genus Panthera; species Panthera leo. The sequence goes on from NC_056683.1 coordinate 50,927,184, forward strand.
CGACTGAGAATGGAGGTTGGGGAGAGGGAAGCAAATAGATCAATGGTGATTTCACTTAGAATTTTTTTATCTATTCACAGGTGACTCTTCTTTATTTTTTCAAAAATTTTTTTTAACATTTATTTATTTTTGAGAAAGAGAGAGAGAGAGTGCAAGCAGGGGAAGGGAAGAGAGACGGAGACACAGAATCCAAAGCAAGCTCCAGGCTCCAAGCTGTCAGCACAGAACCTGACGCGGAGCTCGAACCCACGGACCCTGAGATCATGACCTGAGCCGAAGTCGGACGCCCAACCAACTGAGGCATCCAGGCACCCCTCAAGTTCTTGACTTAAGCCAGGACACAGGCATAGTTCTCTGGGGCTGACAGAGCTAATAGGAAACTCTGGGGAGGATGTTAGGTAAAAAAACATTTATTGATGAACACATGAATGAGTGAGTGAATAAACGAACAAATGCTTCAGACTAACCGTTTGCTCTCCTGCCCCCTCAATCACCCTTCCCTGAGCACCCTACCCTCCTGTGGCAATAAAGTACTTTCTATTTCCCAAACATCATGCTTCCTCATGCTGTAAACTCTGGCTCCCTTATCTCCCCATGCAGACCACCATAGCCTGGTAGCTTCCTCCTCAACCTTCAAGTCACAACTCAAGCTCCGTGCTCTGATAGTACTTTATACAAATATAATGGTACAAAATGTATTATAGTGCAATTCTCCCAGCTTCAGTGCAGGAACCATGCATTTTAATCACCGCAGCTAGTCATCTGCCTTAACGCCTGGTGCATCGCAGGTATTCAGTAAGTGATCACCGAATGACCTATCTGACTCTTCCAGTGCCTTCCAAATCAGACTATAAATTACTTCAGTGCAGGATGATCTCTTCTACAATTCTTTCCTTATACATCTTCCTTCCCCAGCATATATCAGTCCCTCACCCTGTCCCAGAATTGACCAAGCAGCAAAAGGAATAAGACATAGTTGTGGGTTTTGGGAAGGAGGAAAGAGGAAAAAAATCACTGGATGAATTTTAGCTGGAGGTGACATCACCAGATTTGCCTGTGGGAAAGAAACGTTATAGTTTATAGACAGTAGCATTTTGAAGTAGACAAGAAGGTCATAGTGATAGTACAGAGGAAAGATGATTACAGGTTAATGCAGATTTTAACTAGGATCAGGGCAGTGGGAATACAGAGCTGGGGATATAGATCATGTGTCTCAGAGACAGCATTTATAGGATTTGGTGGCTGACTAAAAATGATGCAAAAGATGGAAAGAGTCTAGGATGACTGGAAGGTAGTTACCTTGGGTGAACTGTGTGCCCTTCAGTAGGTGGGGGTACAGGGGGAGTAGGTCCACCAGAAGAAGGGAGAAGGGCCCTGAGTTAAGTGTCTCTTTTAGTGCAAATGAAAACCCCACGGATCCTCCAGAAGATAAATACCCACCAGCCGTCAGTTGTTCCGGAGGAGAGCAGTCTGGGCTAAAGATACAGATTTCAGAGTCATTAGCGAACAAGTGGAAGTTGAAGGTTAGGTAATGACTTATTTTGCCCAAGGATATTGTATACAGAAGAGGTTTTAGGGATCTGGGGTGGGAAATTATATGGTTATATAGAAAATGTTGGGGAGTTGACTTAAACTACCTGCCTTCCATTGCTAAATATGTGCAGAAGCAGTTTTAAAGAAGTGAGTATTGATAGTGTAACACCTTTCCTCCGGGGCTGGCTGTGTGTAATTTGAAAAGCTCCCTACGTATGTCTGATATAATCTCCCATCTCGTGAGCCACTGTGGAACATACTTCCACAACACTCGATATACCTATCTACGTGTCTGACTTTCCTACTAGATTCTGCGCTGTTTGAGAGCAGGAATTTTATCTTGCTCAAATCTATATCCCCAGCACTTAGCACAGTATCTGGCACACGGGTATCCAAATGCTGTAGGAGTCAGATGATCTTGTTGATTATTATTGATTTCATGGGTATGGCTTGTCACTGACATCTTAAATGTGAGAAAAGGAGGCCTCACAAGATTGAATAACTTCGTCATGTCATGCCGCTAAGAAGTGGTTCAGCAAATATCTTGCCCCAGTGGCAATCCAGTGCTCTCTCACCATGGCCCGTTGCCTCTGCTCACTTAGATCCACTGCCATCACCAGGCAGGGTGGGAAGATAACTTAGCAACTGGCTGTAGCGTTTCTGAACACCTTGCTAAATTAAATTCAAAGTACCCTCTAAAGTTTGCTCAGCTTGCCTTCCCACTCTCGGCTAGCAGACGTCTTGAAATATCAGGTGAGAAGAATAAATATTAAGATAGGAGCCATATCAGAGTGGACTCACTGTACAGAAATACTCAGGCTGGCTGGAGAAATAGAAGGAATGACTAAGTGAAGGAGAAGTGTGTGTCATAATTCTAGATAAGCCTCACCCCTTTTATCTGATCAAATAAGGAGTTTGTTTTCACATGTTTCTTATGTGAATAATCCAATTTTTCAAGCAGGAAATTAAAAGCTTTGCTGCTCTTTAGATCTGTCTTTAACCAAAAAAATTGACATGTGGTTTCTGTATTTAATATATGGAATATATGCTAAAGAAAAAAAAAAGAAAAATGCTAGAGGGGATTTTTATGAGAGGAAATTTTATGATGGAAAAATGTAGAGGAGCAGTACGGAAACCCAGCTCATCCATGGTTTGGGAACAAACAGCCCTTGACTTATAAACACCTACTACCGATGAGGTAACATGGACTCTCAGCTGGCCAGAACTCCTCCGGGAAAGCTGTCATGGAGAATGTGGCAGCTTTCTGAGAGCCTAGGCATCCAAGGGTGGTAAAAGGAAGACCCTGAAAAATTAACAAAGCTTGGAGGAGCTGTCTCAATGGGTATACTCTCAAGGGGCAGGGATGCTGCTTAGATTTCTCTTTGTGAAATGAGCCTCAATGAGGAAGAACTACGAATGTTAGGAGGGTGGAGGCCACAACCAGTCATGTAACTGGATGGGGGTTAGTATAATCTGTTTGCTTTGGAACAAATAGCAGTAGCTCCAGAAGCGAGGGGAGCTGGGTTGGGGGAGCTGGCCAACACTGCCCACTCCTCTGAGTCAGGCAACGTGGATGGGCTTCACTCTACCTAAGGATCCAAAGGACAGAGGAAATAAGAGGCAGGAGACAGGTACAAGAAGAAAGTAGAGTGCCAAAGACCAGATTTGCCCAAGTAGAAACTTGGCCATGGGATGACCACGTACTAGGAAAGGGGAAGGGATTCTCTTTCTCTTTTACTACAGACCTGGAAGCCTTCCCGGAGCTTTCTTGGCTTAAAGTCTCCTTTCCTTTCTCTGTGATTCAAGGTCCTTTGTTCATCCTTTGCTTATAATGGATGTTTTTGTAGTTATCTGAATTGACCCCTTGAGTTAAGCTCATGAGAGGGAAATAACACTTAACAGTAATCAAATGTACTGGCTACTTTAAAATTGTTATTTCATTTCAGTCTTATGCCAATCCTGTAAAGAGAGAACTATTATTATCCTCAGGAAACCAAGCCTCAGAAAGTTAAATATTTTATTCATATTCACCAAGAAGTAAGGGGCAGGGCAGAAATTCAAATCTGAACCCGAAATCTTCCTTCCAGAGATTTGCTTGTCTCCCATGAGGCCCCAAATCAGTTCTTGCATGCCATTTTCCTCTCAGAGTACCTAGCATGGCAACTTGCACATGCTAAGTACTCAATACAAGTTTATTGAATTGATTTTGAGTTTGTCAGTTTTTTTTTGGGGGGGGGGTCCATTTTTATTGAATTGACTTCAGGGTATTATTATTACATGAGAATGTATGTTAGTAGAGACGTCCCAGACATAAATCTTGTCTACCTTCTCGGAGTCTCTCAAGTGCCTCACCCACCTACAGTCCACTCTACTCTAGATTTGGACGGGAGGCCACATTTCAGGACATTGGTCTGGCTTCCTGGGAGCTTCTGAAAGGCCAGATGACAACACTGAAATATGGGGGGATCAGGTCCCAGTGGGATAAAGTTCAATGAAAGGTAAGTGGGAGAGAAGGGAGCCAGATGGATAAACCGTGTCCTTTCTTTTCTCGTAACCTTTGTGGAGAAAGTCCTACTGAATGGTGAAAGTGTTATGCTTTCTGAGCTATCTGGCAAGTACTGGTTGGCAGGGTAACTCATTGCCTCATAAGGCCTTGCATTTTTTCTTATGGCACTTTCGTTCTTCTTCACCTGCACTGCCCTGGGCTGGCACTTCCCAAGTAAAACGTCACCGCTGAGGCTAAGGAATAGACATGTGCTAGGTCATAACATAAATAATCCAACAGGGGGCACCTGGCTGGCTCAGTCCGAAGATCATGCTACTCTTGATCTCAGGGTCAAGAGTTCCTGCTCCCCATTGCACATAGAACTTATTTAAACAAAGAAAAGAAAAGAAAAGAAAAGAAAAGAAAAGAAAAGAAAAGAAAAGAAAAGAAAAGAGGAAAGGAAAGGAAAGGAAAGGAAAGGATCCAGGGAAACTGTAACAAACATATATGCACCTAGCAACAGAGACATAAAATAGATTTATAAAGAAAAACTGATGAGATTGGCAAACTCTTAAGTCATACTGGGAGATTTACTATACTCCCCTCAGAAGCTGGTAGATTTCAATACTTCTCACTTTGAAGTTGAGACAAAGAGAAAAGAAATTAAGTGTACCAGATCCAAATGAGAAAAATGATGCAAAATATCTTTGAAAACCCAACTGGAACGTGGAATCCTACTGAATAATCATAACATAGCTTCTATGGAAATATAGGTTTGGGGTTTCAGAAAAATGTCATAGTTTAGGATATAACAAATTTCTAAGTCAAGGAGAACCCAGTTCTCAAAGTCAGGGTACAGTGCTATGGCACCTAGATTCCCACGTGCAGATACTACTGGCCCCAGGCTCCTGGGTCACTGTACATGGAAGATCACCCTTCCATCTGGTCAGAGCCCATGCTGAGCTGTTAGAAGGTGGGCTTTTGAGGATTTTTTTGGTCTCTGCCCCCAGCCTCCCAATCTTTTAACTCTTTCCATGTGATGAAAAACTGCATACCAAGCAAAGTTAGCCCAGAAACTGGAGAACTGTGAGAAAGTTGTTTTGATGCTAATGCTTCTACTGAGTTTTGCATTTGAAATTCTTGGTGGTCTTTTACAGTAAATACACATAAAATTTTACCCTCTCATAGTTTCTCATGTACCATATATTCAGGTTACTATTAATTTGAATTCCTGCCTCCCTAAACAATCTGCAGTTTTCTAATGACACATTGGATTAATTTAAAAAACACTTGCCATTTTTTTCTTCATTATAAAAGCAACACTTATTCGTTGTAGAAGACTTGGTAAATACAGAAAAGCAGAAAGAAGAAAATAAAATTCACTCATTATCCTACCACTCAGTGGTTTCACATTTTATCTTAACCCCATCACAACTTTTTGAAACTGACTGACTAGATTTTCCTGAAGTTCTCAGGCTGGCTTTTCCTTCCCACCTCTGTCCTTTCTTTCTGTTCTCCTTCTGGCCTCTCTCCCGCCCCATTTCCTTTACACCTGCTGTTCATCACTAAATAACAATCGCCTTCCCAAATTACTATTTCAAATTTCGTTATATTTTATTAACTCAGAAAATTTAGGTGTAAGAGATCCATAGGTGAAGACATGAATTTGTCCATCAGATTTGATGTAAAAGGTAACTACTAGCACAAGTCACGGGAGGGATGGATTGGGCGAGACACGAGAAAGAATCAGTACCTGGAGCTACCCCAAAAGCTCACTTTCTCCCAGTTCTACCGAGTCACCAGTCTGGATGAGCAAAAGCTATTTACTGTGCTCTAATAATAATGATACATAGGCACATAGCACTCACTATGTGCCAAGCCCTTTTAGAAGCACTTTGTATATGTTAACTTATTTAGTTTTTATACTAGTTTTGTGTCAGAAGTACTAGTGATATCATCCCATTTTGCGGAGAAGGACACTGGGACATGAAAAAATTAAGTCACTTGCTCAATGTTCCAAAGCTACTAAGAAACAGAGATTGGATTTGAACCCTGCCCACCTGTTTCCAGACTCGGTCTTTCAAACCACTGTGCTACCCTGCATCCAAAGTCCCTTCATATTCTGTAAGTGGTGATTTCCACAGCATGGGATGTGAGAGACAACTTTGGGCATGGAGAACTTTCTAAAATACTTTGTATTTACTTAAATGTGTGTTAGAAAAAAATATCCTTCACAAGAGTGATATCGCAAATATTTTTGCTCTGGATGAATAAAGCTTAAAGTCAATTTCAAGAACCATATTAATAACAGTACAGATGGGGCGCCTGGGTGGCTTGGTCGGTTAAGCGTCCGACTTCGGCTCAGGTCATGATCTCACGGTCCGTGAGTTCGAGCCCCGCGTCGGGCTCTGTGCTGACAGCTCAGAGCCTGGAGCCTGTTTCAGATTCTGTGTCTCCCTCTCTCTCTGCCCCTCCCCTGTTCATGCTCTGTCTCTCTCTGTCTCAAAAATAAATAAATGTTAAAAAAAATTAAAAAAAAATAATAACAGTACAGATGGTATATAAAGGTTGCAAAAATAAAAGTGACACGCTAATGAAATCTAGGAAACACTGTTCATTTAAAACCAACATCTCACCTCCAACTGAACGCATCTTGGGGAGATTCCCCACCAGCAGAACGGATCAAAGATGGCTGACTCTAATCCTTGCCCATACTGAATTCTGCTAGCACACTAAGCGAGGGTCTTTGGTGACTGCTTTTTAAAAAAGTCATACCCTTTCCTCTCCTATAAATTAAAATTCTACTAGTTTATTAGACATTTTCTGTGTTGAAAAACTGCCAGTCTGGGTTTCTTAGTCTAAGGTTCTAACCAAGGAGTGGTCAGGAAACTGATAGGTATTCTGTTGCTAATCTTTTCTACATTTTTATTGACTTTCAGAGGGTTTTGTTAGAAGTAACACAGGTTGTGTGTAGTGCTTACACCCAATGCCTTGGCCATGGGCTGGCTGGATGAGAGGTAAATAGACCTCCCCTCACTGACATGCACCAAATTCTGCCCCAAAGGAATCAGGGTCAGGAGGGACAGTGTTTTGGCAGCTCTGATAGCCATTTGCAGTGGATAAATAAACATGTATTCTGTATACAGTTCCTTTAAATTTATGTTTCAAAGACTTGAAATCCTACAAATCCATAATCCTACAAACTTCTTGGCTATATAGAAATTGAGGATGTTTTTTCAATTTTGTACAAGGTCCTTTTTATGTCAATGCAAGAGGCATTTTTTTCTCTAGTTTCAGTTATAGAAATAATAGACCTTTATTTTAGGAAATTGTGAATATACTGTTTTGATACAATAAATCTCAGAGTTCAATTAGTAGCCCTCTCTCTTAGTAAGTAGTGGCTTTCATACCTCAGATACACAGAACCCAGTGCATACAATTTTTTTTAGTTTTTAAAATTTATTTGTTTATTTATTTAGAGAGAACAAGTGAGGGAGGGGCAGAGAGAGAGAGGGAGAGAGAGAATCCCAAGCAGGCTCTGTGCTATCAGTACAGAGCTACACATCAGGCTCGCTCTCACATACTGTGAGATCATGACCTGAGCTGAAATTGGGCTTAACCAATTGAGCCACCCAGGTGCCCCTCTTCATTCTTTCACTCAAAATTATTTTCTTCTATGGCATAGTATCTGTATAATCCACTTTATAGGTTGTATGGAATAAAACAGAAGCGAATCAATAAAACTATTATTCCCCAAATACTAAGTGTTCAGTAGAATGTGACTCAAATCAGTAAAAGCATGCTTTTTTTTTTTTTTTACTGCCAGTTTCAGTAAATGGGGTTTCAGAAACCCCCCCCCCCCTTTTTTTTTTTTTTTTTACTGCCAGTCACAATTAATTTGGCTTGGTGGGGCAAACCTAATTCAGGGGTATTTTCCAATCCCACTCCCAGACATATATATTCACAGTACATTTGACAGCATATTTTTTCCCCTTCCTGCCTTATGTCTCAATACGAGAACTAATTGCCTGAGTGTGGAGCTCAAGCAAGTGGACATATTCTTTTTTTTTTTTTTTTTTTTTTTTTCCGGACAGACTACCCAATCTTATTTTATTTTATTTTATTTTTATTTTTATTTTTATTTTTTTAATGTGTATTTATTTTTGAGAGAGAGGGAGACAGAGCATGAGCAGGGGAGGGGCAGAGAGAGAGGGAGACACAGAACCTGAAGCAGGCTCCAGGCTCTGAGCTGTCAGCACAGAGCCTGATGTGGGGCTCGAACTCATGAACTGTGAGATCATGACCTGAGCCAAAGTCGGATGCTTAACCAACTGAGCCACCCAGGCACCCCAATTTTAGACTGGGTCTGGGTATTTGTGATTATATGCATGATTCTTTTGCTTTATGACAGTTCATGGTCATTCTAGATCATAGATCTATTTAAAATAAAAAGAAAAAAAGCCTCTAAAGAAATTCACAGCACAAAGAAAGAAGTTGGAAAACCTAAGTGTTGGTCAAAACACTTCCCTGAGACTGGTCAGGGTGCACCCTGCCTCTGTAAGGGCTCATTGCAAAATAAATGCTGAATACGATTTTTGCTTTTTTTTTGTTTTTTGTTTTGTCAAAGTGAAAGTTCCCTTCAGATTTCTTTTGGTTAGCAAAGAGAGGTATTAATATAGGCATTAATCAATACAGGTATTAAAAAGTAGGCAATACCTGTGTCCAGAAATGTACCATGTAGTACATTGGTTTCCATACTTTGCTGCACATTGGAATCACCTAAGAATCTTTAAAATATACAGATGTCCCCTTCCTATCAGACATACTGATTTTATTGGTAAGGGTGCAGCACAGGGATTTTGATAAGCTCTCTAGGTAATTCTAATGTGCAACAAATCTTAAGAACCATCTTAAGCTAGTAGATGCCATCTGATCTTTGGGCACATAATATCCAAAAGTGCTTAGCAAAATTATAATAGAAAACTTGATCTGCCTAAGCCTTCTACTGGAAAGGATCTTCTGAGCTTTCAACTCAGACACTTTAGATCCATTTTCTGATAGTTTTTATGAAAGTTTTTCTAGGTTTTAACTGTTAACTGTTAAAAGGCCAACCTTGATAGTCAAGCAAAACTAGAAAAAAAATTAGTTATTTAGGGTAACATAAAATTAGTTATTAACGTATTAGTTACTAACATAAAATTAGTTATTTAGGGTAACATAAAATCGATATTGTAAGTAGAATCTTAAATGATGCAAAGAAAAATAGTTCAAAGTAGCATGAACAACTGCTTTGTAAACAAATTGATAATGGAAGTTTCCTATTAAAATATGTAGGATCCTAATGGGGCGCCTGGGTGGCTCAGTCAGTTGGGCACCCGTCTTTAATTCAGGTCAGTATCTCATGTTTCGTGAGTTCGAGCTCCGCATCAGGCTCTGTGCTGACAGCTCAGAGCCTAGAGCCTGTTTCAGATCTGTGTCTCCCTTTCTCTTTGCCCCTCCTCCACTCACACTCTGTCTCTCTCTCAAAAATAAATATTAAAATTAAATAAATAAATAAATAAATAAATAAATAAATAAAATATGTAGGATCCTAAAAATGGGTTCTGGATCCAACTTCCAAATTGTATCAGGGATTCCCCCCTCCTTAAATGAAAAGCAATTCTCCGGACACCAGCTGGGTGTACTACAACTCAACTCAATTCTGACACTATCTACCTGGAGGTAGTGTCAGATCTCACAGATTTAGGGCTCAATCCCACAAAACTGTCCCCACAACTTCAGATATCAACTGAAAGCCCAGGCTTCTGACCCACTGGCCATAGATTGAAGGTTCCAACAACCCCAACCTTGGATTCAATTAATTTGCTAGAGCTGCTCACAGAACTCGAAAAAAACATTTTACTTACTAGATTACTGGTTGTTTTTTTTTTTTTTTATAAAAGGGTATATAATTCAGGAACAGCCATATGGAAGAGATGCCCAGGGCAAAGTATGAGGAAAGACAGCAAAGCTTCCATCCCCTTTCTAAACACACCACTCTCCCAGGACCTCCAAGCTCCAATCTGGAGTTCTCTGAACCCTGTCCTTTTGGGGTTTTATAGAGGTTTCATTACAGAGGCATGGTTGAAAAAAGGAAGCATTTGAAACTGGATATTATTCAACATCTAGTCCCCTCTACCCTCCTGGAGGTCAGCAGGAAATGGGACTGCAAGTTCCACCCCTATAATCACAAGATTGGTTCTCCTGGCAAACAGCCCTCAACCTCAGGTGCATTCAAAAAGTTACCTTATTAACCTAACATAAGACAGCTTTAGCACTCTCATCACTAAGGAAATTCCAAGGGTTTTAGGAGCTCTGTGCCAGGAATAGTGAACCAAGATCAAATATATCCTATTATAAATCACAATATCACAGATCCGTATGAAAAAAAGTAATAAAACTTGATTGAGCTATAATAGAAGATTTAAATGAATGGGAAAATATAGTGTGTTTCTGGGCAAAAGGACTAGAAATACAATATTATATTTACCCAGATGGATCAAAGAGTCAGACCTCTGTTTGAATCCCAGCTCTTCTATTTATTAACTTCTTGAACTTGGACCAGGATTCATGGGAATATGGGAAGATGCATACTATCAGGCCTCAGGAGGTCAGGAGGACCAAGGCTTTTTGGGATCCAACACAGCTGCAGGGTCCAGGTCATCGAGAGCAGCGCTTCCCAAACGTCAGTAGGCAAATCAGCTGGGAACCTGGTCAGGTTGCAGATTCTGATTTAAGTCTGGGATTTGGCCTGAGTTTCTGCATTTCCAACAAGTTTGTGGTGATGCTGAGGCTGCTGGTCTGCAGACCACACTTTGGGGAGAGGAGATATCTATTTCCTCAGCTGTGAGAGTTACTAGAGTCCCTGTGCTTTCTCCGTCCTGTGTCTCTCCAGGAATCTGTAGCTTCTGTTCCATGTCCAGTTGCTAATATCTTAATTACAATTTCCACAACAGAAAAGTCTGGATGGATTGATTAATATCAGTGTGATGAAAATATAGGCACCTTTTGAAATACTTACATAATACATAATACTTACATAATCAGAAATTTAAAAAAAACATATTTTATGCTATTTGTAACTAACATTATCACTTTGGCTGTCTTAGTCGTGATGCTGGATACCTACAGAGCTGTAGAGAAAAACAGAGATTTGAGAAGCAGGGAATAGAAGTCAGAGCACTAAAGAGCACATCCTAAGGACACAGCCAGCATGTTTGGAAGGGGCTGCAGGATTCCAAAGGGGCCAGTAAATTGCATTCGAACACCAAGATGTAGAAGCCACTTGTAGGCAACAGGCTTGAGCCATGGAAACTTGAGCAAGGCAAAGGGGCTCACAGCGACCACCGCCCCCCCCCCCCCCCCACCAGCTGACTGACACAAACAGGCTCATTATGCCCTAGGCCTTAGCCAACCAATGGGATCCTTACAACTGGGCACAGTTCCTAAGATGACCAAAACAAGTAAAATTCCATATGTCTCTATACTCTTTTACTCTGCCCTGTAACTATAGCCCCTCACCATTGCTTCGTGGCAGACAGTCTCTCCTTTGCTGTCCTGCCTGCTGTTCCCTTGTAGCGTATTCAATAAACTTCTATCTCCTTTGGTCGGACTTGGGTGAATTCTTTCACTGCCCTCGACGCAGGCCCCTATCCAATCAGGACAAGCCACATGAGAGCCTTGCTCTCCTGAACCGAGGATATTCCTCATGTTCTTATCGGTCAGTGAGTCTTAAACTGCACTGCAGCTTGTGAAGATTAATAAAGGGAAATCTTGTTTCCCCTTTAAATTTTGTTAAAATCCCTATTAATAAAGGGAAATCCAACAGGAAGAGTGGGACTTTGGGAGTGTTTACTAACTACCCTAGCCAGCAAAGAAAGGTTTTCCTCCTACCCCAGTGACAATAGCCCAGCTAATGAGAGACTGTCACAGCTCAGTCAATAAAAAGCCACTATACAGCAAACTCTCAGTTTATCCGGTGGACTTTTTACTTCTAACAGCCTTCCCAATACCCCACTTTGCTCTATGAAAGAGCCGCCCTCTGCTTTGTTCTGTGGATTTGCCTATGGTTTTGCTATAGCTTCCTAGTTCTGGATTGCAATTCTCTGCCATGCCCAAATAAACCCATCTTTTGCCAGTAAAATAACTGGCAGTTTTAGTTTTTAAGGTTAACAATCTGTATGGGCTCACTTTGTAAGGGAGTCGGAGAGCTCTGTCATTCTATCACTGCTTCCTTCTTTCTTTTATTAAATTTTTTTAATATTTATTTTTGAGATATATATATATATATAGAGAGAGAGAGAGAGAGTGCACAAGCAGGGTAAGGGCAGAACGACAGGAAGACACAGAATCCAAAGCAGGCTCTAGTTGGTCAGCACAGAGCCCAATGCTGGGCTCAAACTCACAAACCACGAAATCACGACCTGAGCCAAAGGTGGACACTTAACCGACTGAACAACCCAAGCGCCCCTATCTCTACTTCCTTCTCTAGACAGGCTTGCAAGGACTCTGCTGCCTGCCACGCAAGGGAACACAGATAAAAGGAGCAAGAGAAGATCATCAGAGAGTATACATAGGAGCTAGAGTTGGCCTCTCGGTAACTAAAAGTTCTAATAAAATATTTCTCCAGATCTGTACTAATGACTAGCTTAGGGCTTAACCAGACCAAGATGGTATGTTTTACCAGCCTCTTTTATGTTCAACTAAGTAACTTCATCAGAGAAACAAATGTTGAACATAATGACTTCATCAGAGAAACAAATGTTGAACATAATGTAGTTAGGTGTAAATCAACTTACAGCCCTCCCCTTCTTTTAAAAGCTCTAGGGTTCAACTAAAAATTCCTTCAAATAATGGCCCAAAGACCCCAGCCTCTCAGTAGGCCAGAGCTAAAGGGTGGCTCCACTGTGCTAGGCTTCAGATACTGTTTCAGTAAAAGAAAAGGGCTCTCTTTAGCCTGGGTCCTTGCCCCCCCCAGCAGCAACCCCCCCCCCCCCCCACCCCGCGCTGGTCATTAGCCTTTTGTTTGTATCAGTTACAAGAAGCCAGAGGTAGGAGAGGACTGCTTTCTGGACTCAACGGGCTGGGATGTCAGCTGATCCTGCCTCATGCAGACCCCACCTCCCATTCCCTAGTTGACTTTAAGTACAAATGACACCTGCCCCGAGACCGAAACCGAAGGACAACCTTCGAGGCTGCCATTTACAGGGTTCTGCCCCCACAACCTGAGTTCTTCGCTGGGGGTGCTCAGGGCCCACATAAGCTACTAGTAGCATCTTATGAGCTGCTGAAGGTAGGGCGGGGCTAAGGACCCGACAGTATTTACCAGTTCAGCACAGATACCATTTAGATCATATGGTACAGACCTTATCCCATTGTGATGAGCCAACTGATATGTGTAGATATTTATAATTGAGTCATTAAATAGTTATTCACTTTAGTTTGTTTTGCTGACATTCTCACTTGATCCCTGAAGACCCTCAAACACCAGTGGTTTTATGATGTAATAAAGACTTTCTGTGGTGGCTTGAGGCTATTTACTTCCTTCTTCTATGCATTGTTATGGCAGTTGAGAGAAATCAAAATTAAATGAGGAGGAAAATCAGTGTGCCTCTAGGGGTAAGGACAAAGGGGGAAAATGTCCATAGGCGAGGCAAAGCTAAATAGCATCTTTGGAAAATTAGAAATGTCTACTGGGTGATTTTTAAAATGTTTACTGCAGGTGTGGTGCAAACTCCCTCTGCTATCTCTCCCATAAAATATTCAGTAAAATATATGGTATTAACTATAGTTAGTGTGAATGTGTGAATGGAATATTTCAGAGTACGCCAAGATCTGCTACGCTCCACGTTGTGGTGGATGTAAAGAAAACATGACAGGACTCTTGGGCACAGGGGCTGCGAGACAGGCGCCCACCAGTGGGGCGCTGTTTGGGGAACTGTTACTCACATTGCAATGTAGGCGAATGTTGTCCCCTAAAGTTGTGATGTTCTCAATCTGCACAACCATCCATGGTGGTCTTAAATTCAGGGTCAGCTGATAGGTAGACTATGCTTTGTTTTTTATATCAGCACATTTATAGAGCATTTCCTGAGTATATGAGTAGGATTTTATTCTTGCCCTTGAGTTTCCTTTCTGGTTTAGGGAAGGCAAAATTAAATGTAAAGATAAAAATGTAAAGTGGCACATGCTGAATGTCACATGAATGACGCTGAAAACTCTTCTCAGATATACTAGTGCTATGGGATGCTCTGTGAAAAGCATCCTGAGGCCAATTAAGTTGGGGAAACATATTATGTCCTTTCCTTGGAGACTCACCATGCATATGAGCATATTAAAGGAGTCTAGACAATAAAATCTGCCTATCTTTTGTTAGCCCAGAGTTTCCTATCTATTTCAACATGAAACATGTTTTTGTGTAACATCTATGGACATTCCAAGAAAATGGGGGAGATTTTGTTGTAGAAGGTGCATGCAGAGGATTTAAGGAGGGAAGGAATCACTCTGGGTCGGAATTACTGTTCTATGGAAGCATTTCAGGGATGCGAAGGAAAAGCAGTACAGCCTTATGAGATAGGCAACGTGTAGGTGAACAGAGCTGGGGTGGGAAAAGAATACCCAGGAATCATGACAGCAAGGCAGGAAGGTAGGAACACACAGCGGGGTTTGGAGACCTTTGAGCCTTGACTTTTGGGAAGAAGCAGGGTAAAAAACATTTTGAGAGCCTTTAAAAAAATTTTTAGAGTTTATTTATTTATTTTGAGAGAGACAGGGAGAGTGCAAGTGAGGGAGGGACAGAAAGAGAGAATCCCAAGCAGGCTCCACACTGTCAGTGCAGAGCCCCACGTGGGGCTCTGGCTCATGAAACTGTGAGAGCATGACCTGAGCTGAAATCAAGAGTCAGACGCTTACTGATGAGCCACCGAGGCACTCCAAGATTTTTAGAGTCTTAAATGTCAGGCTACAGCTTTAACTTCATTCTGTGCATCACAGTAAATAAAGGTTCTTTTTTATATATAAAAAAAAAGGTTATTTTTTATAAAGGTTCTTGCATGGAAAATTGCCATGTACCAAGCAATGTACAAGGATGTTAGAGGTGTTAAAATAATTAAAGGAGACTGTCAGACTGAGGTGGGTTTTAACGTAACACTTTCGTGGTTGGTCTGCACAAGCAAACCAAGATCTAAGCCTGTAAATGCCTCAAGGTCATGAAATCAAAATGCTAAGGACAACCACTCACAAAGAGCCAAACAGGTTTTAAATTATAGCTGATCATAATTTCCTTCTTCTGCCTTTTCTCTATAAAATTCTCCTTTGGCTCCTGTGGGGGAACTCGTCTAACCACTTCCGGTGTGCAATGCCTGATTCAAATTGATCTGTGTTCAGATCAACTCTCAGAAATTTTAATATGCCACAGTCTATCTCTTGACAGAGGAGAAAGACTGTTCGTAGAAAGGAGAGTGGTTAGGAGACCAAGATGAGGAGACCCGAGCCAGGGCAGTGGCTGCAGTGAATGGACAGTAAGGGAGATAAGAAGAATCTAACAGAGAGAATCAACTGGTGGCAGTGGTAGCGGGGGTGGGTGGAGGGAATGAGGGGGTTCCCACAAATGACTCCAGGGGTGGTCCCGGGAGCAAAAACAGGGAAACAGGAGGGCAGGCGGTTCTGAGAGGGGCAGGGCAAGTTTCACCCTGGCCTGTGTTTCAAGGTCAGTGGGTTAATATGCGTCTGGCACAGCCGCAGTCTCCTGTTCCTTCCTAAGCCACATGAACATGAGATTTGGCCACAACTATCCTTGCCTTTGAAGTGCACAGAACTGTTCAGATTGAAGTTATATATGATCAAGTCCAAGTGGACTTTAAGATTGAAGACATTCAGAATCCCCTCCTCTAATCAAACTCTTTTATCTTTCCCTAGCAGTAATTACATCCTCCAATTTTTGAGCACCCACTGTGTACCTGGCATAAACTGGATGTTTTACATACACTCTCTTGTCATTTTCATAACAACCATATAAGGCAGACTTTATTAATTTCATTGTTTTTCAAAAAAGGAAACTTAATTAGCTTTGGTTAACTCAGAGCCCTCAAATTTATTTGTACTGGAAAACCGAGGCTCAGAGAGGTAAAGTATATTATCCATGATCACACAGCTAGGATTTGAGCCCATGTTTGACAGACTCCAAGTTCTGTGCTATTTCTGGCACATTTCCTGACTCTTACTGAAAATACTCATCTCATCCTGATGTTTCTTCTCCTTTTAGACTATAATCTGCATTCTGGCTTCACATATTTCAATTATTTACTGTTCTAAGCAGCAGCTCAAAATCAACATTTTTCGCAGCTCACACACATTTTTCGGTCCTCACTTTCCCCATCCTCAATCCTGCTTAACTCTTACGTGATTTTGTATTTCTGGTCCAATAATGTCAGGTACTGCTAAATATCATCTTATTACAATGGAGAGTAAAACCTTCTGAAGCTGGAGGATTTATTCAGCCCCTAAAACATTAACTTGGGAGCCCAGGTAGGTAAAGCAGCTAGAGATGCTCAAAGAAGAACCCAGTCCTATGAAGATGCAGCCAGACCTCCCGGGATCAGCCCAGGACCTGGGCACCAGTTTTAGCTGTGGACCAAGAATGATGCTAAATGAGTCCACAGGGCACATTCCAGGGGTCACATGAGTACTTGAGACTTTGTGCGAGGGGATGAGCAGGGCTCAGGTCTAGAAGAGCCAGAGGTCATGCCATCAACATCTGAATGGACAGAGTGTAGGCTGCCAGATGTAATGGAAATCCAGCATTCTGCGTGTTTTCTGAAGAGCAGCCTGTGATCTCTCCCATGGAGAAACTCACTGGTGCAGCCTGAAACAGAGTATCTACAATGGCCTGGGCTGAGGCCTCTCTGAAGTCAGCCATCTTTGAATCAGCCCTTCTCCACTCCCTGTTACATTGCCTACAGCAGTACCCTACCTGCTTCAGGCCCCAGAGGCTCACCCTGTCCACACAACTGCATCAGGCCTTTACTATAAATTTGGAGACGGTTCCTTGTAAGCATCAACTTCCTTCCTCTCCACGTTGGCAAATCCCTCAGTATTTTTATTTATCTCCTTCCAACCTCTTCCTTCTGGAAACTAATACAATTCTGCTCCCACTTCCTTCAGTGGTTCTTCTATCACCTGCCTGTTCACTGCCCTGCTCCCTCCACTCTTATTACCCAGATCTCCTGTTTCTTAAAGGACCTGCTTTTGATGGCCTTCCCTATTTAAGCTGTCACTCTTTTTCTTCCTTCCTTCTTGGGTTTCTACTCCCTCACCTCCAATTATCATTAAAATTTTTGCAGAAATACCTTGACTTCTGCAGAAATACCTCTTTCCCAGAGAATCAGGGACCTCCCGTGGACCCCTTCACCACTTCTTCCATGACTCTCTCTTCTATGATGCTCAGTCCCCTAGTGCCGCTCCTGCACCTTCTTTGTGTTTTTATTGGGTCTTTTCCCCACAGTCTGTATGTAGACCAGTCCCGAGATTTTGGCCTGTCCTTCTTTCCTCCTTACTCTTATTATCTCCCTAAGAGAAGATAAAACTTCCATGACTTAAGCTGCATACTCTGCACAGCACAGGTCGGTCTACTTCTCTGTCTCCAGCACAAACCGGCTGAATTCTAGCTCTGCTCTTTCAATTGGGGAAATTAAAAAAAAATTTTTTTTAATTTAAATCCAAGCTAGTTAACAGATAGTGTAGTAATGGTTTCAGGAGAATTGAGTGATTCATCACTTATATATAACATCCAGTGCTCATCACCACAAGTGCCCTCCTTAATGTCCTTCACCCATTTTGCCCATCCCCCCACCCAATGCCCCTCCAGCAACTCTGTTTGTTCTTTGTATATAAGAGTCTCTATGGTTTGCCTTACTCTCTGTTTTTATCTTATTTTCAATTGGGAAAATATCTTAACCTGCCTGTCCTGATTGGGCCTCAGGGTGCCCATCATTCTCTATCTGCCCTCCCTCCCCAACCTCAGGTAAAAACAGTTATCCTAATTATAGCTACTTTTAATGAGCACTTACTATGCACTGCAGGTCATTTTCTTCACTGCAGAGCTGGGATTCAAAGCCAGGTGTAATTGAATCCCCAGTTAACTTTTATACTTTGAGAAGAGCTTAGGATAGTGGTTAAATGCATGGCAACTGATGCTAGATTACCTGGATTCCTACCCTGGTTCTGCCACTTCCGAGCTGGTGATTTTTAGCCTGATTCTTAATCGCATCTGTGCATCAATTTCACAATTTATGAAATGGAGACAGTGGTGTCCACTTCTTGGGCTGTTCTAAGGTCCAAGAACTTAGAACAGTGTCTGGCACAGAGTGAGGGCTATGTAAATGTTAGCTATTATGCAGCATTATCACTTCTTGTCACCCCTGTTTCTTGTTAATCAAGTAACCATTCTTACGTTGATCTTTGCGTTTACAACACCCTTTTGACAAATACTGTCATTATTTTGGTGAAAATCAGTATTTGTTTTTCAAATACATCTCTCCCTCACTATGGCTTATTTTTTCACTCCTTGATTGCAAGAAGTAGAATAGATAACTGGTCTGCCCTCCTATATTCAGTGTTTCTCAAACTGTGTGCAAAGGTCAACTGCATCAGCATCAAAGGGAGTACTTGTTAAAAGTGCAAATATTGGGCCCATACTTAGACATATTGATTCAGTGAGTCTGGAGTGAGGCCCAGTAATGCAAATTTTAACAAATTCCTCAAACGGCTCTGATGTCGACAATTTTGAGAACGCTTCATCCCTCCTGCTCTTTCCACTACCATGTAGCTCATCTCAGTGGTGGATCAATCTGGTCGGGTGTGTCAGAATAATCTGAGCTTCTTCTAATTTAATTTTAACCTTCATCAAAGTAAAATATGCTTGTGAGTTCGAAAATCAAATACGGGGGCGCCTGGGTGGCTCAGTCGGTTGAGCGTCCGACTTCAGCTCAGGTCACGATCTCGCGGTCCGTGGGTTCGAGCCCCGCGTCAGGCTCTGGTCTGATGGCTCAGAGCCTGGAGCCTGCTTCCGATTCTGTGTCTCCCTCTCTCTCTGCCCCTCCCCCGTTCATGCTCTGTCTCTCTCTGTCTCAAAAATAAATAAACGTTAAAAAATTAAAAAAAAAAACAAAAAAAACAAACAAACAAAAAAAAAGGAAATAAAATACGATTACATGGCATATAATTAAAATCCACAACGCCTTGCCCCATCCCGACTCTCTGGATTCCTGCTTCCCATAAGCAACCAACCATTTTCATCTCTTTCTAGGTTTCTTAATAATGTGCATATATTGCTATTTTAATTTTCCAATTTCAGACATTATCTGTATCCATTCTGTTATGGCAGGAAAGGAGAGGGTATAACTCTCCCGCTTCCACCTCACACCCCCGCCCCCAGTATCCACACGCCCACTCAGCCCTCCCCACCCTACATACTAACACTGCCAACTCTACATCATGGGGCTATATCATGATTTTTGGTTAAAGTTTTATTTGAACCATCACAGCCAGTATGACTATTTTTGTCTTCTCATGAGCTCTGGTGCCAGATACTTGATTTGGGCTCCTGGCTGCATTACCTCTAAACTTGCAGGGGTGAAACCACTCTCTGCCTCACAAACCTCATCTTTAAAATGGGGATGATAATAGTAATACTCATCACATAAGACTGTAGTAAGGAATCAGTGATTTAATACATGGAAAACACTTAGAACAATAACTGGTGCATAGTAAGTGATTAATAAATTTTAGGTATTCTTATCATGTTTATTACCTGTAAATACCTGAGGTCTAAATTGTCCATTGGAGTTTAAGCCTTTGTAATTTAGTCAGTCACATCGGGAAAAATATTGTTTTTATTTATATATCAGAGACCTCCCTCTTGGAGCCTCTCTCTCCTGTCCCAATCTGGGTTATGCTCCTAAGGACAGCCACACAGGTGTTTATCCTGGGACTTCCCTTTGTTATCATCTTGAGAATCTCTTGATCTCTCCACCAATCACATGCCAGGGACAGGGTATGGATTAGTTCTGTGAATTTAGTAGAATATCAGAAAGGAATGAAGATAAATGAAGGTGTTCAATCTGCCATGTTTAAATAAATCTGGCAAGCTCTTAAAAAATGAGATTTCTGATGCCCCAGCAAACACATTCTGGATATATAAATTCACACATGGGGCTCATGAACTTGTGTTTAAAATTTTTCCCCTAAGTAATTTTGATAGAAAACAGAGAAGACCAGATTCCTAAGAATATAGTTCCTATCAGAGGCTCATAGAGACTAAAATCACTTTTATTATCTTAGTTATTTGTAAGACTTAGAAAAAAACAAAGAGTCAGAAGCAACAGATGAGTAAATCATTAGAAAAAGGTTAGAGTCCCAACCCAGTAATGAAGGGGAGAGGCATAATCACTCTAAAAATTCCAAGGTAAGGAAAGCTATTGAACTTAACCATGATACTCATCTGTGAGCTTCCTTGCAACCAAAGGGTAAAAAAGACTACATGAATGGATTAACTGGCCAGGAATTAAAAGAAGCACGCCCAGTTCATTTGCAGAGAGGTCACTTTAAGCCATGAGTCTGCTCACAAATTTTCGTTTGTCTTATTTCTACCAAGACATTTGAATTTCAGGGTTCCTCAAGCTCTGACTGCAGGCTCTTGGCTTACAAACTTCTCTTCCACTTATCCGCTGCCAATTTAAATTCTCTGAACACATGCAGATCTTCACTGTCTTTGTCTATGCTTCTTCTCACCCTGCATTCATTCCTGCTAAGTAGTATCCATTTTTTCCTGACGCATTTCAAATGGGCCCCTCCCAAACTAGCCACGATATGGGTAATCACAGTATTAGATAATATTTACAAAGCTCTTATGTGCCAGGCTTTGTGAGAGTCAGGTGTTAACTCATTTAACATTTACCCTCCAAGGCAGGTACTGTTATCCCCCCATGGCACAGATGAAAACCCTGAGTCTTGGATAGGTCATGTAACCGGTCTGAGATCCCACTGCTAGATCACACTGATCCCAAACCTGTGTTTCCTAGCCTCCCGC
The DNA here is from genome assembly GCF_018350215.1 of Panthera leo. NCBI lineage: Eukaryota > Metazoa > Chordata > Mammalia > Carnivora > Felidae > Panthera > Panthera leo. The sequence continues at coordinate 50,948,327 of NC_056683.1, forward strand.
ATTTGGATCCTCTTAGAATTCTGTTTGTAATTCTGTTTTGCCACTTATCCTCTGTATTATACTCATGCTATTTATGTATTTATTCTATCTCCATTAATTTGAAGGCACCTTGAGTACAGGAGTAGTTTCTGATTTATTTTTATATGTTTCTCAGATTATAGCATAATTTATATATATGTGTGTGTGTGTATACATATATAACATATATATATATATATATATATATATATATATATATATATATATAATATATGTGTGTAATTTTTTATTGTAACAATAAAGGAATCTTAAAAAACAAAACAAAACAAAACTCCTAGCCTTGCTCATGAAGGAATGAAGAAGAGAAATGAGTAGGCAGCTATTTTATTGATTTGTATGATAAGTGTGAGCCAGGTTTGGTTCTTAAATGATTCAGCATCCTACCCCTTGGACCATCAGCATCAGAGTATCTGGGCGCGTATCAGCATTGCAGAGTCTCAGGCCCCACTCCAGACTGACTGAATCAGCATCTGGATTTTAACAAGATCCCCAGGTGGTTCCTATGCACGTTCAAGTTTCAGAAGCCCTTCTACAGCCCCTTAGTTTCCACTGGGGTCTTACATGAATTCTGGATCATCATGAAAATGATAAAATGAAGGAGTAGTTCCAGAATCCCCAAGGGTTCTGGGTTAAAAATCTGCCTGGACCTATGTAGAGCTTTTCAACTGCTTTTCATCAGGGGAGACCTTTGGAAGTTTCCTTTGAATCTTTAAAGTCCTTGACAAAACAAGACAAGCTTCTGACATCTGAAACTGTATTGATTGTAACAGTGACAGACAATCAGAATGACCCTCTGTGGACTCTCCATTGACATTTTGGGAGATCCTTCTCCTGCTCCATCAATTGACCATCGGCACTAATACCCACTAGCACATTATCAAATGACTCCTGAACGCTGCCAGTGCCCCAGTCACTGTAGTAGACACACAGTGACCCCGGTAGTGAACTCTCAGATATAAATAAAACTGCTTTATGAGGATAGGATATACTGAGCCTGAGTGAAAGTGCAAAATCATGAGATAGGCTCCATGGAATTTCCTTCTCCTTCCATCATCCCTTTTGGCATGAACCCCACCTCTCCTCAAAAAGCTTAGTTCTTTCAGGGACCCTGGGTGGCTCAGTTGGTTGAGCATCCGACTCTTGATTTCAGCTCAGGTCATGATCCCAGCGACAAGGGGTAGAGTCCCACACTGGGTTCCGTGCTGAGTGTGGAGCCTGCTTAGGATTCTCTCTCTCTCTCTCTCTCTCTCTCTCTCTGCCCCTCTTCCCTGCTTGTGTGCCCTCTCTCTCCCCAAAATATAAATAAATAAGTAAATAAATAAACAGATAAATCTTACTTAAAAAAAAAAGATCTTAGTTCAGTGCTGCTGTACTTTAGATTCCTGAAGTGGCTACACGTTAAGCAAAGTCACTTTAACAAGGTTCTGAAGACTTTTCTTGATCCTGCCACTGTATGTCCTCAGTCATATTGCTTCACCATAAGGGGTTTCCGTGTCCCCAGCTGTAAATGAGGAGTTGTGTTGCAGAAGATACCATCAACCTTTATCAATTGCATAAGTGTCTTAGGCTCTGGAGTAATTATCTTAGAAGGGACCTTTGAAACAAAGTAGTCTTAATGACAGTAGAATTGCTATTAAGCTTATGTTTCCAAAATGTCTTACTCTTAAAAGCAAATCAACACATGAATAATGTGGCATAATGGTATGAGTCCTCATTTTGTCTATCCGTTTGTTTCTAGTATTTTCTAAATTACCCACTGTGAATACATTGGCATCCCTTAGCTGAGTATACAGAATAAAAGCTTTCCCCTCCTCATTCCCCTTTAATTGGTTAAACTCATCGGGAATCACTTTGGATAACTCTTTAGAAGAATAAGTAAGATTAAAAATGTTATTTCTATTATATGCTTAGGCAAAGCGGAGATGTTATGAGGCTTTTAAAGTATAAAAGAGTGAAATGTATGCTACCGAACTGAACACAATCTGTATCAATACTTCGTTAGTTAGAGCAGTGATTCTCAACTAGAGGCGATTTTGCTGCTCCCCACCCCCACCCAGCCCGAGAACATTTGTTAATGTCTGAAGACATTTTTGGTTATCACAGCTTGGAAGAGGGTGTTACTGGCATCCGGGGGGTAGAGGCAGGGGTGCTGGTACATATCCTATAACTCACAGGACACTCCCTCTCCAACGAAGAGTTATCTAATCCAAATTGTTAATAGTGCCAAGGTGGAAAAACCCTGATTTCAAGATACAGACAGGATGGTTCGAACTTGTCTTCCAGTTTTTAGACATAGTTCTTGTTAAACGTAAACAAAAATAAAAGTCACCACATGAAGTTTCTCCACATTTCATAGGGATAGAGTTAGAGGCATTCAGCTGAGGGTAATGTAATCACCACTTCTGACTTTATTTTGGAGCACAGAGTTTAATTGCATACGACAGTACCCACGGTGAGATAAGAAAATTGTCATGATGGTACAAGAAGAAATAACTACCCTAAAAAGTCCTGGGAAAGTTTTAACAACAAAAGTTGTAGCCAGCAGAAATCGAAGCAGATAACTGTCACCCTGTTTCTAAAACAGCTGAACCCTCCTGGAGGCAACTGCCATCAGCACGCTGTGTCAAAAGGACCTTGTCAAGTAAAGGCTGTAATTGCCAACAGGTTCCCTGGGCAAGAGAGGGAGAGAAAAAACTGGAAAATTTCCATCACTCTGTGAATTGCTTTAACACAGAACACAAAGGGGAGGTGGATGTGACAGCTTTTAAGCAAATGCTCTAGGTGAGCCAAGAATAGAGTGACCCTGCAGATGTTTAATGAGCCCACTTCACTTCACTCTGCTCCACTAGATGTAGACTGTCTTTCCAAAAAAAAAAAAAAAGTCATTGACTTGATATGTCAATGTTTTTGCATTAAGATGTCTTACAACCTCTTGGTTGCCTATGAATGCACTGCAAAATGTATAGCCTTATAGAATTATAGTCTCTTAGAAATATAAGGAGATAAAGAAATTAATGGTGGATACTGTTTACTCCTGCATGACACAGAAGACAGAAAACCCTGAAACATGGCGAGCATATGAAACATCAGAAACTTTTGGGTCAGTGAAGGATAGGTACCTTCCCTTTCTTCCTCCTCACTAGAAAACACCCCAAAATCATATAGCGTTGCCTCAATGCTATCAATCAGTAGATAATAAGGGATGGTAGGTAAGAAGCTAAGAATGGAGGAACTGTGTCTGGCAGGACAGAGTTTTCTGGAGAGGTGCACATGTGGGGAACAGACCAGACGCTGGCATGGTTTCCAGATGCTGATTTCCAAGGTTCCAAGGTGAGTGGCGAGGGATGGGGTGTATATATGTCCCAGTCACTAGCCCAAATGCAACCCCGTCTAAATTAGAAAAGAGGCCCTTTCCTCGACACTTTTCTGCTATCCTCCAGAAAATTGTCATAATAATTATACAAGTCTGCAATGACTACTATGTCAACATCTCCTCCCTCCTCCCCATCCTGAGTTATACAAAACACAATCTGCAAAATTATAAAGAAGGAGCTCTGGTGAAGAGATCAGTGGTCATCGAAGTCTGAAATTTTAAAATTCAATGGTTGGTCCCAGCTTTTTCCAAGTTAACAAAAGGAAGCTCTTTCTTCATAGCACAAAACTAGCTAACAAATTTAGGAAGAAGGAGACCTAGAAAAAGCATTATTTTTGCAGTACCCATCGAAATAATTGATGCAGGCAAAAATCACCAACGAATGCTAAAACTACTTAGTAGGTGAAAGATGGTTGGAGAACAATATTTATGTGGTGCTTAAGCAGCACCCTACAAATTACTTGTGTGTGTTTTTAAACAAACACGTCCTTTTCTTTTCCCCCAACGAACTCTCCCAATATACATTTTATTTATACACTGTAATCCTATACTACTGTATTGATGTATTTCTACAACATACACACAAAAATCCATCCAAAAGAGTGAGATAAAAACAACTGGAATAAGCTGTTATAGGTTTTTCTCCTGACATCCCAAATCATGGTCTTTCCTGCACACTTTGGAAAGCATCAATTTAGTCTATGCAATATTTTGTGCCTGGAGATTTCTCTGATGATTGAAATCATTGGCCAAAGCAGAAGAAATAAAAGACATGGTAGAACAACTTGACAAGGGTTCAAGACCTCGAAAGACTCTCCTTCTTCACCCCTGAATGGTGAAGATGAATCTTTCTGACCTGAAGAGAGCCAAATGTGTTATCTGTTGTGTCTCTCCGTTTCTGGAGACATCAGATGTGATTATGATTTTTGTGCTTTTCTCTCCATCCCACATTCTCCATGTGTTGCTCATTTTTACCATTTGCTTTGGGTTTCATGCCATTCTGTAGCATTTCCCTTGCATTCCCTGTCCTGGGCTTTTACTCCCACTTCAAGCTGCCGGTTCATTTCAGAACAACTTGTTGCATTCCTAAAACAGACAAAAGTGGGCCACTCTTCAAAGAACAGGATGGAGACAGGGACCAGGGGAGGCATCTACAAGCTGTGATGTACTTAAGGAGTGAGAGAGGACTGTATTTGGTTTGTTTTTGTTTCAAATATGTCTTTATAATGGAGGAATCTGGTGGTCCCCACCTTAACCAAGTAACCACACTTAGCATCGCTAATCTGATGAGTTGTGAAATGAAACACACAGCATCAACTATGAAGTATACTTACCAAAAAAGGTTTAACCTGCATTTAATCAAGCTTTTACACCTAATTTCCTTTTCATAGGAAATACAAGTGATAAAGAAACAAAATAACGCCACGATGAGTCAGATCCAGAATGTAGGTCTGGTCTTGGGCAAAGCTGTTATCATATTAAACAACAAGTTAACCACTTTGTTGCCCCAAATTAGAGAACTTATTATTAACTATTAACATTACTATAGTTGTGAAGGGTGAATAGCAACACTTGTACTGAAAAGTCTCCTGGCCAAAATACCATATATCTTTATTTATTTATTTATTTTTTAATTGTTTATTTACTTTTGAGAGAGAGAAAGACAGAGAGTAAGTGGGGGAAGTGCAGAGAAAGAAGGAGACACAGAATCTGAAGCAGGCTCCAGACTCTGAGCTGCCAGCACAGAGCCTGACACGGGGCTCAAATTCAGGAACCATGAGATCATGACCTGAGCCGAAGTTGGACGCTTAACTGACTGAGTCACCCAGGTGCTCCAGAAATAGCCAACTTTAAGTCTTTTGGTTATTTTTTCAAATCGGTATTATCATGTCTTTAAATAATGTGCTCTTATTGGAGTTTTTTAGTTTATCAGTGTGAGACCCGCTATGACAAATGAAGATTTAGCTCTATTATCTCATCTCATCTCTCCGTCCTCCAATATAGTTGTATCATCACTTTTAGTGAAATTAATGAAAAATAATTGCATGTAAGTATCATTGCAGAACCAGGTAGTATCCTATGAGCATACTTCTTTCTTGTATGCCTTTGTCCTTGTCCTTCTAAGCAGTTTTCCTTTCCTTTTGTAATGTTTTCCTAATGTAATAATCCTTTTTTGTTGGTGTTTTTTGTTTGTTTCTTCTTGTTCTTTAAAAGCACCACAGTATATATCTGGTGCCATTATTATTATTATTATTATTATTATTATTATTATTATTATTTTCCAGAAGAGCTTTCTGTGATGCTCCAACCTCTACTGGTACATCTCTAGATCTCCTTTGTAGTATATCCTTTGAGGATCTCTTCTCTTTTGTGGTATACTATCTTGTTTGCTACAGCATATTTTCTGGAAAATTCCTAAGATGGGAAAGAAATTATTTCTGAGTCTTTGCATGTCAGAGAATGTCTTTATATTACATTTGAATCATAATCTCGCTGAATGCACACTAGGAGATTGGAAAGCATATCCTTTGATGTTTGGAAGGCACTGCTCTATTGTTAGGCATTGTTTAATTTTCAGATTGTTTGTTGCAAGAGTTTAGAAATATAGTTGACTTTTATATATTGGTTTTGTATTCTGCAGCCTTGCTTAACTTGTTTGTTAGTTCTAACAGTTTTTAAATGGATTCTTCATGATTATCTGTATGTAAGATTGTATCATCTTCAAATAGAGATAGCTTTATGTCTTTTTTTTTCCTATCTGGATGCTTTGTATTTCTTTTTCCTGTCTAATTGTCCTGGCTAGAACCTCTAGTACACTGGTGAACAGAAGTGACAAGGATGGATGTATGTTCTTATCTTGTTCCTGATCTTGGAGGGTAAGCATCCAGTGTTTACTAACATTTAATCATGAAAGGATATTGCATTTTGCAAATGTTTTTCTTGTGTCTGTTGAGACGATTGTGTGATTTTCATTTTTTATTGATAGAGTGTATTATATTAGTTGATTTTGGGGTATTAATTCTTGGGATAAATCCCATTTGGGTACGGTATGTAATTCTTTTTATTTATATGTAGAATTCATTTTATATATAAAATCCTTATGTTTCTTTTTTATATGCCTTTTATAGGCTTGCTAGTATTTTATTGAGGATTTTCATATATGTATTTACAAGAGATATTTGCTTGTAATTTTCTTCTATTGTTTTTGTCTGGTTTTGGTATCAGAGCAGTTCTGGCCTCAGAGATGAGCTGGCACGTGATGTCCTGCCCGTTCTGGGAATATGGCCTTCGGACTGGGAACTGGGGGGCAGGGAGCCTTTGTTATTGGTAGCACATGTCTGAAATGGAGTTGCTGTCTCTCTGATCTGGGAAGTAGGGGAAGGAGTAGGTCTTGTTTCAAATGCCACACACTCTTGTTTTTATAAAGTTTTAGCAGGTTTTCTTGACTAAGTGTGTCTTCATTTGCTCTTTGCCCTTAGGATAATCTCCAGAGATTTTCAATTGTTGTTTTTTAAACATAATTTTGTTTTTGTTCTTGAACACAAGTTTTGCTAGGCAGTAGGTCTGTAAAGTCTTTTACACTGTCATGTCAGAAAACAGAAGTAGAACTCTATCTTTTTGTACCTCCGCTAAGGGTCTTTTTGCTTTTCAAAGTTATCTTGGTGTCTCTATTTAATACACGGCAAATCCCTAAAATGTCCTATGACTTTTGATTGGCCATTCATGTTTACAAGTCAGGTATTGAAGAGCTGATTACTCTGCAGAGGGACAAGGGCAGACACCTGGAAACTAATGTGAGTCAATTACAGAATTTATCTCGAGATTATTGGGCAAATTATGGTTTCAGAATAGAATATAAAAGAAAACAAAAAAAAAAAATCGGAAGTCTGAAGGAAAAGTGAGCGTGCTAATCAGCTCATCTTTCCGAGTTGAAGCAAATCATCACTGTCTAGAGTAGAAAAATCTAGCTCTTCTCCCCCGGCCCTGGCATTCTTGCAAACACTCTCCACACTTGAATAATTTCAGTAACTATTTTTCTTTAATTTTAGAAGGATCTTTTAGAAAAAAATGTCTTTTGAGTAAAGGAACATATACCTAAGTTTCAGTCATGCCTGTAATTTAAGTGTAATTAAGATAAAATCAGATTTTTCTCTTAAAAATATCATGTGTAGTATTATCCTATCTTTATAAAATAATTTCTACATAAATCTGTTTACCTCTTTGACTAACTACATTGCTTATATATCTACCAACCTTCTGTCTCTATATATGCATAGAGTGTATAACAATGTATAGCAATTCCTAACGCTAGTTATTTCTGGGTGGCAGGACCTGGAGTGCTTTGTTACTTTCTCCCTTTAATTTTTTGTATTGATTGACATTTTAAACTTTTTAAATTCATTTTTTATTTTTTCATGTTTATTTTTGAGAGAGAGAGAGAGACAGAACACGAGTTGGGGAGGGGCAGAGAGAGGGAGACACAGAATCCAAAGCAGGCTCCAGGCTCTGAGCTGTGAGCACAGAGCCTGATACGAGCCTGACCCCATGAACTATGAGATCATGACCTGAGCTGAAGTTGGACACTTAACCGACTGAGCCACCCAGGTGCCCCTAAACTTTTTTTTAAAGTTTGTTTATCTTGAGAGAGAGAGAGAGAGAGAGAGAGAGAGCATGAGCAGGGGAGGAGCAGAGAGGGAGGGAGAGAGAGGATCCCAAGCAGGCTCCTCTCTGTCAGCACAGAGCCCGATGCGGGGCTTTAACCCACAAAACTGAGAGATCATGACCTGAGCCAAAACCAAGAGTCGGACACTTAACCTACTGAGCCACCCAGGCGCCCCATGTATTGATTGACATTTTAAATAAGAATTACGTGTCAATTAAAGAAAAATGTCAATATGAGGCAAAAGCAAAACTCAACCCACTAACAGAGAAACCAGTCAACCAAACAGTCAGGGCTGGGACTTTGGTGAAGCCAATGAGGAACCTGGGATACAAAGTCTGGTCAGGCACTCCCTTGCAGAATCACACGAATGCACCCTCAGCTCCTCTTTGACACCACTGTAGCCCTGGACAGCTTTGCAAACAACACGGGGAGGGCTGGCAGGTCAATGCAGGTGACGAACAGCATGTCTGGAATTCTGGGTAGATGAGTAAAGCATACTTTTCCTGAAAAAACTACTTGCAAAAGAATCAAGCCTTTACACTTTAAATGTTAATTATCTGACACTCGGGAACTAACCAACTTCTAGTCTTCCCATTCCTCCCTGCCCCTTGATTAGGCACTTGAGTGAGTTGCCTGCACGGCCGCAGACTGGAGGGGGGGTGTTGCCGTGAGCTGCCAGTTCTCTGGCTTCATCTAGGACTTTCCTGAACACCCTAGCTAAAATGACACAATACCCTCCTTTGTCCTTTGTCTTTCCGCCTGTTTCCTGCTTTAATGTCTCCCTAGTAGTACTCATATTCCAAACGTATTCATCCTTTCTGCATACGGTTTTATTTTGTATATTATGTGTTGATTTCCTGTCTTGCCTTGTTAGTATATAAGCTCTGGGACGCCACCCTCATGGAAGCCTGATGGTGCACAATAGGTTTCCACAGTATTTGCTGAATGGAAGAATGAATGAGTTCATTGTACACTCACTGAATGACTGTGGACCTGGTGCTGTTATCACAATATGAAAAATGCACGGTCTTTATGTCCCACAGAGAGAGTCCACATGACAGTCTCCCTCCCTGCCTCTATTCCCGGAAACAGTCACTGGCCTCACACAATCATTATCTCACAATCACATACAATTGTTTTTACCCACCTTTCCGTTTTCTCACATTCTCTCTCTTTGTTTTTCTTCCTTCAACTCTTGCCCAACTAGCATAGGGAAATTTTTCTTCTTCCCTTAAAAGAAGTCACTCCGACTGATAAGCATGAAAGGCAATACTAGTCATAACACACTCATGAAAATAAAGTCAGTCGTGAAGAGAAAACAAGAGTATTATTAATTGTGAACATCTATTAAGTGCTTGCTATATACCTGGTTCTCTGCCAAGCAATTTATATGCCTTGCCTCATTTAATCAGTACAGATAAAGAAACTAAGGCAACAAGAAGTAACTTGTCCAGGTCACAGAGCCAATAACTGGTCTGAACCCATGTCAGTCTGATTCCAGAGCCCAGGTCCTTCCAGGAGTAAGAGAGAGGCTGTGCTGTTCATTTCTAACATAATCCCCTCTGTGGGTTTTCCCCGCCACCCTCTTCCCACACTACATCCTCATCCGCACTGCAAGCAGCTGCTCTCTCCATGTTCCCACGGCCCTCTACGCATGCTACCTTAGCTGTGATCACATAAAGTGCTAGGTTTGTGTCTGCAAGGTTCAGCTGGATGGATGCATTTTCACTCATGATCAGTGTTATGAGGTATTTGCTGACCTTATTAATTGCAATGAATAAGTTGTAACAGAAGCAGGCTTTGGAGCTACTGTGTATACATATGTATATGTGGAGGATAGGGGAGAGGAAGTTCAAAACCTAGCACCTGCTGCTTACCAGGAGTGTTAAGTTGGGCAAAGTATTTAACCCCTCTGAATGTTAGTACTCATGTGTGATGTAGGGATAATGATGCTATTGTTACAGTGTAATGAAAATAATCTAAGATGTGTCTATAAGGTGCCTGGCATGGTGCCTAGCACAACACAGGTGCTTAGTGAGGCTTCTTCTCTTCATCTCTTTCCTGTACAACCCTCTGCCTACCCTGACTCTGACTCTTCAGTTGTACCTCATACAACATTTCAGCTATGTTATGTGTTACCTCTGGTTTGTATTAGGTATCTATTACTGTGCAACAAATTACCCCAAACTTAGCAGCTTAAAACAATAAATAAATATTTTTTTAAGTTTCTTTATTTACTTTGAGAGAGAGCAAGAGAGAGTGAGGGAGGGGCCGAGAGACAGAGGGAGAGAGAGAGAACACCAAGCAGGCTCCACACTGTCAGGACAGAGCTGGATGCAAGGCTTGATCTCATGACTGTGAGATCACGACCTAAGCCAAAACCAAGAGTCAGATGTTTAACTGACCGAGCCACTTGGTGCCCCAACAATAAACATTATCTCAAAGTTCTATGCATCAGTTATGCTGGGAACATCCCAGTGAAGCTGGGAACAGCTTAGCTAGTGGTTCTGGTTCAGTCTCTCATGAGGTTGTAGTCAAGATATCACCTGCACCTGCAGTCATCTCAAGGCTCAACTGGGGGAGAATTTGCTTCCAAGCTCCCTCATGTGGCTGTTTACATGCTTCAGAAGGTTTGCTTTCAAGCTTACTCGTGTGGACCTCTCCACAGGACTGTCTCAGGCTATGGTAGCTGACTTCCCCCAGAGGAAGCAATCCAAAAGAATGAGAGAGAGCACTCAAGAAGGAAGCCATAGTCTTTTTATAATCAAATCTCAGTAGTGATATCCTATGACTTTTGCTGTATTTTGTATTCATTATAAGTAAGTTAAAAGTCTAGGCAATACTCAAGAGGAGGGAATAATTCAGAGAACGAATATCAAGATGTGGAGATAATTAGTTCCATATGAGATTTTGTCCACTGCGTGGTTTAAATAGTCACAAAGAGCTAGCCTAGGGAATGTGATGTGCCCAATTGTTTCACTGATTTCATAGAAAAGTTTTTATATAAGGGAGAGTCCTACATTTATATAAGGACTTACACAGTTTGGAAACATACAAATTGTTAAGAAGGATAACTGGCTATACCAGTAATAAAGCTTTAACATACCCCACAATATAAAAATAATAAGATAATACTTCTTTTCATAGTCTTACAAGTTTTTGCACCATCTTTACTTTTCAATTTCCACTCTATGCATAATTATTCTTTTCCTCTGAGTTGGTTTGTTTCTTAAAAACAATTTCCCCTTTGACTGTCTCCTTGGTACATTTTCCACTTCCCCCTCTTTAGTCTACACACACACACACACACACACACACACACACACACACTTCCTTCCTTAGAGAGCACCAAAGATCAGGTAGGTAGTCATGGTGACTTATAAATATTAGTCCTAGCCCCATATTTGGAGGGAAACTTATGTTTTTATTCCCAATTAAGTCACAGTATGATCCAGCCACCTCCCTAGAGTGAAGTGTCCTGCCTCAGGATGATCTTGGCCCCATTTCCCCCTTTGTCTTAGTCATAGCATTACCTAATTGCATTAGCCTCCCAAGAGGGAATGACATGGGTCAAATTTGATATTTGTGCCTTCTCAGGTTTAAAAGAAAGATTATACAAATACAAAAATATACATAAGCAACTAGTAAACATATAAAGTATTATAAATACTAACATTTTATTGGATAAATATTAAAACATATACTTTATATAAATATTATCTGCTTTGATATTAAAAAGGTAGATTCAACAATAGCAGGTTGACATTTTGCCTTCTTCCATTTCTATAAATTACTGAGAGTCTATTTTGTTAGAGACAGTATTTAATTATTGGGTTGTCTATGACTGCCAATAAGTCTATTAAACTTAGCAATTTTTGCTTTTAAAATATTCCTTCTCAGCAAAGTAGACAGAAATGAGCCAGATGAACAGTTAAAGAAAGAAATATAAGGGGTCATAGGCAGGTAAATAGTCTGAGGAAAAAGGATTTGATGTTGGGAAAGGGGGAGAGAAAAATTGAGCAGCTGGCTGTGAATCATGAAAGCAAACTGTTTATAAAAATGAAAACCTGATAGGATCGTTTACTTAGGAGGGGCTTTACTTGGAGTTGCCAGAGATTTTATATACTTTTTTTTTTTATCCCATCTGCTTTGGTTAGGATGAGAAACAGCAACGAAAGACATGAACCTTTTGATATCCAATGTTATTTTGTTGAAGAGCCAGGACTGAGATTAACTGAATTCCTAATCCAGTAAAGTTTATTAATAATGGCACTTTATGATCTGTAAGAGAATTGGTTTAAGTTTTTACTTATAAATGTGAAATTTATTATTTTCTACATCACTTGAGAGATTTAAAAATCTGAAATAAGTCTGTCAAATGAACTATACTTATATTCTCACATGTATGTGAACTCAGTAGAGGGGTTCCATAACAGGTGAGATGAAGCAGAAAAAATGATCAGAGCACCTGAAGCCAGGGCAGTGGAATTCATCCAATCAGAAGAGCAAAAAGAAAAAAAAAGAATGAAGCTAGCTTAAGGGACTTATGGGCAAACTTCAAGTGGTCCAGCTTTCATATATAAGGGTCCCAGAAAAAGAAGAGTGAGAGTAAGGGGCAGGCAGAAAACTTATTTGAAAAAATAATGGCTGAAAACTTCCTTAATCTGGAAAAGGAAACAGATATTCAATCCAGGAAACTCAGAGCATTTCAAATAAGATGATTCCAAAAAGACCCAAATCAAGACACATTATAATTCAATTGTCAAAAGTTAAAGACAAGAAAAGAGTCTTAAAAGCAGCAAGGGAAAAACAACTTGTTCTGTACAAGGGAATCCTCATAAGACTATAAGAATTTTCAGTGGAAACTTTAAATATCAGAAGGAAGTTTTTAAAAAAAACTGAAAGAAATGGAAGGAAAAAAACTGTCAATCAAGAATACTCTACCTAGAAAAGTTGTCTTTCAAAAATGAAGGAGAAATAAGGAGTATTCCAGACAAGGAAAAGCAGAGGGAGTACATCATCATTAGACCAGTCTTACAAGAAATGTAAAAGGACCTTCTTTAAGCTGAAACAGAAGAGCACTAATAAGTAAGAGGAAAACATATGAAAGTATAAATATCACTGGTAATTATAAATATATTGTTATAGTTAAAATACTCTAGGGGTGCCTGGGTGGCTCAGTCGGTTAAGCGTCCGACTTTGGCTTAGGTCACAATCTCATGGTTTGTGGGTTCGAGCCCTGTATCAAGCTCTCTGCTGACAGCTCAGAACCTGGAGCCTGCTTCGGATTCTGTGTCTCCCTCTCTCTCTGCCCCTCCCCCACTGGCACTCTGTCTCTTCCTCTCTCTCAAAAATAAATAAACATAAAAAAATAAAAAAAAAAATAATATTGTAATAATAGTAGTCAATCACTTACAAATCAAGTATGAAGGTTAAAAGACAAAAGCATTAAAAATAACTATAACTACAATAATTTCTTAAAGGATACACAAGATTAAAAGACTTTTATTTTGACAACAAAATAAAAAGAAATGTGGGGGGTGGAGAAAAAATATGAAGCTTTAATGTGTTAGAAGTTAAGTTGTTTTCAGCTAAAAATAGACTGTTATGAATATAAGATGCTTTATGTAAGCCTTATGATAACCACAAAGCAAAAACCTATAGTAGTTACACAAAAGAAAATGAAAGGAATCTAAGCACATCACTGCAGAAAATAATTAAATTACAAAGAAAGGGACCAAGAGGAAAGAAACAAAGGAATTACTAAACAGCTAGAAAATTAACACGGCATTAATAAGGCCGTATCTATCAACAATTACTTTAAATGTAAATGGACTAAATTCTCTAGTCAAAAGATGCAGAGTAGCTGTATGCATAAAAGAACAAGATCCAACAATATGCTGCCTACAAGTGACTTACTTCAACTTTAAAGACACACACAAATTGAAAACGAAAGTATGGAAAAAAGACATTTCATGCAAATGGAAACCAAAAAAAAAAAAAAAAAAAAAAGCAGAGATAGCTATACTTATATAAGATGAACGGCTTTAGTCCAAAGACTACTAAGAGACAAAAGAAGGTCATTATATAATAGTAAAGGGATCAATCCAACAAGATGATATAACATTTATAAATATTTATGAACCCAATGTAAGAGCACCTAAATATATAAAGCAAATATGAAGGGAGATCTAGATAAAGATCTGAAAAGAGAAATAGACAGTAATATAATACTAGTATGGGGTGCCTATGTGGCTCAGTCAGTTAAGTGTCTGACTTTGGCTCAGGTCATAATCTCGTGGTTCAGGAGTTTGAGCTCCGCATCAGGCTCTCCGCTGTTAGCACGGAGCCCACTTGGGATTCTCTGTCTGCTCCCCTCCTGCCCCTCCCCTGCTTGCATGCACTCTCTCTCTTTCAAAAATAAATAAACGTTTAAAAAAATAGTAGAGGACTTCAATACATGTAACAATGGATAGACCATCCAGACAATAAGAAAACACTTAAACTACATGTTAGATCAGATGGACTTAACAGACATTTACAGAACATTCCATCAAACAGCAAAATATACATTCTTCTCAAGTGAATAAGGAATATTCTCCAGTTTTGGTCGTATGTTAAACCATAAAACAAATATTAATACACTTAAGAATATTGAAATCAGAGCAGCACCCTTTCCAAACACAATGGTATGAAACTATCAATTACAAAAAGAAAAATGAAAAATTCATAAATATGTGGAGATGAAACAACACGCTACTGAACATATAATGAGTCAAAACAGGGATAAAAATAATAATTACTTGAGAGAAATGAAAACAGAAATACAACATACCAAAACATAGGATACAGCAAAAGCAGTTCTATGAAGGAAGTTCATAGTAATAAATTTCTAAATTACGAAAAATAAAAGATCTCAAATAACCTAATTTCATACCTCAAGGCACTAGAAAAAGAAGAACAAACAAAGCCCCCAAATTAGTAGATGGAAGGAGATAACAAAGATCAGAGTACAAGTAAAAGAAATAAAGACTAAAACACATTAGAAAAGATGAATGAAATGAATGAAACTATGAGATAGCTTTTTGAAAAGATAAACAAAATAGGCAAATCTTTAGCTAGAGTTACCAGAAAATAAAGAGAGAGGAATCAAATAAAATTATTAATGAAGGATGAGACATTACAACTAACATCATAAAAATTAAAAGGATCATAAGATGCTACTATGAGCAATTACATGTTGACAGATTGGACAACTTAGAAGAAATGGATAAATTCCTAGAAACAAACAACCTGAATCATGAAGAAATGGAAAATCTGGACATACTGAACACCTGTAAGGAGATCATATCAGTAATCAAAAACCTTCCAACAACAAAAATTCTAGAACTAGATGGCTTCACTGGTGAATTCTATCAAATTATTCAAGAAGAACTAATACCAGTCCTTCTCAATCTCTTCCAAAAAGTAGAAGAGGGAACACTTACAAATTCACATTATGTTGGGGTACCTGGGTAGCTCAGTTGTTTAAGTGTCTGACTCTTGATTTTGGCTCATGTCATGATCTCACAGTGCTGAGATTGAGCCCTGTGTTAAACCTGCTTGGGATTCTCTCTCTCCCTCTCTCTCTCCCCACCTCTTTCTGCCTCTCTCCCCACTTGTGTTCTCTCTCTCTTTCTAAAATAAAAAAAAAAATCACTTTATGAGGCCAACATTACCCCGATACCAAAATCAGAGAAGGAAAGGAAATTACAGGTCAATATCTCTTATGAACATAGAGGCAAAAATCCTCAACAAAATATTAGCAAACCAAATTCAACAATATACCATACACCATGATCAGGAGGGATTTGCTCTAGGGATACAAGTTTTGTTCAATATTCACAAATCAATGTGATATACCACACTAACAAAACGAAGGATAAAAAGTCATATAATCATCTCAACAGATACAGAAAAAGCATTTGACAAAATTCAGTATTGACTGTCATGATAAAAGTGCTCAACAAATTGGGTATAGGAGGCACAAATCTCAAAATAATAAAGTCCATATATGACAAGCCCACAGCTACTCAACAGTGAAAAAATGAGAGTTTCTTCTAAGATCAGGAACAAGAGCAGAAGGGCCACGCTTTCCACTTTTATTCAATACAGTACTAAATGATCTAGCCAGAGGTACTAGGCAAATAATAATAATAATAATAATAATAATAATAATAATAATAGGCATCCCAATCAGAAAAGAAGATACAAAACTGTCTCTATTTTCAGATGACATAATATCATATATAGAAAATCCCAATGACTCCATCAAAAAACTTTTAGAATTAATAACAAATTCACTAAAGATTCAGGATATAATATGAATAGACTAAAATTAGTTGTGTTTCTGGACATTAACAATGAACTATCAGAAAGAGAAATTAAGAAAGCAACCCCATTTACACCTGCATCAAAAATAATAAAATAAATTTTATGGGAATAAATTTAACCAAGGTTGTGAAAGATCTGTACACTGAAAACTATAAGATGTAGATGAAAGAAATTTATGAAAACACAAGTAAATTCTCTGTTTATGGATTAAAAGAATTAATATTGTTGAAATGACTAACCAAAGCAATCTATAGATTCAATGCAATCCTTACCAAAATTCCAATGATATGTTTCACAGAAATAGAACAAACAATCCTAAAATATGTATGGAACTACAAAAGATCCCAAATAGCCAAAATTGGCTATTTGGCTATCCAAATAGCCAAAGCAATCTTGAGAAAGAACAAGGCTAGAGGCAACAAGCTTCTTATTTCAAACTATATCACACAGCTAAAGTAATCAAAGTAGTACAGTGCTGGCATTAAGAGCAGGCACGTAGATTAATGGAACACAACAGAGGGCCCAGAAATAAACCCATGCATATATGCTCAATTAATTTACAACAAAGGAGCCTAGAATATACAATGGGGAAAGGACATCTGTGTATATTTAAATGACTAAAAGATACATTCTGGACAATTGAGATTATGTGTGTTAATAGCTCTTTTGGTCTATAAAGCATTATATGAATGTAAAGCATTTCCGGAACCTGAGGAAAGACTGCTATAATTATAAGCCTCCTCTAGGCTTCATCTCACAAGTTTTCTGTTTTATTGGAAAAAGAGGCTGTGAAGCAGTGGCCTGGAAAAAGATGAATTCAGTTGCAGGTGCTTGTTTTGATTGGTTTGTCTGGTGCACCCTCTTTCACGTTGAAATACTTTTACAGTCTCATTTCTACCAATCCACTATATTGTTTTCCCACATGGTAGGCTTTCTTTTAAGCTGGTAACTGAGAAAAAGTACTGACAATGACTAATGCCTAATGGGTAGTTTTCTGCAGTACGGAAAGCTGTTTCCACTACATTAACCCAAAATCTTCTCATCAGCTTTTTGAGGGTGGCAGTTTTCATCTCTTTTGTAGAAATAGAGAAATGAATATTGGAGTTAATATGATTCACCTATGATCTAATCCGTAATAGTGGCAGATGCAAGAATTCAATGCAAAATCATGAGTTCTTTATACCACAGCACATGACAGATTAGTGTTTGGCCCATTTCCACCAAGGCGAAATGATGCTCAATATTTGATTCATCATTAGCACATTTATTAGGAGACTGAGAAAAATAGAAAAGCAAATGAAAGTCAAGCTGCTCACTTGTAACTTCTCTGAATGGAGGAGTAGATTAAAATCTATGTGATACGAAATTTTGGATTTTCCACATACTACTACAATTTGTGAAACTGAATAAAGAAATAATGATTATAATTAATAAAAAGCAAGGAATCGTGTTTTTCTCTGAGTAAGGACTAAGTGGTTACTATAAGACTAACCTTTCTGCAGATAACAATTAAAATCCTAGACCAAAAAAACCCAAACAAACAAAAAAAACTATCTGAAGGTGCTAGAGGGTGACCAAAAGCAAGCAGGAACTGAAGGGGACTGTACACTTGGAAGGAGGGAATAACATGGTGTGAGTTTTCTGTTATTATGTCTTTGACAAGCATAGACACTCTACTACATAGAACCACTAAAATTTAAAGTATAAATTAAAACAGCCAATTTTTATAGCAATCTAACTGGTCTGAGTTGGAGCGGATCAGAGTTGGAGTGACCATTTCAGTTGGGAAGTGAGAGAGGGAAACCTAAGAAGGGATTGAGTAAGAGTATTAACTCCAAATTCTGCATATAAACTCCACCCATATCTCTGGCTTACCCCTTAATTATGCATGTGCAGCTCTGTTTGAAGTAGCACAGTTAAGAATAAAATAACAGAACACAAAATTTCAGTTGCCATCCACCACAGAGAAAATAAGATACCATAGGCCAAATATTTGTGCCCCCCCGCCTCAAATTTATATTGTTGAAGTGTAATCCCCAAAGTGGAAGTAGGGCCTTTGGAAGGTGAGTAGGTCATAGGAGTGGAACCCTCATGAAAGGGATTAGTGTCCTTATAAAGGGAGCCCCAGAGAGCTCCTGTGTCCCTTTGTAATGTGTGGAGACACAGTGCTAAGAAAAACATCTATAAACCAGGAAGCAGGTCCTCACCTCACACTGAATCTAGTGGTGCATTGATTGTGGACTTCCAGTCTCCAGAGGTATAAGAAATAAATTTCTGTTGCTTGTAAGTTATCCAGTATATGGTATTTTTGGTATAGCAGCCTGAAGAGGCTAGGACATAAGAGTTTGATGTTTGATTTCATCCAAGCTAACTGTGTGCTAAAAGAAAATAAAAAAATAATACCCTTTGAAGTAATATCACATAATCCAGAGATTTTATCATTTATAATGTCCAGGATACATTTGAAAATAACCAGGCATATTAAGAGACAAGAAAATGTGACCTACACTTAAAAGAAAAGGCATTCAATGGAAATCAACACTGAGATGACTCAGATGTTGGAATTAGTATACAAGGAGTTTAAAGCAGGGGTTATAACTATATTTGGTTTATAAAGGAACATATACTCTTTTTAAAAAAAATTTTAACATTTTATTTATTTTTGAGACAGAACATGACCAGGGGAGGGGCAGAGAGAGGGAGACACAGATTTCAAAGCAGGCTTCAGGCTCTGAGCTCAAAGGAACATATACTCTTAATGCATGAGCAAATAGGAAATCTCAGCAGAGAAATAGAAACTGTATATATAAAAAACAATGAAAGAAATTCTAGAACTACAAAAATACACTATCTAAAGTTGTATTTCATATGGGCTTAATAGTAGCTTCAGATGATAAAAGAAAGAACCAGTAAATGTGAAGCTGTATAAATATATATTATTCAGTTTGAAAAACAGAGAGAAAAAAAACAATGGGGACAAAGCAGAACCTCAAGTACATGTGGGTGACCACCAAAAAGTCTAACATTTGTAATATTGGAATATCAAAAGGAAAAAAGAAGAAATTGGGCAAAAAAATTTTAGGGACTCAGTGACTGAAAATATCCTAAATTTGGTGAAAGATAAGTTTACAGAGTCAATAAGTTTAGTAAACTCACATCAGGATAAATACAGACATGTAATAGTCAAATTAAAAAAAAAAGTAAAGAGAAAATCTTGAAAGCAAACAGAAAAATGATACATTATATACAGCTTAGCATCAATTTGAAATATTGCTGACTTCTTATAAGAAACAATAAAAATTGGAAGAAAGTTGTTCATTTTTAGAATGCTGAAAGGAAAAAAATTATAATAAAAATTTGATACACACTGAACATGTGCTTAAAAAATTAGGATGAAATAAAGACACTTTATAATAAAGAAAACCAAGAATCTTCTGTCAACAGACCTTTACCAAAAGGTAAGAGGAATGAGGTCAGGTAGGAATAAAGAACACTGGAAAGAGTAAACATGTGAGTAAATATAAGAGACTATTCTTCCTCTTGTTTCTTTAAAATACATAGGACTGTTAAAAAATTATAAAATTTCGTTGTGAAGCTTGTAACATAGGTAAATGTAATACATATAAAAATTGTAACATAGGGGCGCCTGGGTGGCTCAGTTGGTTAAGCGTCCAACTTTGACTCAGGTCACCATCTCACGGTCCGTGAGTTTGAACCCTGCGTCGGGTTCTGGGCTGATGGCTTGGAGCCTGGAGCCTGCTTCCGATTCTGTGTCTCCCTCTCTCTCTGCCCCTCCCCCGTTCATGCTCTGCCTTTCTCTGTCTCAAAAATAAATAAACTTAAAAAAAAATTAAAACAAAAACAAAAACAAAAAAACCCTGTAACATAAAGGACCAGAGAGGTGGCAAATAGACCTGGATAATTACAAGAGTCTTATGTTTAACATGAATTGGTATATACTTTCATGGTAAACTGTGAAAATTTAAGGATGCATATTGTAATCCATAGAGTAGCTACTAGAGCCTAGAAGGCCTATAGACGAAATGTGGTTATTTATTTACACAAAAGATGGTGGAAAAGAAAGAACAGAGAATGAAAAATCAGATGGTACAAACAGAAAGAAAATAATACATAGCGGACTTAAATTCAACCATAGCAATACAGTTGACCCTTGAACATGGGTTTGACATGCATGGGTTCACTTATATGCAGATTTTTTACCATACAGTACTATAAATGTATTTCCTATACTTTATGATTTCCTTAATAACGTGTTCTTTTCTCCAGCTTACTTTATACATATACGTATATGTATTATATATAAAATGTATTACATATGTATTAAAACAAAATATGTGTTAATTTACTGTTACCAGTAAAGCTTCTGGTCAACAGTAAGCTATTAGTAAAGTTTTTGGGGAGTCAAGAGTTATGCATGAATTTTTGACTGTGCAGGGGTCAGTGCTTCTAACCACCATATTATTCAAGTGTTAACTGGTAATTATATTAAATGTAAATGAGCTAAACATTCCACAGAAAGAGCCAGGGATAGAAGGGGATGGAATTTTAATTTACTAGCAAGAAGAAATCACAGAAGTCTTAGAGTGGCAACTTTGCTTCTGATTATATAGATTGTTGAATTATAAACCGATTTACCCATATGATCGTGTAGGCTCTTGTGTTTCTTGAATGGTTTGGGTGTCCTTCCCTTACAGCATGATCTCTAGAAAATGATCTCTAGAAAATGTCCTTAAATTCAAATTTGAAGAAGCAGAGGTTGGGGTCTGAGTGCTTCCTCTCCCTGAGGGCTTTGAGATTCTATTGCAAATTTCTTCCTAGTATCCAGCATTGCATACAGTAAGATTTAATTTGCCCATTTGGCTGACACATAAATAATTCAGAGGGCACTCAAGTAATTTTTTATAAGACAAAGATTAGATTCCATAGGTTAAGAAAAAATATTACTATGATTGTTATAATTTTCTTGATAACTGCCATTCTTTCAGTAAGACTGAAAGCTATGTCGTATTCCTTTTTGTCTCCCCAGAAAATTAATCCAGTGTCTGGCACAATAGCAGACATTAAATAAATAACACAACATGATTCCTAGTCCTAGAAGTAATTTACAATTGCCTGTTAAATACATTTACCTGTATATTTATTTGTTAACTTTTAAAACTACTTTTATTAATGCATTATTTTATTTTTAGTTATTTACTTTTTAAAAGTTTAAATAAAATTTTAGTTATACCATTTATTACAGCATAAAAAATTAATTGAATCTAGGAAGAAGTCCTACAAAAGATATATAAAACTTCTTAAGGAAAGTAATAAAATTTTATGAGTTACATTAAAAGATTCCTAAATAGGGGCGCCTGGGTGGCTCAGTCGGTTAAGTGTCTGACTTCGGCTCAGGTCATGATCTCACCGTCCATGAGTTCGAGCCCTGCTCGGGCTCTGTGCTGACAGCTCAGAGCCTGGAGCCTGCTTCGGATTCTGTGTCTCCCTCTCTCTCTGACCCTCCCCCGTTCATGCTCTGTCTCTCTCTGTCTCAAAAAAAAAAAAACAAACAAACATTAAAACAAATTAAAAAAAAAAGATTCCTAAATAAATAAAAAATAGATCTTGAGCATGGATTAAAAGACTCAGTAAGGGGTGCCTGGGTGGCTCAGTCGGTTAAGCGGCCAACTTCAGGTCATGATCTCACAGTCCGTGAGTTCGAGCCCCACGTCGGGCTCTGTGTTGACAGCTCAGAGCCTGGAGCCTGTTTCAGATTCTGTGTCTCCCTCTCTCTCTGCCCCTCCCCCGTTCATGCTCTGTCTCTCTCTGTCTCAAAAATAAATAAACGTTAAAAAAAATTAAAAAAAAAAAAAGACTCAGTAATATGAAGGGGACAATTCTCCCAAACAAATTTATAGATTTTCACATGTTAATTAAAATCCGTACAGATTTTTTTATTATTTAAAACTTTAGAAGCTTATTTCTAAAATTTAACAAAAGTATCAGGAAGAAAGATTAGCTAAACTACTCTTGAAAAAGCATGGTGAAAAAATTTGCTCCACTAAATATCAAGATATCAAATAAAACTTCTGTAATTATATGCTGTGGTATTAGCAGAGACACAGAAAAACAGAGGCATAATATATCCCAAAATAAGCTCCATATATATATATTTACACTAAATTTGTGACTCAGGTGGCACGGGAGATTAATGAGGAAACAATGCTTTTGTTAATAACAGGTGTGTCCATGGGTGAGGGTGGGAGGAAGTTAGATATAGTCCTTACATCATGTTTAAACTGAACCTAGATGAATTAAAGAGCTGAGTCTGAGGGGCGCCTGGGTGGCTCAGTCGGTTAAGCATCCGACTTCAGCTCAGGTCACGATCTCGCGGTCTGTGAGTTCGAGCCCCGCGTCAGGCTCTGGGCTGATGGCTCAGAGCCTGGAGCCTGCTTCCAATTCTGTGTCTCCCTCTCTCTCTGCCCCTCCCCCATTCGTGCTCTGTCTCTCTCTGTCCCAAAAATAAATAAACGTTAAAAAAAAAAAATTTAAAAAAGAGCTGAGTCTGAAATGCAATATTACAAACGCATTGGAAGGAAAAATTAGAGAACACATAAAGAACAATTTTATATAATAAAAATTTTCCCATTTTAAGTGTACAGTTTGATAGCTTTAATAAATGTATACATCCATGCAGCCATCACCACAATCAAGACACAGAATATTCCATTACCCACAAAGTTCCCTCCTGCCTTTTGCCATCAATCTTTTCCCCTACACTTTCTTCCCAACCCCTAGGTGCAGGTATCTATGGATCTAGGTTGTATCACTTTATCTTAGTTTGTATATGGAATCACACAGTATGGATTCTTTTGTGTCTGGCTCCTTTTACTCAGCATAATGTTTTTGAGATTCATCCACAATGTCACATGTATTATTAGTTTGTTCCTTTTTATTGTTGTTATTCCATTGTTTTGATACAGTACACTTTGTTTATTCATTCATCTGTTGATGAATATTTGGGTTGTTTCCAGTTTATGGCTATAATTAACACAACTTTTATCACTATTGGTCAACAAGCCTCTGAATGGACATGTGCTTTCATTTTCTTGTGTGTGAGTGTGAATACCAAGGGGGTAGGATAGCTGGGTCATTAGGGTGGGTATATACTTATAAAAAAATTCTAAATTGTTTCCCCAAAGTGGTTTTATCATTTTACACTCCCACCAGCAATGCAGGAGTTCCAGTTGCCCATATCTTTAGTAACACTTGAGACTGTCAATCTTTTTATTTTTAGTCATCATTCTAATGGATAGGTGGTAGTGCCTTACTTTCAAATTCACATGATCAAACCTCTGAATCCACATTCTGTCCCATCTTACCAGGTATCACTTTGGACTTCCATTTTTAAAAAAGTTAATGACAATAACCAGGCTCAAAAAATTACTGATAGAACAACCACGACCACCACCACAAGAACATTAATTGAACATTTATGATTCTCCTACCCTTAGAGTATAAGCTTGATGAGGGTACTACCTATCTGGTTCTTTGTATCTAGCACAGTGCCCGGTGCATAGTATACACACATTTAATGGGGCTATCTGTTGTGTTGTCATGAATTACTCCAAATTTTAGCAGCTTAAAATAACAAATATTTATTGTTCCACACAGTTTCCTAGGGTTAGGAATCCAGGAGCAGCTTAATCGAGTGGTCCTAGGTCAGGGTGTATTATGATGTAGTAATTAAGCTACTGGCTGGGGCTGCATCATTTAAAGGCTTGACTGGGGCTATAGGATTGGCTTCCAATATTATTCACTCACATGGCTTTTGGCAAGAAGTCTCAGGTCCTTGCTGGCTGGTGTCAGCAGTCCTCAATTCCTTGCCATGTGGACCTCTCCACTGGGCTGTTCAATATGGCAGCTGGCTTCCCCAAAGTGAGTGATCTAAGAGAAGCAAGGATAGAGGCTGGTTGTATAGACCAATGAAGAGATGGGAATGACAAAAGCCAACCTGAAAGCTGCCTCAGACTGTGCATTAGTGAATATTTGATGCAACTGATGTGTGCCTGACAGCCTGCTAAGAACTGTATTTACATCACCTCATTTCATCCTGATAATAACACCTGGAGCATTGTCCTCATTTGAAATGATAAAACAGACTTATGAAAGTTAAGCAAACTGTCCAATTCTACAAAGCTATTAGGTGGCAGAGCCAGAGTTCAAAATCAGACCTCTTTAGCCCCAGAGTCTGTGAAAAATTGTTCACATTGAAAAGGAGTGAAATGCACCATTCCAAAAGAAATTAATTTAAGCGATCTTTTAAATTTAGTTTACACTGAGTCAAATTCATATTTGTATATGGGGGAATAGTGCTAGAAATTATATCAACAAGGAAAGCTTAAAACTCTTCAGGATAAAGAATCGGTCCCCTAGTCTCCAATTCACAGGTTTTTTTCATTTTTTTCTCTCTTACCAGACTAATGTTTCACATTTTAGGCAGTACTGTATATAGAAAACCCTAAAGACTCCACTAAAACAACTACTAGAACTGATCAATCAATTCAGTAAAGTCACAGGATATAAAAATGTATAGAAATCTGTGGCATTCCTATACATTAATAATGAAGCAGTAGGAAGTGAAATTAAGAAAATCCTGGGACGCGTGGGTGGCTCAGTTGGTTCAGTGTCTGACTTCAGCTCAGGTCATGATCTCAAGGTTCGTGGGTTCACACCCCATGTTATGTTCTATGCTGACAGCTCAGAGCCTGAAGCCTGCTTTGGATTCTGTCTCTCCTTCTCACTGCTCCTGTCTTACTCATGCTCTGTCTCTGTCTCTCAAAAAATAAATAAACTTAAAAAAAAAATAAAAAGATAATAATCCCATTTACAGTCACACCAAAAACAATAAGATACCTAGAAATAAATTTAACCAAAGAGGTGAAAGACCTGTACTCTGAAAACTATAAAACACTAATGACAATGTAAAGAATGGAAAGTCATTCCATGCTCATGGGTTGGAAGAACAAATATTGTTAAAATATCTATACTACCCAAAGCAAGCTATGTATTTAATGAAATCCCTATCAAAATAACAACTGCATTTTTTACAGAACTAGAACAAACAATCCTAAAATTTGTGTGGAACCACAAAGGACCTTAAATCGCCAAAGCAATCTTGAGAAAGCAGAACAAGGCTGGAAGCATCATAATTCCAGATTTCAAGTTATATTACACAGTGGTGGTAATTAAAACAGTATGGTAATGGCACAAAAATAGACACAAAGATCAGTGGAACAGAATAGAAAACCCAGAAATAAATCCACACTTCGACAAAGGAGGAAAGAATATGTAACGTGAAAAAGACAGTCTCTTCAACCAATGGTATTGGAAAAACTGGTCAGCCACATGCAAAAGGATGAACCTGGACTTCTTTTCACCATACACAAAAAGAGCCTCAAAATGGATTAGAGACCTAAAAGTGAGACCTGAAACCATAAAAATCCTTGAAGAGAACACAAATAGTAATTTCTCCAACATCAGCTGTATAACATTTTTCTAGATATGTCTCCTGAGACAAGGGAAGTAAAAGTAAAATAAGCTAGTGGGACTTCATCAAAATAAAAAGCTTCTACACAGTGAAGGAAACAATTAACAAAACTAAAAGGCAACCAATGGAATGGGAGAAGATATTTGCAAATGACATATCCAATAAAGGGTTAGTATCCAAAATATACAAAGAACTGATACAACTCAACACCCCAAAACAAATAATCCCATTAACAATGGGCAGAAGACATGAACAGACATTTCTCCAAAGAAGACATACAAATGGCCAACAGACACATGAAAAGATGGTCATCATCACTTGCCACCAGGGAAATGCAAATCATAATGCAAGTCTAAGTGTCATGGAGAGGCACACAGGGAATAGTAGTTGAGGTCTGAATTTTTTAAAACACCAGCCATATCTCTAAAACATACTTGGTGTTTATTAAAATAACGGAGCGTGGTAATCTCTGAAGTCAACAGAAGATTAAGATGAAGGAGCTGAGCCTTCTTCATTTTTGTTGCTTTTGTAAGCAGTTAGAAAACTTGCAAAGACAGTGACTTGCTTACCAATCCAGACTTAGTCTCTCAGGCAGTAACCAGTTTTCTACTAAAGGTGGCACAAAGTGGGTTTCTGGGACACGAAAAGGAAGGAAGAGTGGCTAAGGTTCAAAGTCCAGGTGGCCTTCCTTACCTGCTGGGAATGTATAAATCACACCAGGACAAACAAAAGAGAGGGTGGAGTGGGTAGGGCAATGCAGTTTAGGGACTGACGGGATTTAGACAGTTAAGGTGGTGATAATGTTAGGATAGAAACCAAAGTGGTACTCAGATTCATCCTCACTGATTGGGAAGAAAGAAGCCCTCGGCCAGGAATAGAAATGATGAAGTATTCTTCTCCCTGCTAACCCCGTGGGAAACTGTCCTGTGCACAGTTGAAACTGGGAGTCTGTGTAGTATGCACTAGTTTCAAACCAAAATTTTCCTTCGCCACTGAGCATGCTCAGCTTTCAGTTTCTGCAGAAAAGTGGATTTCATGACTCCTGATTTTAGCTTTGGCAACTTGGAGCCAGAGAACATGGTGGTGTCTGGCAGAGGCCACAGGTGGAATCTTGAAAGGGAAGGTGTGAGGACAAGGGGGCAGCTGGGGGGGGGGGAGGGGTAGGGGAATCAGAGTAGGACCCAAAAGACAATCCATCAATGTGATTGGCTTTGATCTGGTCGGCAAGCCTTTGTAAAGGAGCCAGTGCGTTATCTGGAGATAGGGAGAAGTTCAGGGTTCTGGTCCTAGTCCGTGGGAATGAATCAGGGGCGAGCAAATGGTCATTATTATCCAGTAGTGAGCCTCTTGAGTCCTCCCCTGCTATCCCTTCTTGGGCTGCAACCTCCCTTTGCAAGATACTGGGTGTTGGTGCAGAAACATAGGAGCTGGATGGAGGATGTTCACCTAACAGCCCCGTCAATTTGCCCCACCTCCCCCGTTCGTCCTTCCTCACTAGCCCAGAATAGTCGCCAGGGGCCATCAACTGCCTGGCTAGAACAGGCACAGAAACTCACCTTAGCTACTTCGTTTTTGAGTTTGGACTCCTGATGGGGTGCATCCATATCTAGGAGAATCTTACAAACTCTCTGACCCATATGTTTTTGGTGGTAAGGGGAGAGGGACTTCCTATTACTCTGTATAAAAACAATGCTGAAGATGTGAGCCCAGGCTACAACAGCCTGCAGGCGGTGCCCGCGGACCAGAGGGCACGGCCAGGCCCGGTGCAGGGCGGAGGGCGGTCCGCTCACTCCTGCTGGCAGCCAGAGCACCTCAAAATCACACCGAATCTCGTAGCTTGAGGCGCCCAAGGCGCGCAAGGTACGCTTCGGGGGGCGGTCCTGCCTGACCCCGGAAGAGAAAGTTGTTTTGGGGAAGGGGAGCGAGGAGACGAGAGCGAGTTAAGTAACTAAAAATCAAAGTTGTTCTGCTCCTCTCAGGCCACCTCTCCTCTGCTTCATCTTTACCCCAAGCTCCATTGGAGTCAGGCTTCCTCAGAGGGCCGAACGCTCCCGGAATCCCAGCCAGAGTTGGGGGACCGAGAGCGCCCGGTCCGCAGGTTTCGACCCTCTCCGACTCCAGGTCTCCGGGAAAACCCGGAGCGGAGCATCCCCCGGGCCGGGATACGCCCTCGCGCGCGCCCACTGGCGCGCATGCTCAGTCGCGCGGTGGCCGCGAGTAGGAAGCTCCGCGCGGCAGTAGCGGCCGCGGCGGCGCGACTGGAAGGTGGGAGGGGACGCACCGGCTGGCGGGCGGGGGCGCTGGGACTCGGCTGGGGCTCCCGCCCGAGGTTCCTGGAAGCGTTTGGGACCGCGAACCCCGGCGCGTGGAGCAAGCGAGCACGGGAGCCAACGAGTGCGGACTGGGCAGCGGGCGGAGCGGAGCCGCCGGGCGGAGCGGGCTCAGAGCCCGGGTCTCCGCGGCTCGGGACCCGGCGGCGGGGGCGGCGATGTTCCACTGCATCCCCCTGTGGCGGTGCAACCGTCATGTGGAGACGATCGACAAGCGCCACTGCTCGCTGGTCTATGTCCCCGAGGAGATCTACCGCTACGCCCGCAGCCTGGAGGAGCTGCTGCTGGACGCCAACCAGCTCCGCGAGCTGCCCGAGGTGAGTGTCCGGCCTCACCTGCGCGCCGCCTTTGGGGGAACTCGGCCGAGCCTGGCCAGCCCTCTCCTTCCTCTCTCCCGTGGTCACCTCCCTTCCACACTCTATCCCTCTTCTACCTCCAGATCCCGTCGCCACGTCCCGCAGAACCACCACTACCTGTATTCACCTGCCTCTTCCTCCCTTACCCTCCTCCCCTCGCATTAAAAGTTCCTTGTCATTTTATACAAAGCGAGCGACTTGATATTTTCCAAGTAGTCACTAGAGCTTGTGAGACTAAGGAAACGTTCTGGGCTGGTAAGGAGTTTAGATGCACGTCTAAGTACAAACAACTGGCAGTTGTACCCGGGCAGGTGAGGAGCCAGGTGGCTGGGGCTGTTCCCAGGTGGAAGGACAGAGCGTGGCATCTGCTCTCAGGGCAGTTTTCCTTGCACTGCATTCCCCGACCACTAGCCAGGGCGCGCTTCCCGGGTGGGCAGCGCGCAAGTGAGCCGCACTAACTAGGCATGTTCGGAGGAATGTGCCCCCGGGGCCTTATCGCTGGTGGGCAGTGCTTGAAAGTATTGTAGTTTGGCGAGCTGGCCGGCCTTGGCTCCAGGGCCGGTTGGGAATTGGAGGTGAGGGGAGGTGAGCTGGAGGATATCGGGCAGGAGGAGAGGTATGCTTTGGGACCTGTGGGCAGGTGCCCAGGTGCCCGCCGCTGGGGCCCTGCCTGCGTGGACCTGTTGCGTGGAAGGAGCCGCTGTGAACGTCAGTAGAGGCTGCGCCCGGCGGGCCAGCATTGCCAGCCGCCTCTCCCGGAGCGCGTACCTTCAGCCTGCTGACTTCTATCCTTGCAGTGATGCGTTACCTCTTCAGAGTTGTTTACATACATTAATCAGTCTGGTGCGGCTAAACTTGTTGTCAGGAGACACATGCTGATTGAGCTTTAACGGAGGGTCTGGGACTGCGAACTTTTAACCTTCGAGCTTGCTGCCGAGGAAATTAGCTTGAGTAACCCTCAAGGAAGAAGGTATCACAAATCCCGGGTGTGCAGGAAGTCGGTGTGCAGTAATCCAAAGGTGTGCAGGAAGTAGGGAGACTAGACTGCTGGGAATTGGGAGGAGGACGTGAGGCCTGAGCGTTGGGACTCAAATATCTTTCTTGTCCTTTAGTTAACACAGGACTGTCACAGAGACGCTCGCTAGTCAAATGTTCTGGCTTGTTAAAATGACCTGATGGCGTTCCTCAGCGCTGACCAAGTGTTTTAAAAAGCAGAACGGTGTGTTTTTCTTAATATTTAAAGTGTTCTTTCTCTTTGATTAACTTTCCTTGGTTCATGTGGAATCGGATGGTTTGCTCTGTGTAACCATGTGGATTATCCTCACTAGGATCTTTGCAAAGCCCCCCAGGCTTTATTTAGCTTAGAAGCAAAAAAGCCGTACAGTTCCCTCAGGCATTTATTATTTTGCAGGCATTTTCAGACGCATGGCTTTGTCTGGCCTTGAGCTTGCTCAAATTTGACTTGAAAGGCATAAGCTCACTTACTGCCTTAAGTTGTAAGTAAGTTTTAGGCATTGCTATTGCCAGAAATACAGAATACGTTATTTAATACTTTTCAAGTGTGTCAGCATGAAGTTATTAAAGATTGAGTGAAAAACTATTTAACTAGAAATGTTTCAGTGTTCTTTGTGGTATTTTGTTTGTTTGTTTGTTTTTATAGAACTGGAAGATTTCCTTTGACTGGATTGGCTTTTTACTCCCTTCTGCAAAGTTTGTGGGTTTTCCTGTAATGTTGGGGAATTCAGCTTTGTAAGGGGAAATTATGGGTTTTGGAAGTGTTAGGTATTCATACTAATCCTAACTGGAAACTTCTCAGAGGCTCAAGCTAGTCTGATAGCACTCTGTAGATACAGTATAAATAAACAAGCTTTTCAGAGGCTAAAGGTGGTCTTGCTTATGGGTAATTATTGCTCTTACAGCTCCCAAATTAGTTTTAGAGTTTCTAGGTTGTTTAACAATGATTTCTTCATGACTTACTGTGTCTGGGTGCCTGGATGGGTATAAGCCAGACGTGCACAACCACCTTGAAAGCACAGATATTTCATTCAAAGTAGAAGTCCTTTCCTTGGGCTGTTGTTTCCCCTCTGAGATCTGCATAACTCATTAGCACTGCTCCCTGCTGTCCCTACCCCCACCCCTCCTCTAACCTCTGTCTCCTTACCTGCCCCATCACCAGGGGCCCTCTTTTGCTGACAGACCTCCTGGGCCCTTGTGGTGGCGGTCTTGCTGGCTGGCTGTTCTCTTCTCTGTAATTTGTTTGGAAGCACAGACAAGGGGGAAGGCCGCACCCCATACCCCAAAAGCAAAGATACAGACATTGTTCACGGTTCAGGATGATGAAAAGCCGTCTCCTTTCTACTGAAAGGTTTGTAAGCTCAGATTTGCTTCAGCTCCCTCATTTTGTGAATTGAAACTCAGAATTGAAGTGACTCCATCAAGGCTGTTCAGGTGGTTAGATGCAGAGTCACTGGTTGCCCCCCGCCCCGCCCCTGTTCAGCAGCTTTGGACACCTAGCAGGAATCTGGCTTATTCAGCTTTTCACACCCATTAAAATCTCAGTTATTTAGCCCCTCCTATTTTACTCCTGTCATTAAGCCTGGTCTCTGTCAAACATTTACTGACCCTTCATCATTTGCAGTTGCTAGGAATATAGAGATTAGAGAAGGTATGATTCCTATGAGCTATTCACAACTTTATGGGGAGGTAGATGACTTGAATACAGATGTGGTGAGTATGAGGTAGAGGGGGCATGACAGCTAGCTTGGTGGTTACTTACCTAATCTAAACTTTTGCTGAGCCTGCATCCCCATCCTCGGCAGTGGGTCCACCTTGTAGTAGCCTCTCAGTGCTGCTGTTCTGCAGGGAAGGCTTGGAACGTTCATCTGTAGCCTGACCCCAGCTGGATGATAGGCTCACCATCCCATTCCCATCCACCTTCTCCTTCTCACTTCCTCCCGGCTCCATCCCTTTGGGATGCCTAGTAATGGAGACAGTCTGACTCTAACTTCCTGAGATGCTGGCATGCTTTTGCTCATCCTTGTGAGCATAGAGCCTGGCACCCAGTAGGTCCTGCTCAGTAAACAGCTTTTGTCTGTTGAAGGAATTTAGCCTCGCCTGATACAGATCTTTCTCCTCTGCCTCTTTCTCTTAAGCATATCATGGCTCTGGCATCTATCCACCTCTAATATAGTCAGAGAATATTCAAGTTGGGAGTGACCTTTTTCAAGACTCTAGCTGGTTAGATGCACAGTCTCTGGTTGCTTTAAGTTGGAAGCCGCTTGAGAAGTTAAAGGTCACTGATATGGTGAAGCTGTTTTGTCTTCCCCAAGAGCCTATGCTCCCCTCTGTGCTTCCTTAGTGTTTCTGACACTGTCAATTTCCCCCTCAAGGTGCATGGATTCTTGGATACCTTCATGCCATCTCTCTGGCTTCAGTACAGAGCCTAGTCTAATAGGCAGCACATATTTTGAGTAAAGGCTGTTGAACCCATATAGCTTATAAAACCAAGTTTCATTTTGTCACCTACTCTTATTTAGAGTTTAGTTGATCTTTTGATGATTGCCAGATGACATTATCTCAAATATCTCCCCTTTCCCATCATTCTTTCTCATATCCTGCTTTATTTTTTCCCAGCCCTTAGAGTCCTATTACTACCAAACTCTAGAGTTGCTTACTTGCATCTACGTGCTTATTTAGCCCCTCCTATTTTACTCATGTTCTTTGTCTCCCCAACTAGTACATCACCTCCACGAGGGCAGGGATGCTTTTGTTCATGGCTGAACCTGGGGCAGTGGCTGGCACATAGTAGGCACTCACATGTTTGTTGCATGAATGAGTCTTCACATGTGCTGTCATGGGTAAGCTGCCCCCGTTTCTCAGCCATCGTGATTCCCCTTCCTGCAGTCTCACGTCTACTATATACCAATCTATTGAAACTCGTCATGGGATAAAGTCATTCTGAATTCAGTGGTTTTTTCTTACCAGTTTTTGTTCTCTATCTCTTCTGTGCTGGGAATCTTTGACAGTCATATCTTTTTGAAATAATTTTTTGGCATTGTAAACATAATTTCTGACTGTGACTTCAAATCTCAAACTGTAATCTGTTAAGAGGATATCCATTCTTACTTGGAATAAGTCCCTTTTGTCTTAAACTTGCCATGTCCCACTTCAGTGGGACAGCCGTTCTTCACAAGTTCATGGACCAAGGCTCTTTGGGCTTGTCTTCAAGGAGCAGAGACCACGGATGCTGCAGTCACATAGCTCACATGCTGCTCCATCGCTTAGATACTTTCTTCAAGCCTTGGTTTCCTCACTTGTTGTCTTAGTACCTGGTTTGTATGGTTACTCTGTAAGTGCACGCAAAGCACTTAACAGTCAGATATATGAGGTCTAAGAGTTTTGCAGTTACTGTGGTGAGATGCCCCTTTTTTATTTCCCTCCAAATAAAACAATGTTTCTTAACCCAGAGTTGGTACACGTTTTCCTGGGAGTTTGTAAGTCATTTTTTATAACCAGAATTAAATTTTTAATGCTCTTTTCAATAATAATTAAAAACTCATAGGTTCCATACATCTAGGTGAACTTACAGATGAGTAGTGCCATAAGGTTTTAGTAGTGCCATAATCTCTGTTTGATTGAGCACTCCCTTAATTGTCTCTAGCTGAGGGGGAAAGAACAGATGTGGGCTTATTGCAGAAATCACGTGTTTGGGTCAGATGATAGCTGGAAGTTACGTGAGCAAAGGTTTCATAGCCGTTTGTTAGAGAAGAGTGGTGGGTAGCCGAAGGGGTCACAGAGCTCACGGTGGTGCAGGCAGGCAGAGTTGCCAGGAGCCTGCTCCGAGGTAGTGCTGTACCAGTATGTGCAGCCATGCGATGCCTGTCCAATTGTGTCATTGTCATTTGTCACGTCAGATTAGCGTTCTCTTTTATTGGTTTTTGTCAGATTTTTTAATTGGTTCACCTTATAGTTTTGTAAGAGCTAAGGCGCAGGGAGGGCATACCTAGTTTTATGTTTAGACATACTTAAGTAACATTGGAATAAAAATAATTTAAGTGAAAGCTGAGGAAGAAGGGAGTCCAAGAGAGGACTTTCCCTTTAAAGTGATGACCCACGCATTTGTCAGGGTAAGGAAACCGTTCTCATTTCTCAGGTATCCTGTTGCACAGTTTAGCACTTAATTGTGAGTCTCTTATGTGTTCATCCAACCCCCCTTCTCCTACTTCTCTCTGCCCCCAATTCCCCCACCCCCTTATAGGTGAGGAAACTGAGACCTGGAGAAGTTGTAATTTGCCTTGGGTTAGTGGAGGGCCAAATCTCTCTGATTAAGAAATACTGAGTATTTAGTACCTATTAATAAGAAGTATAATAGTCACCACTTATTGAGATTTTACTAAGCTCCAAACATCGAATTAGGTACTCTACATAAATTATTTCTCTCAAACTGAATAACACGCTTTAGCTGTTAGAATTTCAGTTTTGCAAATGCAGACATTGAGACTTATTTAAGAAACTTACTTAAGAATCTTGTTTAGGAAACATGGTCAAGGTCAGTTCTGGAGTAGGCATTTGGCTCCAGTTCCACGTGTGCGTTTACCACCTGTGGGCCTGCCTGGGCCAGAGGAGGCCCGGCAGTATGTGCATGCTTAGGAGGGAGCCTCTGCAGAAAGCTCATGGCAGCTCTGAGGAGTCTCACATTCTCTGAGGAGCTGAGGGAAGACTTTGGAGGTGGTGACATTCACACTTGACTGGAAGGAAGGACAAAGTATGTCAGCTGTTGCCAAAACCAGTCCTTTCCAGGTGGCTAGAATGAGGGGCACCTGAACAGTACAGCGTGCCTGGAGAGGGTTCTGGGGCCAGATCGTGAAAGGCTCTTGACAGTGTTGCTGAGGAGGTACGTTCTGACCTGGAGGCAGAGGAGGCCCATGGATGGTGTGTAAGTAGAGGTGCAGTACAGTTAGATCTTTGCTTTAGAAAGGTAATTCCAGAGCACAGGGTTTAGAGTCAGGGAGACAAGCCAGGAACCCACTATGGTGGTCTAGGCCAGAGGAAATGATAGAGCATCTTGGGGATGAACAGGGGAGATGGCTTTGTCAAAGATGTTCACCCTGGGCATTCCTGCCCTTGGGTCCAGTGCTCTTTCTGCTGTGCTACCTTTTCTGCTGCGCTGATCTTCTGAGGCACTTCAGTAATACTTGTGTAACACCAAGTAAAAAGCATTTACCTCCTTTTGGGGGGACATCTTTTCCTTGACTGTGGCATGTGCCTGCATTCAGCTTGTGAATTGCTCACTAAGACACGGCAAGCATTATATGTAGGTATTGACTCAGGGGAAGGAGGAATAGCCAGATGTGCTATGGGTGGCAAGAGTTTGTTCGTTTTGCGTTTCAGATGAATATGGTCATCAAGTTTATAAACATGAACCTGCAGGAACACTGGTAGCCCTGGCGTTCTGTGTTTCCGAGTAATACGAACGCGTACTATTTGTGTACTGTACCATGGACTTTAGTTTCATCATCTTCTGCTCATGCTTTGAAAGGCTAACACTTGCAGAATTTTTATTTTTCTAGAGGAACTTGGAAGTTATGTGTCTTTAAAAAAATAGCTCACGTCTTTGAGGGAAAGTAAAACTATTCATTTAATAAAACTTCTCTGGGATGGACAAAGATGAGTGATGCTGGTAAAATAGCAAAATAAGCTTGTTTTCACAGTTCCTCCTGCCTCTTTCAAGGGGCTTCCAGTGAAAAGGGGCGCATCGAACCTTCCTTCCAGCTTTCCAGTGCATTATCCTCTCTGCCAGAATTTGCAGCTTCTGTACTATAGTAAGTAGGGACTTGGGATTTCCTTAAAAAGGAATACCTTTTTAGTCTATACCACAGACTTGACATTCTGGGGATAAGTGTAGTTGATATTTACACAAGGGGGTCAGGAATAGCAAGGTAAACATTTCTTAGCAATGATGACAGAAATCTCAGCCATGACCTTGCTGTGCCATGGAACAACCAGAAGCAGTGGGTTCTTTTAGGTAAGGATTGAGTGAGTGCTGAAGGCTTTTCTCTTTGTTCACGGAAGTCTAGGGGGATTTAGCCTATTTTGGAACCCTACCCAGAACATAGGGCTACAAATGTTTGTCCTCTCCTTCATGTGATAGTTATGAGGGATGATGAGATCATGGGCCAGAGCTTAGTAAATGCATAGAAGAAACTCCTGGATGTCCATTTACTTTCTCTTGGGTATTATTTAGTGGACAGGAATGGTAATTTACTATTGCATGTGGTATTTTAGAAGATCTAATGGTATGTATGTGTGTCTACTGTAAAAATACTTTGAACTCCTAGAAGTAAGATGAAATATTTTTAAAAATGAAAAAACATTTTTTTTGGCTTGTCATTATTTTGAAGAGTTTCCTTATCTAGGCTGTAATTCTAGAGTCCAGAGAATTTGACTCAGTTGGAAGAAATTTGGTATTTCAGTTTCCAAGAACCGCAAGGAATGGATTTGTCATGTGGTGGGTGGAAGGAGGTGTTACACCTAATTACAGCATGTTCCAGACTGATTCCTGGGTAGTGTGGCCAGATGGAGAGGTCTGTGTCTACCCTGGCCACTCTCATCACCTTTCTGTCCACAGTCCACACCTACTTCTTGGGAAAAGATCATCAGGAGGGCCTGTCAGCTGACTTGTGGTAGAAACTAGGAGCTCAAGTCAGATGAGCTCATGCAAAGGCCAGAAAGTGGCTTCTGAACCTCTGAGGATGTGATGTGGGCTCCTGCTG